>NC_069113.1:57149385-57889385 GCF_025612915.1 Magallana angulata
ATTGAGAATTCAAACCCTGAGTAAACAACATCCTTAATCAACAGTAAGACCATACTTTACTGGTATAGTAAATAGTGGAAGTAATGCAGGTGAAGCTGTTCTTTAATTCAAAGTAGAGTAACAAATATTATTGGCAAGGAAGGCAACATGAGGCAGTGGTATCGTTGTGCTAAAATATTTACCTAAAATTCAAGAGAAATAAAAAATAAGACATCTTGAACAATTTATATAACTTGTACAGCTGAACTTTACTAGATCGGTAAAAACAGCAGATTGTTTAACGCAAAAATGGGTATATAGGATTATCATTGCCTACTGACATATTCAAATATACATTTTATTTACGTTCACATTTAAAATACATTCAATACAGAATAAAACATGGCCTAAACGATGCACACTTTCACACTTATCACAAGAAAAAACTGTTTCATCTGTTGTCAGCCATTATATATTTGGATTTTTTTCAGTGTTTTGAAAGAAAACCGACGATGTGATAGAAACAGGTTTCAATGTTTAAATAAGTTTTCAAGTATCAGTCACACTAAGCTTTGAATTAAGTAAATGTTCTGCCTTTTCTTGTTTTAACAAACGCGTTTTATTTCCAAAGCTTTAGTACTCACTCATGCCTGATTGATAGTTTGTTTCTTTTAAAATTAAAGATGTTGAGATATGATTAGTTTTATTCATTCTTTGTACAGACATCCAATAATGATATCTTTTATCAAAAGAAACATGTATATGGCCACAGATCTATCTCCACAATTTAGACATTTTGTTAACATCTATTATTTGATTTATAACATGATAAGAGATCATGAACACCGATAGACGAGCCCCTTAAAACAAATCAGAGGAACAGACTTGTGGACGAAAAATATCATGAAAAAAGAAAAGTGAAGCCACAGAGGTATGCTTTTTGACGTCAACAGTAACAGTATGATACTTAAATAGTTGTCCTTGTATATATTATGGTCAGAGTATGTGATTATTCTATTTTAGTTTATTCCATTAATAAAAAAAAGAGTTGTGCGTCGCACGTCCATTATAAGTATTTATTTATTTCATTTTTTTTATTAAATACATAACGGATATATATTGGTTCGATATGAATATAATTACATAGAATAACATACAAAATCTTTGTCTAACACAATTAACTGAAACAAATAGTGTGAAAACCCAAATAGAATATTATTGCAAGATCTAGTCATTTTCAAACCGACCTACCTTTGAGGTAGTTTATAAGAAAATGCAATAATCCTCCTAAAATGTCACAGAAAAAAAAACATGAATACAGATTGCAAGGAAACATGAAAGTAAATAACAAAACTTCCCACCCCAAAAAATTGACAAGCTACCACAAACTGCTACCACTAACTTGATTTTATCCTTTCCCCTCACATGCAGGTATGCATACATTATATTTGATTGTGTACATGTGTATACATGTTACAAAAGTTGTAGTTTTGAGAAAAGATTTATGCATATAGGCCTTTTTGAAAACTGGCATTTTTTAACGAAGAATGTTTAATTTACAAAATGAAGCATAAAAATGATGTTCATGTTTGTGTGGGTTTCTTAAAAAGAAATATAATTTTTATTCTGAAATAACATATTATACCAGACTAAATGATAACTAGTTGCCCAAAGATTTTTTTTTGCTTACAAATTTAACTAGTTTGGTTTTCTTTGAGTATGTTAATTTTCAAGTTGGTTTGTTTTTATACAGGGGTTGGAGATACTAAAAGGGAAGCAACTCAAATGCCAAGATATATTTTTTCTTTTTAATTTTAGAAAGAAATTGAAAGAAACATAAATAACATATTTTGTATTTAACATATCCGGTGAATTCTTTGAAAGTAATAATTCACTCAGTAATTCATATGCATAACTGATATAACAGGGTTAGGGTTAGGGTTAAGGTTAGGGTTTGAAGTAACAACAATTCATGAAGTCATACTGCAACTTTATAAACATGCTAGAGGCATCCGATGGAATTCATCAAACACTGATGGTGATTCAATAGAGATGTAGAGACAATATCTATGGGTTATAAAAAATAAGGCTAGATTCGTCAAGATTTTGGAAAAAAACACACTTTGTTGACAGGCTGTTTTAACACTTCTCTGTTTGAACTCTCAGCACAAAAGAGTTCTAAACTGCACACGGAGATAATTCATCTTCCAAAGATATAAACATTTTTGAACAAATCATTTCAAAATAATTTAGATAGTTTCTTCATCATGTTTTTATATTTTTTGATAGCCAATGGTTCAATGTTTTTAATTATATGCTTGTGAAACATTAAGCGTGTCGCATTTTTTACAACTCTGCACTAAAAATGGTTAATTTTGATAATATTTAACCATCGAAATAAAAATATTTCTGATAAATATGACATTGTAAAGAAACAACAATTAATCTGTTTGTCAAAAAAATGTATAAGTAGGTAAGAGTTAAAGGGGCATGGTCACAATTTTGGTCAAATTTTATTTTTCTGTTTTTTTATTATTTGCAATGCTTTAGGAAAGCATTTCTAATGATCAAATGAAATTTGGATACCAGTCGTTGAGTTTTAAACAAGATACAGGACTTACAATTCTTTGTCATGTAAACAAGGCTCGTGCCCTGTTTTTGTTTACATAGGTTCAATTTACCAGTAAAATAAATTTTTAAAGCTCAATTTATCGTTAGGAACTATTTATTTATGCTTAAAATTATTAATAAGACAGACACACACATTCATTTTAGGTCTAAAACTGGAATTTTCACTTCAACATTCAAAATGTATACAAACGCTTTGTTTACATAGCGAAGAATTGTAAGCTCTGTAACACGCTTATGACTCATCAAATGACACTCAAATTTTGGTTGCTATTAAAAATGTCTTACTGAAGCATTGTCAACATTAAAATTGAAAAAAATAATTTTTGACCAAAATCGTGACCATGCACCTTTAAAAAATGATACAAAATTGTATGCATTTTCAACTTTTTAATTTCACTACAAAATGTAAAAATATTATTACAGTAAAATCGACAGATAAAAAAGAACAAAACCCAGCAAATCATATATCCATTAGAAATAAAGGAAATTGATGGAAATAGTCGAAAAATATGTATCCTTGTTCCCTTTAATTTTATTAAATGGAACTTTAGGGCATTGATGCCGCCTACGTGATCCTACAATGAACAATGTCTCAAACGCATAAAAGATAAATAGGTGTACAACAAATTAATTTTAAAAAATGTTTAGCAAAATCAATTCAATGTTTGAAATATTAAGCTAACTTAGAATAAGACTGGCTCGAATCGATTAATGTTTAAAATTTTGATTAGCTGTACGCTCCAAAAATACATAAAGATGGCAGAAAAATCTAAACAGAGTTGTGAAGGAAGGCATACCCAATATATATTCGATGATCATCACTTTTTGCCCTTCATATTTCACGGTTGGGTGCCTGTGTTGATCAGTGTTGCAAGACTGATCCTGTTTATTGGACTGTGTGTCTGTATCTGTAAGGCCTGCTGAGGCAGCAGTCGGTCAACAGGCGTAGTGGTGCACGGGGCCAATCCAGGTAAGCGATATATGCACAAAGTTGTTTTTACCTGTGTCACGAAAAAGACATAATTTTTAATTAATCTTTTTAGTGTGTTTTGTCTTAATTAATAAATGTTTTCATAGACGTATGTGTAAAGTATAAAGTAAAAAGAATATAATCTTATAAGATAGCTACTTAGATAACAATTTTGAAAAAAGGATGTTTTAATGTCCCTCTCGCTTTTTTTTTTTTGATTTATGTCATCATTCAAAATAGCATGTTCATATCAAAGAAACATTTAAAAAGTTACATGAAAGACAAGCCAATAATTTTTTGTTGATAAAAATGTAACACATAATTCGTTTTGTTACACGATACGAGATTGCTATACTTCTAAATTAAGACTTTTGGCCAATAAACTAAATAAATACCTGCATCAGCGTAACTACGTAAACCTTTGGTATTTCAACGCGTGTTGTATTATTCTCGTGAGTTATAGATGAATTTTACCTGATAAGTAAATATTGTAGAATTAATAAAAAACCTTTTATTTTCGGTAAACCAGCCCAAAATAGTAAAAACCAAAAAAAAAAAGAAAAAAAAAGAAAAAAGAAAATGAGAGTAAGGTAGTGGACACACTTTGGCGGATCCGAGTAACTGGGAATTAGCATTAAAACATATCATTGCAATGAAATAATATTGCATAATTAGGTAAACATTAAATAAATTTATTAGGAACTTACTTGGATTATAGACAGATGTTAAGATTTGACAAATGCTGAATAAATAAAGTAAAGCAATTCGTTTTTTTGAATGCGTGAGTAAAGTTTTGATGGATAGAAGCTAGCGAAGCGAGAGCTCTGGCAAAAAAATGGAATAGAACTGTCCAGAACGGGGTAATAAAAAAACGCGATTTGACTAATAAATGTCATGGCGAAAACACCATGCACCACGGGCAGATTTTCATACCTGAATGGGACATCTTTGGTTAATATAAAAGGTTAATAAAAAAATAGAACAAATCGATGCTTATTTTAGTTTTGATCGTAATAATATATTTTCCACAACCGGGTGCCAAGCGGATTGACTAATTTACACCATGGCAGAAACTATAGGGCGAGCTAACCATCAGGCAGATACTTTGGATATGACAACTGATTTTCCCATTTGCGACGCTGATAAAAATTGTAGTGAAATTTGAAGAAAAAGATTTAGAGATATGACATCCTAAATACCCACTAACTGTTTTTTTCAAAATTAATTGATATATCTTCTACTCAGCTGTAGCAAAAATAATTCAGGCCTATACATGTATATATCAGCTAAATATCCAGTTATGCAGTTCGTTTTCTTTATTTCAATTTTAAAGAAAAGGTTTAATAAAATAATTAAGAAAAAAATTGGACACAGTATATATGTGGTTCAACATTTAATCATCGTGTCATTAATCTGTCATTTATATACAATAATGAAATGAATTTAAGCCTTTATGCAAAACGTATTTCTGTATTCATTTAACCTGGCAGTAGTGTGTTTTCAATTCTTCTTTAAAAAAAACATCACTTGTAAATACAGGGTATTTAAATCTTGGTAGGTGTCGCAGTAGTAAATTCCAGAAATATGATGCAACAACCCGGGTATTCAATCCACATGATGCAGCAACCTGGGTATCCAAGCAACTCTATGCAGCAACAGCCCTGATATCCTAAGCATCAGCCTAGCTCCCAGCTAGCCGACCTAGATAGGTTTCATTATTCCGATTTTAAGATACATGTATTAAAAAATGAATTACGTTTGTTCTATGCAGTACATTTATATACAGATTTCACAGAATAATGAGTTAATAATATCACACATTTCAACACCGTTGACTTTATTTGAACATATTTTATTGTGTGAATTAAACAAAAGGACTGGAAACAAGTTCTTACAACTTACATCTTCCTCTCCTTACACTGTTGAGCAATATATCGATTTTTTGATTTAGCACAGTCATTCGCTATCATAAGAGGCATGTTAGACCAAGAACAGACTAAAGGTACAAATCATAGTGATTTATTTTAACAGGAAGGCTGCTAACATTTTGTCAGTTCATGTTAACAATACGCAAGGGAACCATTAAGATAACGAATGAAGGGTTTCTTCTCGCAAGCAAAACATAATCTTATGTACTCACTGAATTGAACCCATTTCTTGACCTTTGGATTTCTGAAATTGCTTTTCAAAGAAATGATAAACAATAGAATAAGAGATGAGTACAAACTACTGACCTCCTACCACATCAAATCAGTCGTGTTCTGATCAATATAATAAAACGCTCTACATCAATAATGTCCAGAAACACTATTATATCTGGGGTTCTTAAACTCTCTCTTAATATTGGTACATGAAAGGGTATGTTCTTATTTCTTTTTTTCCATTCATGCTGACTGACGTTTTTCATACTAATTGTTAGACCATAATTAATTGTCTACAGACTTCTCCAATGTTTTCCCCCCGATTACGAAAAAGAGCAGACGGCAGGTGGGACCGGTCAGCAAAGGATGCTAACTCCTCCTAGGCACCTGATTCTACTACCTCCAATGTAATCACAAACAAACCAAATCATCAACGTTTCGTTTTTTCCTTATTGTGACATATTCCCGATTTTGACATTTACCTTGATTATGACATGCCTAATTTCGACAAGGAGCACGCGGCTGGTGTGACCAGGCCCCGAGGTTATAAAACTTTCTTGAGTACGATCTCGTACTCCAAATCGTACTCCGTGCTCCAAATCGTACTCGTACCCAAGGTATCGAGGTTATAAAACTTTTTCATACTCATACTCGTACTCCGGCTGAGTACAAAACGGCGATTTTCTGAGTAAGCTATGAAGCTTTCTCAAAGTCGTACTCAAGACATTTAATCTAAATTAAATGCAGTGCAAACATATAATATTGTTCATCTTGTAACGTTGCTGTATTATACGCTATAATTTAATCATATTTACATGTATATGAATTAAAATGGAAAGTTTTTACTATTTTATTAATGACATATCCAAATATAATGGAGATGAATTTAAGAGTAAGGGCGAACTGCAACCAAGATTAACTTATTACTTATTAATCAACTATCATTTATGTTGCATGCCACAAAACTTGGAAAGGGAAACATTTTATAGAATAAGCGGTAAATCAGTGGCGGAGTAAAGGAGGTCGCATCCGGCGCCCCTCACAGCGCTCAAAAAAATTGTCCAAATAAAGTTAAATCATACTCCTTCTGGCAAAGAAAATGTACAACTTGCGAGTCTTAATTATCTTTTTTTTAACTTGGGGGATTTCTGTACATTAGACTGATTTCAATGGTGCAATATGAAGAAAACGCGTGTGTTCGATGGTTTAACAAAACCCCCCAAAAAAAAACATTTTGGTAACGCTGTCCTTGTGTTAAAATATGACCAGTCACCCATATACCCACCTTTAAGTAATTGGTTATACTAACGGTTTTAACGACTCTTCCATTGTTATTATAATATAAGCTGGTATATATATAGTTATATCGAGAGCATAGACATGTATAAGTATACGTAAGGTAAAATGCATTGTTTGGCTTAACATTTGATTATAAACGCTCGAATATAAGGATGGTGGGTCCCGGTGACGCCATAGTCTTAATTAAGTATTATATTAGTATCTTTCTACAATTTGTGGGGTTTTATTGATGGTTCAAGTTTTTCTCACTTAGTCAAGACTTGAAAATGTGTGTTTAGAATTTATACATACATAATGTGTCATTTTTAGACGGGGTCACGTGACCCCGTCTATTGGTTTACTGTCAGCCTAAGTCTCAAACCGGATGGCACGCGAAGAACACATGAATTGAGTCTACGCGAAAGAAAATAGTTCAGAAACTTTTCATGCATTTCTGTAAATATATATTATAAAAACACGCATTAGATCGTTTTAAGTCCTCTAGGTGTAAACCGAATTCTATAAAGAAAATAAACAAATAGCTTTATTGATCAAAATATTCTTGTTCGGGTTCAATAGTTGTAGTGTTTTGTGGAATGGAGTTACGTAACTGAATGCACAAAGCCGTCAAAAATTCAGCTGGTGCACGAGCTCATAAAATCAATAGAAGAGGTTGAAGGTTGAATCGAAAGTAAAGTTCCCAAACGCATTGTGGCATTTTTGAAAAGTTGTGAATTTTAATACCGAACTTCAAGCGCGAGCCGAGGTTAAAATACAAAGATGTCCTACATATTAAATAGGTGTTTCAACACGCGTTTGACTGCTGTTCATCATTAAAAAAAAATTGTACATAGAAAATAAAAACAAGTCTGAATATGCTCTCTCGTTCATTGACTCTTTAGTTAATTAAACTGAATTTAAATTTTGAACAATACATTATAAGCAAAATCTATATAGATTATACATTTTGGGTGGCCAATAGATTAATTGATATATACAATCTTATTGATTGAAGAACCAAGTTAAATGTTAATGTTCATGTTGTCCGGCTTAGTTGGAATAAACAATCATGTAATTTGTTTTAATGTTATGTGACATTTTCTAAACTTTATAACGGACAAAACCATTTTCAATATTTAAAACCATATTCATGATTTAAACGAATTCTTTATCAATATCTTAATGCCTCTCATCAGAAACTCAGCTGGTCTTTCTACCATTGATAAATATCTCGCACTAATATTAGACCTATGCATTCAGAGATAACGCATGGTTGTTATGTTTTAAATTTTTGATTTATCGTGTGGTAGTACATGTAAATGAATATGACTTATTTCAATTTTAAGAAGATAAAAAGTAAGTTTTTATCGTAGTTTTAAAATCTGATTTACAAATCCTTTATTGTAGCTCCTTGAAAAATTTGAAATTAAATCGCTTTCGAAATTCATTTTTCCAAGACACGCATGAAATTGTGCGTTTAATAAACGAGGGTGTATTTAAAGGACAAAGATCCCTGAAATGACAATGTCCTACGACATTTGTTAATTTTACTGTTAAAAGCGTTAACTTTGCATATTTTAGAAATTTTAAAATCAAATAAGTCTGAATTAATAGCTAAATTTAACAATTTACAATTATCATATATAACAGCCAATCAGGAAAGGTCTACCCAAACATATGACGTAATTCATTCACTTTTGGTCTCCATTCTCTAGTTTTATCGATTTAAAAAAGCAGATGACTCGATGATTTGGAGTATGATTTTTGATAAAATTTTAGAAACGGTTATATCGCGATTCGTGTAAATGATGCAAGAGTTTACACAAAATAGTAGTAAGTGGCGAACGAATTTATTTTTTACCTATTAATTTTATATGAATCGCTGCAAAAAATCATGACAGGTGAGAAGGTCAAAATGGCTACCGCGACAAACTTTTTTTATTGTTATAGTACTTGGAATAATCTTATTGTAAAAAAGAAATATTTCTAACGTCAGATGCCTGTGTTTGTTATCGGTATATAAATGTTAACTTTGTTCGGTAATTCAACAGTTAGAGAATTTTCAGAGTTTTCATAAACCTTGTATAACAGATACCGTCCGACTAATAGATTTTTCCTTTGATCACAAAATAAATAAATATAACGATTTCAATCATATACCTAAATAAAGTTGCTTTGATTTTCCCAGTTAGTTGTAGTTTTTTAAAAAAATTCTTGGGGTCTTATTTTACATAATATACCGTTGTGTCAATTTTCTTCAATTATGAAGAACAGTCCTGGTCGGGATTTAGCAAAATTATGACAAAGTATCAGGCAATTGCAAAAAGCCGAACTTAAGCATACTACATATAGATTTAAATAACTAATTCAAATTCATAATTTTTGGAACATAATGGAGGAAAACGTGAACAATTACAAATTCAAACTTTCAAGACCCCGCCTTTCAGTACTCTCAGTACTTTGATTAATCTTAAGTAACGTCCATTGATATTTTCGAGCAAGCCTTTTCCTATTCATCTTTAAAATTCGAAATACATGTGTTAATTTTGATGCATTTGACATAGATATTTGGTTACTTTAGATAAAAAAGGAATAACTATATGAATTATCTAAATAGTTACTTGCTAATAAAATAAAACAATTTAAAGATGAATATTCCCACAGCTAAGCTATATAGAGAAAAATCTCTCACGTGAAAATGCGAAAAAGCTATTTTAAGTAGTACATGTATTTTCAATCGATTGCATAGAATAACAATAATCCAGTATTTGATTTTTATTTTCCAAATATCAATGAAATTTGACCATGGAACATCACCTACCTTAGGATATTTATTATTTATTTCGAATTAAAACATCGAGAGCATAGACATGTCTAAGTATACGTAAGGTGAAATGCATTGTTTGGCCTAACATTTGATTATAAACGCTCGAATATAAGGATGGTGGGTCCTGGTGACCCCATAGTCTTAATTAAGTATTATATTAGTATCTTTCTACAAATGAATATTTAAAAAAAAAAATTGGTGTTATGACATCAAATTTTATTCTTAGATACACAGTTATGGAAAAACATTAAGTATGATAGACGTATAAATTCTGCTTGAGAATTCGGGTAATTTACAGTTAATTAAAAGCTTGTTTATGTATTAAAAAAAAAGATAACACTTAAATTAATCATAACCTGCAAGATAGAAGCTAGAATTTCTGAGAGAGAGAGAGAGAGAGAGAGAGAGAGAGAGAGAGAGAAAAGAGAAAAGAGGATTATCTATGCAATCGATTGAAAATACATGTACTCCTTGTGATAAAATAGCTTCTTCGCATTTTCATGTGAGAGATTTTTCTCTATATAGCTTAGCTGTGGGAATATTCATCTCTTAAATTGTTTTATTTTATTAGCAAGTAACTATTCAGATAATTCATATAGTGATTCCTTTTTTATCTAAAGTAACCAAATATTTATGTCAAATGCATCAAAATTAACACATGTATTTAGAATTTTAAAGATGAATAGGAAAAGGCTTGCTCAAAAATATCAATGGACGTTACTTAAGATTAAAAATGACACAGTACGTGTATGTATAAATTCTAAACACACACTTTCAAGCCTTGACTAAGTGAGAAAAGGGTTACAGCAACTTTAGTACACAGTTTCCTTGAACACGTTGTTTCGGTTTAACGTGGTCCTCATATTGGAAATTTTGAAAATATTTCAATTAGTGAATTTTCTTAAACTCTCGTGCACATTCCCAAAAATATTGAAATGAGAAACTTTACGTGTGTCCTTGGCTTTTGGCATGTGTTCATTGATGCAATTCTAACCCCCCCCCCCCTTCAAGATATTAGATGTTTTTTTTTCTCACAAGAATTTTAAAAGGCAAATATAGTATGTTGCAATAAAATTGGAATACCCATATAATTTCCTTATTGTATACCATATGGGTGTGAAAATAAACGGATCTTTTCAGTATTTTTGTGATTTTCCCAAGTATATGTTTCTATTTTTGAATTAAACTCTTCCCTGTTTTTCCTAATACAGGAACTGCTCACTAAATATCTTAAGAAATTTCCACTTGGGGGCAGTAACTTTCCAGTTTTGTATTGGCGTCGTTTCTGACCTTTTCCTGACATGTAAAATATCAAAATCGTTAAAAAGCCAGGAAAACTTAAGATATATCGAACAAAATTCTATGTTGAAATACTCTCTTCATATCCGTGTAAATTCTTACTTCTTTCTTTTATATTCATATCGTTCCTTACAACATAATTATACTTAATCATCACATGCATGAATCACTATATGAGTCTCATGAGAGAGAGAGAGAGAGAGAGAGAGAGAGAGAGAGATTTGACATAAACACAATTTGTTGATAATTTTACCAATTACACTGGATTTATCGTCTTTGTTGCTAAAAAATTCATAACTTATAGATACAGACACATCTCCATGCTTGCAGATGAAGAAGGTAATATGTACATGTAAATAATGTGTTACATTTTGTTGATAAATAATTAATCTGAATACATGTACAGTTTGCCTACATGCCAGGACTATTTACATGAATTACTGTTCTCTGTCTTTCTCCAGAGACGTAAATTTTCATCGATCGGCTTTTGGAGCATACTCCAAATAGTACTCAGCGGAGAACGTACTCCAAAACTTTTATAACCTCGGTTTTTAGAGCCGTACTCAGTGGAGCACATACTCGGAGTACGGGGTCCGAGCTGGAGTATGAGTATGGAAAAAGTTTTATAACCTCGGGGCCAGTTAGCAGAGGATGCTCACTCCTCCTAAGCACCTGATCATTTCTCTATCTATTTGGAGGTCCGTGTTGCTTTGCTTTGAATTTGTATTTCGTTTTATGGATTTTTGAGATGGTTCACAGTTTGTTATTGCCATTTTTTTATTCAGCAAAATGATATTTTTCATTTTTCGGCGGCTGTACGAATGCTGTTAAAATATTCCACTATCATACCCTATGTCACCGAATTTCTGTGTAAATCTAGAGTCATGGTTTGTATGGTTGAAACCCTTTACTCTCTGAGGCTAAGTTTGACGTATACTTTTCTAAATAGATAAATGAATATCATGTATTAAAACCCTTACTCATGCTTCATTACTTTGAAGAACTTAACTTTAATTGCTAAACCATACACGTAATGGCAATCTCTCATATAAAAATTTATCCGCTGCATGTTGTTTTTGAAGAAACTAAGATAATATATTGATTACATTAGGGGGGTGGGTGTCTCCGCGGTCAACGATTAACCCATCAGCCATACCTTAATTTTTAGATATGACAATATAACAATATTATTGCCCATTATCTAGTAATGAAAAGTTCCTTTTTGTTTACGTAAAAACGACATTTTCTTCCAATTAAACTACTAAAAATAACCACAATCATCTTGTCACCCAGTATTTTTAGACACTTCAAATCACTTAATTTCAATTTGTACCCACCAATTTACTTTTTTATGATAATGTGGATTTTACAGAGTGTGGTCCTCATTTCTGCATCACCACACTGTGGTTTTCCTATACCATATCACATCTCTGTGAAACTGATAACAGTTTATGTACCACACTGAAAAACATTTGCTTTTTAGCTCATTTTTAAAGATGTAGTTAAAAAACGGCTTTATTTAATTAAAAAACGATGTTTAGTGATTCAAAAGATGATTTTGCTAATTTCTGTTTTATTTAAATGAAGGTAACGGTATATAATAATATTATAATCATTACAGTAACTTGATCCAAAAATGCCTTGTTACCAGGCGCGGATCATCAGATTAGCGTCCTATTTTATCAAATGAGCGGCAACTCGATTAGATCCGATCTTTTGGTTTAAGTTACAGCTTAAGAACATATGTGTATTACTACCAGTTTGTAAATTTACAAAATGGCAGGAGCTTGTATACACTTAACACACTGTCGTATTTGGTAATGTTAAGGATATGGTCTGACGTAGTTGGATAATTGCATTGACCAATTTGAACTGGATTTAGTCATAAAGACCCACGTGATTGTATATCTGTTGAACTTGGATTTTGTTTGTTAGCTTATTTAAAACACCAACATAGAAAAAACAAAAAAAAACCAAAATCAAAAAACAAAGCCCAGTTTATATGTCATATTTCGTTTAAGTAAAATTAAAAACCTCTACCCACTTCGGTGTGCAATAGAACATGATATTACTGTGTTATACGTGTATTCACCTTTTATCTAAGTTATATTTAACAAGAAACTGAGCTTTGAATAAAGATAACGAAAAAATGACATGTTTTTACATGTATGTAAGATGGATATTTTTTTAGCAATAGATTTATAAAGCAATCGATTTTTCCGATTTCCGAAAATGGAATAAGCCCCTCCCCCTCATCATATTTTGATATCTTTAACATCCGGGTTCTGATATGCGTGATCTGTACTTTACGTTGTCTAGGAGGCCCTGCAGCATGGCATCTTTAAGGATTCTTCTCGGCAGTCTTGCATTACTTGGTATGATCTATTTTTTGAAGTGAAAATGTTACAAAGTCCATGAAATATATGTGACATTGATGATTTCTGCCAAAGGGCTTATATGCATTTATAAAGTTGCATTCATTAATTGTGTTTGATACATTTGATAAACATATACTTTTTATGATATGATACCTTAGCAGTGAATATTTTTTTCAATTCAGTTTTTGAATTTAGTTTGTATTGACTGGTTTCCGGAATTAAAAAAAAGTTTTGTAAATCAAGTCCATGGTAACAATGATTTTGTTTCTTAAAATGCGTATAACCATCAGAAAAATAATTCTTTAGACATTACCCCCTTGCTGAAGAGTAATTTGATTTTTCTGAAGAAAGAAGATCCAGGGGTTATTTTTCTTTATGTAAAACATGTGGAGAAATGACCTCCATAGAAAATTTACCCCTGCTGTTAACAAGAATAGAAAAGTGTTTTATTATATACTTGGTATAAATTACAGGGTTTTTGCACCCTTGATATGAACAGAAAAACGCGCCTTAATCACACCCCCGTATCATCACACTTTATTTCACCTTTTATAGAGACACGATTTGACTTCAAAAATTGTACTTTTATTTTTTATGTATAAAATAATAACCTGTGCATTTTAAATGATTGACCGAAATATTGAATGTTAAAGTCAAGTTACAAGCGAGATACAGAGGTAAGAATTGATTGTTATGTAAACAAAGCTCGAGTCTTATAGTTGTTTACAAAAATGTAATGTAGAGAATTACTATTTCATAGACAAAATGACATGTAAAAACATTTTAAACTCATTCAATACCTTTATAGATACTATTATCAACAAAAAAAGATACATTAGATTGAAACTTACACCAATACAACACATATGAAAAAACATTCGAGCTTTGTTTACAAAACAAAGAATTATTAACTCTGTATCTTGCTTATGACTTAATATTTGACATTTAAATTTTGACATAAGATTATAAACTTCTATATTTATCAGTTTAAACATTAAAAATGGAAAAATAAACTTTGAAAATTTAATGTCGAATCGTGTCCAAGTCCCTTTATCACGCTCTTTATTACACCTTTCCGGAACACATTTGCTCCTTTTATTTAGATTACTTAGACTCTTATCCTCTTTTTCCGCGCATATCTGAAGACGAAACTTTGACGTCATGATCTGAACATTACAATATAGATGAAGTCACAATACATTTAAACGTCGAAAATACGCAGTTTGGAGACAGAGATAAAGTAATTTTAAGTTGTTTTTTTGTCACGTGAAAATGAAAACTAGCTTTCTAAATTCAAATATATAATAAAAGAACAATACATGTCAAAATCTGTATCACATCCCATATCAACCAAAGACTCTTATATCAGCCCGAGGGCCAAAGGCCAGAGGGCTGATATTCTAAATCGTGCTCCTTTTTAATTAGGACCGAAGGCCAGAGGGCCGATATTGGTCGAGGGTTGATATTGGTTGTGGTACAGATTTTGCCATGTATTATTCTCTATATATTATCTCGTATCCAAGATATCTGACTTTGAAATCAGGCGTCTGAGGGCTTGAATCATATCTAAATGAAATTAGGCGTTGAATCATATCTAAATGTGTCCATTTAGCTCACCAGAAGTTTGTCATTTTTCACAACGATATTGTGGTAAATGGTGGGCCTTTATCTCCCTTTTTTTAAAAGTGTACATCAAACAAATTACAGGGCAGTGCAGGAGACCTACGGAGATATTATTTCCAGGTCTCAAATTTGGGCTGTATGAGTACCACCAGGTGGTTTCGATGGGTTTAATTAATCATATCTCCCTTGATTTTGATCACAAGACGCATTCATATTTCTTATCCAGGCGATCTCTACTGCCTCTGAAGTTGTCAATGCTCTTACAAATTATTAATGGATTTATCATTATGATATTAATTTCAGTATGCCGATGATAAAGTAAAATAAAGGTAATTTTTCTGTTCGCGTGCTCTCAGTACTTTGATGATTTTACTTCTTGGACGTTAGATTCTACTGGATTAATGGCTGCTGTGTGTGGCTGCTAGCTTCAGCATGATTCTAATGCCTAACAATGGATCGAACTTTTCATAATTTTGGTCCCATCATTTAATTCTAGGTAATGCATTTGTATGGGGATAATTATACCCCAATACAATACGTCAAGCAGTATCATTTTATGTCGGAAGATAAACCCCTTATTTCGCTTAAGGTTTATTTGAAATATGAATTTAATTTCTGATACACTTTGTAAAATGCGGTAAAAATTACAACATTGTCAAGATTATTTCAAAAATAATAAAAAATCATACTATAAAACTTTAATATATATGAGGGGTCAATATTTTACAGGGGTAATTTTTCTTCATGTAGAATAGGCTCATTTTTGGGAGTTGATTTTTAATCAACTCTCCTATGCAGTCACTCTGGCAAACCGAAAGTGAAACAGTGTTTGGACCTAAGCACAAATTATCACCGCTGACAAGATTTAGTTCTTGAAAATAATCGATAAATTCAATGTTATGTATCTTGAAGCATTGGATTTTAAGAAACTTATTTGTGAATACCTTGAAAATAGTCAGATGTTAAATAGTACGAACAATTTAGATATTTTTTTGCAGTTGTATGTATTCATACGCCAGAGTGTTCAACCATCGGCTGTCTCCGTAAATCTCCGACAGGCAGAGAGTCATTCTATATTTAGAGGTCGCGTCATCAAGCTATCACGTGACCTGGTGTACACATTCTCTTGCTTGTTGGAGATTAACGGAGACAAACGAGCATCTGGTTGAACGGGAAGTTAGTTGATTATTGCTTGGATCTATACAATTTTTTTTTTGAATATTTCGATTACTTATACATAGTTTTATGGAATCAATTCTACCTTTAATCATTACACAACACGATACAAACGGGTTTTTTTTTCTAACAATTCTTGTCGGAAAAGTCCAAGAATTCATATTACAAAAATGTGAATAATTCAAAGATTGATCATAAACTACTTGCCAAGCGACGTAACATACATTGTATCGTATTTTAAAATGAATAATAATAGATAAACTCAACTCCCGACAGTACTTTGATTATGAAAATGACACTTATTCTTTAGGCAAAAGAGATCATTTTTTCTGCGTAGAATAATGACTAGGGGGTCATTATTCTACGTCGAAAAATGACCCCGGTCATTATTCTACATATTTCTACTTTACACCGACAAGACATAATAGCGATACACCAAGTTATGATAACATGAAAACATTGATTCTAGTCTTGAGTAATTAAATGAGTTATTTGTTAATAGTTTACTCAAGTTGAAGTGTAAGTGTATCATGTTAGAGTGAAAAAGAAGCAAGACTGATTATCAGTTTCAAGAAGATCACGGAATAGTGTATTTATATATCTTAGATTTTGAAATAATTGTTCTGAATACTCACTTGATAATTTTTTTCTGTGCTGTAAACATTAACCACGTTTAAAAATTGTGCAGAGAACAGTGTCGTTTGACCTTAAATTTTTCTGATGGAACATTAGTTCTGAGATATATTTGTAATCATTGTTAGTAAGTTTAAGGATTTGTGGAATTAAATGGTGATATGATGAGGACTGTACATGGTACTTGTTCCACTTTTGAAACAAAAGTTTCAATTTCAGAAAACACGTTTAAATACTGAATATTGCTGATAACGAATTATCACTATACCTTTATCGCACTCAGCTACATTGGATTCAATGGTATGCACGTCAGTTGATCTGAAGCGCCGTTAAAAACTACATGTAAATCAAAATCAAAATTAATTTGGTGAGAGAAAAAAACTGAAACAAAGTCTAGTTACCAACAAAACAGATTTTCAACTGAAAACGACTGAAAAGGATTTAAGTGTAATCTAGTGTATAAATACAACACTTTTTAAGCACTGTTGTTTACAATAGAAGGGGTATTTGTAACTGAATAGTCGAACGTCAGTTGTGTGAAGGGTTATTCTTGTAATAATAGTTCCACATTTAAAATGCTAAAATTTATTTACGATGTGGAAAAATCAAATTTTCTCTGTGTTTTTTAAAGACAGGCAACACCTTCTTAAAGATTAATTAAAAAAATTTAAAAAATGTTGATGTACTTCTCTCGCATGAACTCACGTTTCATCTTACCAGCAACATTTAAGGGGACATTTAAATAATTTCTATTTCAATCTTCTTGAATAATATGTTTGAGTGTGTTTCATGTGACCTTTTATTTTCACAAGAATGATAGGGCACATCACTCAACTAAGTAAATGTTTTTAAAGAAAACTCCGAACTCCCATTGCAACCACATACAAATAGTGGCATAAGTATGTTTCATCTCTTATCCTATTAGAATTTTTCGTACGTGAAAGGGGTCAAACCTCAACCCTGATGAGATCATTGCAATATCAAAAACTCTGAAGCAAATGGAGTCACGAAAAACTGATTTTAAATGATTTCCATTCATTAGTTTACATAACTTTGTTATCAATATAGTATGTATTATTAATTATTTGTTTTCAATATTTGATAACGTTTTCGAAACGTACAGTATACACGGTTATTTTCGCCCATCTTTACTTGCAAGCCGTTTTGCTCCGCAAAGTTTAAAAAGAGATAATTGAGACATTGGAATTCGCATACAGTCTTAAATTCGCCTACAGTCAACGAAGGCAAAAGGGGCAATAAAAACGGAGGCGAAAATTTCCCTGTTTACAGTATAAAACTAGCTTAAAGATGCTTAACGGTCAACAACTTAACAACCAGATTTAACGTAATAATTTAAATTCAAAGTGTTAGGTATAATCTATTATATATTTATAAAAATCTATACAAATTAACACATGCCTCTTCTTTTAAAGGAGATAAATATAACTGCAGCTATTCTGAATGTATGTGTAGTTATACTTTAAAGCCGGGTGGGCTTTAAAATGAATAGCACAGATTGGAAAATGTTTAAAGTTTTTTTGTATATTTTCCATCATTGTCTACATAAAAACTTTTGTTCGTTTTCAATATTCCTTAAAAACCGCAAGAGATTTGATAAATACACTAACATATGGGGCTACTTTATGTATATATTATATATATGTACATACACAATGGTTTCGAAGATTTGAAGATTTTCGACGACTGTAAACAGAACGTTTGAACCTGGAGTAGCGTTGAAACATATTATTTTATTAAGAGGGAAATGCCAGCTATTAAGGGAATATCAAAATCATAGACCTTTTTCTTTCTCGTTTTTGATTGTAATATCTGTCATCGGTAGTAAACCACAGTTTTTTTGTATAATATTTGCACACGTTGAATCATAATATTTTCTTTTTTGTGTGTAAGTGTACTCACATTTGTTTTGTAGGTATCCCGGCGTTTGTATTTTGTGGTGAGTGCTGCAAGGCCCATTATGACCTCCGCTTACAATACAATGATGAGAAGTGGTGCAGCAACTATTGTTGCGATCAGATAGTGAAGTTTGACTGTTGCGACAATGGCCTTTTACAAGTACCATCTAGTGAGAGAACCGACTACTGTGTTGATTATTTCCACAGTAATGGGTAAGTTTATAAACCATCGTTATAGTATATCTAATAGAAACAGAACTTCGCTTCGTTTAGATATGGTATTCACAGTTTAGATCAGGCCATGTTCTTATACGGAACTTATTATATCTTCTATTGGTTCAAGCTGAATAATATTGAAATCTAAGTGTGCATTTAGAAAAAAACAAAGTACTGCGAGTACTGATAGACGGAAGCATGATTGTTATTAAAATTACAAAGCAAAATTTAGGTCGATATTAAGATGAATAAAATTCATTATAATCAATATACTCTCACTGGTTGAGTAAATTCAAATTTTACAGAATATTTTTTCCAAAATATATTTGAAATATTTCTAAAAGGGTAAAAGCTATACTCCCATCGGGATTCGAACTAACAATTAACAGATTCGTAAATAACGCTCTAACGCAGTGCTCTATACTGTAAGATAAGATTTTCGGGAAAGAAAACACATTTGATCGGAGATACATGTACGTCAAACATGAAAGTGTTCGATCCATATGACCTTCATTTCATAACAAAAAGGCACTATTTTTTCCCACAAGTAAATTGTTATCAACTTCATCAGATGCAAACATAAAGTCGTTTTTGGTAAAGGATTGTTTGTTTACTAGATTAGTTAAATGTGAAAATGGACTGTGTGTGTCAAAGGGATAGTGAAAGTGTTATTTACAGAGGCGATAAAACCAAACCTGCATTTTCCCCAATATTAATCGCATGTCTTTACTCGTACCTGAATATCAATTGAAGTCTTTATGACTTAATAATGAATAATAAAAAGTACAACAATCTTCAGTTACGTGAAATATGTAAATCCAATAAACCTGAGTTTATGCCTTTCACACAAAATGATGAAAGGATTACATAACGATTAGTTTTTTGTTGGTTTTTTTTAGAAATACTTGATATAATATCATCCACTAAGTATGATTCCCTATATTATGGACATTAATTGCAATTCATAGATTTGTATAACCCGACATAAGTAAAATACACACATCCAATTCATCGATTGGTCAAAACCTTTAAAACCCTAGGAAAAAATCACTGATTGCACGAAATAATCATGATGATATTAGACTCATAACACCAATAGAAGTCGACTTGGCTGTTTCTTTTAGTCAACAAACGGATGAATATAAATAATAGTTTAAATAATTTTACTTACTCCTTACTTACTATGGTAGACGATATTGTAAACATTGTATAGGTGGGCGGCTGCACTGATCGTCATAGGAAGCATCGCCCTGATTGTTGGTCTGTGTGTCTGTTGCTGTAAAGCATGTTGTTGTAGGAGCCAGTCGGTGGGCGTGCAAGGAGCCAACCCAGGTGAGTTTTATATATTTACAACAGGTATCGTGAGACAAGGTTCAATTGATGGGATGATACGATATTATTTGATGTTTATCAATACTAGTTATAAATTTCACTGAACCTTGACTTGAACTTATCCGCTTAAAAACACAGACCGTTGCCACCTTAAATACTAATTTTTAATGTAAAACTAGAGGCCCATGGGTCTTGTCGGTCACCTGAGTTACTGCAGTGTAACGTTTGCAATGTAAATTCATGTGCATTATCATAACAAGGCTAATAAAATCATTTTTGTAGCTTTATGGTGCTGTGGATTTATCTCTCAAGTGTAGTAAGGTTTGACCAACATTAGCCTTGTAAACGACACTAGTATGATCTGGACAGGATTCTGTACATTTCTGATAGAAGAGAAAATGAGGTGCAAAGTAAAACCATTATCTCCATTAATTGTGCAATGAGTTACTAGAATCCACTGAAAAATTAATACTTTCCGTGTAATTTTCATGTGCACACATATAATGTGCTTAACAATGCATCATAATCTAAAATTCCCTTTTAAAATGTAAATAACTAAATACAATGCCCTAAAAAATTCAAACATTCAAGAAGTGATTCAGCAGTGAAGAAGTGATTCCTGAAAAAAATTAGTCTTTAAAATACCTTAATATTTATTGCAACCGCCATGAAATGAAAACATAAAAACCATTCAAAAACCTTAATCTGAATAAAAATTTTGTTTAACTAGTTCCAGGTTTTGCAACATCGTGATTCGTTTTACTCCATTAGTCTTTGTAAATGTATCTGAGGTTTCTATGGATTTTTTTTTAACACATGTAAGGAACGTTTCACAATAAGTTGACTTTTGGAAAGAAATAAGTCAAATTTTTAAACACAATATCAAAAATGGAGATAATATGTAACTGTTGCAGTTTTGAAATACAAAAAAAGGATGTAAAATGAAGAGTTATTTATGGTTCTGTCTATATGTAAGTTGTTTAAAACAAAGATGCAATGAAAAACTAATTTTTAGCTTCATTTATTTTTTATTCACTTATCATATAAATGTGCAAGTGGAACAAGAGAATAAAAAATATACTTAACTTATGGAAACGAATCATTTTGTAGTCTTAAACTATTATTAATATGCTTACTAATATTATTAATAATTTTGACATTTACTGACCAAAAAAAAAGAAAATTCATCTTCCACACAATTGATATTTCAATATATACATTTTCTCTGAATTCTGGTGATTCTACTTAATCGACCAGTTTCAAGAGCAAGATTATGAGAAGACATTCTTATTTTGAAAATACATTTTTGAAACATAACAGGTATAGGATTTGTAAGGTAGTTTTGTAAGCAATGTTGTGAATTAAGGTATCGATAGAATGAACATTTACTGGAATTTTTCAATGCATGCAAATATTTCTTGTTTTGCTTGGTCAAATATTCTTTGATTGATAATACATACTGTACCTTCATTGCATCTCTGTGCATTCCAAATTTCGTTAAAATCTGACTTTTTTTAACATCAAAAACCCTATTAATTTTCTTATGATTCTCAACATCATCGAACAATTTGTCATAAAAGTTTATAATTAACAAAATACAGTTGTTGGCATTTAGGTCAGTATATGATTAATGAGAATTTTCTATGGTAATGCAAAGGAAACCTTCCAAGCTCTGTATAAACAGCTGCTGTACATGTAGATTTCTTAACATCTAATATATGTCTACAAACATCTAAGCGTAATATTTCAACATTTAAATCTTTTTGTGTACCCCATATCTCGGGGCCATCAATAACAATTGGACCTACAAAACAATCAAACAAAAATAACAAAGTTTTATGGTTACCATACATGCTTTTGACATTTTTCTTCGATAAGAACGTAGCTTTTTTGGCTTGCACAGCTAGTTGCTTTTTAGCCTTCGAAAATCAAAATTAAAAGTTTTACCTAGATATGTAAAATTATTAACAATTTCTAGATTTTTGTCTCTGAAAACCCACTTTTCATTTTTTCTGACCTTACCATCCTCCAAAAAATAACCTTGCCATCCAAAAAATAACGATTATGGATTTAGCAACATTCACCGAAAGTTTCCATGCGATATAATATTCATTTAATTCATCTAAAAGTCCTTCAATGAATTGATTCAGAGAAAAGAACCATTTCATCAGCACACATCACATCAAAGTACATAAGATCATAGGGCACACATTGAGATTTTTAAAAATAAACAGGGACCACGAATTTTCACAATGTTTACTTCCCTTCCCCCGAGATGATATATGTTATGTTAAAATTGGGTGCAATTGGTCCAGTGGTTCCAGAGGAGAAGCTAAAAATGTTCGAAAGTCGATTATCGACGAACGATGTACGACGAACGACGACGGACAAAAACAAATACATGCAGCTATAGGTCACACGAGTGAATAAGGTGACTTAAAAAACATTGCATTTTAAAGCTTAAATTCATAATCCAATAATTTTGATAAAAAGGTTAAAGGTAGAAAAATCAAAATGCTTTACGTTCCTTTTAAAGACAAAATTTATTATTAAGACATATTTGAGTGATGAATATCGTACCAGATATTTAAACCATTTTAGGTGTTACTGTGGTCAATTCCGCGATGCAGCAGACAGTGAATCCAAACCACACGGTGCAGCAACAGCCGGGGTATCCCGTGAACCAGGTCCCGAGCTACCCAGCCTAGACGGATTTTTCCTCCCAAAGTGATCAGCTAGGGAAGACTTTCAGTCACTTGGAACTTTTGTATGAAACAAGTTTAGCTTTTTAAAAAAGCTTACCGTCTTTAGAGCAAACTCTTAACAGCAAGAAGATATCAAAGACAATTTAATTATTTTTTATATGAATGTCGCCTTCTTCTCTATGCAATAGCGAGCCTAACTTTTTTTTAAAATATGTCCTTTTAAAGCATGCGTGCTTAAAATTGAATTATTTATAGCGTGTTATTTTTTTGAAATCGACTGTAGCAGGTAAAAATAGATCTTAGGAAGGGTTGTATAACTGTAGTAAAATCAAATTTAATACAACTGCATTCAGTATCATTCAGTTATACTGATATTAGTTTCACCGTTTCTAATATACAAACTTGTTTACTGATATTAGCCATACCTAATGAAATTTCATTGGTATTTGTATAATCAAAACAAAAAGAAAAGAACAAATTATTTCAAGAAATGTTACAGGATACTGCTTTAACTAGTTAAAAGAAATTGAATGCCCGAATTTCACTTAGAGCCATTTTTATTGTTCTTTCGTTTTCTCACTTTTTAAGATTTGAAATCTACGAAAATTGTTAAGTCGTACGTAAAAACAATCATCAGAAAATTAGCTCCCTTGTGCCGAACAGTATATCACCCAATGAAATAATTGTAAATTTTCACATCATGTATTTTCTACCAATTACAAAGGAGAGGAAGTGCACAGCCCGGAGACTGTAAATTATTTCAACTCTTTATACCGTCTTCCTTGGAAGACGGTAATGAATTGTTTAGTAGTGAATGAATATTGTCATCTGCCAGTTTAATATATTTAAACTAATGAAAGTACATGCAACTGTGTTTTACAATTCTTTAACCACTTGCAGTTGATTATGTTATGTTTAATTTCTATATTCATTCGTTTCTTGATCATGTATTGTTGATTATTTAAATTAATAATATTTTTTTACTTTTATATGTACTAAGTAGTCTTGGAATAATAAACAATTTAACAAGTGTTTTTGATTTATTGTGAAGTTTTCGTCTTTGTTATATCAATGGTGTGGTGAAAATAAAAAGTTAAAAAGAAATTTCATTAAGCAACATGTTATAAATCCTCCTATCACAAATGAATAACTGTGGATTGCTTAAATTTTACAGGTTCGTGGGAATGTAATTTCGTGTATTCTCTTAAACGTACAAAGAAAATATGACTTTATTAATTTAATAATTCGTGAAGGATTTTAATTCGTGGATGAAAGGTACCCACGAATTCCACGAAAATTGAGCCTCCGCGAAATCTAATGATTTCCAAGTACTCAAGTTTTCCTGTTATGATTAGAGATGATGATTACAACGTGAGACACGAACAATAAATGGCAATATGAGAACGAGCAATATAATACCATTCTCTGCATCCAAGTCCTTAATTAACATCTGAAGTCAGTAGTACAATGTAATACAATATTTCATTGCTAGTATTGATTTACTTGTGAATTGTAAGGTACTTTTACCCTACATTTTAAACTCCATCTTGAAATTAGTCAGAAATCAACATTATCTTTTTGAATGATATGATACCACGTATATACATTTTATCAATAAGTGAACTAAAGTAGCATTTAGTTACACAAGACAATCTGCATAATTATTCGTTAATTATTCGTTAATGTTTACCTTTAAAAATGATAGTTAGATAGTTAAACCGATTTTTAGAAATAAACAAAATTACATAATTAACTTTTTGGCAAGACGTTTTTCATCCATGGCTTCAGGTTATGAACATTTTTAAAATGACATGTTATTAAAACGAACAGTGTTTAACTAAACTATTATTGACTAAATTTTGAACATATTAAACTAGCATTCTCATTGCAGTAAATGTTCTCCAATATTTCGGTAAGGTACATTTTTGGTGTATTATAGTTATAAAATAATAAATATTAATTTTATTAATAAATCCACCTTTTTAAAATGTGTTCAACTTGTTGGGGATTATTTATCTAAAAATGGCGTTTCAGAAAATACTTTAATATCATCAATGCATACATGATGAATTTTAAGACTATTGTTAGTGTTATTTTAAAGTTTTTAGAATTGTTTCCAGTAAAAATGCAAATCTTTAAAGAACATAATGTTTTTCTCCTTTTAAAGATTGTAATTGAAGTTATATAATTGAACTTTAATTTACCAGATGATTTTGTTTTTAAATAATTATCGAGTGGTAAAATTTATGTAATGTCTAAGAAAATTTGCAATGTACATAACATTTACATACTAATGAGGGAACTGCGTACCAAATACATGTAGAAGTCACAATTGAAAGAGACATGTATTATAGCATTACAAAATGCAGTTTTTTATACATAAAAACTAAATACCGACTAACCTACTTACTTACTTTCTCACTTACCTATTTTTTTACTTACTTACTTTAAATTTAGAATGTTAAGGGTAAGGAAATTCATTAGGTTCAATACCTTAGAATTTATAGAATTAGATAAGCTCCTCCACTTAATCAATATTGGTATCATTAACATCCGGGACTTAAATCGATATCATGATTTGTTTCAAACGTTGTCTAGGACGCCCTGCAGTATGGCATGTTTAAGGATTCTTCTCATCAGACTTGTGATTATTGGTATGACGTATTTATTTTATGATTGATTGTTACTGATTCGTTGCATATATATATATATATATATATATATATATATATATATATATATATATATATATATATATATATATATATATATATATATATATATATATATATATATATATATATGTATATATGTATATATATATATATATATATATATATATATATATATATATATATATATATATATATATATATATATATATATATATATTTATATTTGTTATATTATACAAATATTGACTGGGGTTGAGGGCAACATTGATTATATTAGCCCCCGAGGGACGAAATATTGCCCGACGCGAAGCGGAGGGCAATATTTTCGTCCCAAGGGGGCTAATATAATCAATGTTGCCCGAAAACACAGTCAACATTTGTTTTGTTATATGAAGAAACAAACCAAAATTTAAGAAATTAATTGAAAACAGATCGCCGTAATTTTCTCAGCTCAACAAAGAATTCACGAATTCAATTTTGTGCAAAGTTCATTTCCAAATATCCTCAGCATCAAACGGTCACTTGTGATATTCAGCCGACCGTACGAATTATCAGACAGGTGTTCTACCTGATTTTACTTCACAGTAATTCGCAAATCCTTATATCCGTTATGATAGCAAACCGTTACATTGCGCGTTCGTTGTTTACTTGCCTTGACTGACTGTCTATTATGACGTCACCTTGTTTTGGAGTCGCGAAGAATTATTTACGTCACCGTTTACGAATCAACAAATCAGAGGCGATTATTTGAAATAGAGGGAATGTTCTCTAGATATTATTCCTAGCCGGTCAATATCTAAATAATATTGACCGGTCAATATTTTTCGGACGAGCTGATATTACAATTATTGACTATTCGTCTATGTAGAGTTATATAGTGAGAATATACTACTGAATATAACAATCAGTAGTATATTCTCACTATATAACCCTATATAGACAAATAGTCAATACCTGTAATATTAGCTCGTCCGAAAAATATTGACCGGTCAATATTTTTTGGATATTGACCGGCTAGGAATAATATCTAAAGAACATTCCCTCTATTTCAAATAATCGCCTCTGATTTGTTGATTCGTAAACGATGACGTAAATAACTCTTCGCGACTCCAAAACAAGGTGACGTCATAATAGACAGTCAGTCAAGGCAAGTAAACAACGGACGCGCAATGCGACGGTTTGTTATCATAACGGATATAAGGATTTGCGAATTACTGTAAAGTAAAATCAGGTAGAATATCTGTATGTTAATTCTTACGGTCGGCGGAATATCACCAGTGACCGTTTGATGCTGAGGATATTTTGGAAATGAACTTTGCACAAAATTGAATTCGTGAATTCTTTGTTAAGCTGAGAAAATTACGGCGATCTGTTTTCAATTACTTTCTTTAATTTTAGTTTGTTTCTTCATATAACAAAACAAATATTGACTGGGGTTGAGGGCAACATTGCTTATATTAGCCCCCGAGGGACGAAATATTGCCCGACGCGAAGCGTCGGGCAATATTTCGTCCCTCGGGGGCTAATATAAGCAATGTTGCCCTCAACCCCAGTCAATATTTGTATAATATATATATATATATATATATATATATATATATATATATATATATATATATATATATATATATATATATATATATATATATATATATATATATATATATATATATATAACAAATAAAAGAAAAAAAGCAACACTAACTGCAAAACATAAGCGCTTTCATTGTTATAAATCTTCAGACGTTTTACAGTCGTTAAAACTATGACGTAATTACGTTACCTAGTGATAACGTCAACAATAATACTATGACGTCATAATGCTTATTGAAGGAAACAATCATAGAATAAAGTTATATAGCGTTATATACAGTAAAACAAAATCAGAGACGATGAAACAGTCTATATCAAACTATTTAACGAAGGTTTTAGTGACTTTATAAAATGTTTTTCTTTTTCCCTTCGTTCAATTGCATTGTCAGTATAAAGTTTATAAAACGGAAAAACTGAAAATTGTCCGTGGCCACAAATATCAAGATGTTCACTAAGTTTAATTTTTTTGTACTCGGGTTGATTGACGTGTTGTTTGTGTATACGAATACGGGTGCGTAGGGTTGTTCCAGTTTCTCCTATATAGAATTCGTTGCATCCGCTACACGTAATGTTGTATATAACATTTTTAGAGGCACAAGACATGTTCGCATTAACAATAAAGTCCTTGTCCCCGAACTTGAACGATATATATATAATGGCGTATTTTTTCTTCTATTTTGCGTTTTTTTAATGCATGCAAATTTTGGAAGTTTCGTCATTAATGATGATTTGGGATCATATGCTTAACAGTGTAAATAAATAAAACACCAATAATCAACATTTCATCAGTTTTTGTCAGGTTTTGTTTTCATATGAAATCGTTTTAGTTTAAAGATTGGTATTGTCTTGTAGGTATTAAACGTTAGTAAAACACATTCAAAATCACAATAATTTGTATAAATCAAGGCTTTTATTCTATATTCAGAAATAAACAACAAGCTAAATATTCACAAGGATATCGAAACTTTGTTGGGCATGTGATCAAATCCTGTAAAGCCCAAAGTGCTTTCCAGAAGATTTGATAACGTAGCAACAAAGTTCATATTCCTGAGATTTGAATATAGACACCTCCTTTTGTAAATGACTGTAAAACGAGTTTAGGTTTCATTAGATATATGTGTTGCAAAAATACTGCAAAGCTATGTAAATCTAAACAGCATTTTCTCATTATAAATCTCGTTTATATATAAATTCGGATTGATAATCAATATAATATATTTCTTTTTATAAGAAAAAAGTAAAAGTAAGACTTCGGAGAATCGATTCAAACGAATCACAAAGACCTGTTTCAATTTCAGATAATGTATTGGCTGCATGATTTTGTTAAATCAAATAATGGTGCTGTTTTGGGTTTTATTTCGAAACAACTGCATGCAGCCCTCTCCAAAATCGGGTTAACATTGGTATGCACGTCAGTCTGTAACAAATTATAGAAAGCGCCTTTGAATGAAAAAAAAAATCAAATTTAAAGGTATGGGTAAGAAAGGTATGGTGGCATATCTCTGGCTCTTGTGTGCAAGTTATTTTTCTATTAATTATGTCGACATGCAAGATGAACATGTTGACATGCAAGATATTTATGTCAACATGCAACATAACTATGTTGACATGCAAGAAAACTGCAGTCAAATTTTAAAAAATCTCAAATATCGCCAACATGTGACATCCAAGATGCTAGATACACTAAAGCACTGAATCATGATTTTTTTAAGTATACACTCTCATAACTGCCGCGGTGTGTGCATACAAATTGAGTAAAATTTGTATGCTCACATCGCGGCAGTTATTAGAGTGTATACTTCAAAAAATCATGATTTAATGCTTATATTTACATTTTTTAACTTCTTGCCTTGTCTGCAAATGTGAATTATACCTTAAATTTCCGATTTTCTCCTAAGGGTAAGTTAATATTAATGGAAGAGCCACAGTAACAGCCACAAGCGTGAACTTTGCTTTTCGCTTGTGACATTGCAGTTTACAGCGTTCAACGTTTGTGACGTCATAATAAAACTAGTCAATTTGACCTTTGACTACTTGTTGCATATAGAGGCATTTGAAGATCACAGAATTTAATGGAAAAACACAGTAGAATGTAAATATTTCACATTGATGTCAACTTGCAACTTATTTATGTTAACATGCAACTTCTTGATGTCGACATGCAACTTAGTTATGTTGACATGCAAGAAAACTGCAGTCAAGTAAGAGTTTAAAAAAATCTCAAATATCGCCAACATGTGACATCCAAGATGCTAGATACTTCCTATTGATGTCAACATGCAACTTATTTATGTTAACATGCAACTTCTTGATGTCGACATGCAACTTAGTTATGTTAACATGCAAGATAGATATGCTGACATGCAACATATTTATGTCGACATGCAACATAGTTATGTTGACATACAGCTTATAAATTGCAGGTCAACATATTTATCCCGCATGTCAACATACGTTAGTTGCATGTTTACATAAATAAGTTACATGTCGACATAAATAAGTTGCATGTTGACATAAATAATTTTTACAGATACATTCTGGATCTACCCCTGGAACTAAAAATTTTTAAGAGGAGTTGGTGTTGGTGTGTGTGTGGGTGGGGGGGGGGGTCGAATCCTACTTCCTGTGGTTTATCTTAAATTTTCATAGAACAGTTACTGTCTGCATGTGGAAAATATTGGCTTATAAATCGTCTTTTCTCTGTAGTGTCAAAAGCGCTGTGAAATTTAGAGTAATTTTGAACAAGGTTCATTTCTTTTTATTTCGAAATATCGAGACCATTAAAGATAATAAAAGCCTATTTTGAAAGTTAACAAAAAGCAATCTTACTTGGAAATGTAGAAAGTAATCAAGAATCAGCAGTAAGTAATTAAAATGCAGGTTAAAGGGCATTAGATGTAAACATAAAGATAAGATTTCGAATTTTCCAGTTTTGTATTGGCAATATTTTTAAAATTATGACGTACACATTTGGCTCCTTAGGTGACCATACATACTACATGTAGCTGCAGAGATCTAGATGTGTTCTTTGTCTAATATAGCCGCAACTTCTTTTTAATTTTACTGCGGGAAGGTAGAGTATCCATTCCGAACCATCTACCAGTATTTGATTTTTATTTTCCAAATATCAAAGAAATTTGACCATGGAACATCACCTACCTTAATATTTATTATTTATTTCGAATTAAAACATCGAGAGCATAGACATGTCTAAGTATACGTAAGGTAAAACGCATTGTTTGGCTTAACATTTGATTATAAACGCTCGAATATAAGGATGGTGGGTCCCGGTGACCCCATAGTCTTAATTAGTATTATATTAGTATCTTTCTACAATTTGTGGGGTTTCATTGATGGTTCAAGTTTTTCTCACTTAGTCAAGACTTGAAAATGTGTGTTTAGAATTTATACATACATAATGTGTCATTTTTAGACGGGGTCACGTGACCCCGTCTATTGGTTTACTGTCAGCCGAAGTCTCAAACCGGATGGCACGCGAAGAACACATGAATTGAGTCTACGCGAAAGAAAATAGTTCAGAAACTTTTCATGCATTTCTGTAAATATATATTATAAAAACACGCATTAGATCGTTTTAAGTCCTCTAGGTGTAAACCGAATTCTATAAAGAAAATAAACAAATAGCTTTATTGATCAAAATATTCTTGCTCGGGTTCAATAGTTGTAGTGTTTTGTGGAATGGAGTTACGTAACTGAATGCACAAAGCCGTCAAAAATTCAGCTGGTGCACGAGCTCATAAAATCAATAGAAGAGGTTGAAGGTTGAATCGAAAGTAAAGTTCCCAAACGCATCGTGGCATTTTTGAAAAGTTGTGAATTTTAATACCGAACTTCAAGCGCGAGCCGAGGTTAAAATACAAAGATGTCCTACATATTAAATAGGTGTTTCAACACGCGTTTGACTGCTGTTCATCATTAAAAAAAATTTGTACATAGAAAATAAAAACAAGTCTGAATATGCTCTCTCGTTCATTGACTCTTTAGTTAATTAAACTGAATTTAAATTTTGAACAATACATTATAAGCAAAATCTATATAGATTATACATTTTGGGTGGCCAATAGATTAATTGATATATACAATCTTATTGATTGAAGAACCAAGTTAAATGTTAATGTTCATGTTGTCCGGCTTAGTTGGAATAAACAATCATGTAATTTGTTTTAATGTTATGTGACATTTTCTAAACTTTATAACGGACAAAACCATTTTCAATATTTAAAACCATATTCATGATTTAAACGAATTCTTTATCAATATCTTAATGCCTCTCATCAGAAACTCAGCTGGTCTTTCTACCATTGATAAATATCTCGCACTAATATTAGACCTATGCATTCAGAGATAACGCATGGTTGTTATGTTTTAAATTTTTGATTTATCGTGTGGTAGTACATGTAAATGAATATGACTTATTTCAATTTTAAGAAGATAACTAGATACGATCTCGTTTCGAGTAACGAGTAGGTCTTCCGTTCAATTTTTAAACGATATGATTAAAATATCAATGTAATTTCAGATTACCACTCCATTTCAGATATTGTATACGATCGTCAATATCTTTTAAAATGCTTAACAAAGAGTTTTGCTTTATCACATACAGCACATTTAAGAGTTAAGTTTTGGTCACCTAGAATCCCAGATTACGTCATCAATGGGTTTGGAAATAAGTTTTACAAACTTATATTGTTACGATCAACAACTTTGTTTCTATAATGCATGACAAAATTTTGATAGTTTTAAAGTTATTTGTAATAGAGTTTTCGAGTGTCTTGACCCCTAATTTAAGGGGCTAGCCCCTTTTTCTTGAGGTCCTTCGAAAAGTCTAACTAATACTAACAATTTTTGTTCTTACACTTATGTAGAATTGTTGTTCATATTTTAGATACAAATGATTGGATATTTAAGGGGCCAGCCCTCTAGATCCTTAATGGAAACAGACTTTGGTGTTTTGATTAATGGAACTGATTAGAATCATCAATGCAAACATTTTCTCTTCTATAATGCTTTACAAAATATGTCTCCTTTTCTAGATATATTGTGTCAATGTTTAAGTACTTTGGCCCCTGAAAATCCCTAATTACGTAATAAATGGGCGTGGCAATGATTTGACCTGATATATATTGTTACGATCAACAACGTTGCTTCTATAATGCATTACAAAATCTTGATAGTTTTTAAGGTATTTGTAATAGAGTTTACGAGTGTCTTGACCCCTAATTTAAGGGGCCAGCCCCTTTTTTCTTGAGTTCATTCGAAAGGTTTCACTAATACTAACAATTTTTGTTCTTACACTTATATAGAATTGTTGTTGATATTTTAGATACAAATGATTGAATATTTTAGGGGCCAGCTTCTAGATCCTTAATGGGGACAGACTTTGGTGTTTTGATTAATGGAACTGATTAGAATCATCAATGCAAACATTTTCTCTTCTATAATGCTTTACAAAATATGTCTCCTTTTCTAGATATATTGCGTCAAAGTTTAAGAACTTTGGCCCCTGAAACTCCCTAATTACGTGATAAATGGGCGTGGCAATGATTTTACCTGATATATATTGTTACGATCAACAACTTTGCTTCTATAATGCATTACAAAATCTTTATCGTTTTTAAGTTATTTGTATTATAGTTTACAAGTGTCGTGGCCCCTAAAAAAGGGGCCAGCCCCTTTTTGTTGAATTTGTTGGAAAGAACTTTTGATTATCTACCACTTTTGTTATATATATGTTAACAAAATATTAACTGATAAAAAGATACAGATCAAAGCGTATGAAAATTTTGATTCAAAATTCGTATCCAATTTTCGAGCCCAGGCGAGCTCCTAAACTTTGCGCCACTGGCATAAAAAAACTGCATTGTGCACAACTTCAATCTATGGTCTACCTATCCTGAAAATTTATATTCATATCTCTGATAGTCTCTGAGTTTATGTCTGCACAAAATTGGTCGTAAAAATTTACAAAATCGGCCGTAAATCGGAAACGGAAGTGACGATTTCAAAATTTCAAAAAGCTTCTAGAATTATGACCACTGGCAATCATCTGTGAAAAAATGGTCGAAATCGGCCGAATAGTTTTCGAGATATCGCGTGCACAAAATTTGGGGAAAAAAATAATAATAATAAGAAACAGTACGAAAACTATAAGGTCTTCCGTTGAAAACGGAAGACCTTAAAAAGTAAGTTTTTATCGTAGTTTTAAAATCTGATTTACAAATCCTTTATTGTGGCTCCTTGAAAAATTTGAAATTAAATCGCTTTCGAAATTCATTTTTCCAAGACACGCATGAAATTGTGCGTTTAATAAACGAGGGTGTATTTAAAGGACAAAGATCCCTGAAATGACATTGTCCTACGACATTTGTTAATTTTACTGTTAAAAGCGTTTAACTTTGCATATTTTAAAATTTTAAAATCAAATAAGTCTGAATTAATAGCTAAATTTAACAATTTACAATTATCATATATAACAGCCAATCAGGAAAGGTCTACCCCAAAATATGACGTAATTCATTCACTTTTGGTCTCCATTCTCTAGTTTTATCGATTTAAAAAAGCAGATGACTCGATGATTTGGAGTATGATTTTTAATAAAATTTTAGAAACGGTTATATCGCGATTCGTGTAAATGATGCAAGAGTTTACACAAAATAGTAGTAAGTGGCGAACGAATTTATTTTTTACCTATGAATTTTATATGAATCGCTGCAAAAAATCATGACAGGTGAGAAGGTCAAAATGGCTACCGCGACAAACTTTTTTTTATTGTTATAGTACTTGGAATAATCTTATTGTAAAAAAGAAATATTTCTAACGTCAGATGCCTGTGTTTGTTATCGGTATATAAATGTTAACTTTGTTCGGTAATTCAACAGTTTGAGAATTTTCAGAGTTTTCATAAACCTTGTATAACAGATACCGTCCGACTAATAGATTTTTCCTTTGATCACAAAATAAATAAATATAACGATTTCAATCATATACCTAAATAAAGTTGTTTTGATTTTCCCAGTTAGTTGTAGTTTTTTAAAAAAATTCTTGGGGTCTTATTTTACATAATATACCGTTGTGTCAATTTTCTTCAATTATGAAGAACAGTCCTGGTCGGGATTTAGCATAATTATGACAAAGTATCAGGCAATTGCAAAAAGCCGAACTTTAGCATACTACATATAGATTTAAATAACTAATTCAAATTCATAATTTTTGGAACATAATGGAGGAAAACGTGAACAATCACAAATTCAAACTTTCAAGACCCCGCCTTTCAGTACTCTCAGTACTTTGATTAATCTTAAGTAACGTCCATTGATATTTTCGAGCAAGCCTTTTCCTATTCATCTTTAAAATTCGAAATACATGTGTTAATTTTGATGCATTTGACATAGATATTTGGTTACTTTAGATAAAAAAGGAATAACTATATGAATTATCTAAATAGTTACTTGCTAATAAAATAAAACAATTTAAAGATGAATATTCCCACAGCTAAGCTATATAGAGAAAAATCTCTCACGTGAAAATGCGAAGAAGCTATTTTAAGTAGTACATGTATTTTCAATCGATTGCATAGAATAACAATAATCCAGTATTTGATTTTTATTTTCCAAATATCAAAGAAATTTGACCATGGAACATTAGCTACCTTACGATATTTATTATTTATTTCGAATTAAAACATCGAGAGCATAGACATGTTTAAGTATACGTAAGGTGAAATGCATTGTTTGGCTTAACATTTGATTATAAACGCTCGAATATAAGGATGGTGGGTCCCGGTGACCCCATAGTCTTAATTAAGTATTATATTAGTATCTTTCTACAAATGAATATTTAAAAAAAAAAAATTGGTGTTATGACATCAAATTTTATTCTTAGATACACAGTTATGGAAAAACATTAAGTATGATAGACGTATAAATTCTGCTTGAGAATTCGGGTAATTTACAGTTAATTAAAAGCTTGTTTATGTATTAAAAAAAAAAGATAACACTTAAATTAATCATAACCCGCAAGATAGAAGCTAGAATTTCAGAGAGAGAGAAAGAGAGAGAGAGAGAGAGAGAGAGAGAGAGAGCGAGCGAGAGAGAGAGAGAGAGAGAGAGAGAGAGAGAAAAGAGGATTATCTATGCAATCGATTGAAAATACATGTACTACTTATGATAAAATAGCTTCTTCGCATTTTCATGTGAGAGATTTTTCTCTATATAGCTTAGCTGTGGGAATATTCATCTCTTAAATTGTTTTATTTTATTAGCAAGTAACTATTTAGATAATTCATATAGTGATTCCTTTTTTATCTAAAGTAACCAAATATTTATGTCAAATGCATCAAAATTAACACATGTATTTCGAATTTTAAAGATGAATAGGAAAAGGCTTGCTCAAAAATATCAATGGACGTTACTTAAGATTAAAAATGACACAGTACGTGTATGTATAAATTCTAAACACACACTTTCAAGCCTTGACTAAGTGAGAAAAGGGTTACAGCAACTTTAGTACACAGTTTCCTTGAACACGTTGTTTCGGTTTAACGTGGTCCTCATATTGGAAATTTTGAAAATATTTCAATTAGTGAATTTTCTTAAACTCTCGTGCACATTCCCAAAAATATTGAAATGAGAAACTTTACGTGTGTCCTTGGCTTTTGGCATGTGTTCATTGATGCAATTCTAACCCCCACCCCTTCAAGATATTAGATGTTTTTTTTCTCACAAGAATTTTAAAAGGCAAATATAGTATGTTGCAATTAAATTGGAATACCCATATAATTTCCTTAGTGTATACCATATGAGTGTGAAAATAAACGGATCTTTTCAGTATTTTTGTGATTTTCCCAAGTATATGTTTCTATTTTTGAATTAAACTCTTCCCTGTTTTTCCTAATACAGGAACTGCTCACTAAATATCTTAAGAAATTTCCACTTGGGGGCAGTAACTTTCCAGTTTTGTATTGGCGTCGTTTCTGACCTTTTCCTGACATGTAAAATATCAAAATCGTTAAAAAGCCAGGAAAACTTAAGATATATCGAACAAAATTCTATGTTAAAATACTCTCTTCATATCCGTGTTAATTCTTACTTCTTTCTTTTATATTCATATCGTTCCTTACAACATAATTATACTTAATCATCACATGCATGAATCACCATATGAGTCTCATGAGAGAGGGAGAGAGAGAGAGAGAGAGAGAGAGAGAGAGAGAGAGAGAGAGAGAGAGAGAGAGAGAGAGAGAGAGATTTGACATAAACACAATTTGTTGATAATTTTACCAATTACACTGGATTTATCGTCTTTGTTGCTAAAAAATTCATAACTTATAGATACAGACACATCTCCATGCTTGCAGATGAAGAAGGTAATATGTACATGTAAATAATGTGTTACATTTTGTTGATAAATAATTAATCTGAATACATGTACAGTTTGCCTACATGCCAGGACTATTTACATGAATTACTGTTCTCTGTCTTTCTCCAGAGACGTAAATTTTCATCGATCGGCTTTTGGAGCATACTCCAAATAGTACTCAGCGGAGAACGTACTCCAAAACTTTTATAACCTCGGTTTTTAGAGCCGTACTCAGTGGAGCACATACTCGGAGTACGGGGTCCGAGCTGGAGTATGAGTATGGAAAAAGTTTTATAACCTCGGGGCCAGTTAGCAGAGGATGCTCACTCCTCCTAAGCACCTGATCATTTCTCTATCTATTTGGAGGTCCGTGTTGCTTTGCTTTGAATTTGTATTTCGTTTTATGGATTTTTGAGATGGTTCACAGTTTGTTATTGCCATTTTTTTATTCAGCAAAATGATATTTTTCATTTTTCGGCGGCTGTACGAATGCTGTTAAAATATTCCACTATCATACCCTATGTCACCGAATTTCTGTGTAAATCTAGAGTCATGGTTTGTATGGTTGAAACCCTTTACTCTCTGAGGCTAAGTTTGATGTATACTTTTCTAAATAGATAAATGAATATCATGTATTAAAACCCTTACTCATGCTTCATTACTTTGAAGAACTTAACTTTAATTGCTAAACCATACACGTAATGGCAATCTCTCATATAAAAATTTATCCGCTGCATGTTGTTTTTGAAGAAACTAAGATAATATATTGATTACATTAGGGGGGTGGGTGTCTCCGCGGTCAACGATTAACCCATCAGCCATACCTTAATTTTTAGATATGACAATATAACAATATTATTGCCCATTATCTAGTAATGAAAAGTTCCTTTTTGTTTTCGTAAAAACGACATTTTCTTCCAATTAAACTACTAAAAATAACCACAATCATCTTGTCACCCAGTATTTTTAGATACTTCAAATCACTTAATTTCAATTTGTACCCATAAATTTACTTTTTTTGATAATGTGGATTTTACAGGGTGTGGTCCTCTTTTCCGCATCACCACACTGTGGATTTCCTATACCATATCACCTCTCTGTGAAACTGATGACAGTTTATGTAACACAATGAAAAACGTTTGCTTTTTAGCTCATTTTTAGAGATGTAGTTTAAAAACAGCTATATTTAATTAAAAAACGATGTACAGTGATTCAAAAGATAATTTTGCTAATTTCTGTTTTATTTAAATAAATGTAACGGTATATAATAATATTATAGTCATTACAGTAACTTGATCCAAAAAGCCATGTGGTCCATGCCTTGTTACCAGGCGCGGATCATCAGATTAGCGTCCTATTGTATCAAATGAGCGGCAACTCGATTAGATCCGATCTTTTGGTTTAAGTTACAGCTACGATAACATATGTGTATTACTACCAGTTTGTAAATTTACAAAATAGCAGGAGCTTGTATACACTTAACACAATGTCGTATTTGGTAATGTTAAGGATATGGTCTGACGTAGTTGGATAATTGCATTAACCAATTTGAACTGAATTTAGTCATAAAGACCCACGTGATTGTATATCTGTTTAACTTGGATTTCGTTTGTAAGCTTAATTCAAAACACCAACATAGCAAAAACAAAAAACCAAAATCAAAAAACATAGCCCAGCTTATATGTCATATTTGATTTAAGTAAAATTAGAAACCCCTACCCACTTCGGTCTGCAATAAAACATGATATTACTGTGTTATACGTGTATTCACCTTTTATCTATAAGTAATATTTAACAAGACACGGACATAAGATGAGCTTTGAATAAAGATAACGAAAAATGACCTTTGCTTACATGTTTGTAAGACGGATATCTTTTTAGCAATAGATTTATAAAGCAATCGATTTCTCCGATTTCCGAAAATGGAATAAGCCCCTCCCCCTTATCCTATTTTGATATCTTTAACATCTGGATTCTGATATGCGTAATCTGTAATAAACGTTGTCTTGGACGCCCTGCAGCATGGCATGTTTAAGGATTCTTCTCGGCAGTCTTGTATTACTTGGTATGATCTATTTTTTAAAGTGAAAATGTTACAAAATCCATGAAATACATGTATATGTGACATTGATGATTTTTGCCAAAGGGCGTATATGCATTTATGAAGTTACATTCATTAATTGTGTTTGATACATTTGATAAACATATACTTTTTATGATATGATACCTTAACAGTGAATAATTTTTTCAATTCAGTTTTTGAATTTAGTTTGTATTGACTGGTTTCCTGGAATAAAAAAAATAATTGTAAATCAAGTCCTGGGTAACAATGATTTTGTTTCTTAAAATGCATATTACCATCAGAAAAATAATTCTTTTAGACATTAGTAATTACATTGGCAACTTCTTTTTTAATTGTAACATGTAAAAATACCTATTTTCGGATAATTCATCTTTGTTACCGAAATAAAATCAATATTAATTCAGTCATAAATTGCACGCACTGAATGAGTGTGTCGATTTCCGAAAAATGCATTTAAATGAAACATCTTGCCATACAAGATAACGATTTTTGGGTCACTTGCATGTATCACCCTTAACAAATAACGTTATCAACAATATGCACCTAAAAATACACTGGTTAAACTACATCAAATTCAATATTGCTAAAGAAAATTTGGATAATAACATTTTTATACCATTTGTGTTAGAATGTATTACTTATCTTACTTGATGTAATTCTTAATACTCAGAACAAATTATCAAATAGGGTTTTTAAACAATGTATCAATTTTTGTGTTGTTAGAATAATGACCCCCTGTAGAATAATGACGTAAAATACCCCCTTACTGTAGAATAATTTGCCTTTTCTGAAGAAAGAAGACCCAGGGGTTTTTTCTTTATGAAAAACATGTGGAGAAATGACCTCCATAGAAAAATTACCCCTGCTGTAAACAAGAATAAAAAAAATGGTTTTATTATATACTTGGTATAAATTACAGGGTTTTTGCACCCTTGATATGAACAGAAGTACGCACCTTAATCACACCCCCGTATCATCACACTTTATTTCTCCTTTTATAGGGACTTGGACACGATTTGACATCAAAAATTGTACCTTTATTTTTTATGTATAAAATAATAACTTGTGCATTTTAAATGATTGACCAAAATATTGAATGTTAAAGTTAGATTGAAACTTACACCAATACAACAAATAGGAAAAAATATTTGAGCTTTGTTTACAAAACAAAGAATTATTAACTCTGTATCTTGCTTATGACTTAATATTTGACTTTTAAATTTTGACATAGCATTATAAACTTCTATATTTATCAGTATAAACATTGAAAATGGAAAAAAAATTGAAAATTTAATGTCGAATTGTGTCCCTTTATCACACTCTTTATTACACCTTTCCGGAACACATTTGCTCCTTTTATTTAGATTACTTTGACTCTTATCCTCTTTTTCCGTGCATATCTGAAGACGAAACGTTGACGTCATGATCTGAACATTTCAATATAGATGAAGTCACAATACATTTGAACGTCGAAAATACGCAGTTTGGAGACAGGGATAAAGTACTTTTAAGTTGTTTTTTTTTTCACGTGAAAATGAAAACTAGCTTTCTAAATTCAAATATACAATAAAAACAACAATACATGTCAAAATCTGTATCACATCCCATATCAACCCAAGACTCTCATATCAGCCCGAGGGCCAAAGGCCAGAGGGCTGATATTCTAAATCGTGCTCCTTTTTAATTAGGACCGATATTGGTCGAGGGTTGATATTGGTTGTGATACAGATTTTGCCATGTATTATTCTCTATATATTACCTCGTATCCAAGATATCTGATTTGAAATTAGGCGTCTGAGGGCTTGAATCATATTTAAATGAAATAAGCCGTTGAATCATATCTAAAAGTGTCCATTTAGCTCACCAGAAGTTTGTCATTTTTCACAACGATACTGTGGTAAATGGTGGGCCTTTATCTCCCTTTTTTTAAAAGTGTACATCAAACAAATTACAGGGCAGTGCAGGAGACCTAAGGAGCTATTTTTTCCAGGTCTCAAATGTGGGCTGTATGAGTACCACCAGGTGGTTCCGATGGGTTAAATTAATCATTTCTCCCTTGATTTTGATCACAAGACGCATTCATATTTCTTATCCAGGCGATCTTTACTGCCTCTGAAGTTGTCAATGCTCTTACAAATTATTAATGGATTTATCATTATGATATTAATTTCAGTATGCCGATGATAAAGTAAAATATAGGTAATTCTTCTGTTCGAGTGCTCTCAGTACTTTGATGATTTTATTTATTGGACGTTAGATTCTACTGGATTAATGGCTGCTGTGTGTGGCTGCTAGCTTCAGCATGATTCTAATGCCTAACAATGGATTGAACTTTTCATAATTTTGGTCTCATCATTTAATTCTAGGTACTGCATTTGTATGGGGATAATTATACCCCAATACAATACGTCAAGCAGTATCTCGTTATGTCGGAAGATAAACCCCTTATTTCGCTAAAGGTTTATTTAAAATATGAATTTAATTTCTGATACACTTTGTAAACTGTGGTAAAAATTACAACATTACAAATATTATTTCAAAAATAATGAAAAATCTTACCATAAAACTTTAATATAGATAATGGGTCAATATTCTACAGGGGTCATTTTTCTTCATGTAGAATATGCTCATTTTTATGAAAATGACACTTATTCTTTAGGCAAAAGGGTTATTTTTCTACGCAAAATAATGACCAGGGGTCATTTTACTGCGTAGAATAATGACTAGGGGGTCATTATTCTACGTCGAAAAATGACCCCGGTCATTATTCTACGGGGGTCATATTTCTACTTTACACCGACATGACAGAATAGCGATACACCAAGTTATTATAACATGAAAACATTGATTCTAGTCTTGAGTAATTAAATGAGTTATTTGTTAATAGTTAACTCAAGTTGAAGTGTAAGTGTATCATGTAAGAGTGAAAAAGAAGCAAGACTAATTATCAGTTTCAGAAAGGTCACGGAACAGTGTATTTATATATTTTAGAATTTGAAATAATTGTTCTGAATACTCCCTTGATAATTTTTTTCTGTGCTGTAAACATTAACCACGTTTAAAAATTGTGCCGATGACAGTGTCGTTTGACCTTAAAAATTTTCTGATGGAACATTAGTTCTGAGATATATTTGTAATCATTGTTAGCAAGTTAAAGGATTTGGGGAATTAAATGATATTATGATGAGGACTTTACATTGTACTTGTTTCACTTTCGAAACTAATGATTCAATTTCAGAAAACGCGTTTAGATACTGAATATTGCTGATAACAAATTATCGCTATACCTTTATCGCACTCAGCTACATTGGATTCAATGGTATGCACGTCAGTTGATCTGAAGCGCCGTTAAAAACGACATGTAAATCAAAATCAAAATTAATTTAGTCAGAGAAAAAAACTGAAACAAAGTCTAGTTACCAACAAAACAGATTTTCAACTGAAAACGACTGAAAAGGATTTAAGTGTAATATAGTGTATAAATACGACACTTTTTAAGCACTGTTGTTTACAATAGGAGGGGTATTTGTAACTGAATAGTCGAACGTCAGTAGTGTGAAGGGTTATTCTTGTAATAATAGTTCCACATTTTAAATGCTGAAATTTATTTACGATGTGGAAAAAATCAAATTTTCTCTGTGTTTTTTTAAAGACAGGCAACACCTTCTTAAAGATTAATTTAAAAAATTTAAAAAATGTTGATGTACTTCTCTCGCATGAACTCACGTTTCATCTTACCAGCAACATTTAAGGGGACATTTAAATATTTTCTATTTCAATCTTCTTAAATAATATGTTTGAGTGTGTTTTATGTGACCTTTTATTTTTAAAAGAATGATGATCGTAGGGCACATCACTCAACTAAGTAAATGTTTTTAAAGAAAACTCCGAACTCCCATTGCAACCACATACAAATAGTGGCATAAGTATGTTTCATCTCTTATCCTATTAGAATTTTTCGTACGTGAAAGGGGTCAACCCTCAACCCTGATGAGATTATTGCAATATCAAAAACTCTGAAGCAACTGGAGTAACGAAAAACTGATTTTAAATGATTTCCATTCATTAGTTTACAGAACTTTGTTATAAATATAGTATGTATTATTAATTATTTGTTTTTCAATATTTGATAACGTTTTTGAAACGTACAGTATACATGGCTATTTTCGCCCATCTTTACTTGCAAGCCGTTTTTCTCTGCAAAGTTTAAAATGAGATAATTGAGACATTGGAATTCGCCCAGTCTTAAATTCGCCTACAGTCAACGAAGGCAAAAGGGGCGAAAAAAACGGAGGCGAAAATTTCCCTGTTTACAGTATAAAACTAGCTTAAAGATGCTTAACGGTCAACAACTTAACAACCAGATTTAACGTAATAATTTAAATTTAAAGTGTTAGGTATAATCTGTCATATATTTATAAAAATCTATACAAATTAACACATTCCTCTTCTTTTAAAGGAGATAAATATAACTGCAGCTATTCTGAATGTATGTGTAGTTATATTTTAAAGCCAGGTGGGCTTTAAAATGAATAGCATTGATTGGAAAATGATTAAAGTTTTTTTGTCTATTTTCCATCATTGTCTACATAAAAACTTTTGTTCGTTTTCAATATTCCTAAAAAACCGCAAGAGATTTGATAAATACACTAACATATGGAGCTACTTTATATATATTATATATATGTACATAAACAATGGTTTCGAAGATTTTCGATGATTGTAAACAGAACGTTTGAACCTGGAGTAGCGTTGAAATCATATTATTTTATTAAGAGGGAAATGCCAGCTATTAAGGGAATATCCAAACCATAGACCTTTTTCTTTCTCGTCTTTGATTGTAATATCTGTCATCGGTATTAAACCACAGTTTTTTGTATAATATTTGCACACTTTGAATAATAATATATTCTTTTTTGTGTGTAATTGTACTCACATTTTTTTGTAGGTATCCCGGCGTTTGTATTTTGTGGTGAGTGTTGTAAGGCCCATTATGACATCCTCTTTGATTACCATAAAGAGAAGTGGTGCAGCAACTATTGTTGCTTTCAGTTAGGGAAGTATGACTGTTGCGACAATAGCCTTTTACAAGCACCATCTAGTGAGAGAGACGACTTCTGTACTGATTATTTCCACAGTAATGTGTAAGTCTTTGAACCATCGTTATAGTATATCTAATAGAAACAGAACTTCGCTTCGTTTAGATATGGTATTCACAGTTTAGATCAGGCCATGTTCTTATACGGAACTTATTATATCTTCTATTGGTTCAAGCTGAATAATATTGAAATCTAAGTGTCCATTTAGAAAAAAACAAAGTACTGCGAGTACTGATAGACGGAAGCATGATTGTTATTAAAATTACCAAGCAAAATTTAGGTCGATATTAAGATGAATACAATTCATTATAATCAATATACTCTCACTGGTTGAGTAAATTCAAATTTTACAGAATATTTTTCCCAAAATATATTTAAAATATTTCTAAAAGAGTAAAAGCTATAAAACTCCCATCGGGATTCGAACTAACGATTAACAGATTCGTAAATAACGCTCTAACGCAGTGCTCTATACTGTAAGTTAAGATTTTCGGGAAAGAAAACACATTTGATCGGAAATACATGTACGTCAAACATGAAAGTGTTCGATCCATATGACCTTATTTGCATAATAAAAAAGGCACTATTTTTTTCTTCCAAAAAGTAAATTGTTATCAACTTCATGAGATGCAAACATAAAGTCGTTGTTGGTAAAAGATTGTTTATTTACTAGATTAGTTAAATGTGAAAATGGACTGTGTGTGTCAAAGGGATAGTAGGGATATTATTCACAGAGGCGATTAAATAAAACCTGCATTTTCCCCAATATTAATCGCATGTCTTTATTCGTACCTGAATATTAATTGAAGTCTTTATGACTTAATAATGAATAATAAAAAGTACAACAATCTTCAGTTAAGTGAAATATATAAATCAAATAAACCTGAGTTAATGCCTTTCACGCAAAATGATGAAAGGATTACATAACGATTACTTGTTGTTGTTTTTTTTAGAAATACTTGATACAATATCATCCACTAAGTATGATTTCCTATAGTATGGACATTAATTGCAATTCATAGATTTGTATAACCCGACATAAGTAAAATACACACATCCAATTCATCGATTGGTCAAAATCTTTGTAACCCTAGGAAAAATTACTGATTGCACGAAATAATCATGATGATATTAGACTCACAAACACCAATAGAGGTCGATTTGGCTGTTTCTTTTAGTCAACAAACAGATGAATATAAATAATAGTTTAAATAATTTTACTTACTTCTTACTTACTATGATAGACGATATTGTAAACATTGTATAGGTGGGCGGCTGCACTGATCGCCATAGGAAGCATCGCCCTGATTGTTGGTCTGTGTGTCTGTTGCTGTAAAGCGTGTTGTGGTAGGAGCCAGTCGGTGGGCGTGGTCGTGCAAGGAGCCAACCCAGGTGAGCTTTATATATTTCCAACAGGTATCGTGAGACAAGGTTTCATTGATGGGATGATACGGTATTATTTGATGTTTATCAATACTAGTTATAAATTTCACTGAACCTTGACTTGAACTTATCCGCTTCAAAACACAGACAGTGGCCACCTAAAATACTAATTTTTAATGTAAAACTAGAGGCCCATGGGTCTTGTCGGTCACCTGAATTACTGCAGTGTAACTTTTGCAATGTACATTAATGTGCTTTATCATTACAAGGCTAATGAAATCATTTTTGTAGCTTTATGGTGCTGTGGATTTATCTCTCAAGTGTAGTAAGGTTTGACCAACATTAGCCTTTTAAAGACACTAGTATGATCTGGACAGGATTCTGTACATTTCTGATAGAAGAAAAAATGATGTGCAAAGTAAAGCCATCATCTCGATTAATTGTGCAAGGAGTTACTAGAATCCACTGAAAAATTAATACTTTCACTGTAATTTTCATTTGCACACATATAATTTGCGTAACAATGCATCATAATCTGTAATTCCCTTTTAAAATGTAAATAACTTAATACAATGCCCATGAACATTCAAACATTCAAGAAGTGATTCCTAAAAAAAATTAATCGTTAAAATACCTTAATATTTATTGAAATTGTCATTAAATAAAACATAAAAACCATTCAAAAACCTTAATTTGAATAAAATTTTTGTTCAACTAGTTCCGTGTTTTGCAACATCGTGATTCGTTTTACTCCATTAGGCTTTGTAAATGTATCTAAGGTTTCTGTGGATTTTTTTTTTTGAACACATGTAAGGAACGTTTCACAATAAGTTGACTTTTGGAAAGAAATAAGTCGATTTTTTAAACACAATATCAAGAATGGAGATAATATGAAACTGTTGCAGTTTTGAAATACAAAAAAGGATGTAAAAAATAAGAGTTATTTATGGTTCTGTTTATATGTAAGTTGTTTAAAACGAAGGTGCAATGAAAAACTATTTTTCAGTTTCATTCATTTTTTATTCACTTAATATATAAATGTGCAAGTGGAACAGGAGAATAGACAATATACTTATGGTAACAAATCATTTCGTAATCTTAAACTTTTATTAATATGCTTACCAATATTATGCATAAGTTTGACATTTTCTGACCAAAAAGGAAATTCATCTTAGACACAATTAATATTTCAATATATACATTTTCTCTGAATTCTGGTGGTTCTACTAAATCGACCAGTTTCAACAGCAAGATTATGAGAAGACATTCTAATTTTGAAAATACATTTTTGAAACATAACAGGTATAGGATTTGTAAGGTAATACTGTAAGCAATGTTGTGAATTAAGGTATCGATAAAATGAATATTCACTGGAATTTTCAACGCATGCAAATATTTCTTGTTTTGCTTGGTCAAATATTCTTTGTTTGATAATACATACTGTACCTTCATTGCATCTCTGTGCATTCCAAATGTTGTTAAAATCTGAGTCAATCCGACAATTTTTAACATCAGACACCCAATTTATTTTCTTGTGATTCTCAACATCATCTAACAATTTCTCATAACAGTTTATAATTAATAAAATACAGTTGTTGGAATTTAGGCCAGTATATGATTAATGAGAATTTTCTATGGTAATGCAAAGGAAACCTTCCAAGCTCTGTATAAACAGCTGCCGTGCATGTAGATTTTATAACATCTAATATATGTCTACAAACATCTTAGTGTATTCTGTCAACATTTAAATCTTTTTGTGCATCCCATATCTTGGGGCAATCAATAACAATCGGACCTACATAACAATCAAACAAAAATAACAAAATTTTATGGTTTAGATACATACTTTTGACATTTTTCTTCGATAAGAACGTAGCTTTTTGGCTTACACAGTTAGTTGCTTTTTAGCCTTCGAAAATGTATTATCAAAATTAAAAACTTTACCTAGATATGTAAAATTATTAACAATTTCTAGAGTTTGTTTCTGAAAACCCACTTTTCATTTTTTCTGACCTTACCACCCTTCCAAAAAAATCCCGATTTTGGATTTAGCAACATTCACTGAAAGTTTTTATGCGATATAATATTCATTTAATTCATCTAAAAGATTTTGCAGCCCTTTGATGAATTGATTCAGAGAAAAGAACCATATCATCAGCACACATCACATCAAAGTACATAAGTTCATAGGGCACACATTGAGATTTGCAAAAATGGACAGGGACCATGAATTTTCACAATGTTTACTTCCCTTCCCCCGAGATGGTATATGTTATGTCAAAATTGGGTGCAATTGGTCCAGTGGTTCCAGAGGAGAAGTTAAAAATGTTCAGAAGTTGATGTTCGACGAACGATGTACGCCGAACGACGACGGACAAAAACAGATACATGTAGCTATAGGTCACACGAGTGACTCAGGTGGCTTAAAAAACCTTGCACTTTATAGCTTAAATTCTAAATCCAATAATTTAGATAAAAAAGTTAAAGGTAGAAAAATCAAAATGGTTTACATTCCTTTTAAAGACAAAATTTATAATTAAGACATATTTGAGTGATGAATATCGTACCAGATATTTAAATCATTATAGGTGTTACTGTGGTCAATTCCTCGATGCAGCAGACAGTGAATCCAAGCCACACGGTGCAGCAACAGCCGGGGTATCCCGTGAACCAAGCCCCGAGCTACCCAGCCTAGACGGATTTTTCCTCTCAAAGTGATCAGCTAGGGAAGACTTTTAGTCACTTGGAACTTAGTATGAAATCAATGTTTAGTAGTCAATGAATATTGCCAACTGCCAGTAAAATATATTTAAACTAATGAAAGTACATGCAACTGTGTTTTACAATTCTGTAATCACTTGCCATTGTTTATTTTATGTTTAATTTCTATATTCGTCCGGTTTTTTTATTATGTATTGTTGATTATTTAAATCACTTATATATTTTTTTTACTTTTATATGTACTAAGTAGGTTTGAAATAATAAACAATTTAACAAGTGTTTGTGATTTTATTGTGAAGTTTTCGTCTTTGTTATATCAATGGTGTTGAAAATAAAAAAGTAAAAAAAAAATCATTAAGCAACATGTTATTAATCCTCCTATCACAAATAAGTTACTGTTGAAAGCTTAAATTTTACAGGTTCGTGGGGATGTAATTTCGTGTATTCTCTTAAACGTACAAAGAAAATATGACTCCATTACCCTAATTTAATAATTTGTGGAGGATTTTAATTCGTGGATGAAAGGTACCCACAAATTCCACGAAATTTGAGCTTCCACGAAATCTAATGATTCCACAGTATTCAAGTTTTCCTGTTATGATTAGAGATGATGATTACAACGTGAGACACGAGCAATAAATGGCAATATGAGAACGAGCAATAAAATACCATTCTCTACATCCAAGTCCTTAATTAACATCTGAAGTCAGTAGTACAATGTAATACAATATTTCAAGGCAAGTATTGATTTACTTGTGAATTGTAAGCTACATTTAAAACTCCATCTAGAAATTAGTCAGAAATCAACATTATCTTATTGAATGATATGATACCATGTATTTACATTTTATCAATAAGTGAACTAAAGTAGCATATAGATACACAAGACAATCTGCATAATTATTCGTTAATTATTCGTTAATGTTTATATACCTTTAAAAATGATAGTTAGATAGTGAAACCGATTTTTAGAAATAAACAAAATTATATTATTAACTTTTTGTTTTGGCAAGACGTTTTTCATTCATGGCTTTAGGTTATGAACATTTTTAAAATGACATGTGATGATAACGAAATGTTTAACTAAACTATTATTGACTAAATTTTGAACATATTAAACTAGCAGTCTCATTGCAGTAAATGTTCTCCAATATTTCGATAAGGTACATTTGTGGTGTATTATAGTTAATAATAAATAATAATTTTATTAATAAATCTACCTTTGTAAAATGTGTTCAACTTGTTGGGGATTACTAGTATTCATCTAAAAATGGCGTTTCAGAAAATACTTTAATATCATCAGTGCATACATGATGAATTTCAAGACTATTGTTAGTGTTATTTTAAAGTTTTTTAAGAATTGTTTCCAGTAAAAATGCAAATCTTTAAAGAACATAATGTTTTTCTCCTTTTAAACATTGTAATTGAAGTTATATAATTGAACTATAATTTAACAGATGATTTGTTTTCAAATAATTATCAAGTGGTAAAATTTATGTAATGTCTAAGAACATTTGCAATGTACATAACATTTACATAATAATGAGGGAACTGCATACCAAATAGAAGTCGCAATTGAAAAATACATGTATTATAGCATTACAAAATGCAGTTTTTTATACAAAAAAAACCTAAATACCGACTACATACTTTCTTACTTACTTATTTATTTTACTTACTTACTTTTTCATTAGGTTCAATACCTTAGAATTTATAGAATTAGATAAGCTCCTCCCCTTAACCAATAATGATATCATTAACATTCGGGACTTAAATCGATATCATTATTTGTTTAAAACGTTGTCTAGGACGCCCTGCAGTATGGCGTGTTTAAGGATTCTTCTTACCAGTCTTGTGATTTGTGGTATGACGAATTTATTTTATGATTTTATGATTGATTGTTACTAATTCGTTGCATATATACGCAGGGCGTATTTTTTCTTCTATTTTGCGTTTTTTGAATGCATGAAAATTTCAGGAAGTTTTGTCATTAATGATGATTTTGGATCATATAACAGTGTAAATAAATAAAATACCAATAATCAACATTTCATCAGTTTTTGTCAGGTTTTGTTTTCATATGAAATGGTTTTAGTTTAAAGATTGGTATTGTCTTGTAGGTATTAAACGTTAGTAAAACACCTTCCAAATCACAATAATTTGTATAAATCAAGGCTTTTATTCTATATTTAAGAAATAAACAACAAGCTAAATATTCACAAGGATATATAAACTTTGTTGGGCATGTGATCAAATCCTGTAAAGCCCAAAGTGCTTTTCAGAAGTTTTGATAACGTAGCAACAAAGTTCATATTCCTGAGATTTGAATATAAACACCTCCTTTTTAAAATGACTATAAAACGAGTTTAGGTTTCATTAGATATATGTGTTGCAAAAATACTGCAAAGCTATGTAAATCTAAACAGCATTTTCTCATTGTAAATCTCGTTTATATATAAATTCGGATTGATAATCAATATAATATATTTATTTATATAAGAAAAAAGTGAAAGTAAGACTTTGGAGAATCGATTCAAACGAATCACAAAGACCTGTTTCAATTTCAGATAATGTATTGGCTGCATGATTTTGTTAAATCAAATAATGGTGCTGTTTTGTGAGGGTTTTTTTCGAAACAACTGCATGCAGCTCTCTCCAAAAACGGGTTTACATTGGTATGCACGTCAGTTTGTAACAAATTATAGAAAGCGCCTTTGAATGAAAAAAAAATCAAATTTAAAGGTATGGGTAAGAAAGGTATGGTGGCATATCTCTGCCTCTTGTGAGCAAGTTATTTTTCTATTAATTATGTCGACATGCAAGATGAACATGTTGACATTCAAGATATTTATGTCAACATGCAACATAACTATGCTGACATTCAAGAAAACTGCAGTCAAATAAGAGTTTAAAAAAATTTCAAATATCGCCAACATGTGACTTCCAAGATGCTAGATACACTTACTATTGATGTCAACATGCAACTTATTTATGTTAACATGCAACTTCTTGATGTCGACATGCAACTTATTTATGTCGACATGCAACTTAGTTATGTTAACATGCAAGATAAATATGTTGACATGCAACATATTTATATCGACATGCAACTTAGTTATGTTGACATACAGCTTATAATTTGCACGTCAACATATTTATCTCGCATGTCAACATACGTAAGTTGCATGTTTACGTAAATAAGTTGCATGTCGACATAAATAAGTTGCATGTTGACATAAATAATTTGCATGTCAGCATATTTATCTTGCATGCTAACATAAATAAGTTGCATGTGGATATAAAAAGTTAGCATCTAGCATCTTGGCTGTCACAAGTGGGCGATTTTTAAGATTTTGTATGATTTCTATCTAACTGCAATTTTCTTGAATGTTAACATAGTTATGTTGCATGTTGACATAATTATCTTGCATGTCAACATATTTATCTTGCATGTCGACATATTTGATAGAAAAATAGCTTGCACACAAGGGGCTGTGGTATGCCACCATAGAAAGGTGATACAATTTGCTTCTTTTAATATCGTGAGGTATCTTGGAGGGGATTAGATGATGTATGTGTCCAACAGTCTTGTTTGCATAAAAGGTTCACTTTAAAAATATTATCTTGAACTATAAAAAGAAAGTTATTCTAAATGTTTGTAGTCTGTTAGTCCTCGGTAATATTTTTGAATAATAAATAAAAAAGAGAATAGTATAGTTTTTTTGCAATATTGTACTTTCACAAGCACAATGTATAGCGATTGATAATCCTTTTACTGGCCTTTTTGTATGGCAGGCCAACTTTTGAAAAAAGAGACTAAACTTATGAAAAAATGACAATAACAAACCGTGAACCATCTCAAAAATCCATAAAACGAAATACAAATTCAAAGCAGAGCAACGCGGACCTCGAAATAGGTAGAGGTAGGATCAGGTGCCTAGGTGGAGTGAGCATCCTCTGCTGACCGGTCACACCCGCCGTGTGCTCTTTGTCGTAATCGGGGGAAAAATCGGAAAAGTCCGTAGACAATTAGGTGATTAATTAATGTCTAACAATTAGTATGTAATGGTTAAAATTATACGTGGTATTTGCGCGAATCGCGTACCGTATATTTTACCTGTGTTTATAATATTTATAGAGTTTCTGTTCAGCGCAAATTCTTTTTTTTTTTTAGAGATTATGTTTCTTTAAACTTATTAAAAATATCTTTTGAACATTTATCTAGTCGTTTTCTATTCTATTATGATAATCAGCAAAGTGAGACTAATTTGTGAAATTATTTATTTACTTATTATAATATTTGAGATTTAAACTAGTTTAACAAGTTTATACGGAGTCTCACTTCGCTGACGCCCTTGAGAGTGTTCAGGTGTGAAACGGGTTGAACGTGTGAGTGATACTAGTACCTTGCATTATTAGAACTTGAACAGAATAAGCGATTTTATTCTATTACAAAATGGCGTCGTGGACAGGATTTCAAAAAATATTTTAATTGGCAATGAGCTACTAATAGAATAAAATCGCTTATTCTGTTCAAGTTCTTTATTTCAATTAAATATTAAATTTATTGGCAATGAGCTACTATATAAACAAAATAACTCATATTACAAATAGACACACACAAAAACACTAAAAGATTCATAATACACAATTTGCATTTAATTCAAAATATGACATCAACGAACCTCCAATATATGGCGGCGGTGCCACACACAGTCAATTAGTGGACTAGCGCACTCACTTGCAACAGGTATGACTGTATATAATAAAAAAACCACCATATATATTTATGCTTAAATCTAGAAATACTACAGACAAAGTTATCTCAAAATTGCTATACATTTCTCTAAACAGTCTGTATATAAAACAATTGTATTATTCTCACATAAATGATATCAAATTACTGTGTATGGAATAAAATACAAATGAATAGTTATTCTAAACATGAAAATAACTCTCTTACCGTAAATAATGCAAGGTACTAGTATCACTCACACGTTTCACCCGTTTCACACCTGAACATTCTCAAGGGCGTCAGCGAAGTGAGACTCCGTATAAACGTGTTAAACTAGTTTAAATCTCAAATATTATAATAAGTAAATAAATAATTTCACAAATTAGTCTCACTTTGCTGATTATCATAATAGAATAGAAAACAACTAGATAAACGTCAGTCAGCATGCGACCAAGTGAAAGATAGTATTTGCTGACAAGGTAGTTGTATCGACCATAGAACCGAAACGATGACTTAATGCGAGACTGTTGATGGTCCTGTTTTATCAACTTGTTTGTCAGTAGCTTGCTTCGTCTTAGAAACTGTTCATACGAAGAGCAAGCCCTTGCGTATCGAATCAACTTAAGTTTAACAAGTTAAATTAAGTTTAACAACTGTAAACTTTTTACGAACCCTAAACTATAGTTTACGAACCTTAAACTAAATATAGTTTTCTGTAAAACCATATTAACGATTGTAAACTATAATTTACGATGGCTTATCTAAGTTTATACGTTAAACTTTTCTGATAAATTTAGATTCATATCTGTAAGCTATAATTTATTCGTAAACTGCAGTCAAAAGTTGTTAATCATAGTTTCACAAATCGTAAATATATTATGAACTATTTTCCGCTATCGAAAAAGATTGTTTTTAGTGTTGATTATATTAAACACTTCTAAAACATCAATAGATGATCGCGGTAACTACAGGTTACGGATGTGGAATATAGATTAACGTTATTAACTACAGTTTACTGTCTGCTAACTACAGTTAACTGTCCGTTAACTACAGTAAACTGTCTGCTAACTACACTTTACTGTCCGTTAACAAGAGTACACTGTCCGTTAACTACAGTTTACTGTCCGTTAACTACAGTTTAATGTCCGTTAACTACAGTTTACTGTCCGTTAACTACAGTTTACTGTCCGTTAACTACAGTAAACTGTCCGTTAACTACAGTAAACTGTCTGCTAACTACAGTTTACTGTCTGCTAACTACAGTTTGCTGTCCATTAACTACAGTTTGCTGTCCATTAACTACAGTTTACTGTCCGTTAACTACAGTATACTGTCCGTAAACTACAGTTTACTGTCCGTTAACTACAGTTTACTGTCCTTTAACTACAGTTTACTGTCTGTTAAGTACAGTTTACTGTCCTTTAACTACAGTTTACTGTCTGTTAAGTACAGTACACTGTCCGTTAACTACAGTTTACTGTCCGTTAAGTACAGTATACTGTCCGTTAACTACAGTTTACTGTCCGTTAACTACAGTTTACTGTCCGTTAACTACAGTTTACTGTCCGTTAAGTACAGTATACTGTCCGTTAACTACAGTTTACTGTCCGTTAACTACAGTTTACTGTCCGTTAACTACAGTTTACTGTCTGTTAAGTACAGTTTACTGTCCTTTAACTACAGTTTAATGTTTGTTAACTACAGTTAAATGTCCGTTAACTACAGTTTACTGTCCGTTAACTATGTTCGCGATTGGCCAATATTCCGCAAACATTGGGCCACCTGGAATACTGGGTCAGTTAATTGATGAGAATAGAATACTCCGTTCTCTTAAGGAAGTATAGTCACGATTTTGGTTTAAAATAATGTTTGCGTTTGTTTACAATGCTTCAGTAAGGCATTTCGGATAGTCAATCAAAATTCTAGTGTCAGTCGTCGTATATTAAGCGAGATACAGAGCTTGCAATTCTATGGTTTTAAGCAATGTCGTTTTTTTTGTTTACATTTGAAGTGAAAGTGCACGTTTTAGGCCTTAAACGAATGTGTTAAACGCTAAGAACGGTTTATTTATGCTTCAAACTATAGAAAACCATCTAATTCTAAATCCAACATTTAGAGAAAAGATAAAATTTATATGATCAGTGTTATTATGCATAACTATGATAGAAAATTGAACTTTGAATGAGTATTCTTTTACGTCTTTTTTGATTACATGTTGCTTTATTTTTTTTCTGTCTAGTTTACATACATGGGTTTCTAAAATTAAAAAAAAATCTTACACATAATAATTAGATAAATACAAAATTACAAAGCCAATCTGGTAGATTAATACAAAATCACAAAGCCAATCTGATAGAATGATGATGCAATTAAAACCTTTCAAATTAGTAAATCATATTCCTACTTCATGGAATCCTAGGGGGACTGTGATATCAACAAGTTATCCATCAGATCTACCTTACATTCATTTAATATCAAGTTTACAACGTAAATGTAAGCCTGCAAATAAATCAGAGGCGAGAATCTTACAATGAACGGGACTATGAACGAGACCCTGAACGAGACAGGAAAGGTAGAATGTGGCTCAACTATCTACCCAGGAAAGTGAGTTGACTCGAACCTTAGATAAGTTTTTACGTTAACTACCGGACTAAGGCAAATCCTAACTTTAAATACATCGCGCGCTCTGGAGGTGTGTTTCTCTTAAGGTCAGATGACACGTTCCTCGAGAATCTTTTTTCTATCTCCTCGTAATCAAGAGTTCCAATAAAAAATATTAATTTTATAATTACTTTAAAAATGTTCACAATTTACTTGGATTTGTTTACGTGTCTAGATGGTCGAGTGGTTAGAAACGTGGCCGCACACATCCAGAAGTGTTTAGGTTTTAGAGGTCGTGAGTTCAAAACCTCGCTCCGGCGGAGATATAATTCTTATATAGTGAAATTCGCTGTGCTGTACATGTATTTATTTTTATATCAGCAATTCAAGTGTATTTTCAAGAAGATTATATAGGAAATTGCATACTCAAGTATTTTGTAGAAATGCCTGGTAAGGTACCCTAATTTTTTGCACGAAAGTTTGTCAAAGTAGTAGTAAACCATTAACAAATTCCTGGAAAAAGTTATCTAAAATTGAGGAACGTGTCGTCTGACCTTTAAGTAATCAGAACGCCTCAATGTATTTTTAACTCAAACTAGCGTTTCCCCAAATCATTGTAAATACGATCAAAGCTTTCCGAAAGTAGAACATTACAACCAAGTTGATTTTTATTACGATTAATTACGAATATGTGCTTGACTTGTGATCACGCTAAATATAATCCTATCGTAACTGCAAATGTTTCTTATCATTTCGTACATATTAGATATCAATAAAACCAGCTATTTCAAGTAAAACAATTTCTTATTGATTAATCCTTCTATAGGTATCACATTATCTTATCATTAATTTAATTAATTAATTAATTAATTTAACATTCTTTTTCAGGGATTCCGGCGATTGTTTTGTGTGATGAGTGTTGCAAGGCACATAATGGCCTATTTCTCAAAAACGACGAGAAGTGGTGCAGCAACTACTGTTGCTTTAAACTGGGGAAGTTTGACTGCTGCGACAACTATCTTTTGCAAGCGCCATCTAGCGAGAGAGAAGACTTCTGTTCAGATTATTACCGCAGCCATGAGTAGGTTAATTAATCGGCTGTATCATCTTGTTTGTGCATGTATTATTATGTAATTGTCAAAATTATAAGAAATTAAATGACTGTTCATCATTTAACTAGACACTATCCAAAAGATTAATTTTAGGAGGCTTACTGTTATAAAGTATACTGTGGTTTCATCAATATTCAAGGGTATCAATTTTCGGGGATAAAATGAAAATCACAGTTTCAAGGATACGTAAATTCGTGGCCAATGACCCTATCAATACAAATTATTAATAGAAATTGCACTTCAATAAACATTTAATTTCATGGATAAACTTAACAACGAAATCCACGATAATTGGTGTTCAACGAATATTGATGAAACTACAGTATATGGTTTATAATAATCGAATAAAATGGAATACAAAAGAAAAGAAAAGAATGGAATATAATTTATTTCCAAATTAGGGCCTTGTCAATTATATTTTATGATTATTACTATACTAAACACAGAGAACAGTCAGGTACAATTTTCATGTAACTAATCAGCATCAGATATTATGATTGATTTAATTGATTAAACCCTTAAGACAAGCTTTGATCGGCTGATATTTAACAATCTAGAAAACTATTTTTATTCCCCTGCAAGTGATCTATGAGGTGAATATGATTTCTTTCTTCATTGTACTAAAAATATATTTATAATAGATCAGGAATTTCCAAAATGCTACGATTGGTTATCTTCATCTCTGTCGTTCATAATGATGCCTGTATGAATTGGTCGCTGAATCATAAATCATAAAGACAGTATTCGGACCTTGATTGTTCCCTCATTAATTTTATGTAAAATTAAGATTTTTGTTGTTCTTAAATACTTGTCCAGTTAGTGTATTTATATGGTAAAGCCTTGTCTACTTTTTGAGTTTTTGTGTTGTTAGGTTATAAATACTTTTAAGACAAAAAAAATTTGATCGTTAGCAAATCTGACACAATAAGAGGGAATACAGTGGTTGCTTTTACGTACGCTGCTACAATATGTAGGTACCGGGTATCTAATAAACTATAAAGACAATTTATTTATTAATGAAAGCGAGATTAAAACCATCCTGAATATTTCATTGCCAGAACCCGTTAAACAAATACATAAAAAATTAAGATTTACAGTATTACTGTGGAATCATCGTGGGGGCCAAATTTCGTGGATTGCTGAATTTTTATAGAATCGTGGGGACGTAATTTCGTGTATTTTCTAATACCTACAAAAGGAAATATAACTTTACAACCCTATTTTATTAATTAGTGGAGGAAAGACACTAATTTGTGGCTAAGAAGTACCCACGAATTCCACGAAAACTGAATCACCAAGAAATCTTATGATTCCACAGTATACTCTACAACTTACAAAAAAAAAAGAACGTTTGATACATGTCAGAACTGTTTCATGTGTAGAGACAAAAGAGAGCGTACTGTATCAATTAGTTACAGAACTATATAAAAACATATTCACTTAATTCATCTTCAACTCTTTACACAGGTGGGTGCCCGTGCTAATTGCTCTAGGAAGCTTGGCCCTGTTAGTCGGTCTGTGTGTCTTTATCCATAAGGCTTGTTGTGGTAGGAGCCAGTCGGTGGGCGTGGTTTTGCAAGGACCTAATCCAGGTGAGCTATATGTATTTCTAACATGTCTAGTGGTTTTGGGCTGTATGTAGAGTGATGTACATCAAATGCAAGTTTAAAATAAATACACAATAACGCACTGTATAGCTTTTGGTTTTAACCGTGTAAAAAACTTTTAAAAATAGAACGGTGCGTTTACCTTGTGAAACATCGGCTTGTGTAAAGAAAACACATCGTTGAATATTCATTGTTTTCATTTTTTCCATTGGTTGTGTAGGTGTCACGGTTGTACATTCCGGCAACACAATGCAGCAGCAACCCGGGTATCCTAGCAACACGATGCAGCAACCCGGGTATCCAATGCAACAAGCTCCAAATTACCCGGCCTAGCTTGGCCATTAATATTCAATATTCCTGTCAAAGTGGAAACCTGAGACACTCGGACATTGTTTGAGAGTGCAATTGTTCCTTTAATATTCTATTCTTTTTATTATACTTTGTTTGTGAACATGCGTGGTCTGTCAATGTGGTTATATATTTGTTATATAAATATTGAATAATGTAATATTTTGAAAATCACAAGCGCTAGCTTATTTTACTTCTAGTAATGCAATTAGTTTTGGATCCAAGATAAGTGTCTGTGATAAAGTTTATAAAACTGTGTTCATTAATCAGCTTTTTACTTTTATTTAATTAATTGGAGTAAGTGAAAAAAAGGCATTTTTAAAAAACATTTTAATCACTTGTCATCCTGCTTTTGAAGTTGTTATTTACATAAAGCATAACATCAGGCCCCTCCGCCACCAACTCTCCTCAAGTAAATACTAAGCCTCAATTCTGAGTTTTGACCTCAAATTCATGCACTGTTTCTTTCAAGGATATGAGTTGAGGACTGAGTTGAGAGATTTCACAATTTTGGTGATGGCGGGGCCTGATTTCTTAAAAGACACATAGCATCCCAATAGGAATACACCAAGATATCAGCGACAACTAGTTAACAACGTTAAACAAAGTTGTATACAAGAGCGACAAATTTTAATCTAGTTATTGCAAATGGATTAAAAACAACGCGGTGTTCCACCAAACAAAAATGATGAAATAAAGGTGGTATGGGACATCTGCCGATGTTAATGTGGATTAAAATGAATAAAATACTTTCACTCGTCTAGAATTTTCAATTTTTACAATATTAAACCCCAAAGTACGTTTTAGAAAAAATGAAAGGCACAAATTTTAACAGGATTCGAACCCGTGACTTACAGATTTGAACCCTCAAATCCACTGTGCTACTCTGTTAGGAACTATTTAGAAAATTACACTTTCTTTTACTGTTTTTTTATTTTATAAATAGTACGTCACAACATGGAGGTGTTCTATACCACCTTCATCATTGGAGATGAATATCCCTGGGGTTTTTTTTAATTAAAAAAAATGACGATTTTATTATTTTGCTTAAATTCACCTACTTAAAGGTCATTTTGCTTCGTGCTATTAAAAACACACAAAACTTAAACCAATCAATCTAAAAATTCATTTCAGTTAAGTTAGGACTTTAGTATCTGAAGATCAGATTATATGTCCATGCACACTTGATACAAGCACCAAAAACTCTAGACTCAATCTATCAAAACTATCAGTTGTGTTAATCATTGAATTCAGAATATTACAAGTAAGAATTTAAACTGATTAAGAATATGTCCATATACATGTATAATACAAGCAGTAAAGATGCTTTAGACTCAAGAATCAAACTCGAATATCACCAAATATGCTTCTTTTTTGCCTTCTCAAGATTCTGATCAAAATCATTGCTGGGTATCAGGGTTTTTTTTCCCACTTTATTGATTTGTTAATAGTTTCTCATCTATTATTGCAGAAAGTTCAAGAACAAAACAATGTTTAGAGCTTTAGGTTGAATTGCTTTTCCATTCCAGGTTTGGCAGCTTTCCACTTCTCTCTCAGCTTTTCTTTTAAATGTTCCTCACAAAAAGCATAATTCATACTGTCCAGGGAGAGCCGCCATAGATCATTGGGTGAAAGGTCAAAGGTCACGGCTGCTAGTTGATACTCTTCTGTCAAGGAGGTACTAAAAACACCCTTATCATCTGTCTGTTAAATGAAGATATCATAGAATTTATAATTGATAAAATGTTTGAAGAAAGCAATAACGTGAACATAAGATAAACTGTGATCTCCTGAAATACAATGATCCTTTAATTTAGAAACCTTGAGTATCATTGCATCTGCTGTCTGAAATATCAAAACTAATGTAAATACATGTACAGTGTAGGACTTTGTCTTGCAAAAAAGATAAAACATAAGTGGTTTTTGAACTTTATGAATCTAACCTAAACTTTATCTGAACTTTATTTATTTTACAATGATTGATAAACAAGTTCTGCAACTTATATTAATATCTCTCGCTGGCACAGATGTTGGCACAAGGAAGTCATTGATGTGGGAGGAAGCCGGAGTGCCCAGTGAAAACCCACGTGTCAAAGCAGGCAACATATATATACAATCTTACAATTGAAGTTGATACACATACATGTACAAGTTAAGTGATACAAGAGCAAAATGAAATGTATAACATGACCATGTAAAACTTGACCAACATAATCTTTAAAAGGCAATTACATTTTATTTAGTGTAGACAGATATTTAAAAATTACGAAGTCAATGACCAATATTTAAAATTTGTAACAAAGAATCAAGTTGGGTGGTAAATAGTGAACTTGCCAAATTATTTTAAAGCTTCTTTCTGTTGTCATATGCTTTGCAACCTGTGTACTACATAAGATTATAATTTCAAGACTGACCAAGATAAGGTTGCAATTTAACCTTACCAATTGACCTTGAAATAAATTCTGTTTACTTAAAGCTGTAACTTACACATATAATACAGGGGTGCTGCTTCTCATACCAGAACTTAAACTGGTGGTTGTCCAGGTCAGGCACTGTCTGACCAATCAGGTTCGAGGTCAGACACAGCTCTGAAACCAAGAGATTGACACACATATCAAAATGGAACATGTACCTATCTCTGGTCTCTGACAAGCATATCTTACAACACACTGTACTTGTGACAATGATAAATAACAGCATGTAACCATGTCTTCAAATTATTCCATATCTCTAAATATGAATTAATAATATCTTTTTCAGGTTGCTAAATCATAAATTTCATCAACAAGTGACACATTTTCTTGTCCTTAGTTCACTAAAATAAAATAACATTAATATTATCACTAATACATGTATTGTATAATGGTTTGTAATATTTGATAAAAAAAAACTGTTGAATTTGAGGCTTTTTCACATATTTGACATTTGATTATCAAATATAAAAGTTCTAGGTATTTTTCCCATTCTTTCAAATAACACTAATTCATTAATGTATTGAAACATGTTTAAATTCCTGAATCTCAATGTTAAAAATATAATGCAGGTCGTTAATTCATTTCCAAAAAAAACCTAGATGAATTGTTAGACATAATGATTAAGCAAGACATTATGTAAGACAATTCTCAGAGGCTTCCTCTTTCAGGTTTGCCAAAAGACAGCTTGTACATTCAGAATAATATCCAGTAGAGTTCTGTGTTGAATTAACCGACACGCTTGTTCATGTAATACATGTATGAATCTAGACGGGGTGGGGGAACGAAGTAGTTTCTAGATCTGGGCATGTAAAACAGTAGGCAGTGAATTAACCAAATGCTTGCACATGTGATACATGTATGAATGTACAGGGGGCAGGGGAATGGAAAAATTTCCTACATCCAGGTTTGTGAAATAGTAAGGCAGTGGAGTTTTGTGTTGAATTAATTAACAGAGGTACATTAATGCTTGAACTATCAAGGCAGTATCCAGTGGGGTTCTGTGTAGTATGCTAATACTTGTACACTTGAGACATAGCTAGTGGAGTTTTGTGTTCAATTAACTGACCAACAATACACTAATATTTGACAGTACCAAGTGGCGTTTTGTGGGTCAGGACGGTGTCCACGAACTCCTGGGTCCCCCCAGCCTCCGGGTGGAGACAGGTCCCATGTCCGATCCTGTCTGGGGGTAGACACAACAGGTCCATTGTCTCCTGTAGTGCAGGGACCTGACACAGAATTAAACAAAAAACAAATTGGTCAATCAGTAGGAAATATACACTTTGCAATGATATGATAGATTTGTGATACAACTTACAAAGCATCTGAATCAAGTTTTCACTTGCATGATAGAACTGGATCCTGAACAAAATATATCTGGGGGATCTGACAAAGGTGAGTACCAATCAAAAACTAAGCCATACTAATCAAGCTGCAGGTAATCAGTAAAACCAGATATACTGGACTATAACATGTTAAAGATCAGTGTCACCACAGACAAAACATGATTAAGTGAATAACTTGGGTAAAACTTAAAAATCTGATGATGTAAAATATAGTATATTATTTTTACCTCACAAAGATGGAGAGCTAACTTGAGACCAAAGTCCTTGGCTTCCTTAAAGACAGGAATAAAATCCCTACCATCTCCTACCTAAAAAAAACGATTGAATATCATATATTTGAGAGAGAGAGAGAGAGAGAGAGAGAGAGAGAGAGAGAGAGAGAGAGAGAGTGTACACATATAATTAAAAGACGTCACAGGAAAAAAAGTTACAATGAAAGGAATAAAGCGAGAAAGAACTTAAGAAAGAAAAAAGATACACACAAGAGACAGAGACAAAAGGAAGAGACACAGACACTGAGAGAGAGAGAGAGAGAGATACATTGTTTGCTGTGTGTCAAAGCAAAGCAATCTACAAAGGTCCTTGAGAGTTGGCCTTGACCTTCACTCACACTGGGATCCCCACTGAGGTCAATGCCAACCACCAGGTCTGGGTGGGATTCCCTGAACTTCTGTGCCAGCTTAACCGTGTCCTGACCCACTTGTACCCCATTTCTTCTGTCTATTGCTAGCAGCAGTTTCACTTCAATGTCCAAGTTTTCTGCCTCACAGTCACGAATCGCTCGTAACACTGCATCAACGTAGAGTTCTTTGGTCATACCGGTCTCAGTGACCTCCCTTGGTGTGCTCCGAAGTTCCAGGTATCGGACATTGTCATCACAGAACTCATGGATCACATCATATGTTACCTGCAAAAAAAATTACATTTCTGCAAGTAAATAAATTTTCTTTAAAAAAATAAATAAATACAAAAAAAATATGAGAAGAACTATCTTTGCGTTGAGCATGTTATCTACAAATAAATTCAAATAACATGTTCCAGACCAGTTGAATTGATCCTGTATCAAACTCTATTCATAGAAAAGGAATTTGGAACTAAATGACAGAACTATAGCAGTTCTCTATAATTCTACAATTCATTTTGTTATTAATGTGACCAGTTAAGCTTCAGGTGCTGTAAACCAACTATTATTGGTATGGGAGAAATTTCCGCAAATACAGACATTGGTGGTCATGAATCAGTTTATCTGAAGTAATTTCTGAAATAAAATTGATGCGAATAAAAGTTGGTTTATAGTATCTGCATAACAATATATCTATCCCTACCTGGTAAACAGCATCCACATTGTCTGTCAGCTGATGAATGAGGCGGAACTTCTCAAAGCACCTGCACCAAAACAGATTTTATCAGACACCCTTTATATAGTTAACAGTATTCTGTTAGGATACTAAATAACTGTATATACACAGTCTACATCTTATCCACAATGCATATTTTATTGACAACCATAAAATAAATGTATTTTTTCTTACAGTATTTTTACTTAGAATACTCTCAGTTATTGGGTTAGAAATACTGTTGACATAAATGTACTTAGTATCTACTAGTTCAGAATGGTACTGTATCATTGTACTTTTACTGGTTAGATGTACATTTAGCCATATCCCTGCCTTTCATTTACTGTATAAGCATTCAGTAACTTTCAGTACCAACTAAATTGGTGTAGGTGTACTAGTTGATTTAGTGTATCAATACATACTCACTCCTTCAGTGTAGCTGTGCTTCCCTTCTTAAAACTAAACTGGTGGTCTTGTTTCTGTTTCTTGGCCACTAGTTTCTCTATTGTACTCTCACTCACTGACCCATTAATGTGTGCATGTAGCTCCTGATGAAAAAAATAAAAATAACTGATGAATCAAACTTCTGGAGTCTTTGAAACTCAGATTATGCATTTAAATACTAAATTATCTATCTTGAGGTCAACAATATTCAACACAGCTGTACGAGATAAAAGTGGCAAGTGTTGCTCATAACCGCCCCATTCCCTCATTTACCCTTTCTTGTAGCCATTATACCTAATACAGCTCAGTTTATAACCATTTGACTTATATCTTGGATTTCAGTCTCATATCAAAGTACTGAAAGCCGGGCTCTGTCGATGTGTCTTTATGTATTTTGTGTAGTAAAGACTGCAAATCTCTCTCTCACTCTCTCTCTCTCTCTCTCTCTCTCTCTCTCTCTCTCTCTCTCTCTCTCTCTCATGCTTTTAATGCCGGCAAAGCATCAGAGTGTGACCAAATTATGTAAGCGACAGTCACTATAAACAAAAATATCTCTGTCTAGTAGAAACAATTTCAATAGTTCATGAGTTGCTGCCTTGAATTTTGCAACAAGTGTTATAAATTCAATCCCCATTTCTTCAATGCGCAGTAAAGTAGTTCATGGAGATTTAAGTGCATTGTATGTGTCCAAAATGCATAGTCTTGTTTTTAAAACACATAATTAATAAGAAAACTAAAAAAGATAGACAATTCTCTTGTAATTAAAAAAACAAAAAAACCAAACACTTTTGACAAAAATGTAGTCTCACATATCCCAGACTCTCGCTCTCTCTCGAGAATTGCTCATGTGAGATTCTAGAGAGCGAGAGTCTGGGATATGCGAGACAAGACAAAATGTGGCTCTTTGTGTAACTATTTGGTATAGCGGAAGCTTTTACTTGGACGCTGTTTGTTTTTTTGTTTACTTTTGAAGTTGTGCTATTTATTGTAACATTGACGATTTGCGTGCCTACAGCCAGGACTCTGTTTTCAGCAGAGCCCGGCTAAAAATAAAACAACTAAGGAGAATGAGATTTGCAAAATCTTTGACTGCGGATCTTCAAATTAGGACAGCGATTTGTAGATCTTAAGCAATCAAAGTCATTTGCAATATCTTGCATTTTTCCTTTTTATATGCTTTTATTTTTTGTTACATTGGCATTAATATAAAGGTTTACTTATGAGCGTGTGCTTATAGATTCCAAATGCACATCTCTAACAGTTTAATGAATTGGTACCTCATCTTAATAACATGATTAATATCTACTGGGTACTAATAATAATTCAAAATCATTAATACTACAATTATAACTTGCAATACTACAATGTACAGTAATACTGATAACAACTGCTATACTAATTTGGGATAATCTCCTTACCACTTTTGGTAACATCTTGCAAAATTCTTCCATCATTGACATTTATCTAGAAAATTGATGTAAAGAAATAATTAAATATCAATATATCTAAATTCTATAACTTCATTGAAGAATGAATTTAATTTTTAATCTTTTTCATACAACATACACACAAACTTAAATTAAGTGGGGCAGTTTAGCTTGGAATCCATTTCCCTTTAAGGCTTACTAAAAAATATCTTAGTCCAAGTAATTTCTCCGTACTATTTAATCAACTGATTGTATAGTTCATAAACAAATGGCAGCATCAGGGGAAAGTCAGAGAGAGAGAGAGAGAGAGAGAGAGAGAGAGAGAGAGAGAGAGCTCTACCCAAAATAACATGGTAATGGATTGTCCTGACTGGCCATTATAAGCATATTAAGCTCATCATAACGTAAACACCCTTTGCTTCCCAAACTCAGCATCAGTGGTATCAAAGTTGTGGATAAAAATGTGGGTGATTCAAGTAAAACATGTACATCTGCAGCAGACTTGTTCATTATACATTGTATTGCGTAATTAATACAAACATTGTTTTCAAATTGATGTGTGGGATTTTGCACAACTGTACTAATGGCCACCAAAGGTCAACACAAACATGATATTTGACTCATCAAAGTCGCACTAGCATAGCTATCTTGTTGCAAATTAACTTTTATAAAATACTGTTTGACTTATTCTGCCATTAAAGGAAAAAAAGACAATTTCATAAACAGACAGACATGTTAACTGACATACAGTTTTTTGGGACCCATGATGTAGATACAGTTTTGAGAAAGCTTTAATCATTCATTTGTATGGAATCCTGATAGGGCAATGTAGTTCACTATCGCACTATTGACGTTTGAGCCGATAGTGTGATGGTGCGATAGTGCGATGATGATGATGCGATGGGGCGACAATGCGATGACAGTAGTGCGATGGCATGATAAAGCGATAGCACGATGATACAATGGCGATAACGATGATGCGATGCTCCATCGCATCATCGTTAGTTCTTTATCGCGTCATCGTCATCGCATCATCATGCACTCTATTGACTTTCTTTAAAAAGGGTAACATTCCCAGCAGCCATTGCACAACATGGTGTTTGATGACGAAGAGATGCTAGAAAATATCATTAGTAAGGTCATTTTCTTACGTAAAATCTGTTCAGATATTCACTGCTTGGCGCATTTTCTCTCTTGCACATGTGCAAAACAGGCAATAGCGCGACGGTGCAATGGCAAAATGACGTGATAAAGAAGTAACGATGACGCGATAGAGCATCGCATCATCGCTATCGCACCATCGTGTCATCGCTATCGCACCATCGCGTTATCAGTATCGTATCATCGTGCTATCGCTTTATTGTGCCATTGCACCATTGTCATCGAATTGTCGCACCATCGCATCATCGTCATCGCGCTATCGCACCAGGGTCATCGCAATATCACAACATCGTCATCGCACTATCCCACCATCCCACTATCGACTCAAACGTCGATGATGCGATAGTGAACTACATGGCCCTCATTTGTGCACCACACAACAAATTATACCAATTTCCTCTGCAAAAGAAGCAGCATGCGCGGATCTAGAGGGGGGGTCGGGGGGGTCCCGACCCCCCCCCCCCCCTGGAAAATGAAAAATTATTAAATTTACATAGTAAAATTATCGCGAAAATATGCCTCGGACCCCCCCCCCCCCCCCCCTGGCAAACACAATTATCCTTCGGACCCCCCCTGGAAAAATTTTCTGGATCCGCGCATGAGCAGCATTAATGTCTGATAACTGTTATTCCTTTAAAAAATGACTTGATAATTGTCACTATTATGACATCATAATTCCTGGCTTTTAATCTTTGATAACGGGCGAAAAAGATGCCTAACGTAAATTACGTTATATGGTTGGTGTAAAATACATAGTAATATATTTTTCAAAATGAAAGGAAATAATATAGTTGACAAATATTAGTTTTATAATTTATGAGGCCGAACCTCCAAAATAAAAACTCTGTTCTCTAAAACCGAAGGGTGGACGTGGAAAAGAGATAAACAAGTACATGTACTGATGAGCTGTAAAAAAAAAAAACTATCAACAAACTTAAAGTAAATTCGAGCTATAGGTGTATCGATTGTGTTAACTTCTATTCTGTGTGTGCAGCAAGTTTATAATTTATTTACCTTCGTCTTTTCTAAGTCAGACAGTTGTGGACAGGTGGAATTCGAGGATGAATACCTGTGGAGATGAACATGGATTAGGCCTCGCTCCTTTCACTTTCATGTTTATGAGCGCGAGTAATGTCCCTTGACAAATCTTGTAAGGCAGGCGCGGATCTAGAGGAAGTTAAGGAGGTTTGGACAGCCCCCCTTTCGAATATTAAAATACTTATACAATTCTAATTAAATACCAAAAAAGTTAATTCCAAAAAAAAGTATTCATCTCTTCCAAAGAGACTTGTGTAGAAAGAAAAACGTTAAAAAATGTACCTCTGAAGAAAAATGACGTTATTTTGAGTTCCCTAATTACAGCGCGTCGCTTATTGTAACTTTGATATGTTGCATGAGGGGGTATTTTGCTTGTCAAGATTTTTATAATTATTATTTTTTTTTGGGGGGGGGGGGTAGGGTAGGTCTGCCCGCCCCCTTTAGAATCGATGCTATTTATGCCTTTTAAATTAGTCAGACAGATTCTTCCCACAAAACAAGACTGCATTTCCTGTACTTAAAATCCAAATAAAACAAATTTTCTACGAAAAATATTTTAATCAAGAAATATTTTTGATACAGACGGAACGGTTATTCACACAGCACATAAAAGATAATTTTTTGAAAAATCATCATTGCAGAGACAGTTGGAAAATGCATCATCATAACATGCGATATATAAATACATACACTGCAGTATATACTTGGTTGATAGTTCATTATGTATTGTTACTTCTGTAATCATACATCCGAAACAAATTAAAAAATTACTTTTGTTAAACGTCAATACAGATAAAATATTTACATTGAAAAAAGCCAATTAAAAGATCATCACTACTTCTCTAAAGGCGGAGTAAATTATGAATCCTATGGTGGCATAGATCTGCCACCACTTGTCAGATCATTATGTCGACTTGTCAGATCTTGATGTCGACTTGTCAGATAATTATATTGACTTGTCAGATCTTTATGTCGACTTGTCAGATAATATGATGACAAGTTAATGACAGTTAATGGCACTAACACGCTTTGACAACAAAATATTGAGTTTCTAGTCAATATGATAATTTTCTGAAAACTCAACATAAAGATCTGACAAGTTGGCATAAATATCTGACAAGTCGACATAATCATTTGACAAGTCAGCAAAATTCTCTGACAAGTGGTGACAGATCCATGCCACTGTAGAATCCAGTGCATGCGCGGATACAGACATTTTTTCCAGGGGGGTCCAAAGAATAATTGTGTTCGCCGCCCCCCCCCCCCCCCTTTTAGGATCCGCGCATGCAGTGTGAATATCATATCGAATGAAATTAACATCATTTCTTTATGAATCATTAATTCGCCAAATAGTAGATATCCAACAATCTAAAAATCACAAAACGCTACAAAAATACAGTAAAACAAGGTTATATCGAAACAATTGTCGCAAATGAATCATGTGGTATATAAGTACATGCATGTTAACAATGATGGTACACTGTATTATATACCCATCAATTTCCCCATCTTGACACTCTCAATTTTACAGAATGTGATCCGATTTTCCGGATCACCACATTGTGGTTTTCCGATTCCGTATCACCACTCTCTGAAACTAATGACGCAGTACGCATTAAAATACGTCAGTATATTTTAGCGCGTTTTAAAACAATAAAACAAGATTATATCGAAACAGTTGTCGCAAATGAATCATGCGGTAGTTCGAAGAGGTAAACAGAGTAATGTACATGTAAACAATGATGGAACACTGTATTATCGCATCAGCCCAGACTATATTCGACATGACTGCATCAGGTACAGATATAATCACGGAATCTTATATCAAATCTTTTCATTTTTCGATCGGGATGTGTGGATATTTTATAGTATATTTGGAGGTGTGTTGCATTGCACTCTCTTATTAGCTGATTTTGAACAACGTAAGAATCATATATTGAAAAAAAAAGCATTATACAGTTAAAGATTTTTAGGAATAAATAAAAATGAAAAGCTTCCAGCAACATCACTGACCCACTGTCCGTGCTAACATTTATATGTTATTCTACTGTATGAATTAAGTTTGTTTAAGTGACTCTTGGTGTGATTTCAGGCCAGACAAGGGACTATTTAGGAACTGTTGATAGGTCCTTCATTAATAATCCACAGGAGGCGCCTCGTAATTGTTAAAACCCGAAAATGCCTCGTATACAGTCAGTAAAAATCCGTATAAGTAAGTATGTATATCTTGGATTCTCTTTCTTGTAGCTGATTGTATTCTATTGAATGGCTTTTGTATGAGTGACTGTTTATATGAGAACATGGCAGCTCGGAGGTCTCCTCTGATTTGTTGACATATTCCAAGGATCTCCCATGAGATGTCCCTAAGTTGTTCGGGTACAAAGTGTCCCTGATCATGGTGGACTAGGACCTGTAGCTCATTTAGAGCTGTTTGGGCTCGCATTGTGTCAACATGTCTATAGCACAAAAACTCTAGCATGTGTAACAACACACAGGGTGGGATGTACAATAAAGGGGTGTGGTCTTCCCTTCCAGGCTGTTGTTCGGGTACTAACTCTTCAATATAACAGATTTTATGATTGAGTTTGATATCCCATGCCAGAGCCTTTCTCATCTTTATTGGTAGCGCCTGTCCCCCTAAAGCGTAATTGTATCTCTCCTGGTCTACATTTCTCTTGTATATCAGCCATGGCTGTGCCAACTTTGCCTTTGCCATCTCTAAAGCAGATACCGCTTTCCTATATCTGCATGTCCTGTAAAAATGCATTGCAACGTACAGCATGCCAGAGGAAAACCCACACATGACTGCACATTTCAATAAGTGGCATGCCAATTTGTCAGCAATATACGTAAACTTGTTGAGGCCTTTATCAATGTACATATTGTTTAAGTAAAATGCGGCACTCTGAAAAATCGTGCTTGAAACTTTTTGTAGCAGGACGAGTTGACTTTGTGCGTGGGTGTAATTTATCAACGGTTCAGCAATGCGCAACACCTTTAAACACTGCCGCAAGCTTGATGGATGGATAACATCAATTTCCACCATATCATGAAATAACTCTATATCAAGTTCAACTTCAGGTATCAAATTCTGCTCATCTATGCGGACCATGCGCCTTGGATTGCAAAGCACATTGATAATAGAAGTTCTCATGGAGGAACTGCACAGCAACAATGCAACGCCCTTCTCATACAATCCATACAAGCGCATAAATAATCTTTTCTGAGCTTCACCAAATATGTTGTTCAAAAACATATTGTTTTGTGGGATGAAAAAATTTGGACAAACCCCCTCATACACCCATTTTAGAAGGAGTTTAAAGCAAACCCAGAAACCGACCAACAGGTTTTCTGGACACCAGTAAGGTAATGTGTTCTGTTGTATGGCCCAGAAGACCGCCGTTTTCATGTGGTAGGAACACAGCAGTTTATCTTCGTCTCTAACGCCATTGTTAATAATTTCCTTTAAGAACAGTTTCAGCATACCATAAGTTAAGAACTGTGTATGATTCATTGAATACACAAGTTTGTATTCTGCTTGTGTGAAAGAAATTCTCCATTCATTGTCTACTTGCTTTCCAAGTTTGTGACCTATTGCTACAAAGTGACATCCACTTCTGACGATGTCATTGACAACATGACGTTGAGGCCATACTTGACATCTGTCTATCCATGAGAAGGCAGAAGGAGGCCAGAATTCACTGATGAAACAATAAACCTCATCGTACTCTAATCCACTGCCCAGTGTCCCAGTATTACAAGGCCCATGTGTTGAAGAACCAGGAAAAGATATTTTTTTCCTTATTTCCCTGTATTTAGAACTTGACAGCAGAAATTTACCATTATGCCAAACACAGGCCTCCATAACATATTGTATTGCGTCATCAATATAAATTTCGGAGGGAATCTTTATAAAGGGGAGAATTTCGATCGGGAGTCGAAGTAGAGTGAAACCTGGTGGGCTCTCAGAACAGTTAGAGATAACTGGAATCTGTGTGCCAATCTTCCGAAACTCAAACTGGGAAAAGTTCCAGAATACTCGAAAGTCACTTGGCCAAAACATTATGTCTATGTCTGACCCAGGTAGTCTTAGTCCTTCTTTTTGACTCCCACTCACCATGACACGAATTTTAAGCTGATTTTTCATCAGTTGATTCGCAATCAACTCACTATTATCAAATCTTTCTCTCCTGGAGTCCACCTGTTGTGGGGTCCCTATCTTGTGACACATTCCAACATACACTGACTCAGACATATAATGATCAGCCATCTTTCTGTAAGGTACAAAAACTATAATAGTAAAGTGAAACGATAACAAATGTGAATGCGAATTTTTATATCAGTTTATTCCCGCCCCAGTACTTTGATGATGGTAAACAATATTTTAATGGAATAGATCGCTATTAATATTAATAGCCTAAACAAAATTACTATCGAGATGTACCCAAATGGTTTGTATCTAACAATGTGTGTGTCTAATGCCATCGTTTGAAACGTGTTTGTTATCAATGTTATCGTTTTCATCTTTTCATCACTGGATGAAATATCTGGTTTCAGCGCTGCGGAAACCCTTTGGAAACTCTGCGGAAACTTAAGGTTACTTTCAGTTTCCGACAGGTTTCAGCACGGAAACTTCAAGTTTCATTAAGTTTCCGCAGTGCTGAAACTTAGGCTGTCCATGAATCCAAATGGTTTTCGCAACGGAAACTTACTGAAACTTGAAGTTTCTGCATAGTTTCAATCTCCATATACGTTTGGGATACATATCGTTTACAAATGGTTTCCGCGACGGAAACTTACTGAAACTTGAAGTTTCTGCATAGTTTCAACCTCCATATACAATTGGGATACATATTGTTTACAAAGGGTTTCCGCAACTGAAACTTACTGAAACTTTTTATATTTTTGCTTTCACAAAAGCTGAGCAAGGTTTCTACTTTATGTAAAAACAAAACAATTTAAAACAGTTCCAAATTTATTTTGTTCAAAAATCTGAAATTGTTTCCAATAATAAATAAAATACAGCCAAGATACAATAATGGAAAAACATCCATATGGCAATTCCCTTATTAGGGACTAAAAAATGATAAAATTGCACAAGAAAAAAATTCCCATAGAAATCTTTACACTTGTATTTTTTTCATCTCGATTAAATGCCTACCAAATCTCCCTTTAAAAATGAAACAAAGATCTTACTTTTTTAAAAATATGAATGCAATTTACAAAATAACTGCACGTACATGAATAAACAAAGAAAACTTCACTGTTACATGAACATGATACACTTGTCTCAATTTGTTTTGAACTACAATGAATATGTACACCATAAAATATTTTTGAAAAGTCTATAGTATCCATCTTTTAAAAAAAAAAAATACACTACAAGATAGTAGTTGACTATAGCGGTATGACCCAGATTTGATTTGAATATGTCAATAAATTCCAAAATGAGGTCAAAGTGACCCACTTACAAGTTGGGATAAACCTTTTCTTTGTTAGTAATATAATCTAATGTTTTACAATAGAACAGGATTTGATATCATTTTTTTGATAATCCATTAAGTCCAAAGTGAACTTTTCATTTCCACCCATGATGTACCAACTGATCAGATTTTAATATCATAAGCCTGTCAGTATTTAATAGATGACCCAGAGGGAGATATGAAAAGCTTGTTGGCCAATAAAAAGCTAACAATGGAGCAGTCTGTCAAATCATGTGCAAAAATATGATGTAAACATTTAATTAATTATGCTTCTTACAACACACTTCATTCCTGATGAATATTCTTCTTTACACACGGTTTACCTTCCTACATTTCACTACTTTACCTACATTAATATTTTTAAATCCAAGACATGAAGTAAAATATACATTGTTTATATATGACAAGTATTACTACATGTACATGTACTTGCTTTTTGTAGCATGAATGTATAAAATACAAAGTATCACACAGATCATTCACCTTACAATTCTCATCAATACCAGCATTTTACTTATGATATAAAAGCTAATTCCAATATTAGTTACATAACACAGATTAAAATAAAACCCACAGGGAAACAACTTTCCATCCAAGTAATAAAAATTGTAATACATGGGGTATTTGTTGTCTTTATATATTTTCATATACGACATAATTGAATATTGTTTGGTGTATTTTATCATTTCTATGACCCATGCATTCATCTCCTAATGCAGTGTTTTTACATTTAAGATTGGTTTCTTAATTTTTCATATATTGCTGCAAATAAAAACTAAGTTATCAATAAATGTTTAAACAAAGAAAATGGAAAAAAAGTAGTTAACACTTATCAACTTGGAGGTATGAGGATAAATGTTACATGGAGTCTAATATTTTATGCAATATTTGCAAATATAACAAATTATTTAAGAAAATGAAAGTTAATATCTAATCAATTATTTAATAAGTCAAAACCATGTGATTTTCTAAGATTCTAGCTTACAGACAGACATTGTAATATACTGGTATTTGATCATATAAAAAAAGTACTTTTATAGTTTATAGGTTTTTTGAAATGAGAATACTTTACAGTTAAAAAGTCTTGTTCTGCAGAGGTTTAGTCGGGTCGTAGAGATGTGTCCATTCGAATCAATAAGGAGTGTCCTTGGCTGTTGTTGATGTAACCCGAGTCATAGTTTATGGAAATAGGCCTTTTTGGGGGATTTTCGAGCATTGTCCAGACCGGTGAAGCACTCATATGATCACATCATGGTTACAGCAGACTTAATAGTTCTGGACAGTGGTAGCATTAAAATTCTTCTTCTTGCGATGAACTTGTTCCTTTCACTGGGCTGTACTTTATGTCTGTTCTATTTATCTTAAACAAGAATAATAAAGTTTCATTTAGATTTTTAAACAATAAACATTCAGCCTAACATGTAATAAAAGCATTCTGAATAAAATTCTGAATACAGAAGCTACTATGCAGTTGTCAGTTGCTGTTTAAACTATGTCATATAATGGCTACAGTAGTATCTGGTCTAAAATGTTTTATTTTAAGTTTGAAGCTATGTTATTTTCATTTTGATTCAATTATTGTTTGTTGAACAATGGAAAAACTTATCAACAATAAGTGTGCTTCACCACCCCACCCCCCCCCCCCCCCCCCATCAACCTCCTTTTCAAGAACTTAGACCTGGATTTCCCAAAAATTACTTCAGTAAATTATAAACATCCAACACATGTATAAGTTAATGGTGAAAATAATCAATTTCAAAGCAATACCTTGCGTTCACATCGTCCAGCTGGTCAAAACATTCACCCGAATCACCGAACAGAGGAGCAACTAATCACCGGAAACATTGACTTTGTATGCTGTCAATGCTGAAAAAGAAAAACGTGAAAGATTTCATTTTCCGGATTTAATTAATATTTTTTTTCGTTACATTTAGAGTTTGTAAATTGTATAATGTGCGAAAGATTCATTGTTCGTCTTGTTTACCAACCAAGCATTCATATATATTAGGGACGTTTATATAATTATATATGTGTATACCCTGGATAATCATGATTATCATGCATATAAAGTTGGTTAATGGTTAACTTGGTCAAAACGTATATTTAAAAGAGATACGGTAATAAAAATTAAAACGCCGAACCAAGTTTGAAAAAATGACGCCATCTTGATTTGATGGCGCGAGATCTCGTTTACAAATGAGAGATAAATTAGAGGCTTGAAAATGTTATTGGGAGTATCTATATTGTGAATTAAGTTACCTTGACATGAGTTCGTCGTTCCTGCACTATCTCCTTGTTGTAGAGGCTATTAATGCTTCTCAATTCTCCATTTTACAACAGCACCTTCTTGTCCATTTTAACCTTCGCTCGGAATCATAAAGTGCGCCAATACTGACCAATCAGAACCCCCTAAATCTTGGAAAAGTGCATCTTGGGATAGTTTAAAATGAATAATGTTTAATCAAAATTATCATTTTTTACCGAATAGTATACTTTTTACATGTATATTTATTTTAGATAAGAACTGTCGGAGTCAGTATTTCCTGGTTAAATACGACAAAGCATTGGCGTGTGTTTGTTACAATTGTATTTGTAACACGTGATTAACCAAAAAAAAAATGGCCGACCGTTTGTTTACAAATGTCTAATGAAATTAAACATGTTTAATGAGACATATGTATCAGATTTTGTCTTTAACTATATTTTATTTACATGTACTGATGATTATAATAGAGCCATATATAGTTTACTGACAAGTTAGTCTTGACTTGTCCAATTTTCACCGCGATTCTAAGCACGGTCATATTCTTATTCAAAATATAGAGGTGTGAAATATTATGTTCATCACAGAGCAGGTTCTGCATGAACACACAGAAATCACAAATATAATTAGATGCCGATCAATTAACGGGGTCCGGTTAACAGTGTTTCCCCCCTTACGGTGAATTTACAACTACGATGAATTGATGGCAATTATTTTACAGTTACACATGTGCACTGATTGGTCATACGATGAACAGTACGTTAAGAATACTTATGAAATTAAAATACAAACGCGTTAAACAAGCCGGGAACAGGGGAAGTAAGACGTACACGTCGGACTGATATATAAACAGAATAAAATTTTAATTATTTGGTATACTTTCTACATCAAATGTATACGAATGTATTATCAAATTTTAAAAATGGGATTAAAATCACGTGCACCACATGGCTAGTGCTGGATTTTAAACTGATTTTGTAATATAACGTATAACTTCAGTAAAATTATGAATAATGCTTATTATATCTTATAACAGAAACATGTGCATGTTTCATAAACATGTATCAATATCTGTGTTTACAGTACAGAAAGTAAATACAAAGTATAGAAATGCACGAATCACATAGGCGTCGAACCCGGGGGGGGGGGGGGGGGGCTTAGTGCAAAGTTAGCACATAGCACATAGCCCCCCCCCCCCACACTTTTTCTCGCCGGAAATGTAATTGTTCCTAAATTTACCTTGAAAGATTGCGAAGTTGGAGTAATAGATATACTAGCCCCCGACTTTACAACGACTTTACCTTAATTTGTTTGTTTAATTAGCTACTGTACCGCAAGGTTCATTCAAATGATAACTAAATGATTTAAGAAGGAGTCTTACAAAATAGGTATATTAATTTATTGAGTGTATTAAGTAAAATACTTCTTCATACACTGTTTGCGATATACAACTAGCTAGATTCTTTTACTAAATAATTATAATTTACTTATCAGTTTTACTAACTCAGGTGCACACAAATTGAAAAAAAATTCCCGCCGGGCTCCAGATATAAACTCACGCTTCGTACTGTGTATATGTTATGTAACAGTCTTTTATTCACTCCTGACAGAAAAAACCTTGCAATCCACACAGAATATACAGGAAAATCACAGAGGAGGTCACCTGGACAAAGAATGTATACACATGTATACACGTGCCCGAGTACCTAAGATTAATGATTTCATCATATGCATTAAACAAGATCAGACATCAGTTTTTCTTTTCAAATTCAATTAATTACTTAGTAAGGTTCTTAATCGCCTTATTTGGCACATTTGAAGATAGTTACATGTATACATATAGTTTCAGTCGCGCTGAAACCTTACTATACGGATTCATTATCATTAGGCTAGACTTAAACTTAAACCTGTTGAAAATCAATTTTAGTAATAGTTTCAGCAATGCGTAAACCATTTGGAATCTTAACTTAAAGTTTCAGCATACTGAAACCTAGCGGAAATGTTCTGAAACTGATTGATATTTCCATAATAATTTACACAACTTTTCACACGATTCAAATTTAGTTTCCGCATTGCGGAAACCATCAGGAATCTTAGATTAAAGTTTCTGCTGACTGAAACCTAACGGATACTTGCTGAATCGATATAATGGTTTCCGCCTTGCGGAAACTATACATGAAACTTCAACTTCAAGTTTCAGCAAGGTTTCCATATAGTTTCAGTTTTGCTGAAACTTGATTTTTCATCCAGTGCATATAACATTCATATTGCTACATTGTGGCAGGATTTCTCTGCACTTTTGGTAATGATAATTGATATATGTAAATATTAAATCACATCTATACGGAGGAGAAACAACCTCTTTCTTTTATTCCAAGGGTATATTTTAAGATTTTCCCACTTTTTGAATTCTGCAAAAGATATTTGTTTATAAGGTTCTAATTCGAATCTTGAATAAATTAAATAGAGCATTTGTATATAACTTAAAATGTAATACACAACATTAAATTGTTAATATTTTAAATTAGACAGCTAATGGCATAAAATAAATGTTTCATTTTACTGAAAATGCTAAAGATTTATATTCATATGTAAAAAAAAAAACAACAACACACACCTCGTTAGATTTTATGTAGGGATTCCAATTATACTCGAACAGATTAGGTTCAAACTGTGTGTCCATTTCAATTCATATTTATGATTGTTACTGTCACGTACACCGTATATTTAAGTTAACACTTGCACATTTATAAACTACTGATTATATGTAATTAATGTATATAACTTTAAAATAAATCAAAAAGGTATTTCCTCGAAATATCTGTCAGCAAGTGTGTTTTTTTTTATTGTGATGCTTTTAATCATACATATAAATGAGGTAGGCATACATATTAATCGGTATTTAGGTCACTGTTCCGTGCATAATAAATAATTAAATATAATATTAATAGATAATGAAAACAAACGCCTTTGCCAAAGTACTTTTATCAAAAAAAATAACTTAATCAGACCAATATGCATGTATTAGCCGCCCAAAAACACAACAGGGCCACTGATAGAACAGATTGTAACAAATGGATAAAAGTGACCAAAAAAAGAAGCTTCTAGTTTCTTTTGAGAAAATAGAATAATTTGATTTTGAAACATAAAAAAGAGCCTCCCGTGATTTAGCGTGAATGTAATGCGCATGCGCAAGATTGTAAAATCAAAAAAATTCAGATGATTAATTATTTCATTTGGATTGAATTAGCTCAACTTGTACCTCAAGATGATATAAAATGTTAAAATCAACATGTTGATTGCATTGATAAACAAACCTTTAAGGGAACATGTTCATTTATTACAATATCGTTTCTTTTAAATCAACATTTTTCTTTATTGCTATTCAGAAACGTAGAATTAATTCTGACATTGCAAATTTTTACCAGGAGGACATAGCACGAACTTCACAGTTTTTTTCCACTACAAATAAATGCAATGAAACGTTGCTATATATACGCTTACAAACGAATTAATAATGCATAATGCGATTTCAAATAATTTTGACAAACGAAAAGTACTCAATAATTGATAAAGGTATTGATGAATTTTCCGAATAATTTAAACTGAAAAATAGTCACGAATAAAATAAATCCTTTTTTGGGGAAATGGTCTGGTTAAAGTCATATATAGAGTTTATTTAGGTATGTATATACACTTAAGTTATCTGATGGGTTTTTGTAAGTAAACGCTATTTTGAAATAACCAGCCAGGTTCAAATTATTTTTAAAATTTCTATTAGCATTTCTTAGAAACCTTGAAAAATATCATATTAATCAAAATGTGATTTCATACAAAGGTTCCGGAACTAAAACAAATCAAATCGAAATTAGAAAATGCCAACCAACATGAACAAATATAAATATAACATATACCTTAAAAATGGAAACAAAAGTAGAAATAAATTGAAATGAAATTCTAACTGTATCAATAATCAAAACGAGAATTTGAATTTGAATAACTGATAATGTAAAAACCTGACAAAAGATTCTTCTTTTTCATAACTTTTGAGATATCTAATTTTAACTTGTTTTACATAACCACAATAAATATCATATATGCATCATATTTTACAAAATCCACCCTTGCTATTAGGAGTCCATTCAACTTCATTTACTAGATGTATAATGACCATACCTATGTGATTTTTAAATAAGAAGGTTCTCAATGTTCTTAACCATTACTCTATTGTGATGTACTTGATGAAAGTAACATCGGCAAATTCTTTCTCTTAGGGCGTCTCGTCTTTATATATGTTCATACTTGCGTGTAAAATTTCGGTTTGGGATGATGTAATTTCTGATCGTAAACATCATTTAGACTCAAATTTCGTGGAACTCAGAAATTTGAGTCTAAATGATGTTTACGATCAGAAATTAAGTATCTGCATGCAATTAGGTTGTGTTTTCACCTGAAAAAAACCCACTATTTTTTCAGATGTTTTCTATGACCCAAACTGTAGGCGGTTTTATAAACTCGTACAGGATCCTATTTTCTTCATGTAAATTACATAATTTTATTCCACCAGTGGTAACTGATCGTTTGTTGGCAACTTTATAATATCAAAGCATATTATCAGGATTTTCAGATTAATCTTCGTCAAAATCCGTCAAAAAAATCATTTTTAATTTTTGTAGCCCCTGGATCAGCGTTCTAGTACTGTCCCCGTCGTTGTGAAGGAACTTTATAATACTGTTAATCTACAAGTGTACAATTTGCCAAACGACGTATTTTGCGTTTTCACAACACTTCAAGGAAAGATTTCTTGCACATATGAAATTAATACGTGTTGCCTTCAGTTGTAAAAATCATATATTGTCTTGTTATTTAAAAGGTAAATTAAGATGGAATTAAGAATTCTGAACTCTTTTTTGCTTATGACTATAAGAATGACAAACACATTTTGCTGGATCATTAGAATTACATAAGTACAAAACAGTAGATGATTTACATAAAGTCAAAATATCGAGCACAAACGCCATGCAGTTTTGTAGATAAACTGGTTCAGGTTATTTATTCACTTTCTAATATCATCTTTTAGATACTTTATAACAAACTTATATTAATAATAAAGACAAACTCAAATCAAAAGACTCGGAACATAAAGAATCCAATCGAAAATAAAACAACACAAATCAAAAAGAAATAAAATATACATGCAGATACAACAATGAACAACAAAAACAGAAGACAAAATAATAATAATGGAACTGAGAATTTGAGTTTAAATTTCTTATCTGTCAAATATTCTTCTTTTTACATAACTATTAAGGCATCTAATTTTGATTTGTTTCACAATAGCTGCAAGACATTACATTTTACAGGATGCACATTTGATATTGAAATTTCATTTACATTTCATGATTCAAACATTAATATTTTCTGTGGAATCATTGTCTGTGGGAAGCGAAAGATTTCCTGGTTCGTGTGGACGTAATTTCGTTGGTAGAAGTTATATTATGTAAATTAAATTCTGGGCAAGGGTTACCCACAAACTCACGGACATTGCACCTCCTCTAAGAACAATAATGATTCCACAGTACTACATGCCTATGTATAAAAACAAATTACATACCTATGGAATAAGATTCTCAAGCTTCTTTGCGTTAATCCCTAGTGGTGTTGTACTTGCTGAAAGAAACACCGACCAATTCTTTTTTAAGCCGTATCGGCTTTATATTTGTTGATCCATGCGTGTAGAATTTCGGTTTCGGGATGACGCATTTTCGCAGAACTCAGAAATATGAGAATCCACGATGTTAAGACTAAAAATAATCGTATTATTTTTCTTTTATTTAAATGACATTTTGGAGAGAGAGAGAGAGAGAAAGAGAGAGATAGAGAGAGAGAGCGGGGATGAAGCTTTGTAGCTGATTTAAAGGGGGCATGGTCACGATTTTGGTCAAATTCAATTTTAATATTTTCATTATTTACAATGCTTTAGGAATGTATTTCTAACTAGAGACGAGCTCTTTGCAAGCAACGATTAGGTTTTCCGTCGTAGCTGCGTCATACTTGTGACGGATTACAAAAAATTGATAGCTGACCATAGTACAATATTAGATGTGTAAACACTGAGAAACAAAGTATTATATTTCTGTGACCGCGTAGATTTTACGGTGATAGAGAATTCGTCTGCATGGATCTGCATCGGTCGTGTGCAGTACGAACTGGGTAAGGAATGTTGGCGTAAAGTGTATAAGGTAAAAGGTTGGGGCGCGCTGTGGGCCGTAAGCTAAAAACAAGGGTAGGTTTGCCGTTTTCCTGAAGGTCCACCAGTATACAGTTCCAGAGAAATAAACAGGCAATTGATGCAGGATTCCACATTATTGGACGAGACTCAACGATGGCAACATTATAACAATTTAACAGACAGACATGTTACAAACAAGTCGGATATGGCCAGAAGTGGCCTCCGGACTCAAGACTCTGGGAGAGTCGGACGTGGCCGGGGCTGGCCGCCGTATTCCAGACTGCGCATTGACAATTGTACATAACTATTTATAAGAATCTTAGCAATGAGTATAAATTGCAATTGACAGGTAATGATATAAGTAAGCTGAGTGAAAGGTTCACAGATATAAAATAAAACTCAATGAGTCTTTGATGTCCAAGAAATGAAAATCTGATAATTGCACAATGTTGTTTTAAGAGATTAACAGTCCTTGAGACATGACACTCTGTCTCTTTGAAATCACATATAAAGTCTGAAAAGTGTCAATCACGAAATAAAAAAAGTAACTACTGTGGAATCATTAAAATTCGTGGTGGTTCAATTTTCGTGGTTTTAGTGGGTAGCCCTCAACCACAAATTTAAATCCTCAACGAAAACATTTTTAGAAAGAGTTATCTTTGTTGCTGAAACACTAACCGACGCATCCACGAAATTACATCCCCACGAATGAGCAAAAAAGTCATAATCCACGAAAATTGGCCCCCACGAATTTAAATGATTCCACAGTATGTAAGAAATAAACTGTGAGAAAATATTACGAAACAGATGTTGAATTTTACAAGTAAAGTAAAAAAAATATCATAATTGAACAGTGCATTTTGCACTGTGATACTACATGTTTATAAGCAAATACAGATCTTAACACGTTGTCTCTAGTTTGATTCGCCGCATTTTATTCACAGAGTGGGACTGTGGTTATGCCCGGTACGAAGGTAAAAAGACCATTGGCAAACGTTTTACACGCATTTTTATCGAACGCAAGCGCCAATGAATCTCTTAGTATATATGCGGAGATCCTGGAAATTCTACAAGGGGTTTTGAAGAATAATTTTGTATTTCGAGGAGGGGGAACATGCGCGGATCAGAAAATTTTTCCGGGGTGGGGGTTGAAAGGTCAGACGGTTATTTGAGTTTGCCAAGGGATGTCCGAGACATATTTGGTAAGTTTATAATGTACACGTAATTGAAAGAAATTTCGCTGGGGGGGGGGGGGGTCTGGAACCCTTCCCCTTCTAGATCCGCGCACGGAGAAGACCGATGCCGGTAATTTTACTGAAATTTTAACCATTTTTATTTAATTATTCATGTTCATAATTATCAGAAAACCGATATTACCTTTCAAAGCAGTTAAAACTTAAAATTTAAGATACGAACCATTTAGTCTCGGTGAGTATTGCGTCCGCGTACGAAAATAATGGCAATTTTCAAGAAATTCGGATGGACGATCTGTGTCCTAGGTCGTCCATCCGATTCTTTTTCTGACTAAAAGCTACAGACCTGCAGTTAGAGATTGTCAAACTCTTATTGATTATGTCAATTTGCTTGTCTCAAAGAATCATTTTTTAAATCAATAAAGTTTTACCTTAAAAAAAAGAAAGAAATCGGGCACAATTTTCAATGTTAGCATTATACAATTTTATGGTCTAATAAAATTTCAAGAAACAACTCTTCATTGCTTTATCCGAAATATTGCATGAAAAAAATTTACATCGCATTTTTTAAATTACAAAAGGATATTCAAATGAACTTGGATTAACAGGCATAAAGACAGACTGAGAACCAATTTCTTCTCTTTTTTTTTTTACATCAAAAGAAATTCAAAAATAAATCAAAATATATTTTTTCTTTGTATGCGTTAATGAAAATGTAGATCAGCAAGGGGTTCTTTTTCGTGCAAGCACCTACTTAACAGATTGTTACACGGTCTACAACGATGACAAATATCGAAAAGGCAATATTGTGGGTGAAGGATGAATGTGTAGTTTGTTTTTTAAGTTTATTTTTGATACATGAAATTATATTTATCTGGATCGGTTATATTTGTTAGTTTGTTTTGTTTATTAAAGAGGGGAATAATGAAATGAGTAATTTCTAAGCACGTAGCATCGTTTTTGAAAGTGGGGGGGGGGAGGGCAGACTCATCCAACAAATCTTGACAAGCAAAAAAAGAATTTTTTTTTTTGAATTTTCCAAAATTTTCAAAATTTCACTCATAATTTCATGATTTTCATACCATTTTTTTAACATGCTACCCAAATGGGGGGGGGGGGGGGGGGGGCAACTCCATGATAATTCAATTTTTTTATGTAAATTTTATAAAAATAGTTGCTTCGAGAAAAAGTGGGGAGAGGACATCTTTATGTCATATAACATGTGAAACTGATTTCATTCCACCCACAAGCTTGAAATAATGAAATAATTTTAATGAAAACAATATAAATAGACGTCATAAATCCCGTATTACCACTTGATTCTGCGCGTCTTTTAAATGAATTTATAAACAGCGGCAAATTTTAAAATGTATTTTTAAAGGTAATGTTAGCTGCAAGTCTGTAGACCTTGTATGAAAAATTTCGGATGGTAGTCAATTTTTCCGGGATACAGACCGAGCGGTACATATATGCAGCTAAGGTAACTAAGAATGGCTCCAATAAAATACTTTGTTTGAGTAATGCATGCTTTTAAGAAAGCAATACTTATATTTGTTTAAAATATAACACCCAAATACTTCGTCTTACATTCGCTATTTGGTAGAACAAGCAGAACCAGTATCAGTCTGACCGGCCTCACCATATACATTGTTGGAATTTTATTGTCCTAGCATTGCATTGCTCTGCGTGTACACAATTTCTTTTAAAAAATAAACACTTAAAGTGTTCATCTATATGGCTACACATAACGTACACACGTGATTCAAAATAACCCAGACGGAAAACGGTAAAGAATTCAGTCATTGAGTCTACGTTTTATAGAACTTGTAAGAAAACACATTGCGGGTCTGAATGTTTGTTGATATGTCAATCTATCAATATACAGTTTGTTAATTATTTTCGATTGCTAAGGCTACAGCGTATTTGATGAACATTGAACAACATTTTTACCATGCCACTTTTTTCTATGGAAGATAGCGAATACGAGTATAAAGCATTTATAAAATTTATTTAATTACCTCTTTAGAATTGTGTATGGAATAAATAATTTATAAGTTGCTGCTGAAGGTTGTTTGGTATTTTCGTTTGTAGATGTTTTGCAAGTAAAAAACCTGAAACGCGGGGCAAGTCATAATTAATATCCCTAATAACCGTAACTTAAAACTAGCGGCTTTGGATTCAAATATTATCGCATACGAATATTAAGTTCACTTTTTAAAATCATCTCCACAATGATAATTATATTATATCCATCGCAAATCAGTATTTTTATTTTTTTTTTTGCTTTAAAAGAATTGTTCTATCGGGAGCAATCCCGCGTTCGTTTAAATTGCCAGCGTACATTTGTCATGTCAGTAATACACATTGTGCTTTATATGACGGCCGTGTATACGTATTGTAGAAAAGTTGAGTTTAATTACCATGCATTGGAACCATTTTATTAACACATCTCCAAGTACTGAAACAATTCAAAATGTCTCTGTTACAGTAACACAGTGGGGCGTTAATCGTGTACGTCCAGCTCTATAAGCACATGCACTGTCGTCTAGGCGACGGCCTGAATACAGCTAGTGACTCTCCTATCGATCGGTTACCTGAGTCTCGTAATGCATCTAAATATAGACAGGGGCACAGTTATGAAACAAACAACAAAAATAAGGTCAAAGAGGTTTATCTATATGAAATGAAAATGTATAAAAACATTTGGGAATTTTATGTTGAATTAGTTTTGCGCGCTACATGTATCATTTAGTGCATTACAAGAAGCCCTTTCATAACCTCATAAACTTGCACACCCCCACAAAAAATGGACCGAACTGACAACAATTGTTTATGCAAATACTGACTATAAATTACGAAAACATTAAATTGAATACTATAGAAGGATTCAAAATTAATTTCTTTACAACTTTGCTTCAATAATGCATTAGAAATGTTTATTCCTTTTTAAGTTATTGACAAGAAACTTTGGACGCCTCTAACTCCCTAATTATAAGGGCCAGCCCCTTTTTCGGTATACCGAATGAAAGGTCTGGGTAAGACCAAGAACTTTTAAGATACATATTATAACAAATTTTTATCAGGTAGAAAACTAACACAGAAAATACGCGAATTTTTCTGATTTTTTTTCTTACCTTTGTTTCAACATCTATACCACCCCTTTAATTTGCATTTAAATAATAAATAAAATATATCTCGCACAAATTCAATGTCTAAGCTTCCAAACCAGCCCATCATTGAGACTCTGCCAGTCATCGTTAAAGCTAAACCCACTGGACAAACGAAGTCGTTAAATTTTACTAAAAGGGGAATAACTCAAAACCGGATAGGCAGCGACAACATCACGCGGCATGCCATCAGTCCCGAAAATTTCAAAACAATCGGTGAACAAACGAGCGAAATATTAAGGATCAAAGTTGGCGTCTAGAAGAAAAAAAGAAATAATAAGAAATTTGAAAATTTTTCAGAATAATAGTAAGGTTTTCCGCTGAGAGCGGAAAACCTTAATGATCACGTAAAGTTTGAGAGTCAGTCATAGAGTTATGAGCAAGATACAAAGCTCACAACTCTTTGTCATGTAAACAGGCTCGTGCCCTGACTTTGTTTACATACATGTAGGTTCAATATACCAGTAAAAATCCTTTTTCAAGCAATAAACAGTTTCTAACGTTTAACACATTCATTTTAGAACTTAAACTGGAATTTTCAGTTTAACATTCAAAATTTAAACAAAAGTTGTGTTTACATAGCAAAGAATTGTAAGCTCTGAACAAATCATTTTCAAATTTTGGGTTGCCTATTTAGAATGCCTTGATGAAACATTGTAAACTTTTAAATCGAAAAAATGACCAAAATCGGGACCATGCCCCTTTAATCAGAGTGTAGAATGTTTCACACAGCTCACAAAGCGTACAATGTTAAATATATCTTCAATTGAGAAGTTTATTGCATCAAATGAGTACTAGGGAGATGTTTAGAAGACAGAGGACAATACGTTTTGCTCAAAATATGAAATGTATTATATTATTATTAAATCAGTGTTTATTGCAACGTTAATCGGCATTACCGTGATGTACATGTTTATTTTAAAGTTTTCACGCTGACCTTCGTTGAAATCATCCAGGTATAATAAACTCCGGTATTAATAAAACATATGTCGAAGTATTTGTATCTTATTTCGTCAGTTTTTACCTGGTAATTGATTGCAGCCCTTTATTTTTTATAGAATGCATACGATTCTGAAAAGTGGAACTAAAGGAATCTATTAGATTGTCATCATTTTTTATTGATAACATGAATAATATATAATATTGATCACATAAGGTCTCTTGCTGAAAATCATAGATTCCTTATAATTAACATTTTATTTAAATATCCAGAATGCGTACATCCGCACGTCCGTCTTCAGAATGGCATGTTCTTAACGAACAGTGCTCAAAATAAAAAAAAAAGAAACAGGTATTCCTTTTAAAGGGATGATCGGCATGTGATATAATTGGTCAGCCATGTTAATGTAATACGAAACTATTACACTGTATGCAATAAACTACAAAGAGAACTGTTGTGTTGATTTCCGAAATAGCACGGCATGAATAAGCATTACGTTTAGTAGGCAAATTATACTTCCAATTAATATTCTTACGCATGTTTGAAGAAAACCTGATTTGAATCAATATGTATGTAACTGTATAATTTTTTTTAGGCAAAAGGAGAAAAACATTTTTAGTAATCTACGTTTAATGAAAGATTTAAATGAGGTTGTTCTTGCATTGTAAAAGAAGTAAAGCAAGACGCAATGCGTGCACAAATAGAAAAATTTGCCGGATGTTTCAAATGGACACAACAGTGATCACAAAATCCCAAGAACAGGTGCAGAGCAAACACGGACCTCTAATTAAATTAAAGGTAGGGCCTGGTGACATGGACAAATGAACCCCTCTCTCTCGTGCTATTGATGCCGGCAAAGTGTCAGAGTGTGACCAAATTTTGTAAGCGACAGTCACTTTAAACAAAAATATCTCTGTCTAGTAGAAACAATTTCGACAGTTCATGAGTTGCTGCCTTGAATTTTGCAACAAGTGTTATAAATTCAATCCCCATTTCTTCAATGCGCGGCAAAGTAGTAAATGGAGATTCAAGTACATTGTATGTGTCCAAAATGCAGTCTTGTTTTTAAAACACATAGTTGATAAGAAAACTAAAAAAGACAATTCTCTTGAAATTAAAAAAAAAAAAAAAAACCAAACAAATAAACACTTTTGACAAAATGTAGTCTCGCTTATCCCAGACTCACTCTCTCGAGGATTGCTCATGTGAGATTCTCGAACGCGAGAGTCTGGGATATGCGAGACTAGACAAAATGTGGCTCTTTGTGTAACTATTTGGCATAGCAGAAGCTTTTACTTGGACGCTGTTCGGTTTTTAGCTCACCTGAGCTATTCTGATCACATTTTGTCCGCGTCTGTCTGTCCGTCTGTCTGTCCGTCTGTCCGTCTGTAAACTTTTTACATTTTGAACTTCTTCTCTAAAACCGCTTATCCAATTTCAACCAAATTTGGCAATAAGCATCCGTATGGGAGGGCAAATATAAATTGCAGAAATAAAAGTCCGATCTGTATTCAAAGCGGAGAAAACCTTCAAATTGTAAAAAAAGGGGGGGGGGGTGCATTTTTAAAAATCTACTTCTCTAGAACTACTGATTCCAATTCAACGTAGTTTAGCATAAATCATCCTTATTGAAAGGAAAATATAAATTGCAAAAATTAAGGGCTAATTCTGTTTCAAATCTGAGTTATTACGAAAATGATAATAGTGTTTCAATCAGTTTAATAGCTTCGGGTTCGGCATCCAGTAAAATGGGTAGGCAAGACTTGGCCTGGGCAAATCAAAAGATTGGCAGTTATTAATCTGCCAATCTCATTAAAATTTCAGGATATTTGATGGACCAGTATATTTGTATTCGCTGTAAATATTGCTGCAAGATAATGTGTATTTGGAATTGACGATTGCCGATCTGCCCCGGCTTTTATTTTGCCACGGCCCGGGTTTGCATACCCATTTTACCAAGACTCGTATTCCATACTTCTAAAACGAGGTTCTTTGTTTAAAGCAGCCATGATATTATACGAAAAATGTTTGATCTGACTATGATGAATTTGCTTGTTGTGCAACAGTTCGCGTATGGAGGGAAATTTTTGAAACATGCAAAATATATTGGTGCCGATTTTGTGAAGTAAATTGAGGCTAAATATTTCAATGCGTTGACAGTTTTCACACATGACGTTGGTGTTAGCTTGTTCTGATTTTCGTTTCGTTTTCATTATTTATGCTTTGTAACCTTGGAACTATCGTCTGTATTTCGTGATTTTTACGTATAAAATCAAACAGAGACTTCGGTAAATCAAACAGAGACTTCAGTAAATCAAACAGTTAACTGTTTACCTGCGCAAGTTAAGCAAAATCTGATGTATCAAAAAAAAAATCGCTGACGGAAATATGTAGGTATATACATGTATATATATGATTCATTTCGAAAAAATAAATTGTGTTCTTTATTTGTTATAGCGCATGTTTCTTGTGTTTAATTGTTCACAATTTCTATTTACTAACCATATTTGAGTGTTAAGCTTCGAATTATAAGCAAGATACAGAGAGTTGTCCACAATTCTATGTTTGTACACAGATCTTGAAAACTAAAGATTAAAAAAGTAAAAAAATTATCAATATTTATTAAGAAAATTTTCAAAGTTTGTACTTCAAGAAACCATCTTTAACAACTTATTGTATTGTAAACTTAACCTTTTTTCGCCATTATTACTCCTACTGTACATGTGATCATTGACTGTGTTTGTGTACATTTGTATCAACTGATTTTGAATCTCAAATACCAGTGAACTGGTCTTGAGTGAATAAAAGAATATAAAATCTTAGGCCATTCTTTTTTTCCATTTGAAATGCTGAATAGGAAATACCAAGTTAAAAATCTTAAGCTGAATGTAATAAACTCATGTGAACAAAATATGACTCAAACCTAGGCGAACTGTGAACTCTGTATCTTGCTTATAGTTCTACGATTGACGCTGAAATTTTGGTTGAACATTAGAAATTCTATATGAATTAGAGTATGTTAAATACTTGTACAAACTTTACAAAATAAAAGAATGATATTCTGTATATACCTACTCTCCCCCCCCCCCTTTATACAATAAATAATGTGAAATCTACATCAATTTTGATAGTTTTTCAGACACCAGTAAATAATCAAAGTACTGAGAGTACTGAAAGACGGGGTCTTGAAAGTATGAATTTGTAAATGTCCACATTTTCCACGAATATGTTCCAAAAATTATGAGTTTGAATTAGTTCTTTCAATCTAGTATGTTAAAATTCGGCTTTTTCCAATTGTCTGATACTTCGTCTAAATTTTACTAAATACCGGCCGGGACTGTTCTTCATAATTGTTGAAAATTGACACAACGGTATTTTATGTAAGATAAGACACCAAGAAAATTTTTTAAAAACTACATGTAACCGGGAAAATCAAAACAACTATATTTCGGTAGATAGTTTAAATAATTAGATTTATCTAATTTTGTGATCCAAGGGAACCGAACACAATTAACATTTGTATACCGATAACAAACACAGGGACCTGACCTTAGATATTTCTTTTTACAATAAGATCATTTCAAGTGCTATAACAATAAGAAAGTTCGTCACGGTAGCTATTTTGATTTTTTAGGCCGACTTGTCTGTCACGAATTTCTTGCAGCGATTCATATAAAATTAATAGGCAAAATAAATTCGCTTACTACTTTTGTGTGTAAACTCGTGCATCAACTACACGAACTTCCATACAACCGTTCGTTTCATTAAAAATCATTTTCTGAATTCAGTCAACTGCTTTTCAAATCTATAAAACTAGAAAATTCCTTTCGAGACGAACAGCAGTCATACCGCAAGTAGACTGGAAGCCAATGAAACACCAATTTAATTTGTAAAAAACATCTGTGTATAACCCGTCCCGATTTTAACTTCGGCTTGCGCATGAAGTTTGGTAGTATTAAGGTGAAAGATTGTCAAAATAAAATTCACAACTTTTCAAAAATGGCACATTGCGTTTGGGAAATTTAATTTCGATTCCACCGTCAACCTCTTATATTGATTAATGAGCTCGTACACCAACTGAATCGTCAACGGCGCTGTGCATTCAGTTACGTAACTCATTCCACATTTGAACCCAAGCAAGAACATCTTGATCAATAAAACTATTTGTTCATTTTCTAAAATTTTGTTTATACACAAAAGACTTAAAAAGATTTAATGCGTGTTTTTATAATTCATATCTACTGAAATGCATAAAAACTTTCTGCACTATTTTCTTACGCGTAGACTAAATTCATGTGTTCTAAGCGTGCCTTCCGGTTTGAGACTTTGGATGACAGTAAACCAATAGACGGGGTCACGTGACCCCGTCTGAAAACGACATCTTTAAAACAGTTTCCATAGTTCTTACACATTTCTGTTGCGGGGATAAAGTAATTATCGCTATTCCTGATAAAATATCACAGCTGAAAATTATCCTGGTTTGTACGCGAAGTAAATAACAGGCGTTTAATTATAATGGAGAAGACAAATAAAATTTTTGAATGTTTTTAATTTAAGGAATTGAGCACATTGAGGTACAATTTTCTTCTTCACATCTATACATGTAGGATTTTTTGAATAAAAAACAATAACTATTATTTTTTTTTAAATACAATAACTAGTAAGTAATTGATGAAAAAAATATACCTATATGCTCTCATATATTTTGATCGCTTTACAAAGTGGGGGGTGCAGAACGAAAATATAGGGAATTGGAAGTTAACAACTTAACAGTGTGCCCCTACCAAATGTTTAGTTTTATATCTTGCGTAGGATTTTCTTATTATGGTAGAAAAATAGTATTTCATGAAGGTACAATGTCAAAGATTACGTGTATGCAAAAATAAGTGTAAAATACATTACAATATATTTTTTTTGTTATTCTACTGAGGGACCATATGGCACAATATCTTTTGAACGCCCATTGTTGCTCAGGTGATTGTTGTGGCCCCATGGGCCTCTTGTTTGTTTACTTTTGAAGTTGTGCTGTTTTTGTAACATCGGCGATTTGCCTGCCTATAGCCAGGACTCTGTTTTCAGCAGAGCCCGGCTAAAAATTAAACTACTAAGGGGAATGAGATTTGCAAAATCTTTGACTGCAGATCTTCAAATTAGGACAGCGATTTGTACATCTTAAGCAATCAAAGTCATTTGCAATATCTTGCATTTTTCCTTTTTATATGTTTTTTTTTGTTACATTGGAATTAATATAAAGGTTTACTCAAAATATGAGCGTGTGCTTCTAGATTCCAAATGCACATCTCTAACAGTTAAATGAATTGATACCTCATCTTATTAACAATAACATGATTAATATCTAATGGGTACTAAATATTCAAAATCATTAATACTACAATTATAACTTTCAATACTTCAATGTACACTAATACTAATAACAACTGCTATACTAATTTGGAATAATCTGCTTACTACTTTTGGTAACATCTTGCAAAATTCTTCCATCATTGACATTTATCTAGAAAATTGATGTAAAGAAATACTTAAATATTAATATATCTAAATTCTATAACTTCATTGAAGAATGAATTTAATTTTAATCTTTTTCATACAACATACACACAAACTTAAATTAAGTGGGGCAGTTTAACTTGCAATCCATTTTCCTATAAGGCTTACTAAAATATTTTAGTCCAAGTAATTTCTCCATACTATTTATTTAACTGATGGTATAGTTCAAGAACAAATAGCAGCATCAGGAGAGAGAGAGAGAGAAAGAAAGAGAGAGAGAGAGAGAGAGAGAGAGAGCTCTATCCAAAATAACACGGTAATGGATTGTCCTGACAGGCCATTAAGCATATTAAGCTCATCATAACGTAAACACCTTTTTGTTTCCCTAGATCAGCACCAGTGTTATCAAAGTTGTGCATAAAAATGTGGGTGATTCAAGTAAAACGTGTACATCTGCAGCAGAATTGTTCATTATACATTGTATTGTGTAATTAATAAAAATATTGTTTTTGATGTGTGGGATTTTGCACAACTGTACTAATGGCCACCAAAGGTCAACACAAACATGATATTGGACTCATCAAAGTCGCACTAGCAAAGCTATCTGGTTGCAAATTAACTTTTATAAAATACTGTTGACATATTCTGCCATTAAAGGAAAAAAAGACAATTTCATAAACAGACAGACATGTTAACTGACATACAGTTTTTTGGGACCCATGATGTAGATACAGTTTTAAGAAAAATTTAATCGTTCATTTGTATGTATTCCTGATAGGGCAATGTAGTTCACTATCGCACTATCGAACCATTGACGTTTGAGCCGATAGTGTGATGGTGCGATAGTGCGATGATGATGATGCGATGGGGCGACAATGCGATGACAATGGTGCGATGGCATGATAAAGCGATAGCACGATGATACGATGCTCCATCGCATCATCGTTAGTTCTTTATTGCGTGATCGTCATCGCATTTTCTCTCTTGCGCATGCGATGGCACTATGACAATGATGCGATAAAGAAGAAACAATGATGCGATAGAGCATCGCATCATCACTATCGCACCATTGTGTCATCAATATCGTATCATCGTGCCATTATTGTGCCATCGCACCATACTCATCGAATTGTCGCGTCATCGCATCATCGTCATCACCATTATCGTGCCATCACACCATTGTCATCGAATTGTCACGCCATTGCATCATCGTCATGGCACTATCGCACCATCGCACTTTCAACTCAAATGTCGATGCTGCGATGATGCTATAGAGAACTACATGGCCCTATCCTCTGCAAAAGAAGCAGCATTACTGTCTGATAACTGTTATTCCTTTAAAAAATCACTTGATAATGGATTGTCACTATCATGACATCATAATTCCCGGCTTTTCATCTTTGATAACGGGCGAAAAATATGTCTATATGTGTGGTGTAAAATACAAAATATATTTTTCAAAAATATAATATAGTTGACAAATATTAATTTTATGATTTATGAGATCGAACCTTAACAATAAAAACTCTATTCTCTAAAACCGAAGGGTGGACGTTGAAACACAGGCACCTGAATTTTTATCAATCAGTCGCTTAATAGGTCATATATTGAAAAATTCTACCCCTACTATATATAAATACATATAGTAGGGGTAGAATTTTTCAATGTATGACTTATTAAGCGACTAATTGATAAAAATTCAGGTGCCTGTGGTTGAAAAGAGATAAACAAGTACATGTACTGATGTGCTGTAAAAAAAAATATCAACAAACTTAAAGTAAATTCGAGCTATATAGGTGTATCGATTGTGTTAACTTCTATTCAGTGCGTGCAGTAAGTTTATAATTTATATACCTTCGTCTTTTCTAAGTCAGATAGTTGTGGGCAGGTGGAATTCGAGGATGAACACCTGTGGAGATGAACATGGATAAGGTCTCGCTCCTTTCACTTTCATGTTTATGAGCGCGAGTAATTATATATAATGTCCCTTGTAAGCAGGCGCGGATCTAGAGGAAGTTAAAGATATCTGGACAGCCCCCCCCCAAACTTTCGAATATTAAAATACTTAAACAATTCTAATAAAACACCAAAAAGCTAATTCCGAAATAAGTATTCATCTCTTCCAAAGGAGCTTGTGTAGAAAGAAAAACGTTAAAAAATCGTTATTTTGAGTTCCCAGCGCGTCGCTTATTGTAGCATGAGGGGGTATTTTGCTTGTCAGGATTTTTTTTTTTTTTTTTGAAGGGGGGGGGGGGGGAGTAGGTCTGTCCGCCCTTTCAGAATCGATGCTATTTATGCCTATTAATTAGTCAGACAGATTCTTCCCACAAAACAAGACTGCATTTCCTGTACTAAAAATCCAAATAAAACAAATTTTTTACGAAAAATATTTTAATCAAGAAATATTTTTGATACAGACGGAACGGTAATTCACACAGCACATAAAAGATAAATTTTAAAAAAATCATCATTGCAAAGACAGTTGGAAAATGCATCATCATAACATGCGATATATAAATACATACACTGCAGTATATACTTGGTTGATAGTTCATTATGTATTGTTACTTCTGTAATCATACATCCGAAACAATTAAAAAATTACTTTTGTTAAACGTCAATACAGATAAAATATTTACATTGAAAAAAGCCAATTAAAAGATCATCACTACTTCTCTAAAGGCGGAGTAAATTATGAATCCTATGGTGGCATAGATCTGCCACCACTTGTCAGATCATTATGTCGACTTGTCAGATCTTGATGTCGACTTGTCAGATAATTATATTGACTTGTCAGATCTTTATGTCGACTTGTCAGATAATATGATGACAAGTTAATGACAATTAGTGGCACTAACACGCTTTGACAACAAAATATTGAGTTTCTAGTCAATATGATAATTTTCTGAAAACTCAACATAAAGATCTGACAAGTTGGCATAAATATCTGACAAGTCGACATAATCATTTGACAAGTCAGCAAAATTCTCTGACAAGTGGTGACAGATCCATGCCACTGTAGAATCCAGTGCATGCGCGGATACAGAAATTTTTTCCAGGGGGGTCCAAAGAATAATTGTGTTTGCCGCCCCCCCCCCCCCTTTCAAGATCCGCGCATGCAGTGTGAATATCATATCGAATGAAATTAACATCATTTCTTATGGAATCATTAATTCGTAGATCTCCCAATAGTAGATATCCAACAATCTAAAAATCACAAAACGCTACAAAAATACAGTAAAACAAGGTTATATCGAAACAATTGTCGCAAATGAATTATGTGGTTTATAAGTACATGTTAACAATGATGGTACACTGTATTATATACCCATCAATTTCCCCATCTTGACACTCTCAATTTTACAGAATGTGATCCGATTTTCCGGATCACCACATTGTGGTTTTCCGATTCCGTATCACCACTCTCTGAAACTAATGACGCAGTACGCATTAAAATACGTCAGTATATTTTAGCGCGTTTTAAAACAATAAAACAAGATTACATCGAAACAGTTGTCGCAAATGAATCATGCGGTAGTTCGAAGAGGTAAACAGAGTAATGTACATGTAAACAATGATGGAACACTGTATTATCGTATCAGCTCAGACTATATTCGACATGACTGCATCAGGTACAGATATAATCACGGAATCTTATATCAAATCTTTTCATTTTTCGATCGGGATGTGTGGATATTTTATAGTATATTTGGAGGTGTGTTGCATTGCACTCTCTTATTAGCCGATTTTGAACAACCTAAGAATCATATATTGAAAAAAAAAGCATTATACAGTTAAAGATTTTTAGGAATAAATAAAAATGAAAAGCTTCCAGCAACATCACTGACCCACTGTCCGTGCTAACATTTATATGTTATTCTACTGTATGAATTAAGTTTGTTTAAGTGACTCTTGGTGTGATTTCAGGCCAGACAAGGGACTATTTAGGAACTGTTGACAGGTCCTTCATTAATAATCCACAGGAGGCGCCTCGTAATTGTTAAAACCCGAAAATGCCTCGTATACAGTCAGTAAAAATCCGTATAAGTAAGTATGTATATCTTGGATTCTCTTTCTTGTAGCTGATTGTATTCTATTGAATGGCTTTTGTATGAGTGACTGTTTATATGAGAACATGGCAGCTCGGAGGTCTCCTCTGATTTGTTGACATATTCCAAGGATCTCCCATGAGATGTCCCTAAGTTGTTCGGGTACAAAGTGTCCCTGATCATGGTGGACTAGGACCTGTAGCTCATTTAGAGCTGTTTGGGCTCGCATTGTGTCAACATGTCTATAGCACAAAAACTCTAGCATGTGTAACAACACACAGGGTGGGATGTACAATAAAGGGGTGTGGTCTTCCCTTCCAGGCTGTTGTTCGGGTACTAACTCTTCAATATAACAGATTTTATGATTGAGTTTGATATCCCATGCCAGAGCCTTTCTCATCTTTATTGGTAGCGCCTGTCCCCCTAAAGCGTAATTGTATCTCTCCTGGTCTACATTTCTCTTGTATATCAGCCATGGCTGTGCCAACTTTGCCTTTGCCATCTCTAAAGCAGATACCGCTTTCCTATATCTGCATGTCCTGTAAAAATGCATTGCAACGTACAGCATGCCAGAGGAAAACCCACACATGACTGCACATTTCAATAAGTGGCATGCCAATTTGTCAGCAATATACGTAAACTTGTTGAGGCCTTTATCAATGTACATATTGTTTAAGTAAAATGCGGCACTTTGAAAAATCGTGCTTGAAACTTTTTGTAGCAGGACGAGTTGACTTTGTGCGTGGGTGTAATTTATCAACGGTTCAGCAATGCGCAACACCTTTAAACACTGCCGCAAGCTTGATGGATGGATAACATCAATTTCCACCATATCATGAAATAACTCTATATCAAGTTCAACTTCAGGTATCAAATTCTGCTCATCTATGCGGACCATGCGCCTTGGATTGCAAAGCACATTGATAATAGAAGTTCTCATGGAGGAACTGCACAGCAACAATGCAACGCCCTTCTCATACAATCCATACAAGCGCATAAATAATCTTTTCTGAGCTTCACCAAATATGTTGTTCAAAAACATATTGTTTTGTGGGATGAAAAAATTTGGACAAACCCCCTCATACACCCATTTTAGAAGGAGTTTAAAGCAAACCCAGAAACCGACCAACAGATTTTCTGGACACCAGTAAGGTAATGTGTTCTGTTGTATGGCCCAGAAGACCGCTGTTTTCATGTGGTAGGAACACAGCAGTTTATCTTCGTCTCTAACGCCATTGTTAATAATTTCCTTTAAGAACAGTTTCAGCATACCATAAGTTAAGAACTGTGTATGATTCATTGAATACACAAGTTTGTATTCTGCTTGTGTGAACGAAATTCTCCATTCGTTGTCTACTTGCTTTCCAAGTTTGTGACCTATTGCTACAAAGTGACATCCGCTTCTGACGATGTCATTGACAACATGAGATTGAGGCCATACTTGGCATCTGTCTATCCATGAGAAGGCAGAAGGAGGCCAGAATTCACTGATGAAACAATAAACCTCATCGTACTCTAATCCACTGCCCAGTGTCCCAGTATTACAAGGCCCATGTGTTGAAGAACCAGGAAAAGATATTTTTTTCCTTATTTCCCTGTATTTAGAACTTGACAGCAGAAATTTACCATTATGCCAAACACAGGCCTCCATAACATATTGTATTGCGTCATCAATATAAATTTCGGAGGGAATCTTTATAAAGGGGAGAATTTCGATCGGGAGTCGAAGTAGAGTGAAACCTGGTGGGCTCTCAGAACAGTCAGAGATAACTGGGATCTGTGTGCCAAACGTCCGAAACTCAAACTGGGAAAAGTTCCATAATACTCGAAAGTCACTTGGCCAAAACATAATGTCGATGTCTGACCCAGGTAGTCTTAGTCCTTCCTTTTGACTCCCACTCACCATGACACGAATTTTAAGCTGATTTTTCATCAGTTGATTCGCCATCAACTCACCATTATCAAATCTTTCTCTCCTGGAGGCCACCTGTTGTGGGGTCCCTATCTTGTGACACATTCCAACATACACTGACTCAGACAAATAATGATCAGCCATCTTTCTGTAAAGTACAAAAACTATAATAGTAAATTGAAACGATAACATTTTATTAAAATGTGAATGCAAAATTTTATATCTGTTTATTCCCGCTGCGGTACTTTGATGATGGTAAACAATATTTTAATTGAATAAATTGCTACCAATAATAATAGCCTATACAAAATTACTTTTGAGATGTACTCAAATGGTTTGTATCTAACAATGTGTGTGTCTAATGCCATCGTTTGAAACATGTTTGTTATCAATGTTATCGTTTCCATTTTTCATGAACAATTTTTCATATAACTTTCATATTGCTACATAGTGACAGGATATATCTGCACTTTTGGTAGTGATAATTGATAAATGTAAATATTAAATCACATCTATACTGAGGAGAAACAAACTGGGTTTTTTTAAATTTTGATTCCAAGGGTATATTTTAAGATTTTCCCACTTTTTGAAATTATGCAAAATATATTTGTTTAAGGTTCTAATTCGAATTTTGAATGAATGAAATAGAGCAATAGTATATAACTTAAAATGTAATACATAGCATTAAATTGTTAATTTTTTTTAATTAGACGGCCAATGGCATAAAATAATGTTTCATTTTCATGAAAATGTTAAAGATTTATATTCATATGTAAAAAAAAAAAAAACCCACAAAAAACCCCAGTCCTCGTTAGATTTTATGTAGGGATGCCAATTATACTCGAACACATTAGGTTCAAACTGTGTGTCCATTTCAAATCATATTTATAACTGATAAGTGTTAAGGCATCTCTCTCTCTCTCTCTCTCTCTCTCTCTCTCTCTCTCTCTCTCTCTCTCTCTCTCTCTCTCTCTCTCTCTCTAAACGTCTGAATATCATTTAATGAAACAAATTAGAAACATTAAAAGGTATAGGAATAAACATCAGTTATTTACATAATTGTATAACTTTTGCAAATTTCGTATAATACGCTATGTGAAACATACAGGTTGTTATATTTTATGGTTCCAAACTTTATTTCAATGAATTGATTTTCACTTTTCTGTAGTCAAAATTGATATTAGTTTTGTTTAAATTCCGTTTCGATTTTTGGTTTCGTTTCGTTTCGATTGGTTTCGTTTCGTTTCGATTTCGTTTCGCACTTTACAGGCGCCCATAATTTTAAGGCTTTCACGTTTTCGTTGGAAACACATGCAAATGGTCCACGTATTGCAGTCCCTTTTTAAAGGACAGCAACTTGTCATATACATAATTGAGGTAGGCATACATATTAATCGGTATTTAGGTCACTGTTCCGTGTATAATAAATAATTTAATATTAATAGATTATGAAAACAAACGCCTTTGCCAAAGTAGTTTTATTGAAAACAATAACTTAATCAGACCAATATACATGTATTAGCCCTCAAAAACACAACAGGGCCACTGATGGGACAGATTGTAACAAATGGTGACAAAAAGTGACAAAGAAAGCTTTTAGTTTCTCTTGAGGAAATAAAATGATTTGATTTTTTTTATTTCTTTGATTTGTTTAAAAGTAATATTTGCGAGTATTCGACTAAGAACATTTAAACCGATGATTGGAATGAACGAGTGATAGTCAAGTACTCCAGTTCTCGTTAGCATTCCTAATTTTATGGTTGAAAATTATATAACAACATTACAGTAACACAGGATCAAAGTTTCTACAATACATTTGCATTTGTTTTCGTTCAATATTTCCACAACATGCTAAAGTAAAAGAAAAAAACTAAAATTCGATATGTTAAGAGAAACAGCTACTTCTAATAGGTATATTAAAAGTATGAGTTATGAAAAGCACTGTATCTTTTATAACTCAACTAGACTTTGACCCGTGACATTTGCATAACCAAGCTTTAAGCTTACAATAATGCTATTAATTTCACTACACTCTGCTGAGTTGGAATAATCTGTGTCTCGGGAAAGGCCTTCACCACAGTTAAAATGCCTCCCATCAGAGACAAAATTTTGTCTATGCTTCCATATACCCGTAACTGATGTAGCAGAAAATTGCAGAATCGCTCCAAAACCATTTTAGAGAAAATCAATAAAGTTGCATTGAAAATAATAGTCAAATTGTTCATAACAAACCATTTGGAAGCTTTCTTCGAAAAGTCTAATTTTATAATTGCAGAATTCAACATTTTTTCAGCAATGTTTTTTACACACCATGTTGACATTCGAAACTCTCCGGATTTTTTATAGTAAATGCACGGTGTTAGAATTATCTCCCGTATTTTCTTTGATGAACAGGAAAAAATTGAAAAAATTGAAATCCAAGCATTTGTTTTATCGTTTCTGAATTTATCCAAGCGATATTGTGGAAGCATAAAAAAGAGCCTCCCGTGATTTAGCATGAATGTAATGCGCATGCGCAAGATTGTAAAATCCAAAAAGAACTTATGATTTCCGGAATTTTTTCTAGAAATTATCGTTGATTATTAATTAACGAGGCTTGATTGAAAAAAATAAAGAACAAATTGGTAATCTTCAAGTATCAATGATGTTTAAAATATATAAATCAAAAGACAGTACTCTTCCAATTTATCGGTATAAAAGCCTAAATATTCGAGATTATTATTTTGATATACCCGTAGTAGTATAGATACTTTTAATACCCGTCCTTTTAGGATACATGTGCAGTATAACTCATTATTTAAAAATCATTGAGGTGACATTAAATTATAATTTAAAACCAAAGCAACAGATTTGATATGTTGTATAACTCATTTTATTCTACAGATAAAGACTCAAGTAATTTTGAAGTACTTTTTAGCATATTATTTCATTTGAATTAAATGAATTAGCTCAACTGGTACCACAAGATGTTTTAAAATGTTAAAACCAACATGTTGATTGCATTGATAAACATACCTTTAGGGGCACATGTTCATTTATTACAATTTCGTTTTTTTTAAATCAACAATTTTCTTTATTGCTATTCAAACACGTAGAATTAATTCTGACAATGCAAATTTTTAACAGGAGGACATAGCACGAACTTCACAGTTTTTTCCCACTACAAATAAATGCAATGAAACGTTGCTATATATACGCTTACAAATCGGATTAATATTGCATAATGCGATTTCAAATAATTTAAACAAACGAAATGTACTCAATAATTGATGAAGGTATTGATGAATCTTCCGAATAATTTAAATTGAAAAATAGTCACGAGTAAAATAAATCCTTTTTTTTGGGAAATGGTCCGATTAAAGTCATATCTAGAGTTTATTCAGGTATGTATATACACTTAAGTTATCTGATAAACGCTATTTTGAAATAGCCAACAAGGTTCAAATTATTTTTAAAATTTCTATTATTATTTCTTAGAAACCTTGAAAAATATCATATTAATCAAAATATGATTTTATACAAAAGTTTTGGAACTAAAACAAATCAAATCGAAATTAGAAAATACCAACCAACATGAACAAATATATAAATATAACATATATCTTAAAAATAGAAACAAAGGGGGAAATAAATTGAAATGAAAATCTAACTGTATCAATAATCAAAACGAGAATTTGAATAACTGATAATGTAAAAACCTGACAAAAGATTCTTCTTTTTCATAACTTTTGAGATATCTAATTTTAACTTGTTTTACATAACTACAATATATATCATAAATGTATCATATTTTACAAAATCAACCCTTGCTATTAGGGTTCTATTCAACTTCATTTACTGAATGTATAATGACCATACCTATGTGACTTTTAAATGAGAAGGTTCTCAATGTTCTTTACCATTACTCTATTGTGATGTACTTGATGAAAGTAACATCGGCAAATTCTTTCTTTTAGGGCGTCTCGTCTTTAAATATGTTCATACTTGCGTGTAAAATTTCGGTTTGGGATGATGTATTTTCGTGGAACTCAGAAATTTGAGTCTAAATGATGTTTACGATCAGAAATTAAGTATTTGCTTTTTCATTTTATGACATTTGAGAGAGAGAGAGAGAGAGAGAGAGAGAGAGAGAGAGAGAGAGAGAGAGAGAGAGAGAGAGAGAGAGAGAGAGAAAGCATGTAGGTTGCGTGTTCACTTGAAAAAAAACCCACTATTTTTTCAGATGTTTTCTATGACCCAAATAGTAGGGAGTTTTAAAAACTCGTACAGGATCCTATTTTCTTTATATAAACTACATAATTTTATTCCACCAGTGGTAACTGATCGTTTGTTGGCAACTTTATAATATCAAGGCATATTCTCAGGAGTTTTAAATCAATCTTCAAATATCTAATTCTGATTTGTTTCACAATAGCTACAAGACATTAAATTTCAAAGGATGTACACTTGATATTAAGATTCATTCATGATTCAAACGTTAATATTTACTGTGGAATTATTTTTATCCGTGGGGGTCAATGTCCGTGGGTAGCCAAATAGTTCTTGGTTCGTGGGGACGTAATTTCGTGGGTAGCAAGTTCTATTATGTAAATAAAATTCTGGGCAAGGGTTACACACGAAGGTCACGAACATTGCACCCCTCCAAGAACGAAAATTACTCCACAGTAGTACATCCCTATGTATAAAAACAAATAACTTACCTATGTAATAAGATTCTCAATGTTCTTTACATTTATTCCAAGTGGTGTTGTACTTGCTGAAAGCAACACCGACCAATTCTTTTTTAAGGCGTATCGGCTTTATATTTGTTGATGCATGCGTGAAGAGTTTCGATTTTGGGCTGACGCATTTTCGCAGAACTCGGAAATATGAGAATGCACGATGTTTTAGGTTAAAAATAATCGTATTAGTTCTTTAATTTTAATGAAATTTTGAAGAGAGAGAGAGAGAGAGAGAGAGAGAGAGAGAGAGAGAGAGAGAGTGAACATGGATAAAGCTTTGTAGCTGATGTAATCAGAGTGAAGATTGTTTCACACAGTTCACAAAGCGTACAAAATATGAAACGTAAAATATTATTATTTAATTAGTGTTTATTGTAACGTTAATCGGCATTACCATGATGTACATGTTCATTGATAGTTTTCACACTGACCTTCGTTGAAATCATCCAGGTATTATGAAATACGGTATTAATAAAACATCTGTCGAAGTATCTGCATCTTATTTTGTTCCGTTTTTAGTATAAGGTACAAATCAACAATACCAGGTAATGTAAATATTTTATTAAGTTTTATCTCATACGTGTGATGTATATTACCGGTGTGATAAACCTTTGCTATATCAAAGCCTCCTATGCTGACAGGTCACAACACAAACTTTTATTGAGTTTTTTGTTTCTCTACCTTTTTGCTGTGTTGGATTGAAGTGAATTTAATAAGGGACCAATTTGGACAGGTGATGAGAAGCTCCAATTTTTGATAGCAAATAAATTCAGAGTGAAAAATGAACTATTATAGGTCTGGACATTGTAACATACGTATTGAACTATTATAGGCCTAAACACATTGTGTTTGACCAGTAAATACAGTTCTAGTTCAATTACACTGTACACACTTAATGTTGGTTGCGTATTCTGTTATTTAAAAAAGCACTTGATACGTGTTCTCTCAGTCTACCCAGCTAATTATGGGTTCTCACTTAAGCTTAAAGTACATTTGCACGACAATTGTTCAAAGTTCCGGCCTTGGAATCTTAACGATCTTCATAAAGAGATTCTTTCATTTAATAGACATTTTTAATGCATCTTCTTCTGCCCTTTAGCGACGTTTATAGCAATGGTAAACATATACATTAAACGTAATATTGAAACTTAAAAACTTGAAGACACAAAACAGTTATTGTTGGTAAGGGTCTAGGATTAGGAAGAAAGAGAACACTAAACGTATTACAATATAGCATAAACCAAACCAAATGCATGCGGATTAAATAGTATCATTATCAATCCACAATACTAATAATAGAATTGCAGGAAACAGTTTTATTAATTTTTGTTCACAAAATACAAGGAAGGTTTTAGAATGAACATGTATAGCTATTTTCGTGATCATAGATTTTCTTATAGTATATTTTTAATTGAAAGGGAGCTGTACTGATTAAGTGGTAGAACTATATTGCAAAGTATGGAAAGGTGATTTTTTTAATATAGGAAAAAGGCAAGACCCGAATTGTAAAATTAAATGGACCAATACATTATCAAGACACAGTTTTGGCAAAAAAGAATAGTTATTCATAAAAATGATGTGTTTAAATGGTAATAATAATTAAGAGTCAAAGCTATCTGAGAATGGTCTCATAGTAAGATCACAAATTGTAGCATTGTTGTTCTTGAGAAGAAGAATTTAAAAACGTTCCCAATATATTTCACTGTTAAACTTTGAAAACTTCCAGGTTGGTTAAAGTGGCAATTATTAAGGAGAAGAACTAAAAATGAGTAATCATAGGGTTTTGGAAAATTAGCATCAACAGTCCTCAAATTTGTAGCGTGTCCGTGGCCTTTTTTTTATAGTTGAAAAACAATGTGTTTGAAATACACCTTGCGATAGTTTCTTAAATCAGTAGAGAATTACTTAATCATGATACGAGGACGAGCATATTTTTATCAAAAATTATGATTTTATAAATTTAATTCAATAAATATGGACAAAAGGCCAAGGCGGATTCAAACTCATGATATGTAGTTAACAAGTCCGATAGTTTAACCACCGAGCAGTCATGATATAGTTAGATAACAAGAGAAATTTCCCTAAACTTAACTACCATATGATGGCATTTAAAACAAAGCTCTCACTAGTAACAGTTACTGTTTAAAAACACTTAAACTTCAGTAGCATGTAAATCTCGAATTCTCTGTATGGTAGCAATTTGTATTTTATTGAATGGGTCTTGTCTGAGCGATTGTCGGTATGAGTACAGAGCAGCCTGAAAGTTCCCCGCTATCTGATGACAAATCCCAAGAACTTCCCAGGAGATGTCGCCTGGTGTAACATGAGCTGATTGCCCCTGATCATGTTGAAGTAGGAGTTGTAGATGGTGTAAAATTTCGCGTGCTTCCATTGTATCAACATATCTTTTGCACAAAAACTCTAACATGTGTAACAATATCAAAGGTGGAACATACAATACAGGGGGACTATTTTGTATTCTAGAATGTTGTTCTGCCATTAATTCTTTGATGTAACATATTTTATTAATAAGTTTGATATCCCATACTAAAGCCTGCCTCATCTTTGTTGACAAGGACCGCCCCCCTACAACCTCAATGTACTTATCTATGTCTACTTGTCTTCTATACATCAAATGAGGTTGTTCTAACTTGACCTTTGTCATCTCTATAACAGATAAAGCTTCCTTATATCTGAGTGTCTTGTAGTAATACATAGCAAGGTACAACAAGCCAGAAGCGTTCCCAAACCTAGCTGATAGTTTCACCATATGACAGGACATTGTGTCTGCAATGTACATCGTTTTATTGCCTGCAGTGTAATTGTGCATATTGCTTAATATAAAAGCAGTACTCTGAAGAATGGTGGTTATAAGTTTTTGAACGGTGACAACTTGATACTGAGTAAGGGGTGAGCGAATCAAATCTTCCGCAGTTAGCAGGGCTACCATACAGTGTTGTAAGTTTGGTGGGTGCAGTATATCACTTTCTATTATTTCATGAAAAAAATCTACATCAAATTCAACCTCAGACACAACAGTACGCACATGCACCTGAATACTGGGATTGCAAAGGACTTGAGTCATAGCGATTCTAATTGAGGGACTGTGAAGCAGCAATGCGATACCCTTTTCATACAATCCATACAGTTGTCTGAATAAGTTTTTCTGTTCATGAATAAAAGATTTGCTCAGAAAAATGTTATTTTGTGGAATAAAGAAATTAGGACAGACTCCCTCATATACCCATCTTAGAAGAAGTTTGAAGCATATCCAGAAACCGTCTAAAATATTTTGTGAACACCACTGACGTAACGTGCTTTGTTGAATGGCCCATAAAACTGATGTTTTAATGTGATAGGAACAAAGTAGTTTTTCTTCGTCGCGTATTCCTTCATTGATTATTTCTTTAAGAAATAATTTAAGCAAGCCATAAATTAAGAACTGTGTGTGATTCATTGCATAAACGAGTTTGTGTTCTGCCTGCGAAAAAGAAACTCTCCATACATTATCTGCTTGGTTTCCTAGTTTGTGCCCTATTGCAACGAAGTGACATCCGCTTTTTACAATGTCATCGACGACATTTGGCGGTGGCCAAGAGTGGCATCTGTCTATCCATGAAGATGCAGAGGGAGGCCAAAAATCACATACAAAACATCTTGCAAGGTCGTATTCTACATGACCAATAGAACCACTGCTACATGGTCCATGTGATGTTGATTCAGGAAAAAAAATGTTTTGTATAATTTGTTTGTATTTAGAACTTGAAATATAAAGTTCTCCATTCATCTGTACACAGGCCGGCAATAAGAATAGTTGAGCATATTCTGATGATAGCCGAAGTAAGTAGAATCCAGGTGGACTTTGCGAACTGTCACAAAAAATCAGCGTCTGTCTTTGTGTGGAGTACAGCTGAGATTGAGAGTAGTCCCATATCACTCGGTAATCAGATGGCCAAAACATAATATCAATGTCTGATCCACGTAATCTTAATCCTTCCTTTTTACTTCCACTTACCATTATTTCGAGCTGGTTTCCTATTATCAGTTTTGCTATCTTATTCATCAAACAATCTATCTCATTTATTCTATCCCTCCGGGAGGCCACTTGTTGTGGTTTTCCTATTTCTTGACACATCCCTGCATACATTGACTCGGATATTTTCTGAATAGACATCCTACTGAAAATTAAAAAGAAAACAATAAAACTCGCCAGCGTCGTTTAAAGAAATTTTAAAATTAGAAACGTCGTTTTACCAAAACAAAAATCAAATTTATAAACATTATATTCATTTTTAAAACATGGTGATTATAATGTTTTTAAACAAAGATATTCGTTTTTTGTTTATTCAATAAAATTTATTTATTTACAACTACCATTTTGGCATACAGTCATGCACAATGATATCATGACACTCAACACAGACTAATATATTTAAAGTAAAAAATATGCGATAAACAAATTCTTTAATAAACAACATATCCTTTCCTCTAACAGCTGTTGTTGTTGTGGGATTAATACTTTTTCTCACGGGATTTTCACTGGTATAAATATAAACATTGAAATTGTATTTACCGCTGTGTTTGTTATGTCGAAAAAATACATTGTAATGACTTGTATAAAAAGAAAAACATGGAGGCAAATGCGACATATTCATTGAAATTAATTGAGGACTAATGTTATTTAATATAAAAAGATTTATAATTGAAAGGTAATTAAGAGAAACAGCATAACAGCAACTTTACAATTAATAATATAAAAATAATGTTATCACCTCCTCTCTAAAAAAAGTATAGAAGGATAAGGAACGGCGCATGTGTATGTGCCTCAATATCTCATAGGTTTATAATCTACAATGTTGTTTAAACATCTGGCTGCAGAGACAAAGAATATATGTCCTTTTACTGCTGGTTGCCAGAGGGACATGTTTATTTCTCACAATGCCATGATCCTGACGTTTTCCTCTTTATCTGTTTTATTTAATTTCATATTATTTATTCCGCTTGCCTTATTAAAAGGAACTTATTCTTTCTAATTTTGTAATACCGAATTTTTCCTTTAAGCGATTCATACAGTTCCCAATTTTATCTGCGCAGTAACATTTTATTTGTCCAGCTTGAATTGGGGGTTAGAAATATATATATTAAAAAGTGTACACACAGCAGAATAACTGATAAAAGGTTATCTATTTCTTTTTTTCTTTTAAAAAGGAAAAGTATTATTAAATTTTCGTTCTCTCGATTGACGCATTTCAGAAGTTCAACTGTAAAAATAATTGAACCAAGGAGAATCAAATTCCAAATTGAAACACCACAAGTTAGTCGTGTTTATAAATGGAGGAATACAGTTGTTTAAATAAATGCATCTGTTTATTGTTTTTTTTTTTGTTTGGTTGTGTTGGGCTAGGAAGGAAATGAGTAACAACCTTGCATTGTAGGGACATAAGTGATCAGATATTTGAAGGCAGTTTAAAAACTACAGGAACATGTTGCTTAGGTAGAATATTTAATGACACAGACGAATACATTGCCATGCATGGTTTAAAACAAAGTCCACTAACATGCGGTTATTTATATATATATATGTTTTAATTTGAAAAATGTGATTGTGTTTGTCGACTACTTAGGACATGTATTCATCGCGCAGTTGGCACTTACTCCACGACTCGTTGGCGTCATTATAATGAGCGCACTTATTTTTTTTTTTTTGTGTAATCCATGTAGATCATTTTATAGTTAATAAACAATAATCTTTGCATACCATTATTTTTACAAGTTCGGATGAAGGAGTTCAGATTGAGACCAACAAGAGAGATTTTTTTTCTAGCACGAGAAAGTGTTGTTAAAATGTGTGGTTTACTGTGCGATTTGTATATTCTGTATAAAAGAAACAAATAACAGAGTACACACGTAGCTGTTGATGATACATTTGTTGGTATAATAAGCACGCTTTTTAATATTTTAAACACAAAGTAATATATCATTCTATGTGAGCTTTCAGTACTGACGGTAAAGCTAAATTAGAAATATTAACTAGAGCAGAGCTCGTGGCAAAGCCCCGAGAAGGTCTTCCGTTGTTGCTGCGAGTTGAAAATATATGTTATATGGTGTCTATAATGACTATACTTTCAGTTCTGCTTTTGTTATAAAAACGTGTTGTGATTGAAAGCCTGTATATAAAACGTGTTTTGAAACAAAGAAAGGAAGAAAATATTTTAGGAAAACTATTTGTCGAGCAGAGTTTATGTAATCGTTTCAAACATTCTTTAAAAAGTGAGATGTTTAATGGCGAGTTAAATTTTCAAGAGTAGCAAGCATTGTTATAAACAGTATGTACTCATGATTCATGTCAGGAATTGTATTTCTTTTTTAAACTGAACCCGCCTACAAAACACGTAAACCTTTCTCAAAGATAACTTCTATATTAAAATATTTCTAAATTTTTTAAGACTATGTGCAAGTTTAGAATTGCGTGCTGACAAAATTTACAGACCCTAAAACGTACTACTACACCAAAAAAGCGTGCGGCCTACGTGCAAGAAACGTTTCGTGTAAACCTTTTAGAGTTTCATGTAAACCGTTTAGCGTTTCGGGCAAAGCGTGTAAATCGTTTCGAGCAAAGCGTGCGAGAACCGTGTGAAACGTTCATCAGATTTCATTCGGAACTCTCTGACAAGTTAATTCTTTCAAAATGGCGCCCGTGTTTTACATTACTTGAACAAAATTGAGCGAATTGTTAACAAACAAAAGAAAGGTATATATATTAAAAGACGACTACTAAGTTAACAGATAATTACATGTATATTTAACGTTTTCATGCGATGTTTCAGTACTGAAACAATATTAAAATTCGCTATACATAAAAAATATTAAATACAATTAGTGAAACATGATTTCTATTGGAACAAACGTAAATCAACTTTAACTTGCACGATCATGTTTTGATAAGCATGTATTTTTATTATTTATTTACATCGATAACTCTTACTGAGACCATTCGGCTGTGTACAAGCAGCACACATAACCTCGGACATCGGGTGAGACCTGCACCTGGCTAAATTAACCTGTCAATCAAACTCTGTGTATTTGTTTTCATTGGATGGTCAGGCGTCTCTATTTTGTCAAAAGCCAATGGAAAATTAATGACTTCAAGGTAATCGGAATACGTATTTGATGAAGCACACAATTTAAATGATAGAAAATTTATTAATTATTTGAACAAAATTAAATGTAAACATAGAAAGGTAATAAAAAAATTAATTATTATGGGAATCTATACGCATGGTACTCAATTCAAATAGATTATATTATGATTTTATTATTTTATGTAGTAAAATCACCCTTCCAACTGTTACTCAATTACATAACAATTGATGACCTGGGGCTATAAATGTTCTGAGCTGTGTGCGCTGAAGCGACACAAGATTTTCGGTCGCATGCGGCCATTGAATTAACACAGACTGGCCGAATAAACAAAGGGGTGGGAAAGTGAAACAAAATGTTACACATAAGAAACCACCAAAAATGATTTTCGACAGATCTTGCTATCTTTTCTCAAATTAAAAAAAAAATCCAGCGCGAGCACCAGTCAGCATGGCGGGAGGGGGGGGGGGGGCAGCAATGAGTTCGCTTCCACAATGAAACTACAGTAGTGATTAATATGTGACCGATAGAATCTAATCTAAAGTTGTTTAAACTCATGTGAATATTTTTTAAAATAATCATCGAATGCCTCAATTCAGGGCATTCCTTTATCGTGCTACCACCTACCGCAAACATGTAACATGGAACTTTGATTATAATTTGATTTGATTTTTAAACTACCTTATACGCTATCGTATAAATCAATGCTTAATCAACTGTACAAGTAAAATAAATTTATCTTTTCATCTTAAACCAATATAATAGGTGAAAACATAATAAAATATAGTTGTGTCCGTGCAAAATATGAAACATAAACACGTCATAAGGTACATGTAGAAGAACACGAACCGACCGCGGATCACTTATCCACTCGCGCCGGATCTCCTCAGCCATGTGCGAGGGATTATCATCATTTAAATGTTTAATATTTGAGGGGGGGGGGTATTGATTTAAAACATTAATTGTACAGTTTTTAAAGTAGTTTACATAAACAAACCAACCATTAGTTTATGTCTAACGATTTTTCCGATTTGGAGTAATATCGTTCATTAATATTCATTTACACTCAAATATTTAATTAAATATATACAAGTAGGACAAACTTTTATAACATAAAATTAAAACAGTTCTTGTATATTATACATATATTACATGGCATCGAGGGCGACATACCAGAATATTTGCCCCGAGGTGGCAGGAAAGCCCTGGAGTGTTATGTCGCCCGATGCCGAAGGCAGAGGGCGACATAACACTCCAGGGCTTTCCTGTCACCGAGGGACAAATATTCTGGTATTGTCGCCCGAGAAGACATGTAATATATGTTATATAACATTTTTAAACAAATCAAAGTCGGGTTATGAACATATTTATTTAATTCACAAGGCAGAGGCAAATATTTTTAAAACACTCACGCTTGAGTTTAAAAATATCACTTTTGTCGTATTTGCCGAATTTTTTTCATCAATTAAACTATCGAGTTCATCTGAATTTAGATGAACAAACCGCAGACATTGGCCTGACATGTTTAAAATTCGCGGATCTGTTTACGTTTGCTTAGCAACTGGCTCGTTGAATTTCGAACCCGACGTAATTAATATGCAGAATTCTTGCACGCGATGGTGATATTACAGTTTCGGGAGGGCAATATAACTATTTCCTGTGAAATATAACTGTTTCCGGGAGGGCAATATAACTGTTTCCGGTGTGATTCAGCAATTTTCGGGGCATAGTAATAAAATTATCTCATTTGTGACATAACGAGAAAATATATTCAAAAATGGTATATACGGCTATATTAACTCAAACACGTTCATATGCATGTAAGTGTAAGTCGCGGTGTGCGAATCTTGTGTATTAAATAACCGCTTACCGCTAGGTAATGCAGCCGTCGCTGATCTCCTCGGCCGTGGGCAAAGAATATATTTCGTAAAGGTACAACGCACAGAAACGCACAGCTCACAACCAAGGAAGATTTGAAAAGTTTGCAATATAATGACCTTACTCTATCAAATAGAAGTTATATATTTTAAACTTAAACCCCACAATTGATCTTTGTCTATTATTGCTTTAGAGAATGACATTGCTTTTATTAATTAAATGAACTATTTCTTACTTGACATCCAATCGTTTAATCCACAAAAGATTTTGTGTAATCAAAACTAAAACAATTCTTGAGTTCGCGGCTAAATAAACTCATATATGAGAGACGCAACTCTCGTGTATTAGATAACCGCTGACCGGTAGGTAGTCCAGCCGCGAGCATGGTGACCGATTTTCTCGGCCGCGGGCGAGGGAGAGCTTACGTAATGGTACACACACACACAGCTCTGATTCAAGGTAGATTTTAAATGCATGGAGTTAATAAATAAAATGTAATGCATAGAGTTTTTTAATTCCATATTTTGTGGTTAAAAAGAAAAGAAAAAGAATGTTTTGTTTTCCAATTGCCGTTTTTAATGATTGTGCACTATAAGAACTTAACAACAATGACTTAAACTCCTAAAAAAAAGCATGAACTCCAACAAAAAAAAAAATTCTTATAAATTAATGCCTCCTGTATAAACCAGCATACTTTCTGCGGCAACTTTATGCCAGTTGTACGCACAAAGACTTTCGTTAACTTGTCAAATGAAAATAGGTACATGTCAACATGTAAAGCTTTTTACACTCATACTACACAAATCACTTACAAAAAAATATTGTAACGACCTTTATGAGATCCCAACAAACAACTTTTCCAGCAACATCCATATCAAAATCCAAACCGTTTTTGAGTTATTAAGCAAAAACTGTTAAGGGCTATTGGCCCTTAATTTAAGGGGCCAGCCCTTTTTATTGGTGTCAAATGAAAGCCCTTGATATTCTGCACAACTTTTATTCTACATGTCTTAACAAAAAATTTTTCGTTAAAAAGATATAAAGTAAAATATGTCTAAATTTTTGCACTTTTTGGAATCCTGTTTTTTGACCCCCTACCTTTTCCTAAATAAGGAAGGTAATCCAAAAACAAAAACCGATGTATACAACTTCAATGTCTTTGTTATTCAAATTCGTTGGATTCCCATTCCCTGCTATCATAGTCTCGGAGCCTTTGTCTGGAAACCAAAGGCCCTAAAAAATTTTAAAAGGGGAATAACTCGTTAACGGAAAGGGAATTCTAACTTTTATGAATTGATGAAGATAGTGTTTTGTAAAGTCCATTAGCCCTGAAAATTTGAGCAAAATCCGTTCGGAAATGAGCAAGATATGAAGCCTCAAAGTTCGCGTCTAGGAAGAAAAAAAAAAAAAAGAAAAATAAGAACTAGAGCAAAGCTCGTTGCAAAGCAACGAGTGGGTCTTCCGATAATGTCGAAAGTAAAGCTAAAACTGTCTCTAAGAAGCAGAGTTTTTAAACCAATAAACATAAGTAAAAAAAAAAAAAAAAAAAAATCGAATTATTTTTGGCACAAGTTCACAAAATCAAAATGATTCTAGGTACGAATTAGCAATAACATTATCAATTTCAAGAACAACATAGCAAATACAAATCCGAATGTGTTTAAGTACGATTTAACAATTATCGAATTATTTTAGGTACGAGTTAATTAAACTCTGAACATAACACTATTTTCTTTACCAAGAATGTGAAATCAAAATATCCAGAAAAGTCAATTTTTAAACACCTATATCTCTGTAATGCATATGCCGATTTTAAAACGGATTTCAGTTTTACATTAAACTTAATAAGATTTTATTTTTGCTTTTATGATTAATAACAAATTATCGCTCTAAAAAAGGTTACTAAAAAAGACTTTGTAGCCCTCCTGGCCCCTAATTTGAGCGGTAATCCCCTTTTTCTTGATATCAAATTAAAGGTCTTGCAAATATAAACATATTTTGTTCAACAAGTGTTCACGAATTGTAAACCGTTATAGAGATATCGGAACAACTGTGTTTTAGGGGCCGACCCTTCAACTCCTTACTGGGGCCACCAACAACATTTTTTTAGGTATCATATTGTAAACAACATTATTTTCAGCAACTTTTGTTATACAATGTTTTTCAAAATATTTCTCCTTTTTTTAGATAATATTGATCAAAGTTTTGGACTTCTGGCCCCTTGAAACCCCTAATTATGTAACATGACTTTAGTATGGTCCAGTATAGATGAACAGCTGTACAATAAACATTTTTGCCTCTATAATTAATAACAAATTATTTTTCAGTAAAGAATTTTTATATAAAGACTTTAGAGCGCTCTTGGCCCTTAATTTGAGGGGCCAGTCCCTTTTTCTTAATATTAAATAAAAGATCTTATAAATATAAACATATTTTGTTTAATAAGTGTTCAGAAATTGTTGACCGATTTGGAGATATCTGAACAACAGTGTTTTAGGGGCCGACCCTAAAATTCCTTACTGGGGCCACAAACCATAAATTTTAAGGTACCATTTTCTAAAGAACATTATTTTTAGCAACTTTTGTTCAACATTGCCTTTCAAAATATTTCTCCTTTTCAAGATATTAATTATCAAAGTTTTGGTCTTCTGGCCCCTTGAAACCCCTAATTACGTAACAAATGTTTAAAATAAGGTGTTTTGTAGATAAACAGGTGTACAATGAACGTTTTTGCTTCTATAATTAATGACAAATTATTGCTCAGTAAAGAGTTAATATTAAAAGACTTTAGAGCCCTCCTGGCCCCTAATAAAAGGGGCCAGTCCCTTTTTATTAAAACAAAACAAAAGCTCGTGAAAATCTTAACAACTTTTGCATAACATGTTTTAACAAATTATCTACAGGTTAAAAGATATTTTGCAAAACGTGTTAAAATTTTGCCGAAAATTTGGGTGCCAATTTTTGACCTCGGGCGAGCTTCGGCGCCGTGCGCATTTTCCACAATTTCAAATACAGAGGATCATCTACAGACATCCATCTACTTATCCTTGAAAATTTCACGTTTCTATACCCTTTAGTTTCGGAGGAGTTACGTGGACAAAAAAGTCCTTAAAAATTCACAAAATCTTCAAAATCTCAAACCGGAAGTGACGTCATCACCTCAAAATTTTATATTCGCAAGCACGTTTTATGTTCTATCAGTCCTGTAAGTTTAGTGAAAATCGACTAAATGGTTTTTGAGTTATAGCTCTCGAAAAATGTCAGAGGAAAAATATAGAATAATAATAAAAAGAAACCGTAGAATAACAAGAGGGTCTTCCGTTGGAAACGGAAGACCCTAATAATCTTAACCCGCACAATAATAGAAAGGTCTTCCGTTGGAAACGGAAGACCTTAAAAATGGGCTTGCTTTTGTTTGGCACCAGTTAAAAAAAAGAAACTAACATTTATTTTGCACTTGACTGCGATTGCAAGTATGCAATGTAATAAAGAACAAGGTACGGTATATGCCAAAAATGGCCCTATCTCTAAATCAAACGATATTTTACTAAAAGGTAGACATTAATATGTAACTTCATTAAATAGAACAGTTTTGATAATTTCTTCATAATATTTGTGTGTGCCACTGCTCAAATAGTGTGTCATTTTTGTCACGTTATAATGACGTCGCATTTAGCATCGTAACGCTATACACGTAAGCAATGAAATTCATATGAATCACATTATAATGGTAACTTTAAATACGAAGGTAAGTTGTATAATGGCCATTATTATATACACATAATTGTAAACATATCTATTCACAGTAAATAAAAAGTCCAATATCTCGTGTGTTTCTGGAAAGTTAAAATTAAAGTGCTCCATTTTTAAATCAATGTTAACACATCTGCCTTTACAATTCCGTTACATCATTTATACTGTCTCTTTTGAAAGGGTTGATATTTAAAAAAAATAAAATAATAAATATTGTAAATTATTAAAGTCTTTAACAATTAAACATAATCTGATTAATTTCCTTATTTCAATTTGCATCCAAACTAGTTTCGTTAGGATTTAGGCTCGCAGTGTAGTTTAAAAATACGAAATTGGGATTTTCTTGAAAAAGGTAACAGCTTGTTTTTGTTATTGGGTGTTTGCGTCTTCGCATTCTCTAGCATCAACGATGAGTTTTGTTTGAGATATGCATGCCTAAAATCGTTGAGTATAAATGCATTTATGTCATAAACAATCCGTTTGTATTTTTTCATCGTGCACTTTTCGCTCATATTCAGAATTGTTGTGCCCCCTGTAATGAGACATGGAAAGAGAAAATAAAAAGCGTCGCCGTAATCAATTTACTTAAACGTTTTATTTATTTATTTATCTATTTTTATTTTTGTTATTTCCGAAAGGCAAACAAAGTTGCGATAAGTAATTACCGTTGATATTTCTATATAATTTAAATCAACACTTACCTGCGGGAACTTTCTTTTCCATTACAAATATTTTAAAAACAATGGTTTTTCGTAATTAACAACCAAACCTCAAATTAAAGTCAGTAGCTAAATACTGTTTATTATATCTTCATGGTAAATACTCAGATCTGTATGGTTTAGACGCAGTTGATAATCCGTTCTATTACCCTCAGCGTTAGCAACACACTTGGCAACGGGTAACACAACGAATTGTTACATGCGCGTAAATTATGTGCGTACGGTTCGCCGTAGAATTCATGTCATTTCTGTTATAAAAGTAGTAAAATTTTCTCTAAAATGAAAACTATCAGTATATTAAAATAAAAAGTGCCTGTTTGGGAGGGTAACAGTTGAAACTGACACCCCTTGAACACCATTGTCAACCTCGTTTTGCGTTGACAATAGTTTTCTCGGGTGTCAATTTCAACTGTTACCCTCACAAACAGGCACTTTTTGTATAACGTTCCTAATGAAACTCGAGGAATTAATTTTTGCGTAAAATCACAAGAAGCACATATTGCGGGTTTTAAAATATCGCTTTTAATTTTTCGGACAGATGTTAACTAATTGAATCTATAATAAAAGTTTGGTGTTCGCGATTTTATATTCTTGCGATTTGATTCAAAACAGTTGAGTCGCGGAATGAAGTACTCACGTAAAATAAGGAATATACAGTATGTGACATAAAATGTACGGGAAAACGGTCCAAAACATACTCTTGATTTATAAAAGTAGTATATTCAGTTTATTTATTCAATGAATTAATTGTATCGAACTTTAATAGCATGCGGATTGGTCGGTTATAACAGCGAGTACATACATGTAGCATGTAGAATCATAACGAAAGACATACATATAGCTTACCCTTTTTATAACATTTACCGTTATCAAAACTATATAAAGACATGATTACAGACATTTGTTTTTTATACAAGAGAATAATATAAAGTTTCATATATTTAGAATGAGTTTAAATATTTTCTTTCTTTATTTCTTACATGTGATGTACAATTTTTACTGCGCGCCGTATGATATTTTAGGTATCATTTGTTCCAAGAAAGAAACAAACTATTGCATTAGTTTTTGATAAATGATAGTCATTTTACTCTCAAATGTGCAATACATCGATATGAAATACTTTTAAATCTTGATAATTAACCATAAATAATGCACACTGTGGTTTAATCAATCCATCCAACTAAACAGTATCACTTGTCAATCAAATCAGTCTGCGAGCTCCACCATGTGCTCTTCCATTTTCGTTCAATTGTTTTTCATTTCAAGAAAAATGCATCTTACAATGACGACGTATTTTGTAGTATTTGTGATGGTTAATGTCATGATTGCACTGCCTCTATGAAGTTTAATTCTTACTTATACTACGTTGTTTAAATAAAACTCTCTCTCTCTCTCTCTCTATCTCTCTCTCTCATGTTTGTATGCTTGTACAAACAATACAGAAGTAATAAAGTCTTGTTTGCATGGATTTTATGTATTTTAAATACTAATGGTAAGTATAACGCTTTCAACACATGAGTATACGTTTGTAGACTATCATCGGCTTCATCGGTACAAATATTATTTTTACAGCGCACATATAAGAACATAAAGTAAATGAACATGTGCTTGCAAAAATTATATTCACTGATGCAAAAAATAGTAAAAATGACAAAAAAAGAAAATATTTGACTAAATTTAACGCATGACGTGATCGCGGCAAGGTGTGAATGTCAGACTGTAGGCCTATAAGACCTTTATATGATTATCATCAATTACTTGTTAGCTGAATTAATATAAGCATTGAAGATGTGTCATATAAACCTATTTTAAATATCTTATTGTATACCACAGTCTACATCAGCAACCTTTTGTTTGATGAAGTCGGGAGTCCACTCACAATGTCGAGTAAAAAAAATCGCTAAGCCTAATTTCTTTCACTTACGACCCGCCTTATTAAAAGAATGTGACGTCATGTAAACAAACTTGTTCTGTAAATGCGTTTGAAATGCTTCAAATGAAATTTACTGATATTTTCTGAGTGAATGGATCATTCACCGAACATCTCTATAAAAATACGGGACTTATTGTTGAAGTAATGATGTTTTCTTGTGATGTGTAAACAAATAGGAATATTATGCGGTGGAAAAAAGTGTGCTAAGGCCTTTCGAGAGCTCGATAGCTTCACTATCGATATACTTCATATGGCGAATATATATCTTGTTTTTAATAATTTGCCATATCGAAGAATCGTTTCAAGAAGCTCAAAGTATGTAGTGTAAATGAGGAAAATTATACAAAAGTTACAAGTACGGGGAAAACAAAAGGAAAACATCAGTCAACAGTATACGGTAGGCCTAAATATAGTTGACGGTAGACCTATAGTGAAAACAAAAATGATCACGTCCTATTCATTATCAGGATAATAATTTATCAGAACTTATTAAAGATATTATTTTTTGTAATGAAAGTTACTGGAGATAAATTTATCTTATCTTGTCTTATTGTCGTTATCGATAATTAATTATACGGCGTATATAACCGCGTCTACCCGACTGAAACCACCACTAAAACTCGTCACAAAACGGGAAGTTTAACTATCAGCGCAGGCCTCGAGCAAAATGTAATTATGTTTAAATCTTTTCTCTTTTTAATTATATTTCAATGAATCATGTTTCGTTTTGCTCGAGGCCTGCGCTCTATATACATTTTCAAATTTTATAGTAAAAATTGCCTTGAATATGTTAATTTCCGGTAAACATCGTGCATTTAGCGGATGCTGGTGTTGCTTAGCAACGCTTTGAACGATTATTTTTATGGATTTATAGCTTACACTTGACATCATATTCGTAATTATGCATATATTTACTTTTCACAAACAACTCGAAAAATGTTGGATTTTTAGGCATTTATACCATTACAACCGTACCTAGTTCTTTGTTGCTTGATTGTGAGGGAAATTTGAAGAATTTTTCCCCCGTGAAAATCATATTTCCCGAGGTAAATATGATTTTCTGGGGGAAATATCTTCATATTTCCCTAGCGTTCAGGCAACAAACTGTTTATTATTATATAAATAGTGTCTGTTTGGGAGGGTAACAGTTGAAATTGACATCCCGAGAAAACCATTGTCAACCGACGCGAAGCGGAGGTTGACAATGGTTTTCGAGGGGTGTCAATTTCAACTGTTATCCTCCCAAACAGGCACTATTTATTTTGTTATACTGAATGTCTTTTTTAAAATTTTTAAGAAAATTTTACTGCTTTTATATAGGAATAACGTGAATTCTACAGCGAACCGTACGCGCATAATTTTCGCGCATGTAACATTTTTTAATGTTACCCGTTGCCAAGTGCGTTGCTAACGCTGAGGGTAATAGTAAATATTATTAACTGCGTCTTAACCAATCAGATTTTAGTATTTAACATGAAAGTATAACAAATTAAATTACACGTGATAATTTAGAATATATCGGTTGTTATTGTTTTTCAATTCAAGTAAAGTAATAACGTAGTTAATGTTTTGCCGTTTCTCCTCTTTGACAGTTTTCTGAAATACAAAAGATTTAAAACGATTTTTTAAATAATTCGATGGGGTGGGATATGATGAAAAGTATGACGATGAAAGGGAAATGTGAAGTTTTATTGCCCTAGCACGGAATTTTCTAGAACGAATCAGATGTCGCGATATAGAATAATCATATTGAGGTGTAATAATAATAATGATAATCGTTTAATGTTAACTTGATCTATACCTCATTATGCATCTTCTTCACGATTTATTATCATCTTGCTCAAGACTACTTGAACGAGTGTTGTACTAAAAATCACGAGGTAGGTCTATGATTTTGTTAGATGCATCAATGAACTATATATATAATACAACAATTGGGGTGTATATGAAAGGTAAAATTGTTCTTTAACAGTTTATATTATTTATTTGTATATCGAAGATTCTAATTAATAAATAAAATAATTAACTTTTTATATAACAAAATATGTTTCAAAACTCTGTTTTAAAACAAAACAATCTTTCATAATGCCCTAGCTTCACGTTGGAAAAAACACACGACGCGATCAAATATATACTCGTAATCCAGCTTAAACTTTATATCTTTTTTTAATGACTGTCAAATGTTACTTTACCTTTGAGACATCTTCTAGAATTGATTCCAAAAACTTATCCATCATAACCCTTTGTAGAGTCGATGGTTGGGACAGAGAGTCTATGTTCATATACGACGTATGTTTTCACTGAACGCCCGTGCATGTGAATAATAGGTCCAAGGATGTCATATTTATGCAAAATATTCATATTGCTTGGCTCATACGTAACAACAAATTGAAAAATATCCTTATACGGTTCCTTATTTCTAAAACCACTTTCCATATTGCATGGTGAAACTGCAATGCACTATTAATTTACATCAAGTTGTCCCAAGAACCGCCGTTGAGATGGGTCTGGCACCTGATACCGTCATAACGGTGGAATATATTTTATTTTGTTATCTTAACTTAAATAATCCTTAATGTATAAGTCAAAAATAGAAGAAATCAAAGTGATGAAGTACTGGCTGGAGTTGATTTTATCGATTATCGTTTATCTTGCATGGCAATTAGTTTCTAGTTTGTATTTGCATTACGCACATTTTTATAATATGAATTTTTTTTACTTTCCGACAGGAATTTCGAGCAACCCTATATGGATCATGTTGTGTAATATTTAAAGATAGATTTCAACTACTAGTATATATTAGTTATCGAAACAATTCTAAAAATTGTATAGATCCAAGCACTATTGATATCGAACTCTAGTCTCGTTTACCTAGACGATCGGCTGTCTCCGTTAATATCCGACAAGCAAGAGAGCCCCCTTTCTCCTTGTCGCAGATTTACGGAGACAGCCGAGCGCCTGGTCGAACGAGACTATATTAACTCTGGCGTAGTAATATATGAGACTACAAAAATACCTAAATTGTTCGTAGTATATAAAATCTGAGAATTTTCAAAGTGTTTATAGATAAGTGTCCTTGAAAAACAATGTTTCAGCATACATTACATCGAATGTTTTCTATTATTTTCAAGAACTTAGTCTTGTCAGCGGTGATGATATGTGCTTAGATCCAAACACTGTTTCACTTTCAGTTTGCCAGAGTAACTGCATAGGAAAGTTGATTAAAATCAACTACCAAAAATCACTAAACACACAGGTTGGACCATTTTTGCCGAGCACCATAAGATTTGGTACCAAGCGATTTTAGTGACCAAATGAAATGGCGAGAAAAAAATTATCAACTTATTAGGTACATATTTCACACGAGATATTAAGTTTTGTGGTTCCATCTGTTCTTTTACAATTAAATTGTCATTAGATAAAGATTATATCATTAACTTCCAAAAAAGGACATTTTTCTTACTTAACTGTTAATTGCTAAAAACGTTCTTTCTATCAAATTTATCTGTGTCTAACACAACTGAAGTAAGAAAAATCACTAACTAATAAAGATGTCATTTTTAAAGCGCTAAGCATAGCTGCAGCGCTTTTTTGTCGCCAGATTTCTAAACCTACTTCCACTTTCGTTTTCGCGTTTCCTATATACCGCCACCTACTGGCGGATGCTGGAGAAGTCGTATCATGGAGAAGTCGTACTCTGTAAAAATCATAACTATGCAGTAGGGGGAACTTACTTATCTTCAAGTTATCCTGCATGCAGTGCCAGATGCATTTGTTCCTCCAGTATTAAATTAACAATAAGTTTCATTTAAATGTCATTATCATAATTATATCGGATACGGGTGCTCCAAAAGCCATGTCATAATGATTTATTTCGAGAAAAAATGGATGTTATATGCATTAAATTGTGTTTTATGTGTTTAGTAATAATTGGAATAATTGTACAATATCAAGGTTTTGAGTGTTTTTAAATGTAATGTGTTACAGTTATGAACACCATGTTTTATATAAAAATGTAGAATTTATATATATATAATTTTTCAATTAACACCGGGCCCTTTTCACGATAATTTGTGCTGCTTTTTACAAACATTATTTTAGGCTTTGTTTCCTGTATGCAATATTTCAGAAATATTTTTCTTTCAATTTGCATTGATATGTAATTTTATATTTTTCCAAAACCAATGATTTGATTATTATTTATGAAAAAAATAAAACTGTCGAGTTACTTGAATACTACAGTAAATATATGTAATAATCTTTATAAAATGATACCAGCTTACCTCGTTTAATTTGCAAATATGATTTTATTAATGATTTAATTTATGTGCAGTATGGACAAATTACGCATTAATAAAAACACTTAGTAACAGTAAAAATGTGTAAGATTCAACATTGCTATGAATTAAATATAACTTTTAGATATTTAAATGAATTCGCTTATTATGTGATACCCATTATATTGGTATATATGAAATAAAACTTCTTGCCAATTTAATATTGCTTGATAACGTCGAAAATATACTAAAAGTTTTCTATCTGAGTTCAATTTTTCTAAAAGAACCCGTACCCTATTACATGGCTACGGGTTTTCTTTAATACGACCTCTGTTACGCTGGTGAAAACAGTTCCTCCATCCAATGGCAACTTCTCGGGCCTTTCCGGCAGACCTTGTATGTATTGCAGGTGTCACTACAGTATTAAAGTTTACTATATATCCCTACCATAAATGCGCATCTTTAGATACAAGTTAAAAATTCAAAACAAACTTCTGCGAAATTCTTTTTGATATATTTTAAAACAACACTTCTTCTCCAATTTAGTATCAAAAACACAAGCAAGGCACGAGAGTTTTTTTTACGTCGAAGTTACACGTGTGCTTGAAAAGCACAAGACCACAAGCCAAGAACTTATCACCCCTCTTCCCATAAAAAACAACACACATCACAAAAAATGACCTAGCTCGCATTGTTTCAAAACGTGAATAGTCAGACATATTACACATTATTTTTTTTCATCCATAAAAAGGTAGCCCCTGTTGCAGGCGGAAACGGCCCAAATTCGAAGGAGAATTCGGGAATGGTTTTGCCTCAGCTAGGTTTAGACGTGAACCTAGTACGGTGAAATACTGTTGTGACATCTGCATAGGCGTCCATGACAACATCCTTTTAATAAAACTTGTTAAAAACACGATACTTTTTACGTCTGATGAGATGTGAGCTAGACTTCATCAAATTCAATGATATACCCTAAAATATACCTCAGAAGAGACCGTCTAGTTGATGCTTAAATGAAAAGAAGCGACTCCATTTTGATATTCTAACATCAGGTAATGTGAATACATTAGGGGTCTTTGCATGGTGTATTGTAAAAAAAGGCTGGAAATATTGTTCAAATACCAAATCTTATATTTTGAAGAATAAGTAGCATTCCTTGCAAGGCAGATCTGTCTTTATTTTCTTCACAAGAAGCACGCACTCTGCAGCTCTGCTAAACAGTTGCGAAATCTGTTTAAAACTAACAAGCAATATCATTATACCGAGCGCAGCGAGAGGCGGGCGAAGCCCGCCTCGCGAAGCGAGGATTAATGGTAACACGTATATATAAGAAAATCAGTGAAAAATGAATGTTGAATCAGGGGTACTAAGGCCCAAAAAAAATTCTTCCAGCCCTGGGCGCCGCCATATTGGCAGCCATTTTGTTTTTAAAAAGTTAGTTCGATCATTGATTGACAGGTACTTTTCGATGTTTATTGCCCCTAAACTCGCTTTAATAGGTTCCAGTGTTTCAATAGAAGTGAATTTAAATTAAAAGAAATTAAAAAGGAAACCAGAGAAGTTTCAATAGTGCTTCAATCAAGAAACACGACTTGTTCTATGTATGTCTTATCAAATTATCAGATTGAAAATAAAAACATAAACGTCAAGGAACTGATCTTTTAGATACTGAACAAAGTATGCAATTTTATTACAGCGGCATTCATATGAATAAAATTGATGAACAATAAAAGAAGAAATTAAAAAAATTCGGAATCACGTAACTGTCTTCGGCTATTTCCGAAGACAAAACTTGAACGTTTTACGTCTGAAATATGACGTCATAATGTAGACGGAGCACGCGACGTTTAGTTTAACTTTGACGAATGGTATGAGTAGGCAACTATGCAGGTGGATCCTCCTGTGTGCGTTTTAAATATATTTCATCATACATAAATCAACCTGCACTGTGTTAAATCTGCGCTCGGTCCAACGGTCACACCGTTTACATATTAAAATTACTACAAATGATATCGATTTCCAGAAATTGCTAAAATTTTAAAATCAAGCATTTTTTCAACATGGCTTAAGGCAGATTGTTATACTGTAAATTGTAAATTTTGACTTTACAGTCAAATGGATAACTATTTATGCTTACATTTATTGCAAAATGCTTTTATTATGATTTTTTAAAAAGTCTGACATCAGTATTTTGTTTTCATGTAACACGACAACATGCATTAATCATTAAAAAGAATTATGCATTCTATAACTGAGACAGATCCAATTTCTACATCATTTCTGAATTCTGAGTAAGTGCATTTTTCTCAATAACGAGCAATATGATTCTTTACATGTATTTTCATATCAATTGATATATTTTTAACACTTTCTTCCCGACTTAGCGCTTTTCAGTACTTTCAGTACTTTGATTAGATTTTGTCTTTTTTTTTTCAGACTGACCTCTCTATTGGGTCAGAAGATTAAAAAATCACATCAATCCAAGGAAGGAAAGTGTAAGAAAGTCTTCGTTTCGTTGGATCAATTGGGTGTGTTATCTTCCTCGTACCTTTGACTTTAGCAAAGCGTCAACTGCTGGGATTAGTTGGTTTGCTATATTGTAGAAAATATTACTTTAACATTATTGTAAATATACATATATTTGTTTGCTTATTATAATACATTTTTATATAGATTTAATCCAATTAAATAGGTTTCTGTGGGTTTATATAATACAGATTATTTGCAAATATTGAGAAAAAAACCTGTTGTGAGATCCCTATCTTTTGACACATTCTCGCGTCCACTGAATCTGACTTTAGCCATTATTCTAGGAAAGAAAAACACACGTGAAATGTAATTAAACATTTTACACATCTTTTTGTTCATTTCAATTATTTGTGCATAAAAAGAAAAACTTCAAAATGGATTGTTATTAATTTTAGTAACACAGTTATCTGTCGGTCGTCGAAAGATTTTCTGGCGGCTTCCAAATAAAATCTAGGTCTTACTGTGTTGAATGTAAGTATTTAAAACTTGTTACGCTTTTGCATCAAAAACAATAGAAAGTAACCAACATTAGGCATGTTATCTTATCTTCTACTGTCACAAAGTCTTCTTCAAGTTTACAAGTTTACAATATCATAAATTACTATTCAGGCAGCTATCATAATTAATATATATATATATATATATATATATATATATATATATATATATATATATATATATATATATATATATATATATATATATATATATATATATATATATATATATATTGATCAATTTGTCACCCAAATACGTACATAGACCGGACAGATCCTCGTCGGTCAGAAACAGAAATTTATCCTGTGGCCGCCCAATATTATGTATCAGAGTTATTTTTTCTAACTTAAATCTTTTTTTTTTAAAATAGGGAGCATTTGGATATTGCTTAATTATAATGTACAAATCAATAATAAATTTTTAAAATCCGTAACATTTCGTGGCAGCGAATGGCATACTACACTATCTGATTGAAATGAAAATTCATAAAATCAATATGACTTTGTACAGAAACTAAAATTGTTTTATAAGTTTTTTCAACTGTTTAATTTTTCAACAAAATTTAAAAATAGAGTTACAAAACAACCAATAAAAAGACTAAAACAAACTCAGCCAATTTTTCGTTTTAGAAATTAAGGAAATTGATGAACAATATGTACCATAGTTTCCTTTGATTTCATTAAATTGAACTTCAACGCATTGATGCCTACGTCCTTGATATTGAATCGGTGATCCATGTCATAAACGCATAAAGGAAATTCACAACGAAATAATTTAGCAGGTGTATCGCCATGCATGCACCCACCCCGCAGTGTTTGAATTGTGAATGCTGTTGAATTTACATGGGTATCATGTGACTCAATGCACATTTGAGGGACTCTATGTCTCTTGTAAGTTAGTCTGTTTCTTCAAATCGTCGCAAGTTATTGTTACAGAAATTACTTTTAATGTTGCACACATTTGCAAAACATTCGCTACTAGATTAATAAATCATCGCCCCTTAAGTAGAACCTATATTAATATATTAAAAATAGTAGGTCCACTGCAGAGTCTAACTGATCTTTCTCTTTCTTAATTAGATCGATGCAATCACGACGCTTTCTTTATGGTTTGCTAAATTGAAATGAATGAATTGAAAACACAAATGATATTATACTGTAGTTTTATTGATATAATCTCATAATCCTATCAATCATATGTTACTAGACATTGTAAATCATATGAATATTTAATTTCGTGGATCTGCTAAATACATAAACCACGAACACTGATACTTAACGAATATTGACGAAACAACAGTATGCTTTAATAATTTCATTTGTTGGAAAAAGCAGGTACAAAATATGTTTTATAATTAGACATAAAGAAAGGAATATAGTCAACATAGAATAATATTGATGAATGTCCGTAGTAGGTATATCATATTGATCAATTACGTCGATACCTCATTTTTAGACTGATAAAAGATTCAATCCTCCATCACACCTGATCATACCTCTGTCTATTTGGAGGTCCGTGTTGCTCTGCTTTGAATTCGTATTTCGTTTTATGGAATTTTGGGATGGTTCACGGTTTGTTATTGTCATTTTGACATCATGAGGTTGTAAGTATTTATAGGGAATATGTGGATATGATTTTAAGGTTAACCTTTTCAAAGCATAACAAAAGCTTCGACTGTTTCCCCATTTTGTCTACGCGCTGTTTTAAACTCAACTTGGTAAGCTTTCACGTTTTTTCCGGGATTGAAATAGTTTTTACAAATTTCTTTTAACACATCATAATTATCATACTTCGTCAAAGGAATTTCGGATAACACATGTCTTGCAGATCCCGGTAAACTCATAATAATCTGACTTGCACATTCTATCTTACTCCACCCATTCCACTTAGCAATCTGTTCAAACTGAATGAAAAATTCATGAATATCAAAACTACCATCAAATGCACGTGCGTTCGATTCTCTCTAGCCGTCTGACTGACATTTTCAAAAGCAAGACCATTTTTAAAATACTTCGTTTTAAGCTCTTTCTCTAAAAAATCACACTTTGCTGATTACTCTTCGATCTGTCTATCGATAGTATTTACTTCAACTTCGTTGGACTTATCTGAACTTTCATAAGGGACACTATTCCCGGTCTGAATATGTGCGCTGGGGAATAATTTCTCTCACACAAAAATTCTCTATCATATCTGAACATAATTGCATGATGAAAAAATGCAGCGTAAAAATTCAAGTACAAAAATAATCTACTAAATATTTCAACTCACGAACAACATGAATTCTCAAACCTACAAATCCATTTCAAAGAAAACCGTCAGCTAAAGAAATCCAAAAAACAACACAATACAATTATAGAAACTGACAACAAAAGAATTCAGCCAAGCTCGAATCACTGAATAGGGTTCTCAAAGTGAGTAGCACGTGTCACTGACCAATGAAGTACAAACCCTATCCTGGTCACGGTTCACCAAATAATGTAGCAGGTCAGTGCCGTATAGGTTTTTATCAGTACTTCGCGTTGTGTTTATTTTTGTTTTGAGACTGAATTTGACCTCTACATTAAAAATTAAACTTTACTAAATTGTAAATAAGGTATGAAAACAACTTTACTCTCACTATAGATAAACCAGATATAATAAACCAAACTCAAAATAAATGAAAACCAAGATTAACAACCCTTTATAAAGGAATATATATGGTATGGGCTTAAAATGTCCCCCTAAAGGAAATATCATTATTTTACTGTAATTCTTTGTTTTCGTTGTACTGATATATATGTGATGTTTTTACTTAATGTTCAATTTGATTCAAGTGCCCACAATTAAGATAAACGGCATTGTAAAAACAGCCTTTTTCCACCATTTTTGCATTTTAGCATAAAAGAGCTTGTTTTCAAGCAGTTTTTCTTTCAGGAAACATAGAGCGGATGCTTGAACCAACAAAATATTTTAATCAGAGATGTATCTAGTTAAGTTTAATAAGTGACAAAAAATTGTCCTGGTTCAAGCATGCGCTCTTTATTTCCCACTCGTAAAAAGATGAGAAAAAAGTCAATTTTCGTCTGATTTTGATTGAATTATAGAAATAATGTCATTTCTGACGTCATATACAGCAAGTGAGTGCAAATAAATCAAACAAAAATGTGAAAAATATATTTTATATCAACTCTTCTAAATCATAACATAACTTTTTATTGTACCCGAAACACTTTAACAAATAGTGAATTATGGGGGCCATATTTAACTCTTATCATATATAGTTCTTTATTATAGCAAAAAAAGAACACAAGTCAATAGCAAGTACTTAAAACCCCCCAACCCTAAAACCAAACTTTAACAGGGACCTCAAATAGACAGACGAGACGGGCCGGGACTCAGAAGAAAAGTAGCTAGCTAAACCAGCTGTCTCCCTCGTCAAATAAGGACTTACACGACTTTTAATATGGGACAGAACAATACACAACTGTCATTAACGTTATTGGCTATCGTATAAAGTGGGCGTTACCAAAGTAATAGAACAAAATCCCATTGGGATCGAAATACTAATAATAACAAATTTAACTTCGGCCGATCACTATTGTGTCCATATGAGGCATCCGACAAATGCTTCCACGTGCGCACACATTCCGCTTGCATAAGTAGTTCTTATAAAACTTGAAGCTTTGGTTTAGTATTTATATAACATTTTAATCAGTTTTATTTCCATTCATTTACCTTCAGAGAAGCAAACATACATTAAACACAGTTCGACCTGTTAATTCAAGAATGCACATTTTGTCTCACGCGTAAGAATTTCGATCGAAAAATTCATTCAGTAATGCAGTTGACCTCGATGAACTGACCTCGATCATAAGAAGATGCTCCATGAACTTACCTCGATCTATTGATGTTTCATAATAGTAGCTAGGAAGAAGGCTTGATACGTTATAATGCGACCTCAATAGCAAGTTATGATGGCATTCAATGTTTTCAGTCGCATTAAATTATTTTAATTCAACTCTTTCTTTGTATACGTGGTAATGCTCTTTGAATAGTCCTATTCAATATTCTGAAGAAGAAGAAGAAGAAGAAGAAGAAGAAGAAGAAGAAGAAGATACATTAACATTTAATAATTACGTTAAAAATATAAAACTAGACAAGGAGTTTACGAACGGCTTTCCCCAAATTTATTTCAAAATTAAATTTGTTGACGGTTTATAATGATGAAATTATGGTGTACAGATTCAAAATTAAGTGTACAGATTCGAAATATTCTATATTTTGTAAAAATTAATACAGTACTTTTTAAATTATTTTACATCAAACTGATTATGTTGATTGCTTCTAGCTATCAATATATCATTATTTCCGATCATTCCTGTAAAAAGAAATACTTGTTATTATGTCCAATGTAAATACCCAAACATCTAACAACATTACCTTTAGATGCGAGATATTTAATTTCCAGTATCCTTTACCTACCTGTGGTCACTTAATCGGGTGTTATTTTTGAGTGCCTGGTAATTTTCGAACTACAATATTTTTTACATAATTAATTATATCATTGCGCACAAAAATGTTATAATATTACTTAATTTTTACGATTACATTTGTTAATTTTGACTATAATCAGTAAAAGGTTTGGCTCGCATACTTAACCTAAAATAAGGATAATGATACAAATAAATTAAAAACCCAGAATTTATCCTTTAACGCAAAAAAAACCCCACACTGCATATTCTGAAAGACTTAAACTTTTTACTAAGCTCGCACTTGCGTCTTAAAGATTTTTCCGGAATTCAAATTTCATATCTTTAAAAAAAAATTTAAACCACATGTAAAAATCTGTAGAAATTCGTAATCTTTTCCCTCTTTGCAGAAAGTTACGCTAAATGGATTACTTAGCTGTTGATGAAAAGGCTTAGCTAGTTATATGTACTGTATGGACCGTCCGAAATTATTAATTCAACGGTAAATTGAAAATTTCAAATTTTACGTAAGAAATAAACAACGATTATTTAGTGAACATGGCGTTATGAATAGCAATTGCTCTGTTGACATATTTTATATGATGCGAGCTAGAATATCATATCTCAACATCTTAAGTTTAAAAAAAAAAACCTTTAACCAGGCGAGAGAGAGAATAAGTATTTAAGCTTGGGAAATAAAATGCATACATAAGATAAGTTGCATTGCAAGACCTTGTTTGAGAATTTAAGAAATTCACAACGTTATTTAGTGAACATGGCGTTATGAATAGCAATTGCTCTGCTGGCAAATTCCATGATGCGCGCTAGCGCATCTTGGAAAATATGCCAGCAGAGCAGTGCTATTCATAACGCCATGTTCACTAAATAATCGATCGTTGTTTATTACTTATACTTGCATTTTACCACTCTCAAATACCCTGCATTAGCCTAGAACTTGACATTTAGCTATTGCATAAAAAATAAACGTTCCGACTGTAATGTATTTTTTAATTTACATAATTCACATTTGTTAACAAAATCAATGATATGTTATAACAGTAATTCCTTTAAAATGTTAATATAAGACATTTTTAAATACATCAATCTTACGGAGTTGGAGAAAAAAACATGATGTATCGTGTAATGGTTTGAATGACGTCACAATTTTATGACTCCATACTACGCCAACAGTAAGGTATACATAAATCATGGTATAATTAGGAAGACTTATCTTTCCTTATACATTGAATTTTGTACACGAAAAATATAAAAATCAAACACTTTCGTTTTATTTGGGCCCACTTTTATTGTACAATATTTAATAACATTTGTAATTGATTAAAATTAAATATGAATCAAACTAAAATACCTTGAATCTTATCTTAAACTTCAGATAATTTATATTAAACACCACATATTTTTTTATTAGAAATATTCACTATATATACGAGTAAAAATCAGAAAATATCTGTAAGTCTAGGGGGCAATTGCGCATACAAAGAGAGCAAATGCAGTCGGAAAGAACAATGCATATGGATGGATAAGCAAATATACAGATATTTCAATTGGTTTTTCGCGGTTTATAAAGTGTGAATTGTGCAATCCACTTTATATTCGGATAAATGTAATAGCTACTAAATTTATTGCTATAAAAATGATTGTTTTTAAGTATTCGGGTAAAGATTCCAACGGGCAAGTTCATCGGAAGCCCACATTTAATAAAATAAAAAGATTTAGTTTTATTTCTTCCACAATTAGCAAAGCGTCGTTCTGAACAAGGTGTGCTATGTCTTGCAAATATGATTCAAAATGTGTACGTAAATAAAATGTATATTTGAATTTGTCAGTAAACAAGAATAATCCAACATATTCATTTTTTCCGTTTAACATTTTAATGTTTTCACCGATCTAGTAAAGTTCAGTTGTCATTTGTATCATAGATAGTTGTTTAATGTTTATGTCTGTTGAATTTTAGTTTTATATTTTAGCACAACGATACCACTTCCTGAGGTTGTCTTCCCTGACAATAATATTTGTTCCTCTACTATGGATTAGAGTACAATTAACTTGCTTTACTTCCTCTATATACTTTAGCAGTGAAGTACATGTAAGAACACGCTGTTAAAGGGGCATGGTTACGATTTTGGTCAAATTTTGGTGCTAGTCGTTGAGTTTTAGGCAAGATACAGGGCGCGCAATTCTTCGTCATGTAAACAAGGTTCGTGCCCTGTTTTTGTTTACATAGATTCAATATACCAGCAAAAACCTTTTTCAAACTAATTTGTCTATCCTCTTATTCATTTTAAGCATGAATTAACAGTTTCTAACGATTAACACATTCATTTTGTGTTTAAAACTAGAATTTTCACTTCAACATTCAAAATGTAAACGTAAGCTTTGTTTACATAGCAAGGAATTGTAAGCTCTGTAACTCGCTTATAACTCAACACATGACACTCATATTTTGGTTGCCTTTTTTAAATGCCTTACTGAAGCATTGTAAACATTTAAATCGAAAAAATAATTTTTAACCAAAATCGTGACCATACCCCTTTAAGAGGGTTCGTTGATAATGAAATTCTTGAGACTGCTTTGATCTCCTTTATAAGAAGAGCTCTCTATAAAGATATAGAAAAAAAATACCCAAATTTAAAAGTAAAATACATGTGTTGTTTTTTACTCAATAACAATTTATAGCTAAGAAAATAAAATATTAAAATTAAGGTAGGTTTGACGGTTAAGTTGTTGACTATCCAGCATCCTTATGTATTGAAAAATGTTAATGTCGGTTTTTGAAAACCGCTTTTATACAAGGATCGTCAAAAAAAGACATCGTCCATTATCGGCATAAACTATTTCTGTCGATCATAAGGGTCATTATAAACAAACCAAAGTTAAGAGTCATCTCATTTAATGCGGAAGGAAGAAAGATAATGAAAACAAGTTTCTTGATAGGAACACTCTTCAAAAAAATATAAGCGAGGCCCTTTTACTACTATTAACTGTAAATACTTGGTACATATTTAGAATCTTTTATTTTGGTTTGTTCCAAATTATTAATTTTAAGTTACACGGTCACTGTGTAATGCCATGGTTTAAATTACAGTTCTGTACTTTTGTACAATGTTCCCTAAAAACTAAATAGTCGGTCATGTAACTCTGAAGATAATATTACTCTATAAAGAGATACAAAGTACTTGACTCCTCTATAATAACATCAACGTAATTAATATTTATATTCAGCTGATATTATGACTGCAATGCTGAATGCATCATCCCTAAAAACCTAAGAAAAGGAATTCAACGGTATGACTTAAAACTCAGTTTTCTAATATCAAATAATATCATAGTTCAAATTAATTTGATTTGATTATCGGAGCTTGGAGTTCCATCACTGAACAATGAAAAGCATATTAAATGTATACTAAGAAAATATAAATGGTTGTGCCAATTATAATAGAATACATCTAGGACAAGGTAGGATTGTCTCTTTGACTTAAGTCTTAACAAACCTATACCCTTAATCACTATTATCTCTAACTCTCAGTTATAAAGCCATAAATTTCAAATTTCCTTTTTGCTAATTAAATAGGTACTGTAGCTTGTACTAATAATTAATTCAAAGGAATGCAAAAAAAATATTCCTTAATATTTATAAACGGCCCCTTATACAGTGAGTTATAAAATATATACCATAAAAACTTAAAAACGAAAGTAAACAACTAACGTAACACACCCTGATTATTAAATAGCTTCGATTGTATTTCTTTGCAATTACTGATGCATTTGCAATGATTTCAAGCACACCGTAAAAGTGTATTTCGTTGAGGCTTTTTATTCTGTCCTTTCAATAAATATAACAAGGAATAAAATGTGTGAACCTTGGTACAATAGACGACAGGTATTTGAAGAAATTAAGCAAGTCAGACAAAACTCAATTGCATACCACGTGAATTTGTTTATCCTCAAATTTGCACTATTTGAGGAAAACGTAACAATCAGAAAAAAACAGCATAAATGTAACATACTAGATAATATCTCGCGCAAGTGCAGGAATTAACACTGTTAATATTTTAAAATATGATTCAATGTTTCATGTATATGATCTCAATTTTTTTTTCACCATACATATGATCACTGTCCCAAAAAAGAATTTCAGAAAAAAGACTGTTACCTCCTTCCGATCCTATTAAAATTCCTCGTTTTCTGCATATATCATCTATTTATATCATATATCATCTATTTATACAGACAGGGTTCTTAACACAATTTATGTTTCGCAATCGTATTTAATGGTTTACTTCCAATTTGTAGTGGTATGAAAGTGCAAGCAATTTAAAAACGATAGATAAGTATATACATTATTTTCGCGTATCTTAGACCAAAGTGGTCAGATGTAATGTAACTGATTTACTCGCCATACACTCTCCGCCATTACGTTAGTCATCCCGCGCTTTTGGAAGTTATATCCATCAAAAATAGAATTGCGCATTCAAGAAACGAATTGGCTCATCTTATTTATTCAAAATTTGTCGTATCTTAATTTCTAGTATACCCTAAATAAGTTTTAAGGATATTATTTCTTTCCAAACATATGTTTTGATGACATTCCCACTGACTTGGATCCGCCAAAGCCTGTCCACCAACCTACTCTCGTTTTTTTTGCTATTTCGGTCTGGTTAATCGAAAATGAAAGTAGGTTTGTATTTTATTTCTGAATAATTACTTATCAGGTAAAATTCAATTACTAATATCTTACGGACAATTACTGATATGTGATGAAATTCTAAAGGTGTTAGCAATTTCTCTGGTGCATGCATTCCGTAGTTTATAGACAAAATGTCTTAATTTATAAGTATAGATTCGTAAATGAAGTTTAAGGACATATAAAATCACGTCGAACACATTCACATGAGTAACACTAAGAGATATAGTATAGGGGATTTACGAAAATCTTGTTCACATGTGGACCAAAACGTAAAACATTTCTTAAACTGACTTGAACTCCTTTGTCTATGAAGGCACATTACCGTTATGTTTTCTTAGAAAAAAATATTACAGTCAATTCGAAACAATATGGGTGGGATGTGCCGGATATCTAGATATCTGAGGTTTATGTGTATATGAATTAAATAATTGTTTTTAAGAAGTTGGGTAGTGATCCTAAAAATTAATTGTTAATTGCAACTAGTACTTAAATGGTGCTCAATTTTTACGTAAACAAAATCATACCATAGTATTCAGTAAAATATTCATTTCAAGTGATTTGATATTACAAATAATATTCACGATATGAACAATAGACCAGTCAACTTCATGGTAAATTGTCACGAGAGCTGTCGTGTGTCTAATCAGTTGATCAATAAGACAAACATCAATGAGTATTTTCAATTTTATCTATTTATAAAATCAATAAATTATAAATATACATACATGTATTTACAAAAAAAATATTGACCGATTTTTTTTTTTAAAGATAACAGTTCCATCATATGGCCTCCTATGGTTGTATAAGTGTCCTCTGCGTCCTTCTAATGTCCCTCCAATGTGTCCTTCTCATGTACCACGTCCTGAGATGACGGAAGGAGGTTACACGGGTGGTATGATGTTGAATACCGGAACACCGGTGACTATAACTATTACTGCAAACATGGGTATTTATAGTATCAAAGTAAACAAACTAAACAGCCCGAGTATAGTCCATTATTGACCAACACCTGAAGTGACAAAATTGAGGCATCAAAAAGGATGTAATCATAAAATAAAAATCAGAGGTACCCTACAGGAAAATGTACAGATCTATGGATTGTTATATAAATGATTCTGAAACGAATGTGTACTGTTATATTAATTAGTAAATTTTAGAAACTTTATTGGTAAGCAATTTGTATTTGATTTTATAGTGATCATGTTGTGATAATTGCAGAACATCCAGAGTTTTCGATTTCTTTGCAAAAAAAGTCCAATGTCAATTAAACAACTGTTTGATAGCTCAGGTATCCAACTTGATAATGTCAAAATTAAGTCGGATCTGTGAATAAATTAAGACTGCAATTGTTCTCATAGCACAACATCCTAGCAAATATTACATACAAACAACAAATACTCTGATCAACAGGGTACGACAGTTAACTTGATATTAACTATTTAGTTCACGGATTCTCTGTTTGGTAGCGTGTTCTATTTGATTGTAATGGTCTTGCTTGAGTGACTGTTCGTATGAATACCGAGCATCCTGGAGGTGTCCTGCCATCTGTTGACAGATTCCCAAAATCTCCCAGGAGATGTCTCTAAGTTGTTCAGGTACAAACTGTCCCTGATCATGATGGACTAAGAACTCAAGATCATCTAGAGCTTCTTTTTCCTTAATGTAATCAACCTGTCGATAGCATAAATACTCTAGCATGTGAAACAGTACAACATGTGGAATATATAATAAAGGAGAATGCATATGATACTTTGTTTCATGCTGCTGTTCTGGTTGCAATTCGCTGATATAACAGATTTCATTACTGAGTGGAATATCCCATAAAAGCGCCTGTCTCATTTTTGTAGACAAAGATTTTCCACCAACAGCCTTGGTATAACTCTCGAGATTTACATGCCTCTTATACATCAAACATGGCTGTGATAACTTGACCTTTGTCATCTCTATTATAGATAAAGCTTCCCTGTATCTGCAAGTTTTGTAATAATACATGGCGATGTACAACATGCCATTGATAATACCACACTTGGTCGCTAGTTTTAACAGGTGACACGATATTTTATCAACAATATACATCATTTTATTACCACCTTTGTTAGAATATGTGTTAAACAATAGAAAGGCAAATGCTGGAAACATAGTGGCTGCAAGTTTCTGTAACACGGCCATTTGAAACTGTGAACCTGTAAAACATATACTCTGTAGAATCGGGTGCTGCAGAATCCTGATACCGTGCCCAATGCTTCTGAGATGTAGGACATCGATTCCAGCAATGTCAAGGAATATCTCTGTATCTAATGCAACCTCTCTGATCTGTACATCAAGACAGACCTCGAGTCTCGGATTACAGAGAACACTGATCATGTATGTTTGTATGGATTCACTGTTTAACAGTATTCCAATTCCCCTCTCGTACAATCCGTTCAGTTTTCCAAAGAAGGTTTGCTGTGTCATACCAAATATTTTGCTAAGAAACATGTTGTTTGCTGGAATAAAAAAATTTGGACAGGCGCCCTCATAAACCCATTTAAGGAGAAGTTTGAAACAAACCCAGAAACCTCCCAAGAGATTTTGAGGAGACCATTTTTTTAGAGCGTTTTGTTGAATAGCCCAGAATAGGGCTGTCTTCATGTGGTAGGAACACAGTAGTTTTTCCTCATCTCTAATTCCTTTGTTTATTATTTCCTTTAAGAATACTTTCAACAATCCATAAATTAGAAATTGTGTGTGATTCATCGAGTATACAAGTTTGTACTCTGCCTGAGAGAATGAAATTCTCCATTCGTTGTCTTCATGGTTTCCTAGTTTGTGTCCTATTGCTACAAAATGACATCCGCTTCTAACAATGTCATCGACAACATCAGGCGAGGGCCATGAAAGACATCTGTCTTTCCAACTGGAGGCAGAGGGAGGCCAAAGCTTACTGACAAAACAATAGGCTTGGTCATATTCTATTCCACCCCCAAGTGTCCCACTACTACATGGTCCATGTATTCCGGAACCAGGAAACGATATCGTTTGGATGATCTCCCTGTATTTACTACTTGATATGCAAAGCTGTTTATTGTGTTCTACACAAGATTTCATTACATAATAAAAAGCATCTTTTAAAGACCGATTCAAAAAGAAGGCGCATTCTTTTGATACCGGTATCTTAAGTAAAGTGAACCCTGGTGGACTCTCCGAACTGTCGCAGAAAACCGGTACATGACTTTGTATGTTGTTAAAACGAATCTGAGAAAAGTCCCAGATCACCTGGTGATCAGTTGGCCAGTACATAATGTCTACGTCTGAACCACGAAATCTGAATCCTTCTTTTCTACTTCCACTCATCATTAATTGTAATTTGAATTCATCTTTCAATTCTTGATTCACAAGTAACTCTAATTCATCAATTCTGTTTCGCCTAGAGGCCACCTGTTGTGGAGTCCCTATCTCGTGACACATCCCGACATACACTGACCCAGACATTTTCTGAAGAGCCATTCTGTTGAAAATGAAAGAAGAAAACAATTTGAATACTAGCGTAGCACAGAAGAATTTTAGTTTTCATGCAATTTTACTTGAACATTGTTAACAATAATGAATAAATAAATAAATAAAAAATGTTTTGTTTCAAACTTAAAAGAAGGAATAAAACACTGTATTCCTTAAACAGAATCGTGTTATGAAATACTATGGCAATATATCAGATAGTTTGATTTTGTAATGCACTATACCTTTAGCAAATAATAAGCACTGAAGAGCTGTGTCATTGGTGGAATCCAGTCGCTTTGTTAAAATTTAAAACCACTGCTTAAATTCGCTGTTTAATTGCATCTTCTTTTAATCTAGGAAGAAAACATATTTATTAGATTTTCCAGTTTGTCTTCTAGCAATACGGTTGTTGACAAAAGGGTTCTTTATCAACATTAAACCACTGCAATGTAAAGTATATTTATGAAGAAAAAACACAAGCATTTTACCTATCTTTAACACAAGCAAATAGAGACACAAGTTTGTTAGAGTTGCCAGACGATCATAATCCTATGTATATATGTTTATATGCAGTCTTCTATCGTGCGACCACTGTTGTTTGCCACATACCACATACCCATTTAAACCTGTCTTCAGTAAAACTTGTATTTATGGTGCAATAATATACTTATACACTTACACATCCCTTCCTGGTCTCTTAAAAGATACTTGTATCTTAAAACTAATGCGCCGAAAGAAAGGAAAATGTGACCAGCGTATGTCATTAAGATATGAAATCAAGAAGAGTCTGCTCATACGGAAGGAAGGTATGCTATAAAAATAACTGGTTTAAGAAGATCGAATCTTATTTTTAAAAAAGCACGGTGCTTGTCTTTTTTTAAGGAAAAAATATCAATTTAATTTTCAATTCCATAATGCGTTTTTTAATTGGTTCACAGTCATTAAATCGTGCTCAAGAATCTACTTCATGAATTGTGATTGCATGCAAATGTCGCAAACTTTGGAGGAGAATGAAAGTGTGTAGGATACATGCATTGTTTGAATAAATACAATAGAACAATTGAAACGCATTATTAGATATCTTGTCTTGTCCTTATCTAATTGGTATCTTCATATATCTATTACGGACAATCAGATGAAGCGCTGGTTTTATAATTTTATAGATATAATAATTCTATAATGATAACCAAACAAAAATTCGATACATACATGTATACATGTTTTCATTTTCTTCCACATGACTACCATGTGTGTTTATTTTGTCATTTGATAAAAACACCTTTTTGGAAACCAAAACTAATATGATTTTAAAATGAATTGATATAGATGTAAAGTCATTCAAATAATTATGTCAATTGGTATTTGCGAACGTTGAAAACTATAAGACGTTGTAAAATATTTCAATTTCGTACATGTAATTTCTCAACTGTATGGGACTCAAATTCAATTGGCTACATTAAATTGGTTAACTTGTTATGGCTGATATCGTTATAACTGTAGAATTTTACGGTTTTGTGAAGAATTTTTACCGTGGACTCCAAAAAACTGAACGCTGTGTCCGCGAGTTGTTACTATAGCTGTGTTCGTACTAAACAAGTTTACTGTACAGAGATCAATAACTCTGGAAACTTTGGTTTAAAGGCCAAAGGTCATTAATCTCCCAGAATTGAGTCTTTTATTTCATTTCTCATGTATGTTATGATAAACAGAAACATTTATATTCTTCCTCAAATCAACAAAAATAAGCATGTCAAAGTGCATTTTATTTTGAAACCAATTGAGAGAGAGAGTGACATGACAATTGAGGGAAAATGTTTAATTAACATTTGCGTTGAAGATCGTGTACAATTTCAACATACTTTTTACTGAATAAAATAACGATTGGAAAACAGGCATACCCTATAGTATTCCTCTACTTGTAAAAGCAGGTCAAGTTACATATCAATTTAAGAGTATAAAGATTAATGTTAAGATCTAGTTATACACTTGTAATTGATAAATAATACAAGGATCGTTAGTGAATTTGTAGAGCTATATAAATATTTGTCAGAATTATGCTTAAATACAACAAAATGTTATTATTTTCCAGAAAGGTAAACAACGATAGAAATATGTATATATATACAGTCAATGGATTAATTATTTGTTTCAACCTTACTAAAATAAAGAATAAAAAATCAAAACAAATCAGAAACAGTATACCGTACATGTACACTAAGTCTATACTAAATCCTCTTAATAGATTAATAAATTCATAAAATTGGAAAAAATATCACAGTTTATTGATAAAAATACTTGTTTTTTCCTTACTATATACAATTTCAAGTTTTAAATTCAACACCAGTTCCAAGTAAATTTCTTTCAAAATTACAATATGGACACTTCATGAATAGTTCAGTGTCTATTTTATAACAACCTTATTTTTTACACAGCTGTTCATCTGATAAAAATGACTTTTTAAGGAGGCATTAAGGTTGCTAACATTATTTCTAGGTCGACAATTAAAAAATATGTTCTTCCTTACTACCAAAATAGAAATATTTTCAAGATTTTGTTACTCCTAAGCTTTTAAGCTGTGTTTAAAAAGAATGGAAATGAAGGAGAGTTTATTTACATCTTCACTAAGATACGTAATTCCAAAGATCGTGTTTCAGTGTTAAGCAGATAACGTGCTGCAACCGAGGGATGAAGGATGTTTATTTACACAATTTAAAAACATTCTAATGATAAAAATACCCTATTAAATTGCTGATGATTTAAATGAATTTGTTTCTTGCAGAAAACAATAGAAACCATGGGGCTGGTGTCTCAAATATAGAAGAAGAAGAAAAAAAAACCTAAAATGACAGGATTTCTATTTTTGGGAGTTGATTTTAATCAACTCTATTATGCCTTTACTCAGACAAACCGAAAGTGAAACAGTGTTTGGACCTCAGCACAAATCATCGCTGCTGACAAGACTTAGTCTTTGAAAATGATTGATGAATTCGATGTAATGTATGCTAAAGCATTGTTTTTCAAGGAAACGTATTTATAAATACCTTGAAAATAGTCAGATTTTAAATGGTACGAACAATTTGAATATTTTGGTAGTCGTATGTATTCCTACGCAAGAGTTCAATACAGTCTCGTTCAACTCGACGCTTGGCTGTCTCCGTAAATGCTTGTCGGCGATTTATGGTGTCAGCCGAGCGTTTGTTTGAACGAGACTAGAGTTCAATATTGCTTGGATCCATACAATTTTCGAGAAATAATTTTTATTACTGATACATAGTTTGATTGAATTAATTTTACTCTAAATATTATTTAACATGATTCATATGGGGGTTTCTCGACATTTTTGTCGAAAAAGTCCAAAAATTCATATTATGAAAATGTGCGTAATTCAAATACAAATAATTTGTCATGCAATATAACATAACATTGATTTTTAGATAAACAAACGTCGACAAAATTAACTCCCGTCAGTTCTTAAGTACTTTGATCATATCTAACTTGCAAACTCACTATTTTCAAAAAGGACAACAATCCGTTACTGAGCTTATGTATGAAAACATGTCAAGACAGAAAAAAGATTCAAAGTCAGTAAACTTTACTTATATTCATATTTTCATTTTAAAAATAATGATATGGACATGGTTATAAAAAACACACACACATTGGACATTTTCAAAAACTTCGATGTAGAATCAACCTTATCAGAAGGTGTTAGTAGTTCATTGAGTGGATTTTGACTGTGTAACTATGTAACTGAGAAAAGGGCAGCCTTGAGCTGAGATTCCCTGCGATGATTGTACTCACAACTGTTCACACCTCTATCCTGGTAATCAGACCGTTTTCTGAAAATCTACTTTTACCGCTCTTGTTATTTTCAACGGAAACCGTCCGTCGTTAATGTTTTTTCTCTCACAATTTTTTATCAAAATCTCTTTTTATCTATTTTTGTCTTTGAAAACGTGCAGTAGCGCCAGGCTGTTAACAGCTCAGATCGCTAACTTTGAGTTAACTAGTTCAATGGTCAAACGGTATATCGGGTGAAATTTAAAATTTTATCAAAACAGCCAATCTGGGGCCAGAAATGTGTTACTTTTAGTGTTATCAATCTAAAATCCAAAACATATAATAATTGCAATATTTAATGAAAATCAGCGTTTGATAAAAGTCGAGTTTAGGTTCTAAACATTCTCTCAATTATAATATGTCGTGCTAATAAATGGTTTAGGGAAAGACGACGTTTTTGCAATTCAAATTGTCAGCTATAACCCCTTTTTGGACACAATGATTTGAATGAAAGATATTGACAGTTAAGGTATACACGTGCAAATACGAGTAAAACACCCCCTCTCTTCCGTTTAAGCATGGACCGTTCTTTGTTTTTATTTTGTATGATTGCTTGTTAAATGTTTGGACAATGCCCCCCCCCCCCCCCCCCCATATAATATACCCATGCTTGTTTTACCAATTAATGCACAATATACGCCAAGAGAGTTAACTCTAATATATTTTAGCAAATTAAATATGATTGACAGCGACAAACAGTAATCTGCACACTTTTTCAGCTACGTTGTACAATGTATCTTGTTGTAAGTCAGTTCTAGGTTCAGTGAATCAATTGTATGAATTAAATTTAAAAAAAAACAAGATACCATTTATAAATCATCAAATGACTCATGTTAATATAAAAAGTTTAATTTATGAATGTCATGTAATCATTTTCATCTTTAGATTGAAAATTAATAAAAGACATTTATCTTAACTTGTCTTACTACATGTACTTACACGTACTAAATCAGTTTATTTTAAACAATAACTGCATGACAATCTTGCAAATTCAAAAAATGTAAACATGACGTTAAAGTAACCACGCCATACATTAACGTTTTTCAGCATCATTTTATACAGCCTCCTTCCACCCCCCCCCCCTCCCGGTTGTGATGTTTACATTTCACATTGTAATGGTGTCGTTCCAGGCGACGATAAGAATTTGACTTTCCAAAGGAATCTCTCTCTAATCATGAGAATTGGCTCAACCTGCTCTGCCATGACACTTAATGATTAAATTGCACCCTGTATCAACCCTGGCGAGTTCAACAATAATTAGACAGTGGCGTAATAAGACATTTCTACGGAGCTATTTAAACTAGTGAAATCTTTCCATGTACAATCAATATATCTGATTACCTGCGTGTATAGCATGGAAATATTTCTGGAAAATTGTATGAATCTAAGCAATATTGAACTCTAGTCTCTTTCAACCCGACGCTCGGTTGTCTCTGTTAATATCCGAATAACAAGAGAGACTTTCAGCTTGGAGGAGATTTACGGAGACAACCGAGCGTCAGGTTGAAAGAGACTATATTGAACTCTGGCGTAGTAACACATAAGACAACAAAAAGTATCTAAATTGTTCGTACCTTTTAAATCTGACTATTTCCAAAGTATATATAAGATTCATTGAAAAATAATGTATCAGAATACATTACATCGAATTTATCGATTATTTTCGAGACCTAAGTATTGCCAGTGGCGATAATTTGTTCTATGGTCAAAACACAGTTTCAATTCCGGTTTGTTTTGCAGAGTACATGTATAAAAGAGTTTATATAAATCGATATCTAAAAAATGTAATGGCGTTTTCTCTCTTCAAATTTTAAGATATAGAGGGTATTGATTAATTATCTTAATTAGGAGTTTTCAATAATAAATACTACGGGATAGAAATTACTTTGCTTACATGTATATTCGTGCTCTTTTATGGAATATGCAAAAATAAATATTTTACAAAACAGAGAAATATTTTGTTAGTTACGACTTTAATTAATAATTCACAATATATACTTCAACTTATGATAAATAATCTATGGGAACTCTTGAACAGGGAACTTTTTTTTCATATGATATCGTTTTTGCTAGAAAACCCCTAATGTTAGGTAATACATGCATGATCTCAATCTCACAAAGTTGTCGTTCTTTTTTCTTTTGTAGAATGTATGATTCGATTGTAAAGCATGATCAAATACATTTCTAAGCGTTTCCAAAATGATGGAGATGAAATATTTATAAGAGACGCCACAGCTCATTTTGCGCAAATTACGTCTGTTAATTACCATATGTATAGTTCTATTTTTTTTTTATTTTGTAATTGTAAATAAGATATTTATTTCAATAATAATATTGATATTTATTTCAATAATAATTTTGATTTTTATTTTACTAATAATATTGAAATTTATTTCAATAATAATATTAAAATATGAATCCTAAATGAATATTGCAAAATTTGCCGCTAAGTGGTGTCCGTCGAATCCACCGAATTCATTATCGACGTCACATGCAAGCTGACCAGTAGCAATAGAGGATACTCATATAGAGCACTTTGTAAAGAACAGGATAATATTCAAATCTTCAAGCTAACATAGTTTGAATTTTCTTTTTACCGATAAGTAGTTTTTAGCTTTAGAAATCGTAATTTAAAGATTTAATGTAAGGTGGATGTAATTGGTAATGTGTTGATTACCCAACCTCCCTTTTTGTTTTAATCCTACTAGTCAACATTGCAACATACAATAAGTATGCACACAGGTGAGTATGGTCCAAACCATCCCAGACTCTGTCATTTCAGTACAAACGAAGGTAGATGATGGCGTATTCTCTTCTTGAATTAAACTGGTGATACATGGCATGATGATAAATTTTGGAACACCCTTTTCATGGCCGTTGCAAATCACATTGTGGTGATGAAGATTGGGTAAAAATACACATGCATAGTAAATTCTAGTGTCATTACATATAACATCATCTTTATGATATCGTTAATTAATAAATTAGGTATAATTAAAGTGAACGTAATCTTTTCTGAATTTTTGATAACTTAAAAAGCAGCATCTTTTCTCCCAATCGTTATTAATGCTTTCGTTCTTTGTTTTGGGAGAATTGTTATATTTTCTTATGAACTGACTCAATAAACAGATTAGTTTGAAAAAAAAAACAAGATCTTACAATAATACTCTATTTTGATTTGCACACTACTTACTTCATTCAATTGAGTTAAATGCAGAGAAAATGTTTAGGTTAGTCTATGTTATTACATTGATATCATATCAATATAATTTAAATCATCCCTGATGTATTTAACAATCATTTTTTATAATGGACATGCGACATACATGCACTAACCATAATATAAACTACAGCAACAATGTTCGTATCATTCCTGTTTCTGTTGACTTCACACAGCATACTTCTGTGGCTTGACTTTCCTTTTTTCATGATATTTTTATCCATAAATCTGTTCCTTGCCCAAGTGTGTTAGGTTTGTTTTAAGCGACCAGTTTATTGGTGTTCAAGATCTCTTTTCATGGTATTTCAAATAATTCATATTAACAAAATTGTGGATATAGATCTGTGTCCATATATATGTTTCTTTTGATGAAAGATATCATTATTGGATGTTTGTACAAAAATGAATAAAATTGATCATATCTCAACATTTTAAGTTTTAAAAGAAACAAACCTTTAACCAGGCGAGAGAGAGAATAATTAATTAAGCTTAGGAAATAAAATGCATACAATAAGATAAGTTGCATTGCAAGACCTTGTTTGAGAATTTAAGAAATTAACAACGTTATTTAGTGAACATGGCGTTATGAATTGCAATTGCTCTGCTAGCATATTCCATGATGCGCTCTAGCGTATCATGAAAAAATGCCAGCAGAGCAGTTGCTATTCATAGCGCCATGTTCACTAAATAATCGGTCGTTGTTTATTACTTATATTTGCATTTTACTACTCTGCATTAGCCTAGACCTTGACATTTAGCTATTTCATCAAAAATAAACGTTCAGACTGTAATGTATTTTTTAATTCTCATAATTCACATTTGATAAGAAAATCCATGATATGTTATAATAGTAATTCCTTTAAAATGTTAATATAAGACATTTTTAAATACATCAATTTTAGGGAGTTGGAGAAAAACACATGTATAATGTATCGTATGAAGGTTTAAATGACGTCACACCTTTATGACGCCATAGTACGCCAACAGTATGGTATACATAAATAATGGTATAATTAGGAAGAGTTATCTTTCCTTATACATTGAATTTGTACAAGAAAAATATAAAAATCAAACACTTTTGTTTATTTGGGCACATTCTTATTATACAATAATTAATAACATTTGAAATTGATTAAAATTAAATGTGAATCAAACTAAAATACATTGTATCTTAATTTAAACTTTAGATAATTTATATCAAAAACTACATATTTTTATTAGAAATAGTTACTATATATACGAGTAAAAATCATTGAATATTTGAGAATTCGCTATCTGAAAGTCTTAAGGGCAATTGCGTATACAAAGAAAACAAATGCGATGCAATTACAGAAAAATATTTGCAGATCCTCCGTATGGACTTACAGTCGGAAAGAAGGATGGATAAGCAAATTTACAGATATTTCAATTAGTTTTTCGCGGTTTATAAAGTGTTAATTGTACAATCCACTTTATTTTCGGATAAATGTAATAGCTATTAAATAAACTGCTATAATAATGATTTTATTTTTTTTTAAGTATTCGGGTAAAGGTTCCAACGGGCAAGTTCATTGGAGGTCCACACTTGGCAAAATAAAAAGATTTAGTTTTTTTTTCTTCCACAATTAGCTAAGCGTTCTGAACAAGATGTGCTATGTCTTGCAAATATGATTGTGCCCAGAGTTAGGATGGTTTGGTGCATGTTTTATTCTCTATTGAATGCATTCAAAATGTGTACGTAAATAAAATGTATATTTAATTTGTCAGTAAACAAGAATAATCCAACATATTCATTTTTTTTTTCGTTTACCATTTTAATGTTTTCGCCGATCTCGTAAAGTTCAGTTGTCATTTGTATCATAAATAGTTGTTTAATGTTTATGTCTGTTGAATTTTAGTTAAATATTTTAGCACAACGATACAACTTTCTGAGGTTGTCTTCTCTGACAATAATATTTGTTCCTCTACTTTGGATTAAAGTACAGTTAACTTGCTTTACTTCCTCTATATATTTTAGCAGTGAAGTACATGTAAGAACACGTTGTTAAAGGGGCATGGTCACGATTTTGGTCAAATTTTATTTTTCTGTTTTTATTATTTACAATGCTTTATGAATGCATTTCTAATGTTCAAATGAAATTTGGGTGCTAGTCGTTGAGTTTTAAGCAAGACACAGGGCTTTCAATTCTTCGTCATGTAAACAAGGTTCGTGCCCTGTTTTTGTTTACATAGATTCAATATGCCAGTAAAAATCTTTTTCAAACTAATTTGTCTATCCTCTTATTCAGTTTAAGCATGAATCAACAGTTTCTAACGATTAACACTTTCATTTTGTGTTTAAAACTAGAATTTTTCACTTCAACATTCAAAATGTAAACGTTAGCTTGGTTTACATAGCGAAGAATTTCAAGCTCTGTAACTCGCTTATAACTCAACAAATGACACTCAAATTTTGGTTCCCTTTTTAAAATGCCTTACTGAAGCATTGTAAACATTTAAATCGAAAAAATAATGTTTTAACAAAAATCGTGACCATGCCCCTTTCAGAGGGCTCGTTGATAATGAAATTCTTGAGACTGCTTTGATCTCCTTTATATGAAGAGCTCTCTATAAAGATATAGAAAAATACCCAAATTTAAAAGGTAAAATACATGTATTGTTTCTTTACTCAATAACAATTTATAGCAAAAAAAAAAAATATATTAAATTAAGGTTAAGTTGTTGACCATCCAGGCTCCTTGTGTATTGAAAAATATTAATGTAGGTTCTTGAAAACCGCTTTTATACAAGGGTCGTCAAAAGAAGATATCGTCCATTATCGGCATAAACTATTTCTGTCGATCATAAGGGTCATTAAAAGCAAATCATAGTCAAGAGTCATTCCATTTAATGCGGAAGGAAGAAAGATAAGAAAAACAAGTTTCTTGATAGGAGCACGCTTCAAACAAATATGTACTTTTAACTATTAATACTTTTACATTTTTAGAAACTTTTGTTTGGTTTGTTCCAAATTATTAATTTTAAGTTAGATGGTCACTGTGTAATGCCATGGTTTAAATTACAGTTCTGTTCTTTTGTACAATGTTCCCTAAAAACTAAATAGTCGGTTATGTAACTCTGAAGATAATATGACTTTATAAAGAGATCCAAAGTACTTGACTCCTCTATAATAGCATCTACGTAATTAATATTAATATTAATATTTAAATTCAGCTGATATTATGACTGCAATGCTGAATGCATCATCCCTAAAAACTTAAGAAAAGGATATCAACGGTATGACTTAAAACTAAGTTTTCTAATATCAAATGATATCATAGATCAAATTAATTTGATTTAATAATCGGAACTTGGAGTTCCATCACTGAACAGAGAAATTGAAGAGCATATTAAATGTATACTAAGAAAATATATATGGTTGTGACAATTATAATAGCATACATCTAGGACAGGGTAGGATTGTCTCTTTGACTTAGGTCTTAACAAACCTATACCCTTAATCATTATTGTCTTTAACTCTCAGTTATAAAGCCATAAATTTCAAATTTCCTTTTTGTTAATTAAATACGTACTGTAGCTTGTACTAATAATTAATTCAAGGGAATGCATAAAAAAATATTCTTAATATTTGAAAACGGCCCCTTATAAACTGAGTTATAGAATATATACCACGAAAACTTGAAAACGAAAGTAAACAACTAAAGTAACACACCCTGATTATTAAATAGCTTTGATTGTTTTTCTTTGCAATTACTGATGCATTTGCAATGATTTCAAGCACACCGTAAAAGTATTTCGTTGAGGCTTGTTATTCTGTCCTTTCAATAAATATACCAGGGAATAAAATGTATGAACCTTGGTACAATAGACGACAGGTATTTGAAGAAATTAAGCAAGTCAGACAAAACTCAATTGCATACCACGTGAATTTGTTAATCGTCAAATTTGCACCATTTGAGGAAAACGTAACCATTAGAAAAAACAGCATAAATGTAAAATACTAGATAATATCTCGCGCAAGTGCAGGAATTAACACTGTTAACATTTTAAAATATGATTCAATATTTCATGTATATGGCCTCAGTTTTTCTTCAACATACATATGATCACTGTCCCAAAAAAGAATTTCAGAAAAAAGACTGTTACCTCCTTCCGACCCAATTAAAATTCCTCGTTTTCTGCATATATCATCTATTTATACAGACGTAGAGTTCTTAAGACAATTTATGTTTCGAAAGTTTATTTAATGGTTTACTTCCAATCTGTAGTGGTATGAAAGTGTAAGCAATTTAAAAACGCTAGATAAGTATATACATAATTTTCGCATATCTTAAACCAAAGTGTTTTACTCGCCATACACTCTCCGCCATTACGTTAGTCATCCCGCGCTCTGGAAAGTTATATTCATCAAAACTAAAATTGCGCAGTCAAGAAACGAAATTGCTCATCTTATTTATTCAAAATTTGTCTTAATTTCTAGTAAACCCTAATTAAGTTTTAAGTAAATAAATCGTTGGATATTATTTTTCCAAACATATGTTTTGATGCACATTCCCACTGACTTGGATCCGCCAAAGCCTGTCCACCAACCTAATCTCGTTTTTTTTTTGCTATTTCGGTCTGATTTATCAAAAATAAAAGTAGGTTTGTAGTTTATTTCTCAAGAATAACTAATTAGGTAAAATTCAATTATTAATAGTTTACGAAGAATTACTGACATGTGATGAAATTCTAAAGGTATTAGCAATTTCTCTGGTGCAGGCATTCCGTAGTTTATAGGCAAAATGCCTTAATTTATAAGTATAGATACATAAATGAAGTTTAAGGACATATAAAGTCACGTCGAACACGTTCACATGAGTAACACTAGGAGGGATATTATAGGGGATTTACAAAAATCTTGTACACAAGTGGACCAAAACGGAAAACATTTCTTAAACTTACTTACACTCCTTTGTCTATGAAGGCACATTGACTTTATATTTTCATAGAACAAAATATTAAAGTCAATTCTAAACAGTATGGATGGGAGTTGCCGGACATCTAGATATCAGAGGTTTATGTGTATATAATTAAAGAATTGTTTTTCAGAAGTGGGGTAGTGATCTTAAAAATTAATTGTTTATTCCAACTAGTGTTTAAATGGTGCTAAATTTTTATGTAAACAAAAACATACTATAGTTTTCATTAAGATATTCATTTCAATTGATTTGATATAACAAATAATATTCACGATATGAACAATAGACCAGTCAACATCATGGTAAATTGTCACGAGAGCCGTCGTGTGGCTAATCAGTTGAGCAATAAGACAAACATCAATGAGTATTTTCAGTTTTATCTATATTCAAAATCAATAAATTTACAAATATACATACATGTATTTACAAAAAATATATTGACCGAAAAAAAAGTTTATGATAACAGTTCCATCATATGGCCTCCTTTGGTGGTATAAGTGTCCTCTGCGTTCCTCTAATGTTCCTCCAATGTGTCTTTCTTATGAACCACGTCCTAAGATGACGGCTTTCGTCCACCGGCTTTCAGTGTAGTGAAGAAGGTTACACGGGTGGTATGTTGTTGAATACCGGAACATTGGTGACTATTATTATTACTGCAAATATGGGTATTTATAGTATCATAGTAAACAAAAAGAACAGCCCGAGTATAGTCTATTATTGACCAACACCTGAAGTGACAAAATTGAGACATCAAAAAGTATGTAAACATAAAATAAAAATCAGAGGTACCCTACAGAAAAATGTACACATTCATAAATCTATGGATTGTGATATAAATGATTCTGGAACGAATATGTACTGTTAATTACTTTGTTGGTAAGCAATTTGTTTTTGATTTTATATTTATGCGGTTGGGATAATTGCAGATCATCCAGAGTTTTCGATTTCTTTGCAAAAAAGTCCAATGTTTATAAAAGATGTGTTTGATAGCTCAGGTATTCAACTTGATACTGTCAAAGTTAAGTCGAAGCTGTGAATAATTTAAGACTGCAAATGTTCTCATAGCACAAAGTTCTTGCAAATATAACAGATAAGCAACAAACAGTCTAATCAACAGTGTACGACAGTTAACTTGATATTAACTATTTAGCTCACGGATTCTCTGTCTGGTAGCGTGTTCTAGTTGATTGGTATGGTCTTGTTCGAGGGACTGTTGGTATGAATACCGAGCATCCTGGAAGTTTCCTGCCATCTGTTGACAGATCCCCAAAATCTCCCAGGAGATGTCTCTGAGTTGTTCAGGTACAAACTGTCCCTGGTCATGATGGACTAAGAACTCGAGATCATCTAGAGCTTCTTTTTCTTTAAAGGTATGAACATGCCGAGAGCATAAATACTCTAGCATGTGAAACAGTACAACAGGTGGAATATATAATAAAGGAGAATGCATATGATACTTTGTTTCATGCTGCTGTTCTGGTTGCAATTCGCTGATATAACAGATTTCATTACTGAGTTGAATATCCCATAAAAGCGCCTGTCTCATTTTTATAGACAAAGGTTTTCCACCTACAGCCTCGGTATAACTGTCGAGATCTACATGCCTCTTATACATCAAACATGGCTGTGATAACTTGCCCTTTGTCATCTCTATTACAGATAAAGCTTCCCTGTATCTGCATGTTTTGTAATAATACATGGCGATGTACAACATGCCATTGATAATACCACACTTGGTCGCTAGTTTTAACAGGTGACACGATATTTTGTCAATAATATACATCATTTTGTTAACACCTTTGTTATAATATGTGTTAAACAACAGAAAAGCAAATGATTGAAACGTGGTGGCTGCAAGTTTCTGTAACACGGCCTTTTGAAACTGTGAACCTGTAATACATAGATTCTGTAGAATCGGGTGCAGCAGAAACCTTATACCGTGCCCAATGCTTCTGAGATGTATGACATCGATTCCGACAATGTCAAGGAATATCTCTGTATCTAAAGCAACCTCTCTGGTCTGTACATCAAGACAGACCCCGAATCTCGGATTACAGAGAACATTGATCATGTATGTTTGTATGAATTCACTGTTTAGCAGCATTCCAATTCCCCTCTCGTACAATCCGTACAGTTTCCTAAAGAATGTTTGCTGTGTCATACCAAATATTTTGCTAAGAAACATGTTGTTTGCTGGAATAAAAAAATTTGGACAGGCGCCCTCATAAACCCATTTAAGGAGAAGTTTGAAACAAACCCAGAAACCTCCCAAGAGATTTTGAGAAGACCAGTTTTCTAGAGCGTTTTGTTGTATAGCCCAGAATAGGGCTGTCTTCATGTGGTAGGAACACAGTAGTTTTTCCTCATCTCTAATTCCTTTGTTTATTATTTCCTTTAAGAATATTTTCAACAATCCATAAATTAGAAATTGTGTGTGATTCATCGAGTATACAAGTTTGTACTCTGCCTGAGAGAATGAAATTCTCCATTCGTGGTCTTCATGGTTTCCTAGTTTGTGTCCTATTGCTACAAAATGGCATCCGCTTCTAACAATGTCATCGACAACATCAGGCGATGGCCATGAAAGACATCTGTCTTTCCAACTGGAGGCAGAGGGAGGCCAAAGCTTACTGACAAAACAATAGGCTTGGTCATATTCTATTCCACCCCCAAGTGTCCCACTACTACATGGTCCATGTATTCCGGAACCAGGAAACGATATCGTTTGGATGATCTCCCTGTATTTACTACTTGATATGCAAAGCTGTTTATTGTGTTCTACACAAGATCTCATTACATAATAAAAAGCATCTTCTTTTAAAGAACGATTCAGAAAGACGGCGCATTCTAATGGTACCGGTATCTTAAGTAAAGTGAACCCTGGTGGACTCTCCGAACTGTCGCAGAAAACCGGTACATGACTTTGTATGTTGTTAAAACGAATCTGAGAAAAGTCCCAGATCACCTGGTGATCAGTTGGCCAGTACATAATGTCTACGTCTGAACCACGAAATCTGAATCCTTCTTTTCTACTTCCACTCATCATTAATTGTAATTTGAGTTCATCTTTCAATACTTGATTCACAATTAACTCACAATCATCAATTCTGTTTCGCCTAGACGCCACCTGTTGTGGAGTCCCTATCTCTTGACAAATCCCAACATACACTGACCGAGACATTTTCTGAAGAGCCATTCTGTTGAAAATGAAAGAAGAAAACAATTTGAATACTACCATAGCACAGGAGAAGATTAGTTTTCACGCAATTTTACTTGAACATTGTTAACAATAATAAAGAAATTAAAAAAATAATTTTGTTTCAAATGTAAGAGGAGGAATAAAAAACTGTATTCATTCTTAAAACTGAATCGTGTTATGAAATACTATGGCAATATATCAGATATTTTGAATCTGTAATGCACTATACCTATAGCAAAAATAAGCACTCAAAAGCCGTATAATTGGTGGAATCCAGTCGCTTTGTTAAAATTTAAAACCGTTGCTTAAATTCGCTGTTAATTGCATCTTCTTTAAATCTAGGAAGAAAACATATTTATTAGATTTTCCGGTTTGTCTTCTAGCAATACGGTTGTTGTCAAAAGCGTTCTTCATCCTGATCTTCATCAAAGTAAGGCAACATTAAACTACTGCAATATGAAGCATATTTATGAAAAAAACCAGCGTTTTACCTATCTTTATCACAAGCAAATGGAGGCAAAAATTTGTTTGAGTTGCCAGACAATCATAATCCTATGTCTATGTGTATATATGCAGTCTAATATCGTGCGACCACTGTTGTCACATACCCCTTTAAACTGTCTTTAGTAAAACTTGAATTTGTCTCTTGTATTTATAGTGCATTTGTATAGTTCTACACTTATACATCCCTTCCTGGGGCCCGTTTCACAAAGATTTCCTAAGATGTTTCCTAAGATAGAACTTAAAATATGCCTAAGTTATAACTTAGGAAGTAAATAAGATTTTTCATAGCTGTTTCACAGAACTTTCTTAGTGTAACGCAGTTGACTAAATCTTATCTTAAGATACACTGTAAGCCACTTTTAAATTATTTCGTTAATTCCTTACCTACATCGATCATGTAAATTCTTTTCAACATGGCATGGGTGCAAACATTCTAAGTAAACGTAAAAACACATTCCCTTATTCTCCTAGAAACAAATTAGAGAAAAAAAGTTAAAGCATGTAAAAACAGTGCAAATAGTTCGTGCATACACGAGTACATAAAAATAACGTAATAAAACCGTATATTCTTTGAAAACGGTATATTGTAGTTTGAGAAATCTCAGTATCTTTGTTTTTTGCTACATGTACATATAATCCTTGACAGCATGAATCATTTGAAAAAAAATGGTCACTACTAGAATTTCTGTTATTCTTTATAAATGATCGAGTGAATTTTTTGTTTAGTAAGTCCATTATAAATAGTCCGTGTTTACATACAAAGATATGCTTAATCCTAAATTAAAAATACCCGTTGGGATATCCAAATATTATGACTTTACTATATTTACGGTATATTTCAAAATGGTATACAATACTCACATGCAGTGACAAGTAGGAATGGAATGGAAAGATGAAGAACTTTTAAAGTAAGTTTAATGTAACGCGTGGTTTCTTGTAATGGTTGGTATAAGAATAGGGTTATTTTTAACAAAAGGAAACATTGCAAATAAATGCATCTTGGCTTATAGAGGAAGCCAGGATAAAAGACAACAATTTCTTAATGAAACAGCATTCCCTTCCCAAGGATAATTTAGCATCGACATGATAGACCACTTGTCGGTCACTCCTACCACTCCCAACAAAAACAAATAAACAACCCCTCACCCCACCCAAAGAAAACACCTAAAATTTCTTTCGTTAAAGAAAAGCTTATTTAGTGGAGGGATAGGACAAATCATCCAGTCATTCTGTAAATTGAGTTTTATTTAGTATTTATTCCTATTTTTATAAAACTATCAGTGATTCTCGGGCATAAATAATTTCATTATCATCAGTGCACTAGCTATAATAATACCCGCTACCCATCTGCGCCTGCGACGAGATAATCTTTAAAAAATGTTAAAATTAAAAGTCTACACAAAAGAAATTAATTAAAGAAATAAATGCTTATTTTGATATTTCTAAAGTTTTCAGATAAGAAGTAAAGTGAACAAGTCCTAATCTTTCGTTTTTTCTTGTATTTTTGTCAACTTTAATGTGCATGTTATTCATTTTATTATACAATAAACAGTCACCATATTAAGTTTGTTCCTAAGACATCGATTTACCTGTCTTAAAGTTAAGACATAACTTAGGAATTCATAAGATAAGACTGGAATAGTAAAACGGATAAGTAATGAACTTAAGAAAAAGTTCTTTCCTAAGATATAACTTAGTCGTAAGTATGCTATGTGAAACGGGCCCGGGTCTCTTAAAAGATACTTGTATCTCTAAACTTATCTAATGCGCCGAAACAAAGGAAAATGTGGCCAGAGTATCTCATTATGATATGAAGTCAAGAAGTGTCTGCTTATACGGAAGGAAGGTATGCTATAAAAATAACTGGTTTAAGAAGATCGATTCTTATTTTATTTTTTTTTAAAGCACGGTGTTTGTCTTTTTTAAGGGAAAAATATCAAATTAATTATCAATTTTTAATTGGTTCACATTCAATAAATTGTGCTCAAGAATCGTCTTCGTGAATTGTGAATGCATGCGAATGTTTGGATGTGAGTGAAAGTGTGTAAGATACATTCACTATTTGAATAAATACAATAGAACAATCGGAACTCATTATTAAATCTCTTGTCTTGTCCTTATCTAATTGTTATCTTCATATACCTATTACGGACAATCAGATAAAGTGCTGGTTTTATAATTTTACAAATATAAGATAATTCTATAAGAATATATAATAAGAATTCTATAACGATAAACGAAGCCAATTCTATGTATACATGTAAACATGTTTTCTTCCACATGACTACCGTATACATGTGTTTATTTGGTCATTTGAAAAAAAAAACACCTTTTTGGAAACTTAAACTAATATGATTTTAAAATGAATTGATATAGATATAAAGTCATTCAAATAATTATGTCAATTGGTATTTGCGAACGTTAAAAACTATAAGACGTTGTAAAATATTTCAATTTCGTACATGTAATCTCTCAACTGTATGGGACTCAAATTCAATTGGCTACATTAAATTGGTTAACTTGTTATGGCTGATATCGTTATAACTGTAGAATGTTACGGTTTTGTGAAAAATTCTTACCGTGGACTCCAAAAAAAAAATGTTTAATTAACATTTGCGTTGAAGATCGTGTACAATTTAAACATACTTTTTACTGAATAAAATAACGATTGGAAAACAGGCATACCCTATATTATTCCTCTACTTGTAAAAGCAGGTCAAGTTACATATCAATTTAAGAGTATAAAGATTAATGTTAAGATCTAGTTATACACTTGTAATTGATAAATAATACAAGGATCGTTAGTGAATTTGTAGAGCTATATAAATATTTGTCAGAATTATGCTTAAATACAACAAGATGTTATTATTTTTCAGAAAGGTAAACAACGATAGAAAATTATAATTACAGTCAATGGATTAATTAATTGTTCCAACCTTACTAAAATAAAGAATAAAAAACCAAAACAAATCAGAGACAGTATACCGTACATGTACACTAAGTCTATACTAAATCCTCTTAATAGATTAATAAATTCATAAAATTGGGAAAATATCACAGTTTATTGATAAAAATATTTGTTTTTTCCTTAATATATACAATTTCAAGTTTTAAATTTAACACCAATATCAAGTAAACTTCTTTCAAAATTACAATATGGACACTTCATGAATAGTTCAGTATCTACTTTATAATAACCCTATCTTTCACACAGCTGTTCATCTGATAAAAATGACTTTTTAAGGAGGCATTAAGATTGCTAACATTATTTCTAGGTCGACAATTAAAAATATTTTCTTCCTTATTACCAACATAGAAATATTTTCAAGATTTTGTTACTGTGTTTAAAAAGAATGGAAGTGAAGGAGAGTTTTTTTTACATCTTCACTAAGATACGTAATTCCAAAGATCGTGTGTCAGTGATAAGCAGATAAGGTGCTGCAACCGAGGGATGAAGGATGTTTATTTACACAATTTAAAAAACATTCTAATGATAAAAATACCCTATTAAATTGCTGATGATTTAAATGAATTTGTTTCTTGCAGAAAGCAATAGAAACCATGGGGCTAGTTTAAACTTATTGGTGTCTCAAATATAGAAGAAGAAGAAATGACAGGATTTCTATTTTCAAATCTAACTTGCAAACTCACTATTTTCAAAAAGGACAACAATCCGTTATTGAGCTTATGTATGAAAACATGTCAAGATAGAAAAAAGATTCAAAGTCAGTAAACTTTACTTATATTCATATTTTCATTTTAAAAAGGCACCATAATGATATGGACATGGTTATAAAAAACACACACACATTGGACATTTTCAAAAACTTCGATGTTGAATCAACCTCATCAGAAGGTGTTGGTAGTTCATTGAGTGGATTTTGACTGTGTAACAATGTTACTGAGAAAAGTGCAGCCTGGGGCTGAGATTCCCTGCGATGATTGTACTCACAACTGTTCACACCCCCTACCCTGGTAATCAGACCGTTTTCTTAAAATCTACTTTTACCGCTCTTGTTATTTTCAACGGAAACCGTCCGTCGTTAATGTTTTTTCTCTCACAATTTTTATTAAAATCTCTTTTTATCTCTTTTTATTGTTAAAAACCTGCAGTAGCGACAGGCTGCTAACAGCTCAGATCGCTAACTTTGAGTTAACTAGTTCAATGGTCAAACGGCATATCGGGTAAAATTAAAAATTTAATCAAAACAGCCAATCTGGGGCCAGAAATGTTATCAATCTAAAATCCAAAACTTATGATAATTGCAATATTTAATGAAAATCAGCGTTTGATAAAAGTCGAGTTTAAGTTCTAAACATTCTCTCAATTATAATATGTCGTGCTAGTAAATGGAAAAGGGAAAGACGACGTTTTTGCAATTCAAATTGTCAGCTATAACCCCTTTTTGGACACAATAATTTGAATAAAAGGTATTGACAGTTAAGGTATACACGTGCAAATACGAGTAGAACACCCCCTCTCTTCCGTTTAAGCATGGACCCTTCTTTATTTTTTGTATGATTGCTTGTTAAATGTTTGGGCAATGCCACCACCCCCACCCCCACCCCCCCCCCCCCCTCCATATAAAATACCCATGTTTGTTTTACCATTTAATGCAGAATATACGCCAAGAGAGTTAACTCTTAATATATTTTAGCAAATGAAATATGATGGACCGCGACTTATATTTATATAGCCCCCCCCCCCCCCCCCTTCCCAGTTGTGATGTTTACATTTCACATTGTAATGGTGTCGTTCCAGGCGACGATAAGAATTTGACTTTCCAAAGGAATCTCTCTCTAATCATGAGAATTGCCTCAACCTGCTCTGCCATGACACTTAATGATTAAATTGCACAGTGTATCAACCCTGGCGAGTTCAAACATAATTAGACAGTGGCGTAATAAGACATTTCTACGGAGCTATTTAAACTGAGAGTGAAATCTTTCATGTGCAATCGATATATCTGATTACCTGCGTGTATAGCATACAGGTCGGTTTCTGTATCATTACTTATCAACAAAGGATTGACGAGTTCTCCACAATGCACTGTTTAAAGTACAAATTTGAAGCGTGATTATTCAGAACAATATTTGGCAAAGACGAATATGCAATAAAACAAAATCCCGCACAGCTCTGAATACGACCCGGCTGCGTGTATTGATGGATTCTGAATTTCATTTGAATATTCAGTATTCAGACTTTGTATTCATTTCTTTAAAGCTATAACTGTCCACAAACACAATTATTGTACACTTCTGAAAGATAACGGGGAATTTGCGTCGGTTACGGTAAGAGGGACTAAAGCCAGGCCTTTGTATAAGAATCGCCGGTAAATAGCGGGTTAAATTCCACCTGTTGAATAGGTACCCGAAGAAGTTTGTTACATACGTAATACCCAAACAGGTGCTTGATAAGAATAAATTCAGGTAGTTAGAGCACTTTCCAGTATTTAAACCAATCAGTAAAACTGATTTAACTTTAAATTTATCTCTACCATTGCACCGCGGCGACCCACCCAGCTGTTGTGTCCATAACGAGTGGGGCCCCACGAGTGAGGAACCACGTGACTGCACCACCTCCCCTAGGATCCACATCATCACAGGGGGTGAGTCTGTTTACTCTGGTATACCTCATCAGTTTTTTTCCAGCCGTAAAGTTTACGTTGTGTGTATAAACAGTATGTACACATACATCACAGGCACCTGGCGTTAAATATTTTTCATAAGAAATATATACCCTCTACCTAATAATGCACGTGAATTATTAAGTAGAGGTTATATATGTTATACATTTTTTATTATGTAAAAATATATATAACGTCAGAAATTATTAGGTAAAAGGTATCTATTTTTTATTATGTTAAAATATACAACTTCAGGTGCACGTTGAATGTATCATTCCTGTGTCGATACTGGGCTATGGGCATTTGACGCTATGTCACTTCTTTTCTCATTGCATGATAGATAATCCCTCGTACACATTGCACTATATAATAATATTATAGTACGGGGTATTGTCTTTCTAGGAAAGGAAATGTCTTTGGTGCATTTTACCTGTGTAAGGGGCATAGTATGGGATTAATAGGTATACGAGTCATCTCTCTGCACTATAAGATAAGATAGATTTCTTTTCAATCACGGGCTCACATCACAAGGATACAAGAATAATTTGTAGACATTACAAGGACATCAGAGATAATTTGAGAGACACGACGTAACGATTCCGGATCCCGTCCTCCTATATCATGTACAATCCACTTCCTCGTGTCTTGATTTACTCACCTACAGCCGGGAATCCGTATACTATAACTGATTGTTATACTTTCATGTTAAATACTGAAATCTGATTGGTTAAGACGCAGTTAATAATATTTACTATTACCCTCAGCGTTAGCAACGCACTTGGCAACGGGTAATATTAAAAAATGTTACATGCGCGAAAGTTATGCGCGTACGGTTCGCTGTATAATTCACGTTATTCCTATATAAAGCAGTAAAATTTTCTTAAAATTTTTTAAAAAGACATTCAGTATAACAAAATAAATAGTGCCTGTTTGGGAGGATAACAGTTGAAATTGACACCCCTCGAAAACCATTGTCAACCTCCGCTTCGCGTCGGTTGACAATGGTTTTCTCGGGGTGTCAATTTCAACTGTTACCCTCCCAAACAGGCACTATTTATATACTATTACTTTGAAGGGTGCGTTTGAATATTAAGGGTAACTTTAAAGGGCTCAACTAAAACGCACATGCAAATGCTGAATGCTAAAACCGGAATATCATGTTTTTTTCATCTGTTCATCTATGACATAATGATTGTTAACGTTCCTTGAAGGAACCCTTACGACAACTGAACTAGTTCCAAAGGATGCCATGATTTTATCCAGATGATGAATCCGGTGTACCCTGTCGGTCTTTTCTTGCATTGATTTAAAAAAGACGAGTTTCGTGGTAGTTGCTCATTATTAAAAAAAATGTAAAAGCCTGATTTCACAGTAGTGATAAAAAAATAATGATAAGGGGTAGGGGTGGGGCGTGTTTTTAGAATACCAAGACAGACTACCCACTCGAACCACTGACCTGTATAAGCAATAGACACTTAGTAACTCTTCTGCAATAGACACTTAGTAACTCTTCTACAGGTTTTTGTGCTACATCTGGCCGACTCTGATAAACAATAAGATAAACAATGCCTTCTCAGCGGTAAGTCAGGGAGCTGTAAACAATACAGACATAAAAATATCAAAGTTAACACGTGGATACATTTTTGCGGGGTTAGGGGCGGCCTGACCCATAGGCACACAGACGGGTAAAATCAGTTTGGGGTCAAATTTCACACTGATATTACGTTGTTATAATTTTGTAAATTAAGCCAACTTTTCATAATTTCTTTGCGTATAAAGTAGGATTCAAACATTTTTGCTAAAATTGAACCAAATATATTGAGACCGAAAAATCTCGCTCATGTTCTCGTTGATAACAGTCCTCATCGTTTATTTCAATTTCACCAATAGACCTTGCCCTATCCATGGTGACTTGAAGAAAGTTTGTGTTCTGCTATCAAAAATTCACAGACAATTTGTTTTGCCGCCAAACTAATTATGCAACCACGTCTTATGTGTTCGGATTCCAAGGAATCCTACTCGTTCAATATTATAAAAAGAAACTTGCAACATACACATGTGTAAATGCATATACATGCACATACAATTCAGAGTGAGATCTAAGGGCCTGTCTCCACCCATAACTCGCCCTGACTATTCTAAATCTATCAACGCATCCTGTTTTCTTTACATTTAGAATGCATCCTTATTTCAGTACACTAGAGGCACGTCTTGCGCAAGCGTTGGGTATTCCTGTTCGGTTTCGCGATATATATGCTTACTTCATTTGACTTGTAAATCCGCTTGTCTATAGGATTACTCTGTACAAGTATAGCGTATCGTTACACGTTTGATTCTAATTAGAATGATGCTTAGATGTTACATACACGTTATGTCACGACAAACATAGGATCTTACCTACGGATAAAGTCCACTTTCCTTTCTTTAAAATTATTTTCTCCCCAGATTCTTTACAATTTTATAGGCATTTGGGGTATGAGCTAGGTAGAAAATACTAACACAGACCTGATTTTACGGAGTCTGCATTGTTCATCGTCAATTTCTAATATTTTATAAGTTAACCAGACTTGAAAATGTGTCCTAAACACGTTTCATCATTTTCAAGGTCATATAGTGGCGTTGAACTTTATCTATCTAAAGTTTGTCTTTTTATATCTTAGGTTATATCTCGACTTATATCTTAGCTGATATATTTATTGGCAGATATTTTGACAATTTTCTTACCACAGACAGACAGATCAATCAGTCAACAGCCATGTACCTACCACTCACCCCAACCTTGGTAACGTATTTTACATCCTATTATGCAAGGACTCGATGCAACGAGAGTTAAATTCAGCCTGTGACTTTGTTTATAATAAGACCAGTAAAATTACAAACTGCCCCATTGACTCCATTAACCCCAACCAAAACCGAAATATTAATTACAATGCATCACTGATATATAGCACGACAGGTCTAATACAGGCACGTAGCATCGGGGGGACCTGGCCCCCCACTGTTTCTTGCAACAACAATTTTTTTAAAATTTACATATAAAAAATTGAATTATCATGGAGTTGCAAAAAATTAATATGAAAATAAAGAAATTTGGATTGAAATTTGAAATTAGTTAGATACTACGCCCCCCCCCCCCCCCGGTTAGAATTTTGAAGATTGTCAGAAAGTCCTAATTTCCTTTATTTTTATTTTTTTGGTTTGCTTGTTAAGATTTTTTGGATGAGTCTGCACCCCCCCCCCACTTTCAAAAAAGATGCTACGTGCCTGTAATATATACAAGTTTGAAATTCCTAGATGTCCTAGATATCATCTGTAGCATATAATATCTGTCAGATAGCCTACACTGTTTGTCTTTCACTATATAATAGTTTACTAAGTAATAAGTCATGTAGTGATATTTTGAATAAGATTATAATCATGGGGTACGGAACGTTTTGTTTTTAAAATAAGTTATTATATTTAGCATTTTGGGCGGCTGGCGCCATTCTACATTCATACCGTGCCAGCTTCTGTTTTAGCTTCATTTTTCAAATGTGTGAATGTGAAATGATAACGTACTGTCTTGTTAAAGCGCGAGAGTCTAACAATGTCTGAGTTACATTTTTGCTACGAGTTTGTTTTTGTTTTGTTTTTTGAAAATGTTTTTATAATATCACGGTATAAGGAATTGGGAAGCTTTGGACTAGTTGCAAAAAAACACGGACAAGTATCATGTTGTTGTTTGATTTTTGTGGGTGGTGGGTAGGGGGTTATTTCTGCCTTAATTTTTTATCCTTTAAAATTTTCACAGCACATTATTTGTTGATACACCAAATACACCAGTACATCAGTGATAATGCTGAACTTTTACAATAGTTTCATGGAGACGTTCTGGAACACGAATAATTTGAAGTCTAGCATCTCTCACCGAGAAGATTCATATCAATCCTGTAAATTGCGCAATTTCTTCTAAAAAATTGAACGCAAAACGTCAGATAAAGGTTTGAGATTGAGGCCGCTGGAACAGGTCCAATATACATGTAACGGGGTATAGCTTTCTATCGCAGACTCCTGGCTTCTAAGCCGGAGAAACTCCTATAGCGCCCCTGAACACTGAAAAATTATTTCATATCTACATCAAAGTGGAAAACAGTAGACATTATTTTGAAAACGTGTTCCGCTGTGAAACAATTAGATAAAGATAAATACGTGCGCAGATGATCGTCTAAATAAGAAAACAAACATTTGTTGTTGAGAGATTTTGGTTGGATCTGGTTTACAGTAGATCACTTTGGCTGAAAGTACGGACGATCGAGCCCTATTTTCTGTGTTTGTAAACATGTCATGTTAGATGTCATGATCTATCCTCCGTAATTTCTTGTGGAATTCTCTTGGTGTCAATCCATTTGTATAATTTTACAAACGTTTCCTGTGTATGATGCATGTAAAACAAAAATGCTGAATTAGTTTTAGTTCAATAGTAAACAATGGAGAAAAGGGGAGAATGGCGACGAAAACTTATCTGATCCATTTTAAGCAATTTCAATCATAAGTCAAAACGTTTTCTTTGAGAAAGTAACTTTGATGGATGTTATCTGATTAACATTTAAAATCTAACGAGGTCATACGTTGTGCATTGACAGAGTTGAAAAAGATGCAAACGTCAAGATAAGGATGCTGGGTAATCAACAAATGAGACCATTAGATCTACCTTAAGTTTACCTGTAAAATCAGAACATTTCCTTTATCTCTATACAGAATTCTTCTTCTTAAGGAGATTAGAATAGTCTAAAAATGGCCGCGACCATCGAGCTATCTTTATTATGCGGTTACGTTTGTCTATACTCTTAGACAGTGGGTTGTTATTGTTTGAATTTTGAATCTACCGTATTTTAAAATTCAATTAAAAATAAACAAATAAAAAAAAAAAACCAACAAAACAAAACAAAACAAACAAAAACCCACACAATTTTGGTCGTTCTTTTGTAAAGAAGTGACGTTTTTAGGATCAACTAGCCCATATCCTGTATGAGTTGTAGAATTATAGTTTTCCCATGACCACATAAAGTATCATCTGTGGATTTCATGTATAATATACAGCTAAATCTGATTTATTTTCAATAAATATATATAACAATATATTTTAAGATATCTTGTGTATATTGTGCATAGTTATTATTCATATCCTGTGATGGACTGATATATATATGTATTTCTATACCGAAAAAATGTATTGAAATTAGTAACACAGTTTTTCAAAGGAGTGCTTTAACAAGCGAAGCTGCAAAATAGCTTTGAATCCATATTTTAATGAATATGTGATTTTTAGTCTTACATATGTAAATATGATAGAATATATCTTCTAAAACAGTCAGAATTGCACACATTTAATTTACTTAACAATAATGATCATATAATCACAATTCTTGGATTCTCACATTTAATTACATGCACGGAAACAAATAAGCTATTTGGTCGCAGACTTTATTTTTAGGAAGGTGACATGCAGCATGATCTCAGGTTTTTTGTTTTTTGGGGTTTTTTTTTTGGTTTTTTTTTGGGGGGGGGGGGGTGTTTCATTTCTTGTCTTATGATGTTGTTTGTGAAAAAATGGTTTCCATGGCAAAATGCTATCCGCCTGCTTGAGATATGAATCATTGCAAACAATTGATAGCGCTCGGAATTAGAAATGCCTTCCAAAAATACATTTACCGAAAAATAAAAAAAACAAACTCGTTCGAGAAGAAAACTTATGATAAAACTTCTCAGTGACAGCTAACAAGCTTTTTATCGATATTTTTGTTCTGATCGATGATATTTAAAAAAAAGAAAGAAGAAAAAGCCCAAACAAAACAAAATTAAAACTAAAGAAATATCATAATTTACGAATTGTATATCATTCTTTATGAAACAAATAATTACATAATTTGTTCCCGGTCATGGGGACCGTACGCATGTTGGTGATAATTTTTTTAGACTGTGTGATGCTAATGACCATGCAAAGTAGCGGTCTGGTGATTAGAGCCAGGGTGAGGAAGCAGGGTAAGGATGTTACTAATCCCCGGCCGGATCGGCCAGATTGCGGTGATTGGATTAGCGGTACAATACCATCTTACCGGCATGTTACCGCATCTACAGGGGGGAATCAATGGCCAACAGATATACACAAATACAGATAACACTCAATCTCGGCCACATGTTTCTGATTCCCCATTGCTGCCCGCGAGCTAAGAGTCATTTGATATACCTACATACTTACACACGCGCGCCTTATGTTTGACAGGCTCCCACTAGGGAGCGGTGATCTACCCCCACCCCTCTCGATGGTTCGGCAGGCGGGCGTGACCATCTGCTTATTCCACTCTCACGATAAAAAAAATTAATCCGTGTCTGAAACTGCAGCAGTATAGCCCAATCATTATCTGTTAATACATTCCTGTCTTCCGTACCATCTTTAAATGATTCCATGTTCAGCTGATTAGCTAGATTTTAAGATACATGTATGTAGAATTATTCAATAAATGGTGGGAATTAAGACCTCACATCTGTGAATAATTGAAGGCCGTTCTAAATCTTTACTAATTGCGGCACAACAATTTCAATTCATAATTTCATATTAACATGTGATGTGCATTTTTTTTAAATTGAACACTCAGTATGTAAAAAAAAAAATTAACCCCAAAACATTTGTATTATCTACATGTAATCTCATTGTAATTTTTACTATTCTGAATTCGCACATTCCTCTTCGTCTAGCATTTTACGGGGCTACAGTCACCCCCACTCAAGTCGCTGTACCAAGTTTGGACACTTTCCATCAAACTTGTCAGCAAAAATAACACGACGAATTGCAGATTTTTCTACAGCAATAGGCAGAATTTAGAGACAACATAGCCGGTATACTCTATATCCCCCTCTCCGTGCCCTTAAAGAGTTTCAAAGATTATTTTTCTATCACTTGTTTGAGCCTAAGCAGTGGTTGTATTGTTTGTAACGATTCTTTGAGTGAAGCATCAATGTAGGCGAAAATCTCTAACATAGTACAAACGGCTTTTTCTTCCTTGTTTCGTTACCATGGAAACGCACATGTGTTCTACACACGAGATGAGTCTAAGTAAAATTTATCTATATTAAACACAGGTAAAGTAGGAAATAAGCGATTTCACATAATTTGTATTTTCAATAAATATGTTTTCTATGAATTTGAGTAGATTTAAGGGAGAATCATTGCCGCATTTGTTCTTAATTTTGTGCATTAGAGTTTAAGCACTTTTTGGTAAAACTTTCTGAGTGTGTCGGCTGACACCCCTCCAGAGGGCGATTGGAATCCCCCGATGCCAATATGTGATTCTTGCAGACTCCAAAGAAGGATGTAAGGTTATCTGGCGTGTACGTGACGTAGCGCTCTAGGGGTTCCCATCGCGCCGAGATATACCCTTTCTGATAGGCTGTCCCTCTACATTCCGTCTCTCCTCTCTCCAATTATTTGGCAGGCCAGTGTGAGTGTTTACTTCAGTGTAGCCCTTTCGAGATTGAGGGAGCTGTTGAGTTAGCGGTTTCTCGTCGTCTGCAGTTGAAGTCTTCCCCGTTCATTCCTTTCTGCTTTTGATATTCCTTTATTTTGTTGTAGTTTATTTGTAAGGACCACATTTAACAAACAGCCATGGACAGCATCAAGAAGAAGATGATCGCCATGAAAATGGAGAAAGAGAACGCTCAGGACCGTGCTGAGCAGCTGGAACAGCAGCTAAGGGATACGGAAGAGCAGAAAGCGAAGGTAAGACTAATACCCGAAAAACCAATAAACCTTGTAAACGACCAACAGAACCAACTGTTAACTGTTATTACCTGTAAAAGATGCTGCAAAAGAAGTGAGACGCAAACTTATATTCTGTTGTGCATTTCATAGAACTTGTATTCAATTGTGCTCTGTTTCAACCTCAATTTTTGGAAATTCGTAAAAATGATATGTGTAATTTTGATATTGTAACAAAAATGGCATATCATTTGCAGGCACATGGCGGCCATCTTGAAATCTGATCCATGCCTTACTGTTATTATACCTATATGGCATGATAGTCGTCAGGTCCTATAACTAGATCAGATCTTCAATGCATATTGGTGTTGTCACAAACATAATAGTGTTCGTTGTGTTTTCGTGTAATTCATATTTTTCAACATTTTGACATTATTTAAGTCGCATGCGCTCTTTTCTTTGCGCTACTCTTTGCAAAGCATGCAAAAATGCGGAACTCATCAAAATTCATTTTGTAAATTCAAAAGATAACCCCCCTCCACGTCCCAGTGTGTTGTAGACTTGTCATGTTTTGCAGTCTGCGGCATATTTTGGTAACAAATTCAGCAATCAAATTTCGACTTTATTTTTCTTTCAGATAGAGGAAGATCTCACATCATTGCAGAAAAAGCACTCCAACTTAGAGAATGAGTTCGATACAGTGAACGAGAAATACCAGGAATGCCAAACCAAAATGGAGGAGGCAGAAAAGACCGCTTCAGAGGTAAGCAGACGGCGCTTTTGACGTCATCTGTCAATTTTTGGTGGTTGTTGTTTCAAGAACTATGATAATACATGCAGAAGTGTTATTCACATTTGAAACCCTCCCCCTCTCCGTACATTGCATGGCTAGCTTTCTTTTATATAGTTTGGAGGCCCAAACTTCAAGCTTTCTGGCTTCTGTTTGAATGATTTTTATCGTGTTACCTATTACATGTGATATAACATGTACATGTATCTATTAAATCCAATGGTCGGTGTTGTTACCGAAGGAGCTCAATGAGATATTCTGTGATGTTTGAATTGTGGGTGTTCTGTCCTGCTTTCTCTCTTTCTGTGTGTTGTATTATAAAATTTAAAGGATTTTAAGGATTAGACTGTGTATGATACGATCCGTGGAATGTAAACGTTGTGTTGTGGTTAAAATTTGCTGCATTGAGATCCTGCTGTGTACAGACTCCTCTTATCTGCCGGCGCGTATAATCGAATGCACACTCTACTACACCTGGATGTGACGTCACACTTCCCTATATGGGAATGTAACGCGAAGAATGCCTCTGCCAGTCATTACGCCGGAACCTCGACTAGTATCGGCTTTGCCGATAATTGCTCTTACTCCGTCGTCGCATCGGAACACTATTTATAGCCAATAAATGTATTCAATGTGACCCCGATTTAGATTTCAAAACAAAATACACGTGGTCATCTAGATTTTTAAAAAAAAGTTATTGACATATAGAAAAAAAACTTATATATTTTTCTCGGAGTTGTATGATAAATAAGGACAAATATTTTCTCCATGGAGAGAACTGGGGAGTTCGGTACGGAAGATTCCTGTAAGTGGAGGGACAATTGTGATAGTCTACAGGTGGACATGGATTTAGACACGGGACTTTCCCAGGATTCCGTGGTCAGCATGTCTTCATCACAACTCTCACAAGATTCCGTGGCCTCGTCACATTCCACAGATCTCACATCGGATTTACTTACTCCAGAAGTGTCCGTAAAGAAAAAGAAAAAATCGGGAACAAAAAAAGTGAAGAAGAAAAAAGACAAAGGTGATGGGGAGACAGGGGAAAAGGTTAAAAAAAGTAAAAAGGACAAAAGTAAAAAGTCCCGGTCCTCTTCGTCCGTCCGACCGGAACCGGAAGGAGGGAATCCCGTGAACCTAGTGCCAATGGACGAATTTGACCGAGTGATCTATAACAATGACCCTTTGTTCTCAGACATCGATATCAGTGGGGAGGAGGACCAGTCCCAGAAACCCCAGCGCCCCTCCCGCGCGCCCCGCCCCGGGGGCCTGATGTTCTCGTGCCTGTCCCTGGGAATTCAGTCAAATACTATGATTAAATACGCTATTATAGGAACAGAGGTCCAGAATATTTTAAAAGTGTCTCTAAGACGGGTAGGCTTTTATAATTTAGTGAAAACCCTGCAAATTCTCCCCTTTTCCTTTCAATCTTTGAAGTATTTTATGAGTTGTCACATAGATCTATAATGCATTGTTTGAGAGCTTTTCTTTCATCCGATTATGCAACTTAAACTTTCTGAAAAGAATTGGATTTTTACCAAAGTTTTATTGAGGGGCGAGTGATTTTGTGTGTGCTTCTCATTATAACAGTCTCTGTCTGTTTTCGCTTTTCGTCTGTTGATTGCTCATCACACGATGTGTTGTGCGGAGGGTTTCTTGGTCCTGCGCCAGATACAGAGGCGCATCCTCCCTGTAACCAAAAATAGACCTGGGTAACATGACTCCCCGGCAGCGAGAGAAACATGTGTGGGGATTTATGGAGGTGAAATGAATGCAGTGCCGGTGTTTTGTATTGCACGCAGCGGGGGCCGCATATCTCGTCAACAAATTAATCTTTAAGGGTGATTTGTCGGTACTGATTATTGTAATAAGGATGTGGTCGCGTGCCGGGAGATATATGGCTGTAGGGGGTCAGATTCGGTCAAGCGAAACTTGTAATATGCGAAGTCCGACATACTTGTTTAAATAACAAATAATAAGTATTGCAGTTGACATTTAATACCAGGAAATTTTATTTACAAAGCTTACTGATACATTTTAAGAAGAAAAAAAAACACATTTTTACATGTAGCGGTATTTATAAGCTAACTTATTTTATTAATTATCAAATTGAAGAAATTAAGATCCCCCCTTTTTTTCTCTTTCTTTAATGCATTTCAATTTTTAAAAGTAAAAATGTTTTTGTTTATTTTTCTTTTCTTTTTATTAACATGTTCATAAAATTATCATTATTGCAAAAATCCATATATGGAGTAAAATTAAACATTTACAAGGGCGGAAGGACAAATAAGAAACAGCCAGGTAAATATTTATGGGTCAAATTAGTCATGTGACACTATTTCGCATACTACACTGAACCATTGATAGGAAGGGTCGCGTAGTGATACACTGTAGTTTGACAACTCTCGTGATATCATTAATGCTTTTAACTTACTGGTGTTATAAGTCATTGAATTCTCCATCGATAAAGTCTATAAGATTTACAAAGGATATTGAAATAATACACATCGATTGTGGAACATTTTCTAAAGCGGAAGGATTAGGAATTAGAGTGAAGCGGTTACGTCGCCGGCGAATTTTTCTACCATTTTTGTGGATTTATTAACTAGGACAGAAACTTTTCAAAATGTCGATGGGAGGTGCAGGCACCCTGAAGGCCCTTAAAGACAAAATGGGCGCTTTAAGGGAAGAAAATGATATTCTAAAGGAAAAACTAGAAGTTCAACAACGAGTCAACGATGGTCTAAAGCAGGATAAGGATAATGTAGGTGTTGGCCGTTTTCATTTCCGCTCTTAATGCATTCCGAATTTCCTCGTGTTATAAAGCATGTGTGTTCCGCTATATTTGACATTAATTCCAAATTGTTTACACGTCGGAGCGTATCATATAGAATCATATTATTTAGAAATGTTTAATATTTTCCTGTTATATTTTTAAAAGCAGTTTTATGGGGAGGTTTGTCTAAAATGTTTGGACTTAAAGGAGTCTTGCTTTTATGAACAGCTCTAAACATGTTTAAATCGTGTCTATCTCATTGAATCAATATTGCTTCATTTATCGATCATCTGATAGAGAATCGGGATGTTTAAAGTGTTTAATAATCAGCCAAGTTTACTACTAACCATCCTGTTTATTCCGCTCTATTGGTAACAGTTTGATTCAGCTTGAGCCAATATTTGTCCTCTGTCCCAACATTTCTGTTATGATTGAAACCAGAATCTACTTTCACTTTTTGATATGACGTTTCTGCTATTGCACCAAGTTTGAAGAATTAGTTGTGTGATCTTTTTAAAGAAAACACAATCTGTGGTAACTTGTAAAATTACTTTTCATTAAAATGCGTTTGTTAAACTGAATTTTATTAAATTTAGGAACCAAAATCTTTTTGGAATGAAAAACGAACACTTGCCATGATCTCATTTTAAGTGTTAAGAATGTTATTCAGGGACAGTCTCCAGTAAAACTGCCCCATTTGAAGTTCTAGGAAGGGATGCTTGAGAATTTGTTTCCTTCTCGTGTTTAACAGAGGGCAATTATTCGTTCAGCCTCCTCTTACAGTTTATTTCCTCTTCTAAAAAAAGGCTTAACTTTCATGTGGTTCATTGGTACAATCTCTTGAAAAGTTCAATTTAGGAGTTATCATAAAGGGTGTGGACACATTGCACTTAGGCAGATAGGGGGCTTTGTTTGGGGAAAGTTTTTATCGTTTTGCCTGTAGTTCAGGTTATCACATACACATGTTGTAAACTGTGTCACTATCAGAAGCCAGGCCTTACATGCACAGGCCTGACCTCATAAAAACTCTTGAGTTTATCATCTCCCCTACAGAAAAGGAAAACACTGCTAAAGCATTAACTGTTTGATGTAGAGAAATAATTGCTGAGTATTAATATACTGTTATACAATGAGTAATATGTTAATTGTATGTTAATTGTGGCATAAGCATTGTGAGGTGATTTTTATTTATGAATAAGAGCTCCCATAAGGACAACCATTCATTGATAGATTATGCTTACTTCATAAAAACCTAGTTGATAAGCTTTAGGACATTGCTTTGAATTTACGTAGTCAGAATTAGTAAACCCATTTGAAATAGTCATGCACATCTTACACTGCTGACCTAAGGAATGTGATGTTAAAGTTATTACTCAAACAAGGATTTAATCACCTTTAATCACTGTGTGTAGTTTTATAACCTTAAGACCTCCTGTTTCAAACTTTTTCTAATCAGTCTGTATAGATGTAAACATAGGTATTGACACCTGAAGAAATCTGTGTCACCTTTGACCCTGCCCAGATGGCGTGGGGCCCTGTTTTGTCTGAGTGGCTCACCTTTCAGGTGTATGACAGGTGAATCAGTTCGGACCTGTACCATAACATCACAATATTAGCTTTCTCTGCACCAACAATTTTCATTTAAATTATTGTTTACCTGTAATTTATGTCAATAGAAAGGTATTTATATCAACGGTTTAAACTTTCTCTCGCCTGTCTGAGCGACTGGGGAATTTCTGGGGGAGGTGTATGCTGTCTGGGTAACGTTCTGAGTCATAGCCTTCAAACCTTGCCTCCCGAAATTCACACACTGCCGTTATCTGGTGGCTGCTGTCAGTGATATACAGGCATTAAATTTCTGCTTGTGTTTCTGTTTCAGTTTGGATAAAAATGAATCATATTTCTTTGCCCTCTCCACCTAGTCTGTGTGGTTCGTGTGTTAGCTGGGGGGATAGGGATGACATTCACAGACATCTCTTCTACTCTAGTTTGACCTGTGTTTCTTTGTGATTCTATAAAAAACAAATTGTTAAGAATTATAAAAATGACAGCCTTTTAACTCTGCCTATCCCTAGTGTGATGTAATTTCTTCTATTTATTGAATACAAGGATTCATTTATGTTGGTTTATTTCTGTTAAAGAGGGGGAATTTTTAGCACCATAAGAGTCAACATTGTTCTAGCCTCTATCTACATGTTCAACTAGAAATTAAGTTTGTGTAAAATTAAGTTGTAATGAAGTGAACGGCAGCATATATCAAGGTAAATCCTGGGGATAGTAAGACTGTAATGCTGAGTGGGCTGAATCCTTGTTCAAACACTTCTCTCTCTAATCTTGTACACTTGTTTACATCAGAAGGTGTAGCTTGGTATTTTAATTTGGGGCCTGCCATTGACTGCAAGGTGCTTGATTTATGCGGCCTTTAGTCACGGTTAGGTGCCCACTGTTGGGTTTAAAGCTTTGACCCAAAGTATGACAGTCAGATAATGCATACTTTAGAGATTGATTGCCAGGAATCCCGGCCTGAATTAAATTACGTCAACAGTAGGATTGTTTAGTTCTAACGGAGGCCTCAAGATGTAAACAAAAATGTAGTGAACATTTCTGGCATATTTCTGTGTTATTGTACTAGTGGAGGAAGCTGTTACTCATTGCTGAGTTGCTTGTATGATCCATAACAAATGTAAACTCATATGTTTTGAATTACATTGTTTTATCTTTTCTATGTTCAAAGTGAACTAGTTTAAAACCATCGCAACATTTTCTACAAATAAAGTTCAACATTCATGGAAGTTTTTGTATTGATCACATATTTACATCCAAAACTTTCAATGTTTAAAAAAAAAATTATAAATATACTTTTAAAAACTTCTAATTAGAAAATTAGGTTGAATGCAAAGATATCTTTAATGTAATTTATTACAACTCAAAATCTTGAAGTCACATTGATTATACCTGTTCAGTAAGATTGACCTCTGATTGACCTTGACCTTCGCTAACTGTTGTAGGCGGAACAAGAGATCCAGAGTTTGAACCGCAGGATCCAGCTCCTAGAGGAAGACATGGAGAGGTCGGAGGAGCGGCTCCAGACCGCCACCGAGAAGTTGGAGGAGGCTTCCAAAGCCGCAGACGAGAGCGAGAGGTAACCATCACTTTACTCCCTTTATATCCGTTCACTTCTCTATATTATCTCCACACAAATTACAGTAATTAAGCTTTATGCACACTTTAAAAAGGCAACTCTTGTCTTGAATTCTCAAAATTAAAATGCTTTTTAATCAAGTATTCTGAATTGGTCAAAAGATTGTATTCATAGTTAATGTATTTTAAATAATTTGATTGCTATTTTCATATACTTGCTTTTAAATTTATACAGTTTATTATGATGTCACTGTAAAGATACTATTCATCCTTATCAAAATAACACCCTTCTATTATATATATTTTGTTATTGTTTGTAAACCCTGTACATCAGTGAACAGACCAAAGGCAACAAATAATAATAAAGAATGTTTTACCACAATAACTCTGGGAAAACTGCATTTAGTAATGATTTTTTGGGGGGTGGGGGGAGGGTAGGAGAAAAGTTGATAAACAGTACTAGCAGGCTTGAAGTTCTGGGGACAGACTGATGTACAGGGTACTTTTTATCGGCATGAACATTTCGCAGTGCCCCCCAGATCACAGTCGCTGTCGGAAACCCCAATAAGTTGCAGAAATCACTCAACCACATCAACAATAACGTGTGCATCAATTGATTTTCCTGTTGCAGTCAGAGATGTATAAATTATTGGATTTGCGGCTGTGACTCGGGTCTGGGGGGCATATGATATAGACCTGTTACTCCGGTCCCTTTGTTTGTTTGGGCCCTAATTGTTGCAAGGAGACTCATTATTTGATAAGTCCCTGATCTGATGGAAATACAAACACCATGTAGGTATTTTTTGTCAAGGGGTAGTGATAAAGGCCGGTATATAACTGTTGTAGTCCTAGCTTCCTTATCTCTGTGTAACGGAGTCATTTCTGCAAGGCTCAGTAGCTACTGAATGGCAGGATAATTAATTTTACTCCATATTGAACAAAACATAGCCAGCCAAGTACCTGATAAGAAGAAATAAAATATGTCAAATGTAGATTGAATTGAAATAGCAATGCAGGTATAACTAATGTGTAATAAAAAAGTTTTCCCTTGAGGCTATTATACCTGAATTCATTTTGCATGGTTTGCATGTTTTTTGAATATTCAAAACTTTGTCAGATATAAAGCCATTGTTAACATTTACGGGAAGGTGAAATCTGTTTGCTATGTTTATGCAAAACTACTACTGATGAAAGGCCAGGGGTTTGAGTGAATATGGATGATGTATGTAATGAGGTATCTGTAGAAACCCAGAACTCAAAGGGGCATCTCAAATAATACAAGATTTCATCTCTCCTAAATGTTTATATCTAACCATGGAAAATGTGATGTAGGATGACTGTAAAAAGAAAATGTTTTGTCCCAGGATGCAAACATTTTCTTTCTGTCGAACTTGGACTCCATGTAAACTTGTATCATCTCTAATGCCAAAGGGTGATGGAAAATCAACTACTTTCACAACAAAACATCGTGAATCTGTATCGGTCTATGGCTAATTGCACTACTCCAAAGCTTCTATATACATATATACCTGTAACTTCCTAACACATTTTACTTAGATATCATTACAATCGGCACTGATTTCCAAAACGTAAAACACATTAAATACAGACTTCCTCATATCCATTTAATGAAAGCTTAGATTTGATAGGCTCAATAGTTATGCTAATTAAGTGTTTTACCCAATGGCATTAGAGGTCGTCGAACACTTGAGAGCAGAAATCGAACGGATGAATCTCGAATGGATGACATGGAAGGGAAACTGCGACAACTGACAGAAGTCGCGGAAACGTCAGAGAACCGATACACAGAGGTAATAATGGGTACATCCAAGCCTTGATTGCATGTTCTATAAATTTTTAAACAGAGCCCGCCGATGCTTAGAAAATAAGAGTTTATTGGACGATGGACGAATAGACCAACTTGAGGGCGGAATGAAACAGATGGAACTAGTGGCCAATGAGGCCGAAAGGAAATACGAAGAGGTATGTAACTATGGCGATGCCATGGTGACCATTGGATGTTGTTCTAGGAAGCAAGTTGGGGTACCTTAAGGTTTGTCTAGTATTAATGAGATTCGGATTCCTTCTCTTCCAGATGTGGATTGCTAATTAATTCTTTTGCTTTAATTTCAGGTTGTGTAAATTGGCATGTATTAATGGGTGTTGAGGTTGTGGAACTAACCAAGTTTTTTCTGCTTTTTGTTTGTTTGTTTCTGACAGAGCGCGGAAAGTTTTAGAAAGTCGAAGTTTTGCCGATGATGAGAGAATCGATGCCTTAGAAGGGCAGCTCAAGGAGGCTAGATATATAGCAGAGGACACCGACCGAAAATATGATGAGGTCCTTAGTAAAAGTCCACATAATCACTGTATCTCTGTATACTGGCATGCCACCTCTAACACTGGTCGTTTACTTGTAATCTCTGTATCCCTGTAGCAGCTCTGCTTTGACCTTTCAAAAAAAAGGCATAGGGAAAAGATAGAAAACAAGTTATAAGTCCTGATGACCAAATGTTGCCAAAATGTACTCTGCGTGGCTGATCATGTACAGGGATAATGAAAAAAGATTTGAGACCTTTTTATTTAAATGATAATGTCTTCTTCCACCAGAAACCGCAAGGTCTTGGAAAACCTCAATAACGCCTCAGAGGAGAGAACTGATGTCTTAGAGAAACAGCTTACTGAGGCCAAGCTGATCGCTGAGGAGGCCGACAAAAAATACGATGAGGTGAAGCAGCGTGGACTCGAGGCTCGAGCTACATCACACCCCTGCTTCTTATGCAGAAAACGTTTAAAGTAGAAGTAAAAAAAAATCTGTTAAATTTTTGGTCTCCTCATATGAAGCAGGGGTTGGTATCACCATTTGATTTGGTATTACTGATGGTTAGCTCAGAACCAGAGTTGTGCATCCCTCAAGGAATGTGTTTGGACATGCCAAAAATGTGTTTTGTTTTTTCCCCCTAAAAGTCAATAACAGCCTGGCCTCTGTAATGGAGTGATGTGTAGGAGGCCACTGTGTGTGTTGTAAACCCCTAGAGTCTGATAGATCACAAGTTCTCTATTCCATAGCGTGATATGCCAAATAACTCATAAAGAAAAGTCAATTTGAGTGTTTTGAGACTGCCCCCAATCACTGAAATGAAACAGAGAACTGTGCCAGCCATCATTCCCATAGTTCCCCAATTTCTTTTTTCTTAATATTTCATCATCATTTCTGTTCTAAATTCCATTTTTTTGCCAAAATGTTAAAATCTTCTAATTCTTTTCAAGTTTCTGTACTGCATCTTGAAAACAAGAAAACTATCGGAATGCATGGCCATATACTAATTTAGAATCCCTTAAGTATTAACATTGGTCACAATGGTACATGAAGGATAATATTTTAATGGAAAGCAAATTGACAGAAGCTAGGTGAAGTTAATGACTTGCACATTCCAAACCCGACTGTTTAATTTGATTTTACTTGCTAAAACGTGCTAAAATATATTTCAATAAATGAATATCTTGAATGAGGAGCAGTCCCCTGCTTCAAACCCTTTAAGTAGAGAGCTTCATGTATCAGACCATGTACGATTATATTTACAGGTGCATCTTGGGAATGCTGTTTGAGAATGACACAGCAGCTGTAGGTTAATTATTAATCAATCAGTAATTAGATCCACTGGAAAAGTGGTATGCAAAGAGACAAGCACCCAGAATACCCAGATGTTCTGATTCTTTTAGGTGCTTGTTTCATGTTTAATTTTCTATCTTCAGCTTGAATTGTTGTGATATAATTAAACCAAAGAAAAACTTGTTCTGAACAATTTGACAATTCATTGTAGAGATTAGATAAATATGTGAGGAAAATATCACAAATGAGGCGTTCAGGCTGGAAACTTTACTCTGTCAATTCTGTGATTTTGGGTTTTCATTGATTTTCAAAGTTTTGAATAAATAATTTAGATTTGATAATGTTACACTATTTGAATAATGATAAAAAATCAGTTAAAATCTGAGAAGCCAAAGAAAGAATTAACAGAGATGCACTGTGAACAGTTTTATTGGAATGAATGATTTGATATTTATGAAGCAGTTTTTAGTTGATTTTTATGTTTTTTTTTATTTGTGACTATTTATTCATATAATTAATTCATGTTTGCATTATTTTTACCCTGTAGTTTTGTACTGATTGCATAAGTTGATGAGTTATTTGTTATAAATGTATAGCTTCAATTGTTCTATACTGTTTCAATAATTTAACTCCAAAGTTCCCCATTTTTTAGCTATGCATTCCTGTTATACTGTTCTGATGTTAATATAACGTAGGTTGTGATAGCAAGGCATGAGTTTGAAATTTATTACTAATCCCTTAATTGTTTGAAATATCGTTTTTAAAAAATTATCAAAGGAAATTCATTAGAAAATTGAAAACATTAACAACAAAGAAAAATAGTTTTGAGTTCAGAGAAATAAATTTTATTAAAGTAATAAAATTTTTAGTAAAGAACTTGAGTAAGGAGAATGTTTTGGAAAGAAAAACTTTTCGGATAAAGAGACCATTGCGTTGGTCACTGTGACTGATTGTCTGTCTGTCTGTGTCACAGGCCGCCCGTAAGCTTGCTATCACAGAGGTGGACCTTGAACGTGCTGAGGCTCGACTTGAGGCCGCTGAGGCGTGAGTATCCAACAAACCGTGACAGTGCACGCCGCCCCACTGCGAATGCCTCAGAGTTGTGTCCCCTTAGTTAGTTACAATAACATTAACTGTTTCTGTGTGTTGTTTGCCTTAACTCTGGTTATGACCTGAATAACATTTTGTAGGCTGCACGAAAATTATGTGTACTAGAAGGCGAATTAGAACGAGCTGAAGAACGCTATGAATTAGCTGAAAGGTTTGTTTCTGATCTTGATTCTAAGATTAATAATTTGGAGCAAAATTTAAAATTGAAAAGAGATTTGATATTTAATATTTGATATTTAATATTATGTAAAAAAAAGAAAAAAAAAAGAGGATGCATGATATCATTGACTGCTGCACTACTCAACTTTTTTATCTTCAAATTTATTTTAAAAGAGAAAGAAAATGATAAGCAATTATGCATACATTATATGTATTATATTTCACAAAGTCACTAGAATCTGTGTGAAGTGCATGATTAAGCATGAATTACAGCATTGTAGAAAGGGGAGGTCAGGGGAAGAGGGTGGAGCTCAGCATTAAAGTTTGTTTATAATAGGAGGGAATGAATGATAAGACAGTGGGCTTCCAGGAAAATGACTTACTCTTGAGGGAGTTGGATGGGGGCTACTGGTTGAAGTTTGCCAAGATGTAATAATTAATGCAGGGACATAGTCTCTGAATTCCAAAGACAATGGACTTGTTATCAGTTATAGCAGTTAGGGTTTAGAACATTGGTTAAACAAGGAGGAATAGAAAGTCAACAAAATATTATAGATTCAAAAAGATAAGCCTGTGTAGGTGGGAGTTGTCCTTGGGTGAATATTACTTGAATTGAAATCGGGCAGAGGGCATAATGCTTAAGATTAGAGACCTGATAAAAGAAGGGGGTGTGCATATTCAAAGCATGGTGTGCTAATGTTTGTATGTTTTTGTTGTTTCCCATTGCAGCAAGGTTAAAACCCTAGAAGATGAATTGCATGTAGCCACAAATAGCCTTAAAGCTTTAGAAATATCTGATGAAAAGGTATGTGTCTACTTATGAACAGCCAGGCTGATCAGGCTCACTCAGACTCGCTCTAGGTGAGCCTGACTCGGCCGAGATTATTAACTGATATTATGATGAGTGGATGTACGCTGGGGGCTTCAGTCCAAGTGTTGGAAGAGCCTGGATCCACCCCCAGAGGTGTTAGCGTTTAGTGCATGTCACAGCATGCCTGTGTTTAGTGTTATTTGTGTATTTTTTGGACTGTGAGACCCAGCGTACATGCACTGCCGATTCAGTCTGGATTTTTCAAAAAGAGGCAATGTGACCCAGATATTTTACCCACAGTTGGGTTGGTGTGGCATGTTGTGATGGCAACTGATTGCATGCTTCTCAAGATCCCAGTGTTGTGTGCATTCAGTTTATTTGGAGAAAGAAAAATAAACATTTTTATTATTTTGATAAAAAAAATGAGAATTTGAGATTGAAATGTCCTTTTCAATGTCTGTCGGCTCTAAAAAAAAAAAGAAAAAGAAAAAAAAATTGTTAATTTTTTTGTATTTAAGGGTTGAGAATTTATGTATAAAAACCCTGAACCATATTAGACCCTAAACAGCCATCCATACGCAAAAGATCAAAATCAGCAAAGCATTGCAAAGATTTAGAATTAAAGGCCAGCAGACATGCCCAGTAAACCCTTCTCTTGTACTATTACAGCAAAGTTTATGAACTTGAAGAACAACTCTCAGTTGTGGCTAACAATATCAAAACCCTGCAAGTTCAAAATGATCAGGTAAGGGGGAGAATATCCAGGCTGGATCACACAGGGTGCAACTTCACTTGGAACCCAAAGGTCAAATCAGAAACCAGCTCCATGTCATTACAGAATACAGTCAGGGTCTTTGGGAGGTCTGGATAGCTTTGAGAATATTCTTGAAAAATGTATCATGGAGCAGGTTTCAGATGGCGAAAGCAGGCCCAGATGGGGTCTCAAAGTGGGGATGCAGTCCTGATATATTGTTTGGAAATGTTAGTCTTAATTTCTGAATTTCAGGAAAGTATTGGAGTTAGAAGAAGAACTTAAGGTGGTTGGCAACAATATGAAATCGTTGGAGATCAGTGAGCAAGAGGTATAAACACTACACACCCCTGTGTACCTCTGCTGGTGTGCATGACGATGTATGCAGGCCTACAAGCATGCTCACATTTGGTTTTGTCAGAACCGACAACGACCTATTTCATTATTTTTATTTATTTTTTATTTTTTTTTTTGATTTGGTAATATGATTTGTCTACATGACAAACAACAAGAATGTTGTCTATGTTTAGGAAGGAGAGGAGGTTAATGCAAGACTTAGGTATCTTTAAAGTGGGCACTCTCTCCCAGTAGCACATATAGAAGATGTTGAGACAAATGACCAAGCATGATTTAACCCAAGAATCAGACCCCAGTTTTACACTTTATTTTGCACTTAATTAGAAAAAAAAAGATTGAGATTATAATAGGAATAGTCACTTCAGTGTTTGATAAAATATTTTGGGTTTAAACAGTATATCTGGAGAGGAATGGGAGAACTAAGTGTATTTTTGGGTGGTATGGAAGAACTGAGTGTTTTGAGGGTGGTATGGGGTGGTACAGTATTGAGGGTGGTATGGGGTGGTACAGTCTTGCATTATTTCCTCCTCCACAAGAAGTGGACTAGTGTGATGACGGTGATGTAACAGATCTATAGGTGTAGACCAGCAGCCGTCTAGACAAACTAGCACCTGCCAGTGGCCCGCAATCAGGCCATAGATCACATAGATCTGTTTGTTTGAACTCTCCAGTAACTGTAGTCCTCTATGGAAGTATTCCAGACAGAGTCTGTCATATGTCATGTATTGACAACCTACCACCAGCTCATCAGTTGTTGGTTTCAAAAACTGAGAAAAAAATGAGATTTTATGGAGTCTTGAAAAAAAAACCCACTCAAGCTCTTTGACAGGTTTCCACCCTCAAAATTTTTAAAAATCTTTCAACCTTCTAGTGGAATTGCGTTTAATGTAAATCTGAAGCAGCTGATGAACTGGTGTGTGACAAACATGAAGAATAACCTGATTATGTGCATGATTAGCTAGATTCATCCATATGATGTTGAAAACTGAAATATGTGAGGGTGTTTCCAGTAATGCCTGGAGACCTTTACAGTGAGGGTGGGAGGGGGTCGGGTGTTTTATGCCTGGCCAGTGTTGTGACCATCTCACTGTGCTTCTTGTCCATGCCATGCCCAGCTCAATACCACGCTCAAATTGTAATTAATCTTGACGCAAAATTTAAGCAAAATATTGAGTGATTTTTTTTTTTGTCCTAATCAGGGTTTTATATTGCACATTGCATGACTATTTTGTAAACATTTTAATTTCAAAGGAAAGTTTCATCGAGAGAAAATAAAACCATTTGTGAAGACTAACCACTGCTACAGTAGTTATAGTGCTATGGCGTCCATATAATGTGGTGCATGTAACATCTGTAGCCATCATAGCTGTGGAAAAAGCATGGAGTCAAAATAACCCAAGTTATTAGACCCATTTAGTTATTTTCTGAATTCCTAGTATCCATCATTTTGAATGAATGATATTCAAGAAGAGAAAATGATATGGGAACTTCAAATGAACTTGTCCTCATAATTTAAATACATCTTATAAATATTTTGGAATAAAGGCATTTAATTAAAAATGATTGGGGGGGGGGGGTACTAGAAACCTAACCCATTTTTTTTTGTTTCAAAATGCATCACATATTTCAGTTTCTTGATGAAAAACATGTTTTTACATCAAAATGTTATTAGAAATTTAACTCTTTGTTTCAGTGCAACTTATTTTATTTAAAGCTACATTAACTTCTAGTTAGATTTTTAAAACACTAGTTTTGTTATAGTCTGCACCTGTATCACTTGAATGTTTGTTTTAATGTGACTTTGACCCTGATTTTCAGGCTTCACAAAGAGAAGACAGCTACGAAGAAACCATTAGAGATCTTACACAGAGGCTGAAGGATGTAAGTCCAATGCTTACTTACTCTATCTATGATATTTACTACACTATCTATATCATAATCTTTATTTCTGATGGCAATTGTAGATCAGCTAGCATTTAAAGTTAAAGTTTCGAATGCTTAAAATGTTACATGTATTTGCTATGCGGCGTTATTTGTTTCCCAATCAATGTCTGCAGCATGAATGAAGAGGGAGGGTTTTGTGGAATACTATTCTTTGTTTTGATTGGATGAAATTTTTTTCAGGTCACACATGACCTCTTTTTCGTGATAAACATAATTATTTTATTTGTGTAATGAAATCCACACTGATGGTTGAATATCGTGCATCCTTAATTAAAAGGCCATTGGTCAAATTGACCTCTTTGTTAGAGGAAGATCTTACCATTAACTGTTGTTGTGTTGGGTGATCTGTTACATTCGAGTCCCTTTCTACAGGCTGAGAACCGGGCTACTGAAGCTGAGCGAACTGTATCCAAACTCCAGAAAGAGGTTGACAGGCTTGAAGGTAGGCCCGGCATGAACAACGGAGTTACTCCCCTTGCGCATTTACCTGTCTCACTCCGAACAATATCTGTGTCTAGATTTCACTGTTGACTTCAGTTCAAAAAGCAAATTATGTACTGTGAATGTGTTTTTGATATCACAATTTATTTTGCAATGCCACAAGTGAATGTTCTAAAATTCAGATAAGTTTTCAGTGACCGGTCAACATTCAGATCTAGGCACACAGACTGTTGGAGTGGGCCCCCATATTAACACAGTTTTGATTTCAGCCAGTGCCTGAAGGAGGGGTGTGCATTGTATAGTGTTACCAAAACTAAAAGCATGAGAAGCTTGATGTGTAGTTAGGTTAGAAATAAAACATGGCCTTGACTTTTACCACAGAGCCAGAATAGAGCTGAGGTTGCAGAAAGGCAGGTATACACTCTCCAACTGGAGAACGACAAATTGTCAGGTAAAGCTCACCTGTCAGGTAAAGCTCACCTGTCAGGTAACGTCTCACCTGTCAGATAAAGCCTTGCACCCAGCACTGGTCATTCTTTGCTTCTATTGCAGTCTCTCTCATTCCAACTGTACAGCAACCATTTGTAGATTTTTTTTTTTTTTTTAGAAATATTCTGTTAAAACTGCTGCTATAGGGAGATCTTTTACATGCCTTTAGATTTTACTTGTAGAAGACAATTAGTTGGGGATTATAATTTTAAGCGGTATAATACATTTATAAAGTAGATTGGAATTTGATTTCTCTTAACATTATTAAATATATTAAACATTTGCACTCCTTGGTTATTTTGATATAATTAACAAAAGTTTTTTTGGCGGAAAACAGGAGCAAACAGAAAACCAAGTTTCATTTTTCAAATTCCCATAGAACACTTGATATAGTATAAAATTTCATTGTAAACTCTGTCCATCCTGCTACACACACTCGAGTAGTCCCTCTCTGAGCACTCACTCCCCCTGTGTGGCCACGCCCCTGCCTAGGTAAGTATCTGGTCTCTGATTGGCTCTAACATTGATGTTGTATTGCACACCTCTAGTCCATCAGATGGCTGGCCATTATAAACTGTTACTATGCAGTCTGCTGTTTTATCTTCTTATTTAATTTTGTAATCTTTGATCATGCTTATTGTGAAAGATAATCCCACACAGTTTTTAACATTTCATTATGAAAACTGTTGACTTTTAAAATTTTAAAATTCTGATGGAGAGATCCAGTTATAACTTTTTACTATAAATAGGAATTTTATTTACTTATATTTTATGATTTCTTAACAATGAACTTTTAATTTTGAGAATTTTATTTACTAGAAAATATCTTGTGATTTCAAAATTTAGCTCAATTTTTCATACCATATTTTGTAACTTGTAAATTTTTTGCCTCAATAAAAAAAGAAGTTGGTGAAAGATTTAGGAGCATGTTGACCGGTTGTCATAGTAACAGCTGGTCCCTCATAGTTTATCAGAGTTCTGTGTTTTTGCATTATGACATTCTGTGTTGCATTCTGCATGAGATTGACCTATTGGCATGTGTCTGTGTGTGAATTACAGATGACTTAGAACAGGAAAGGAAACACAAGCTGGAACTACAAGCCGAGATGGAGGCCACGCTCCAGGATCTGAGTAACTTGTAGAACCAGGGCTAGTTTTAGATGATCTACACAATTTTTGTACAGGTTTGAAACACCTACATATTCATATAACATGGTCAAATATGTACTAATTGCATTTGCATGGAGTTTTTGCATCAGTTGTGTTTAATTGTACTATTTGTATGAAGTCTTCATCTTCAGAACATACTTTTTTATTATATGTTCTCTATAGAATTAGTACTATAAAGGGGCAACACTCTACTTTTGGAGGGTTATAGTTCTTATTGTAAAGCCTATGTATTAAAATGTTAGGTGTTTTTTACCGTGGGGTGATGGGAGATGTAAAAGACCGACAGTTTAATGGATATAAACGCAGTTGTTCGGTATGATAGGTTGGTGGATATGAATGTCAGGATAGTAAATCATTAATAATTCACAGTAAAGATAGAAGAGTTTGATTCACTATTTAGTGAAAAGGATGGTGAATATAAATTAGTGGTTAGAGGTGAGGTAAGGAATTGGTTATAATGGGGTATGACAGACGGGTTCGACGCTATAGTTATAAAAATTCAAAATAGTGAGGTTTGACTAGGTCTCTTAAGCCAAGGACTCAAACTAACCCATTCTCTCCTGTGTTTCAGATGAACTGCTTGCAGAAAAGGAGCGATACAAAGCCATTAGTGACGAGCTGGATCAGACTTTTGCCGAGCTGGCAGGATATTAATTTTTCCTCTCTCCCTCACCTCTGTCAAAGGCCAACACGAGACGGAAGGACTTTTTTCACAGCTGGCACGGTCACTGTTGTAAATGGACATTTTATTATGTTTCATCTGTATAATGGTGTTAGAGATATAAACAAAATGTGGACGGAGATTTTTTTTCTTTATGAATGATCAAATATTTAATTATATTTCATGACGTGTTCTGATGAACAAACTTTCTAAATTAAAAAAAATGATAAAACTTCTGAGGGTGGACTTGAATCTTTCTGAATCATCACTTGTTATTTTGTGTTGTATGTTTCCATGCTATGTTAAAATTAGGCAAGGTTACTGGTTCAGATGGTATATATATATTTATATATATGTTTATATGTGATACATATTTATACTGTATTATAACACGATTCAGTTTTTGGAATCTGCATTGGACTGCCAGACTTAGATAGAGCCACCATTAGGGCTGTAATCCTCTTACAGTAACCGGGTTTTGTTTTAACATACCGCCGGGGTCGGGGGGTGGGGGGAGGGCTACTATGCGGTCAGTGGTGGAAATTTTAGTGCCATCGAAATGGCAGTTTCCTTATGCATATCGACTGTAATTCAGGGGGAGATCGTCAAAGATATAGAAAACAATAAATCACAAAAAGTCCAATCCATTGTAAGCATGGCAATATCCAGCTAATGTTTCTGTCGGCCATTTTGATGCTAAAATTTCCACTCCTGTCTACAAAAGGACTTGTGTATATGATAGCCAATGTGATTGTGTAGTCTGAGTACACGGTGGCTACCTATTACAGGGGCTCTATTTCCATCTAATAGGTGTATGTCACATAAATTTGTAATATTTTCCTTGCATTAAATTCTTTACTTTATGAAATTTTATACCGAACTTGTTTATCTTTTTATCATAGTACACAGTTGTCATATTTTTACTAGCCATTTGAACGTTAGATTTCTATAGACTGTACTAATATATTGGATTTGTTACACCAGTAGACAGGGGAGGGAACCCTCCGCTGGTCACGTGATATCCGCTTTTCTCTACTGCTTTGAGTCTATTGTCCCTGGATATTGCCTTAACCAAAATAAAATTGTACTTGCTTACCATACCACAGTGTGTTTTGTACTCAATCATTCATATTTATATATCCAGAGGGAATTTTGAAAACACCAGTTATTGCTAGTTAAGTAAGATGTTTATAAATCCACAGGAATAGTTCGGGGGGGGGGGGGGGGGGGGGGATTCAGGTTATTAAAAAGTTGGACTATACAAATTAAATTGCTATCATTTGGAGAATAAATCCGAACATTTAATGAACTGCATGACCATTGTGTATGAGACGAGGTTGACCCAGGATTATTACGGTTCATGAATAACATGGTAAATCTGGTAGATGATCTGGAATACTTTTAAAAGGGCATGCACTTTGATTCGGTAATGTAGTCACCATTCACATCTCTTGTAAAACCGATACAGAGCCAGTTCATTTAACGAGCTAACCAGAGATTGTCGGGGAAATATTTAATGGGAAAATGAAAGGACAATCATTTCAAAGTCCAAAGTCATGTATAAAGTCGCTTTTGATGACGATACATAATTAAGCTTACTATCTATACATTTATAAGTAATTAGTGTCAAAAAAGAAATATGGTACGGTAAACGCAACAATATTAACCTGGGTTAATAAAGAATACTTCCTAAATGATACTGAAACAGCTAATGTAAATACATTTGCTGTATTATCAAATACAAAATGATGTATAATTGATATAATGGACAGGGATATACGCGTAAATTGTAAGGATATGTCAAAAACCACACAACACAGCTTATAAGGCTGTTGGAAGGTTACATGTATCTTAAAGATTTTATTTCTGACAATTATCACTTGCTATAGGTGTTTCACAAACGATCACATCTGATCCATCCTTATATATACTAAAAGTCCTACGAAACACGCGTGTACATTAAAAAAAACAGTAGTGCTAACATACATACCTTTAATAAATTAAACTTTTATTTATAAATTCTGTTGATTAATTAATAAAAATATTGTTGTTAAACAACAGGAAATAGCTATGCTATTAAGATATTTGTCTGTTTATAATCAATCATAAATTATAGCTACCTGTTTTGAATCTCGTTTAAATATTGGAAACATTTGGTTAAAGAGATATATATAGATGCAATGGTTAGGCCAGTAAAATCTCAAACTCCAGAAAGCAAATATACAACTCAATTTAGACGATCGAGATGATAAGAAAAGAATTGCATGTATATTTTTGAAAACCTATTTCTGAATTCGTCCCAAAAGCCATACCTGTATTTCGTTTACCATTGAATGTTAATGCGTTGTTTGGTTGCTTTATATGGACATGCACGTAAATATTTAACAGTCCATATGAGCTATGTATACAATTATTGGGTATTTCCATACATACTTTAGACAGGAAATTTATGACCAAATTAAAATTGAATGCAACGATAGTACATGTTGTTTACTGCATCAAGCATGGTAATAGAGACGAAATAAAGAAAAAAATCTGAAGGTAGCAGTGAATATTTTAAACACCTAAGACATGCACAGAAAACAACCGACACTAACTATCAATTATAAATAAAAGAATAAATAAATAAATAAATATAAATAAAGAAGTCAACAAAGATACACGTGAATCTATCAGAACATAGTAAACCACTGTCGTATATCCGCGCCGTTAGCGACATGTATATTCTAAACAGCTAAGACATGCACAGAAAACTACCGAAACTAACTATCAATTATAAATATAAGAATAAATATATAAATGAATATAAATAAATAAGTCAAAAACGATATATGTGAATCTATCTAACATAGTGAACCACTGTTGTATATCCGCGCCGATAGTGACATGTTTGGATAACGTGAAAATGGCGTATCCATTGCAAAAACTACGAGTGTTGTGTTCTTTTTTCTATCGACAATGAGGCAACTATTAATTAAAATATCGTAATAGTCATTCTTATTTTTTTTAAAGGTTTTACAGTTGAAAAAAATGTATGTGCTATTTTGTTCATCGTGAATAAAAACGATTTATTTGTAAGCATATCAAACTTTAACGTGTCATTTAAAGGCAAAAACCAAGATCTATTTTAAAGGGACATGGTCACGATTTTGGTCAAAAATTATTTTTCAGTATTTTTCAGTATGGCTTTTTTAATTGGCAACCGAAATTTGAGTGTTATTTGTTGAGTTATATATTTAAGCGAGTTAAAGAGCTTGAAATTCTTCGCTATGTAAACAAAGCGTTTGTTTACATTTTGAACGTTGAAGTAAAGTTTTCAGTTTTAAACCTAAAACGAATGTGTTAAACGCAAGGAACTGTTCATCTATGCTTACAATAAATGAAAGATAGACAAATAAGATGGAAAAAGAATTTTTACTGGTATATTGAACCTATGTAAACAAAAACATGGCACGAGCCTTGTTTACATGACAAAGAATTGTGAGCACTGTATCTTGCATATAACTCTACAAATGACTCTCAAATTTTATTTGATCATTAGAAATGCATTTCTAAAGCATTGTAAATAATAATAATAAAAATATAAAAATAGAATTTGACCAAAATCGTGATTATGCCCCTTTAACAGTTAAAGATTACGTAGATAATATACCACATACTAAAAATCTGAAGGAGCCAAAATTAATTTAAAACATAACACTTACAAAATGAAACCATTTCAATATCTTTTTAATACATTAATATATATAAAAATAATAATAACTTCATGCACATGCTAAATAAGTAGTACCGTTTGGATAAGTAAATTATTCCGGTTGTCATGCTAAAATATAAATTGTGAAGATGGTACGTTTTGAATAATTTAAAGACGTAACATTTTTTATATTTTAGACAAAACTGGAGCAGTTTGCCTTTTATCGGTGTGCAACCGAACATACATATTTAAAAAAAAATAGTTGACCATTCAGTTAATTAATTACACAGCATGCAAAAGAAGTATTAAAAGCAGGTCAAAAGAACTTACGATTTTTTTCCAGTCCGACAGTTTCATAAACGTGATGAAACCAAAATTCTTCCACATGTCTGAAAGGGACTAAAACCGGATGTGAAAGTTCGTTTAAGTAGACAATCATGTTTTTTCCCTCTGATAAAATGGTATACTTAGTATATAAAGAACAAAGTACGGTTGTTACCTATATCGGCCTAGTAAATATGAAAAAAATAAACTCCGACATCAGCAGCTCTATAGTGCTCGTTTATTTTCTACACCTTTGGGTCTATCAAAATACGGTATTAAAATGGCGCCAAAACGTCACACATATACTACGTAGATTCCAAAACCTTACCATGTACCAATATTTTTTCTAAATATCGCAGTTTTTCGGAATTTGATCACAGTTTTTACTATGGTCGCATCGAACGCGATTCATGAAACTTATATATGTTATTCATTCAACTATAATGTTTTGATTTATAACCGTCCCGTCAATCGCGTTTGCTGCGGCCATCGTTAAAAATCAAGTTTTGATTATTCCGGAATACACTATAACGCGTATGTTTTTCTTATTTCGAGAGTTTTATCGTCCTTATAGTTTTAAAAATTAATAAATATACAAATAATTTGTAAAATTTGAATTGATCAAAATACATTCCATTACAACAAGAACCTCGTTGCTCTTGAAAATTTAATTTCTTTTACGGGTTTTTCAATAACACCAGATTGGTTTGTTTTGCTATATACAAATGCGTCCGTGACAACAGATGATGGATTGTCTGCAAGCTGCACTTTAGGTAACTATTTAATTCATAATTACATAAATACATATAAAGCCCTTAATATAGCTATTCTTTTGTTCATGCTGCTAAGATTTCTTTATAGTAACATTTTTTGTCGTCTGATAAGTCTCACATATTGTACATAATATGTATCATATGACGTCATTGGATGTGAGAGTCACGTACGGGGAACAATGATATTCAAAATAAGTTAAACTAAACATTGACCGTAACTTTATTATTTGTTCACAGATATTTTAAGAGAATTTAGGTATATATAGAGTGAAATAAACTTAATTTCATTGGTTATCATAATTGACTGTAAAATTATATTTATACAGTGTGTAGTAAGTGACTCGATAGCTGAGTGGTTAGCGATGTCATGTCCGTGCAATGTGCTGGAGTCGTATGAATTAAAATTTTAAGAATTTTCTACAAAATGTGCTTAATTTTCTGAGCTAAGCAAGATGCTTTGTTTCTGTTGCATAATATTCTAAGCAACATACTTCTGTGGTAATACTGTAAAGCATACCGTAATCCACTTACACTGCATACCCTTATTCACTTTGATGTAAACTTTTATTGGCATAATACTATATAATTTTCATGAAAATGAAAAGTGTTATGAACTAACAGAGGAAAATTGGATTAAATTTAATCATCATAAAACTTAAAGTCCAAAATTAAACCAGTGTCATCAAAGCGCCATCTCACATTTGATTATCTATAATAGCATACAATAAAATACATTAAATCATTCATCATTACCTTAATTGACCATTGGAAACAATTCACTTTGCACAGTAACTCCAGGGTTTACAACAGGGATTTGAGTTAAAATTATTTCCCCTTTTGTGTACAAAAGGGACAAGAGAGGTAACTCTAAAATCTTCTCTGTAATGCGCATTTTTATTTATTTATCTACATTGATATAATGCAGGTATTCGTTACGATGAATTAGCATAAGTGTAATAATGAAGTTTTTGACTAATTAATTAAGACACATACAAAAATTACAGAACAAGTGACCCGATTTTGTAGAGTTTACAAACTAAGAGCAAATTTTATAACTTTAGACTGACCAATCGATAAACGGGGCATGTATATTTCAGTCTGGCTGTTTCTATAGAGCTATGAATTAACTATAAGTTTTCGTAAGATATAGAGGGAATAATACTTGGTAGATGTAAATATATCTTTGTAATATAAGAACGCTGTGTTGAATCCCCCCCCCCCCCCCCCCCTTTTAAAGCCAGTAGTATAAGCCCCCCCGCTGGGCGGTTCAACTGAGTGCACTTTTTATGCAAATGAGGTGTTGAACCGCCCAGCGAGGGCGGCTGGTAATCTAGCTTCTTGGTTTTCAAGCTAATAATGCTATAGTAAGCTAATAATGCTAAGCTATAGTAAGCATAATTTCATGGCATTTTTTATTGAGTAAAATTCTTCTTGTAAAAACACGTCCGCTCTCTATGAAGTCACCGAGAATTATGACGTTATAACGTTAGGCGCCTTTCTAGAACAATCTGAGGATGACGTAACGTTATTGTTCTTGACGTAGCACGCGACGTTATAGAATGTTCTAGACAGTTCTTAACGTTTATTATGTACTTTAACGTTATTCTCTTATCATTTGAATCAAGTGCATCATGCCGCTCACATCGCTTAGAAGAAATCTTCTCCTCCAACATCGCCGCTTGAAAGAATATCAGTTGAAGCAGAAAAGGATTCGACTTTTGAAAAGAAATGAAGAATTGCTCCGACATTTGCGCTTATATAGAAAAAACCTACTGCGACTACGGGAATTGGCTAAAAAAGCAGAGAAGTATTATCAGATCAAGTTGGATCGCGGACGACACTCTAGGAAATTCAAAGTGCAGGAGAATGTATACAATGTGAATTTTAAGCCTTTACCCGAGAAAGACCATTCTCCTTTTGTCCGGAATGTATTGGATGCCATGTTGAACGAAGTCAAGAGTGAAATGAACTGCCGTCCGAACGACTATCTGCGGTTGAACATACGACACCCTTCTTTGGACTCCGACATATGGTATGAATTTACTCAAAGCAAGCATCTCGACGCCCGGGGGATACTAGAAAAAATTAAAGGTGTGCAGCAATCCAAGAGAGATTTCACCATGACCGACGGAGCTATACAATTCGAATTTTTTCATGTACAGTATCCCGAAGGAAGTGGCGGAAATAAGAAAAAACATCTGCTCCTCAACAAGGAGAATTTCAAAAAGGGTAAAAAATCCATTGTGAGCATTCAAAATACGGATTCTTTGTGTTTACCGCGAGCAATCGTGGTCGCTCGATTGCACAGTAAAAAACCTCAGGATCCCGTAGCTCTGGAAGTCTGGGGAAAACAATGGACTCGAATGATAAAAGGTGACTGTAGAAGTGTAGATCAGAAAAAACAGGCTCTAGAGCTCATGGAACTTGCCGGATGTGATCCCGAGTTACCCTGTGGCCCTATAGAGTGGAGGAAGTTACAGCAGGTATTGTGCCCTGAATTTCGACTAAAGATCTTTCAATTTGAAACTAACACGCGCGCACTGAAATTAAAACCAATCTACAAGGGTCACGGCAACGGGAAATGTCTGAACGTGTTGCTAGATCGAGGGCATTACGATACCATACTTTCCATGCCCGGAGTCAGCGAACACAAATATTACTGTGATTATTGCGATGTTGGATATAGCCACATCGAAGAGCATCGTACCAAGTGCCCTCATCGCTGCTCATTTTGTTTGGGCGACACTCCCTGTCCCCCCGAAGGCTTAAGCATCGAATGTTCCGAGTGTCACGGATTTTTTAAGAGCATGGGGTGTTACCAGAGACATTTAGAACCTACCAACTCTAAGACCAACACTTCAGTGTGTCATTTAATGGATCGATGCCAGCACTGTCAGACCTGGATGACCAAAAAATTATTAGCTAACCACAAGTGCAAAGGACAAAAACAATGTAAGATCTGTAAGAAAATTGTAGAGAGCGATCACCAGTGTTACGTGCAAAAGAAGCCCGAGAAGAAAAAGGACAAATTACAGCTGTACATTTATTTCGATTTCGAGTGCACTCAAGAGCATGGAATTCATTCCCCTAACTTGTGTGTGGCTCATCGGGTGTGTCAACATTGTGACCATTTACCTGTGGATGAAGCCTGTACGCACTGTCAGAGTTTAGGCCCCCGTCAACACGTGTTTCAAGGACCGGATACCTTAAAGGAGTTCGTAGATTGGCTATTGAAATCTGAATGTCAGAACAAAACCACCCATTTAGTGCACGATGGGGCCATCGTCATTGCTCACAATTTTAAGGGATACGATGGACAATTTATCTTGAACTATATCGTTCACAAAGCTTGCATCAAACCCTCGGTCATCATGAATGGAAGTAAGATCTTGTCCATGAACATTTGTGACATAAAATTCATCGATTCCTACAACTACTTACCTTTTGCACTCGCAAAGATGCCTTCTGCTTTTGGGTTACAAGAACTGAAAAAAGGGTATTTCCCTCATTTTTTCAACACGGAGCAGAACCAGGATTACTTGGGAGTCTATCCACCCCCCGCTTACTACAACCCAGACGACATGAGCACCGCGGGGCGTAAAGATTTTTATGCCTGGTACGAACAGCAACGAGGAAAAGTGTTTAACTTCCGAGAAGAATTCCTAGCCTATTGTATTTCGGATGTGGACATTTTAAGGCGCTGTTGTGCAAAGTTTAGAGCTACCATACAGTCTCAGGTTCGCGTGAATCCCTTTCAGGAAGCTCTCACTTTTGCCAGCACTGCCAATTTAGCTTACCGGCGGAGTTTCATGTCAGATCAAACCATTGCCATCATTCCCAATCTGGGTTACCATCCTGCTCGCCAGTATTCCATCAAAGCCTGCCGTTGGTTGGCCTGGATGGGTCGTCGATGTTCTATACGACATGCTAAAAACGGAGGTGAGGTTCGACTGGAAAATTACACCGTGGACGGTTACGATGAGAACACGCAGACAGTGTATGAATTCCATGGATGCTATTGGCATGGCTGTCCCACCTGTTATCCAGATCGAACCACAGACATTCATCCTCACCATCCAGACAGGACTTACGCCACGGTCTACGAGCAGACCCTCCGTCGAGAACAAGAGTTAAGGGATAAAGGATATAAAGTCATTAGTATATGGGAACACGAATTTGACAGTCAATTAAAAAACCAAGAGGAGTTACAGAACTTTGTACAAGAATTAGACTTTCAAGACCCCTTGAATCCCAGGGACAGCTTGTATGGAGGCCGGACCAATGCCATTCGTTTGTTCTGTACAGAGGGAGATATGCGCTATGTAGATGTCTGTTCTCTGTATCCTTACGTGCTAAAGTACAGGCCTTTTCCTGTGGGACACCCCGAAGTCCTAAGTGATAATTTCGGAGACTTGAGAGCCTATTTTGGATTGATTAAATGCCGCGTTTTACCCCCACGCGGTCTCTATCATCCCGTCTTGCCTTATCGTTCCGGAGGAAAATTACTATTTCCCCTATGTCGGACATGTGTCGAACAACGACAGAGTCTGGAACCGGAGTACCAATGTTTGCATTCTGAATCTGAACGCTGTCTCACTGGAACCTGGGTAAGCACTGAACTCCATAAAGCGATGGACATGGGATATCGAATTGAGCGCATTTACGAAATCTGGCATTTTCCTCAAACTAGTAACACCTTGTTCAAAGCCTACATAGACACCTTTTTGAAAATAAAACAAGAAGCTTCAGGATTTCCCCCCGAATGTGAGAGCGAAGAGGAAAAACGGAGCTACATTCTTGACATTTTTGAAAGAGAAGGTATCATGTTAGATCCCTCTCAAATCGAGAAAAACCCCGTCAAAAGAACGATTGCCAAACTGTTTTTGAACTGTCTGTGGGGAAAATTCGCTCAGAGAATTCAACTACCTAAATCTCGTTATTTGACCGAAGAAGAAGAATTACAACAGCTGTTACAGGACTGCAGCCTAGAGGTCAAAGGGATAGAACTCTTGGAAAACTCTGAAGATCCCAACTTGGACATGATTTTAGTCAATTACCAAGAGAAACGGGAATTTCTGGAAGAATGTCCCTTCGGTAACGTGGTATTGGCTTGTTTTACCACGGCTCATGCTCGCCTGCATCTCTACGAAACCTTAGAACAACTGGGGGAACGTGTGCTATACTTTGATACCGACAGTATCATCTACCAACACGAGGTGGGTAAATTCAATCCTGAAATTATCAACAGTTTAGGTGGCTGGACCGACGAACTGGATGGAGATCGGATAGTAAAATTCATGTCTGGAGGACCTAAAAATTATGCCTACATCACCGAGAGCGGTAAATCTGTGTGTAAAGTGAAAGGATTGACTCTGAATTACAGAGCCTCAACCATAGTGTCTCCCGAAGCCCTTGAAAAAATGTTAAAAGAAGAAATCGATATCATCAATGTGACTTATCCCAAGTATATTCATAGAACCCGCCAACATACTGTCCAGACGCTACCGCTTACCAAACAATACAGGATTGTGTATGATAAACGCCAGAGGATATCTGACTACCGAACCCTACCCTATGGATTTTGACCAATTTTGAATTTGATGCATTTTATTGTTGAATGATCCTGTATATAACATTGATTTTTTTACCTATTATCAAACTCTTGTATCAAATAAATTGAATGATTTTCTCAAAATCTTGTCATTCTTTAACATGTACTCCTACGATACACTAGCCCCTTTTCAATTGAAACACGAATTTACTATGGTAGTAGCAGGTCCTTCCAAGTCGGGGAAAACTGAATTTGTTAAAAAACTGGTGGAAAATACTCATTGGATCACCCCATACCCCGAGAAAATCGTTTGGTGTTATCGAGAATGGCAATCTGCTTACGAATCTTTACAAGACAGAGTCAAGTTTATACGCAATATTCCCGAGGACGATGAGAAATTAGTGGCGGATCTCAATACTCGACACCTTTTAATATTTGATGATATGATGGGAGGTAAAGCGATCGAGTCAATAGTCGATTGGTTTACACGGAAAGCTCATCATAGGAATACTAGTGTCATTTACATTACTCAGAATGTATTTGATCGAGCAGCTCAGCATCGCACTATTAGTTTAAATGCTCATTATTTAGTCTTGTTTAAAAATCCCCGAGACAAGTCTCAAATTGTGGTGTTGAGTAGACAATTAGACATGCCTCATTTAATGTCTGCCTATCAAGATGCTACTCGCCAACCCCACGGGTACCTCATTGTAGATTTAAGCCCTCAGACTCCTGATGAATTACGACTGAGGAGTCAATTGTTTGAGACCCTAACAGTTTACATGGCTAGAGTATAAATACAAGAGTTTGAATGTTTTCCTATTCAGTTGAAATCATGACTGGAAAGAAGTTACTACGTACATTAAGACGCTTACAACATGAACGGGATCCAGAGAAACGAACAGAAATCATCGAGTTGGGGCGAAAAGCCTTAATGAAATGGTTTTTGGCTGGAGCTAAAAATTTATTGAAAGGAGTCATTCCTATCAATAAGCAGACCCAACGTTTCATCGATAAACATCGAGAGGATTTAAGTGTCATTGCCAATAAAAAAGTCAATGATGATAACAGGATTAAAGCCATTCTGAAACGTGGTGGAGCTGGATTTGTTGGAGGAGTCATTATTCGCCATTTATTGAAATGGAACCTGGCTAAGGCTAGAACAGCTAAACCCAAAAAACGAAGACTTAAGAGTGTAGTGATCAATCCCAAGGCTCCTAAAACTAGAAAGCTCCCCCAGTGGATGGTTGACATAGGAAAATCGGCTTCAAGTAAAAAGAAAGCTCCCAGGAAAAAGAAATCTCCCAAGAAAGGCAAAAAGAAATCACAGAAACTGATTGTTAAACTTCCTAAAAAAAACAATAAGCAGATTCCGTTGACCCAACTTCCCCCCAATACCACATTAGCCATGTTGAAACAAGGTCAAAAGAAAATGGCTCGAGCCATGACTGGACCTATAGGGAGTCAGAGAACTCCCGATATTCAACCTAGTGTGTTTCCTGGTATTAAGGTTCCTGTTCATCATATTCCGAGATCCTCCTCGTTGTTTACAAAAGTGGCAGGTTTTAGTCCTTTACAAGATCCCGATAAGAAAAACCAGAAGGGGAAATATCAATGTCGATATTGTCCTGCAGAGTTTAGAGTGAAGAAAAATAGAGATCAACACGAGAGAACCACTCACTTGGGTTATGCCCCTGCCTAGAGGAGAGTATAAAAACCCTTACAGACTGAATCTAGTTATCATTTTGTACAAAGATGGGTACAAGCCAGAAGAAAAAGAACAAAGTGTGCTGTTGTAAATCTAGACTGAAACCTCATTTACCCATATTGCAGTTATTATCAACGCCACATTATTCACCAAAGTTAAAGAAAGAGGTGTTAAAGCACTGTTCTAATGACTGTATCTATAAAATTTGTGAAATCGTGTACAACCTCTTAAAAGGCAACGTTCTACTGAACTCCTCTCAGAAGAAAAAACTCGCTCCTCAGAAACACATCTTGAGGCGACTGGTTCAACCCCAGTCCATACAGAAACGCAGACGAACTTTAATACTGAATCAAAAAGGGGGCGTTTTCCCAGTCATTCCCATGCTTCTCAGTTTACTCCTTTGAAATTATGAGTCGCAAGATGGTGTTAGTTCCTGAAGCCATGTTACTGGAATTGAAAGGAAAATTACCTAAATCTCCTGAATTTCAAGCCACCATTGGATTAGGACACCAGTTAGATCAGATTCAAGGGAGAGAAGATTTGAACCCTGAAGAAAAAGTGGCTCTCTATGGACATCAATTACACCGTTATCGGAATTATTTACAACAAGCCCGTGATCAGGGGAAGGAAAGGACATTTACAGCACCATTACCTAAAACACAGAAAAATAAAGAGGCAAACAAAGATGTTGATATTGCTGCTGCTCCTGCTCCTGTTGCTGATGCTGCTGATCCAGGTTCCTCAGAACTGGAAGAACAAGTGATTAAAAGTGTTAGCAACAAAATGCAAAAGAAAGCAGGACTTCTCTTAGATCATCTCAAGAAAACTAAAGTCTTGAAATGGAATTCCGATGGAGAAATCAGATATCGAGGAAAACTCATACCCCAATCTAATATCATTGATCTAGTAACTAATACGATGAAAACTAGATCTCGCAAAGGAATCAGCCCTCCTATTGGAACAGACCAGTTTGCTCAAGCCTTAAAAGAAACCAATGTCCCAACAGATTACCTACCTAATCCAGACATTATAAAAGCCATGCAGAGACCAGGAAAAATCAGTACCCCTATGTCCATTCTAGCTGACAAAGAGTCTGATGATAATGATGACGATACGGGGTTTCAGGAACCTTCGACTTTTAGCACACCGCAAGCTTCTCCTTTTCTTCTAACTCCAAAGAGAACCAGAAAAAGAGACAACATCCTCCTAGATTGGAATATATTAAAAAAGAAATGAAGAAAAAGAAAAAGGTTTTACAAACCATTCTACAAGAGATTTATTACAATCCTAAGACTGGATATGGAGGAGTACAATCTTTATACCGGCAAGTGCGTGCAAGGGGACATCTTTTATCTATTGCTGAGATTAGAAAATGGTTGAAAGAGCAAGAGAATTATACTTTACATAAACCCATTCGCCGCAAATTCAAGCGACAACAAACAAGAGTAACCGGTATCGACGAGCAATGGCAATTAGATTTGGCAGATGTATCCCAATTAAAGAAAGAGAATGATGGATATACCTTTTTACTGTGTGCTATTGATGTACTCTCTAAATATGCTTGGGTGGTGCCTTTAAAGCAGAAAACGGGAAAAGAAATGATTCGCGGATTACAACAGATCTTTAAAGAAGAAGGGCGACAACCGCTTCGCATTCAGTCGGACCAAGGGAGGGAATTCACAAACAAGGAGTTTCTGCGCGCTTTTAAATTCATTCATTTCTTCACCACTCGCAATGCAGAAACAAAAGCAAGTATCGTAGAGCGTTTTCAACGCACCTTAAAAGCTCGCATGTGGAGATATTTCACTCGTCATAAAACTCGAAGATATCTGGATATTTTACCCGATCTGGTATATGCCTACAATCACTCATATCATCGCAGTATAAAAAGAGCTCCAGCTGACGTGAATGCCTCCAATGTCCTACAAGTGTGGAAAACTCTGTATCAAAAGAACTCCTCTACACCCTTCTTTTCCCCTAAATTTCACAAAGGAGACATAGTGCGCATCAGTAAAGCGAAACGAACTTTTGAAAAAGGATATCTACCTAACTGGACCAGGGAGTTGTTTACTATATCTCATCGAGTCCAGGGGGCTGTTCCTTATAGATATAAGGTACAGGACTATCACGGAGAAGAATTAGAAGGAACATTTTACGAGTCGGAATTACAAAAAGTCATTAAAGAAGACGACGTCTATGAAGTAGAGGAAATCCTAGACTATAAAAAGCGGCGCATAGGGAAAAAAGTCATTAAAGAAATCAAAGTGCGTTGGAAAGGATATCCCCCTAGCTTTGACTCATGGATTCCTCAAACAGATCTTCTACTTCCCAAATAAGTGAACATTGGAAAATGTTTGGAGAAAAAATTCCTAGAGCAGAAATCGTGTATTTTGCTCAACTTTTGATCTGCTTGACATTAATTATCGCTTGTATCGTCATGTTAGCTTTACACGATTCGAATCGAGAATATTGGATGATTTGTCTCAGTTCTACCGTGGGCTATATCATGCCAAGTCCTACTCTTCAACTCAAAAGCAGCACTAAATCAGAAAATGCATGAGAAAAGATGTCACGTGATTGTGAGTCCATTATTAAAGAAGTGCAGCTCGAGGTTTTGACTTATTATCAGACCAAGCGATGATCAAGCTACATGTTTGATAGAGAGAGATGAATTCCATACAGTACCGTTGGAAAATCATAGATCCTAAGGGAGCTCCTAGGGAAAACTTTAAGGGAGCATGGGTGTCTACTAAGTTGGAATGTTTGCGTGATTTCATGCAAAAACCTCGAATTCCTCAGGGAGAGGAAAAAATCTACTTGTACAAAAGAATTCCGATTCCCGCTGGAAAACGATATTTCCGGATGATTGGAAAAAGTAAATATAAACAATTTCGGTGGAAAGTGAAATGTCAATGGAATGTGTTTCACCCTTCAAAAAACCACGAACCGGCATGGACTCTTATCGAGGGAGACTGGACAGATGATTTCAAAAAGTGTTCTAAAGACTTTCATAAGACGATTACCAAAGGCTATGATTTTGTGGACTCCTGTGTGCCTTACGAGTACCTATACATGCGGAGACCCTTTCCAATCCGAGTCAAAATAAGCAGATCTCACAGTGTATGACAATATTCATCCATGTTTGTTCATGTTGTTGTTATTGTTGTTCAAATAAAAAATTAAGTATATATAAAAAGAGTGTTCTTTATGTATGAGACTCATTTGATCTCAAGCCATGGCTCAGAATACAGGGTTTTACATGACTCTACCCAGTGATGGATCTATGTCTACTTTTCCCGAGAATACGGTGGCTCATTTTAAAACATTATTACCCCAAACCATGGATTTCACCGACGGTGAATGGGAAGTAGGTCTCACTGAAATGATGTATCCTAATACACTCCAAAACATAGACCCAAGGGAAGCTCATTTCGATATCTTGATTCCTACTCATCTCGATGTAGAACCCGTAGATCCCGATATATATCGAGCAGGGCGATTTACAATTGAAAAAATAGGTCGAGAGAAACTCATTGAATGTCCCATGCTAGTCGATTGGGACAAAGGCTTTTGGAAAATATCAATAGAAAGAAATAGCGAGGCTAATCACTATCGAGTGAAATTCCGAGGGGGTCCTTACCCAGATCCTCAGTCATTAATAGAGGAAATCAACGAAGGACTTAGACGCTGTCTGGAAAAGGTCTGGAAAAAATATCCTGATGCGGAGACTGGGGATGTCGGAAACATGAAACTAGAATATCGCCAAAAATTCTCCCGTATCGAATTTCAATTAAACGGAAAGGAGTTATCCACTTTACGCTTCAGTATTAGTTTTCCCCTTACTTTAGCTTATAAGATGGGGTTTGGAGATGAGCTCAAATGGAAGTTTGGTAAAAGATATATGAGCCTGTGGATCAATGTCACTCACATGGCAGTTCATACCCCTGATATGCACGAGAACTTAAAACAAATGTATGTGTATTGCGATATCGTCGAACCCCAAGTGGTGGGGTCAAATGCTTTGAAGTTACTTAGAGTTGTCCCCCGTGAAGGAGAGAAAGTCCAGGAACAGACGAGATGGGAGCCTATTAGAGCTGAATATTTGAAACTGAGTAAAAAACATTTCGATACGATAGACATACACATTCAGACTCCATTAGGGACTGTCATGCCCTTTTTAAATGGAAAATCTATCCTGAAACTTCATTTTAGAAAAGTGTACTAAAGGAGATGGATATCTACAGTCTCACTTTTACAATCATTGTGGGAGTAATGACCTGTATCACCTGTTGTTTAGAATGTCTGCATCTATGCATTCAACGCTCTTAGATTTACTAGGAATCAAGATAAAGAGAGCCTCTATATAAAGACCTGTCATTCGTGAAAAAACCCTCATTGTTTGGTCTACAGCATGCAGTACCATCGAGGTATATTGCGTCAACAAGGACACGGGTTAGGGGGGCTTCTTAAGTTGGCAGCTCCAGTCATGAGAAATGTCATGTCGGGTCTACTAGGAGGAGCTCCCACAGGACCCTCACCGCTTCCCTATTACCCCCCTTCACGCCACTATTACCCTCCGCCTCCTCCCCCTCCTAGCTATGAGTATTCACCAGAAAGAAGCTCACCGCCACGCCGACGCAGCCGTCCAAGACACTCTAGACCCCAGGCAGGAAAAGGATTTTTTACAGATTTACTGAAATCAACGGCTAAACAAGCATTAACTGCAGCAGCTAAAACTGGATTAGATGTGTTAGAAAATAAAAGATCCTTCAAGGATGCGTTAAAAACGCATGGGGGACAAGTCATCAAAAATACAGCTTCACGCATGCTATCTCAAGGGGGAGAAAAGTCCCGCCCCCCCGCCAAACCTAAACTCCTAGCCCGGGGTGGACCTCGGATCAAGAGATCACTAGAAACCGCTAGTGGTGAAAGACCTCCTAAGAAAAAGAAGAAAACTAGACCCTTAGATATTTTTGACTGAGAGGGTATATAAGGAGGTGTAGAGGATCATATCAGATCATTACCATTGGATTCTTTTGATCAGTCACACTTACCAAGATGATGCATAGAGAGTCTTGTGCCTGTGGGATGGACAGTTTAGAACTGTTTAAAACCTCGCCTACGAATGTTACTTTAGAAGATTCGAAATGGATGGAATATTACCCTATATCCAGTACCCTCCAATCGGACACGGCCCCCATTGAATTTGAAATCAAGGGTCAAGGAGATGAATACATTGATCTCTCACAAACTTATCTCCAAATGGTGTGTAAATTCACCAAAGACGACGGGACTAATTTGACGGGAGACCATAGTACTTCGACTCCCGTTAATAACATCTTACATTCATTGTTCACGGAAATCGATGTGAGTCTCAATGGGAAAATCATTACCCCGGGAACGGACACCTATCCCTACAAAGCCTACTTTGAGAAATTACTATCTTATCAACCCAGAACATTAGAGACTCAGATGAAAGCCTGTAGTTTGTGGGTCAAAGATACCGCTGGACACATGGATGATCTCAAGTATGCCGCCGCCACTCAAGCAAAAACTGCTTTTGCTGTCGCAGATGATGAGGTGAACATCGATGCGACACAATTAGCCTTGACCTACCCCAATGAGTCTAAGAATGACGGATTGAGAGAACGCCACAAGGCTATAGACGCTAGCAAAAAGATCGTGTTGATGGATCGTTTACACATAGATTTGTTTCAACAAGAGAAATTTCTGCCTAATGGGGTAGATGTGCGCCTCCGATTTAATAGAGCGAAACCCCAATTCTACATGATGACAGCCGCCTTGAGTAGTGGTAAAGTTTCTATTCAAAGTATCGTGATGTGGGTGAGAAAAATCAAACCTACCCCTGCCATACAGAATGCCATCAATCAGCGCTTGAATTCAGAGACAGTTAAATATCCGCTGAGAAGAGTAGAAGTGAAAACCTTTACGATCGCCACGGGGTCACAATCAAAAATCACCGATCATCTGTTTCAAGGACAAATGCCTAAACGTGTTCTCTTAGGCTTTGTAGAAAATGCCGCTTTCAACGGAGATGCTACTAAAAATCCTTTTAATTTTAAACACGAGAACATTAAGAAATTAGAAATAAGTATCAACGGAGAAACCATGACCACTCGACCCTTTGAGCCCGATTTTGCAAATGATCAGTACCTAAGATCTTATTTGAGTCTGTATCAAGGGCTGGGGAAATTGGGAGGAGACTGGGCCCCGGACATTACCCTGGAAGAGTATAAAAACGGGTACACGCTCTGGTGTGTGGATTTTACGAAAGATCAAGAAGCTCAACTAGAGAAATTTCATCTAATTGAAACTGGAAACTTGAGAATAGAAGTTCAATTTTCAAACAACTTAGTTCAGACTTTAAATTGTGTGGTCTATGCCGAATTCGACAATTTGCTGGAAATCAACAAACAGAGAGAAGTCAACATTGATTACTAAAAAAAATGGATTCACGTCAGTTACGAGAGGTGTTATCACGAGATTTAGGAAGATCCTTTGGAGGAGTGTATCCCCGAGATTTACTACCGGATCAATTAAGACCTCATGAAAAAGCCATTGTGATCAATACAGATTCTCACGATCAACCCGGAACGCATTGGGTGTGTTTATATTGGAACGGAGCTCATGTGGAATATTTTGATTCTTACGGATTACCTCCCCTACATCAAGAAATTAGACAGTTCATCTCTAGACACGCTAGACATTGGACTTACAATCAGAATTGTTATCAAGATTACTCTACGGATGTCTGTGGACATTATTGTGTGTATTTTTTACACCAACGCCATCGAGGAAACAGGCGAGCGTTAGATTGGCTGTTTCCATTCCCAAGGACGTCGAGGTTATCTCCCCTTCAACGAGATCATTATGTGGCTCAATGGTTTAGAGAGACTTATCGTAAACCCAAAAGAAATCAAGGACAAACTTGCAAATGTTTCTGGCAAAATATGTATTAATTGCTGTTATTGTTGCTGTTGTTCATTCTTAATTAAAAATGTTTAAAAAAATTCGGTCTTGTTTGTTTTTTAAAAAAGAAAGATATTTTGAGAGCTCTTTAATGCTTAAAACTATTCAAAAATGCACGTGCCTTAATTCTATTCTCCAGAACCTCAGTCAATTGCTAGAATATTCTGTTCTAGAAAATGAGGCACGTGTCTCAATTCTATTGAGAATTTTCTAGAACCTCAACTACTCCTACAGTATATAAAGCTTGTAACATTCATTTGGTGTCAGTTTTACGACAATTGAAATCTAGAGATATCAAGATGACTTCGACCGTAGACAGTGTGATCAATGCTCTAGAGATGGATTCCTGTCCCGATCCTCCGCGGACTGACAATACAAGAATTGCTGGTACTGCTGGTGGTTTTTCTGCGGCGGATTCCTGTTCCAATCGTGTGCGGAGTGACAATACAAGAATTGCCAGTGCTGCTGGTTTTAGCATGAGTTATCCAAATGCTCAGTCAAATAGGAAGGATTCGCCATTTTACTCGCTTTTGGATGTGAGGCACATACCACCACCACCACCACCACCTACAATGCCGCATATTTGGCAATATCCGGAGTACCGAACCTTTGCCTCTAGGTATGCAACGTTTCAAAACTGGCCAAAATACTTAAGGGGACCCAGCAAAACAGACTTGGCGCGAGCAGGATTCATCTACACTCAGTATGGCGATAGAGTGACCTGTTTTTGTTGTGGAATGACATTGAGTGAATGGGAACCAGTGGACGACGCCTATCGAGAACATCTACGCTGGTCCAGATATTGTCATTTTGCTCAAACGGTGGGTAGCATGTAAGTGTGAGGAGAAAAAAAACTTCAGTAAAATGGAAAACTTGTACATCAAAGGACTGCTCTTATTTGTATTTATCAAGACTGATTTTCAATAACATGCACAGGGGTTCTGTGCTTATTGTTACTGTGTTTCATCAAAAAAATATGTGTTTATTGTTACATTGATTATTGTTACATTGATTATTGTTTTAATAAAATTGTAAACAAAAAAATGTTTTTCTTGTATTTAAAAAAATTAATTTATATAAAAAATGATATGATTTCTAAAAAAAAATAAATAAGAAAAAGAAAAAATAAGCTATGTATTGAAAAAAATTATATTATTTTTTAAAAAATACAGTGATTATTGTTTTACAAAAAAAAAATGAATAATTAATCTTAGAAATTATTTATAAAAAATAATTAAGAAAACTTTTAAAAAAATCTTTTTAAAACATTATATTATTTTTTTAAAAAAACATAGTGTTTAATTGTTTTAAAAAATATTTATCTTAGAAATTAATATTATTTATAAAAAATAATTAAGAAAAAAACTTTTTAAAACCTATTATTTTTTAAAAAATAAAGTGTTTTATTTTAAAAAAGTATATGAAAAAAAGTTATTGTAAATTTTTAAATGAATGATTCATTTTTAAAAAAACAATTAAACATTTTTAAAAAAGAGGTGAACTGGTGTTAAAAATTGAGTGTAATAGAGGCATCTTTTCTAAAGATGTGGTGGCCCTTAAAAGGGCCGTTGGGGTGTAACTATCTGGTTACAAGTTACAAATACAAACAGCCTGGACATCTGTTGTCGTCGGGATCACCCCTGCTGATCTGGAGTACACAGCTGCAGCATGCTGTTCGTTGTTGGCAGTTGCGGCATGCAACTATCGAATGTCTAAATCTCTGCTGGCAGCGCTCACACTTGAGGATCATTCGTCCTTCCACTCTGTAGGCCCAGTCAGGGGGTGCGCCGCACTGGTGGTGAGGGGATGCTCCCTGCGGCCCAGGGGGTGAAGGCGCCCGAGATCTCAACGCTGGGGGGGCTGATGGAACGGGGCGGCTATCCTCTCCCTCCGGGGGCGCTCTCAGCAGAACTCGTTGCCTGCGACTAGGGGCTGGCGGTGGCGAGGGCGCTGGTGAGGCAGGTGATGGCTGTGATGCTGGCGCTGATGATGCCGACCGCTGCCTCCTGCGGGCCATGTGTATATCATAAGGTTGAAATCTCGCTAATTCTCTTCTGTGGATCTCTCTCCAGTTACTGAAATCTTCAGTCATCTCTCCTATAGCGATGATACGGATTCTTGATCCGGGTAGAACTGGAAAGAATGCAAACGGATTGCTGTCCATGATGGATCGATCAATGCAGACGATCGATTTCAGAGTGGGCACGAGTATTTAACATAATCTTCGGACAGGTCCCATTCTATGCAGGGATGTACTTTAGATTTACCGTCTGTATATTCACGGATAACAGGGTTAAAATGCCCCATAAGTTACAAGTAAACAAATCCACACGTTAGATAGGGTAAAAATATCCATTGTTTTGTTCAATTATCTCCCCTTTCCATGCATTTCATGCGATACACATCCTCAATTTGACACAAAACAACTTGCATCACCCTCACAGTTTGATAATAGATCCTTCGAAAGTGAGTAGGTATCTAAAAGTCACCCTCATTGGCTGGGGGTGTCGTGGAATAGATAAAAACCTGCCCCCCCATTGGATATGTTGACATTTGGATCAAAAGAACGCTGAAACTACTTATGTGTCACGTGACTCAATAAAGGTGGGGATTAGATCCGTCAAAAAAGTCGCTTTTGGTCATGTGACTAAAATAAGGCACTGTGACTGGCCCCTTAAAAAAAGTCGCTTTTGTTTTGGCATAGGGCCAACCCCTTTCCTATCGATCTAGAGAGTTGATATGCTATTATGACGTCATATTTTTTTTCACTTCTCTGTACGGAGAGAATACACTGTGCTTTTGATATGCCGCTGTATGATTGAAGGCTACAATATTGTAAATAACTGAAAAAAGCATGATAAAATAAATACAAATCATATTATTTTACAACAGATTTATTAACCATAGATACAGCATTCACTTCAAATAGCACTGTGTTAAAAACATTACAATATATAGAACAGTGTTCTAATACACAAACTCAATGTTTTTGTTGTTTCACATAGATCCATAACAGTTTTTTTATTTTACGTACGGTCCTTGCACGGTCTACGGCCTCAAACATCCATGGATTTCTTCGGTCCTCGGGAGGTAAATCGTATATTTGGTCCCGTGTGAGATCAAAAGTCACTTGTTTTCTCCCCGATTTCCTTCCAGAGTTTGCTGTAATTTCATCCACCCGAATTGTATGGCTGTCACCCGCATCGATTCGATCCGTTGATGTAGCCGATGACATTCTATCCACTTCTTTTTTCCTAGAGAGATGGACTGTAACTTAGGAAATTCCTGCCGATATTCCTCATAAGAAATCCCCGTCAATTTAGGTAAAAATTGCTTTTTCACTTCCTCAGACAGGTAATGAATGACCACCAATCTCCCAGGGTTAACGTCGTTCATCTGAGCTAATGCTACAATCACATTCCTATAAAAATCCACACTGGTAATCTCTTTCTGCGTCCGGTCTGAAATTTCAGCAATATTACTCTTGTATTTTTCCTCCCAGCCCTCGGTCTGTAAAGAAGAGTTAACAAAATCCAAACCGTTGAAAGGTGAGTCTAGATCGTCTAAAATCATTCTCAGAAAATCGGCCATGATATATTGCTGATGTTGCTTACCGGCTTTTGAATTTTTATCGTTCAGAGATAATAAATAACAGAAAAAACTGTCACTGGTTTCTTATTTATATATATAAAAATTTAGATATTCTAGAACATTCTATACAAGATGATTAGAATTTGCTAGAAGGTAAGTCTCGTGCCTCAATTCTATTAAGAATTTTCTAGAAAGTAAAAAAATGCCTCATATATTCTCGTGCCTCAATAAAGAATTTTCTAGAACGTTCATTTCCTATAAAAAGTACATCACCGCTTTCATTCTATCAGTCTTGTTCTGGCATTGCAATCGACATGGCACAGAAACAATTAGATCTCTTGGAGAGTACAGACCCAGTCTCGGCCCAGCTGAACTACAGTCATCCGACTATCGTCAGAGATTCTGTGATTAATGAACCCATTCTATCAGAAACTCAGAATGTGACTGGACTTCTAATGGGAATGTACGACGATGAAAAACCAGCTAGTAAAGAAGATATCTCTCTACTCATGGCCTCTCTGGACGGAATCCTCAACAATCTGATATCCATCACCAATGAATTGAGTGAAACCAGACAAAATATAACTAAAGATCTACAGACTCTAAGCAAAGAAGTAAGTGAAATCTTAATTGAGACCAGGAATAGGACTGCTGAAAAAACAACAACACCGCCGACGAGGAAAACAAATCCCTGTTATATCTGTAGAGAATTAGGCCATTGGGCTCCTGAATGTCCACAAAAGCAGGATCCAGCCAAAAAAGGCAAAGACAAAGATCCACAAAAGCAGGATCCACCTAAAAAAAGCAAAGACAAAGATCCCTGCTATATTTGTCAAAACCTCGGACACTGGGCTTCCGAATGCACTGACAAAGAAAATAATCCACCAGGCGGTAACAAGAAAAAAAACTCGACCCCTAAGAAACCAAGTCTGAAAAGAGAAAATGCCATCCCCAAGGACAGTGAACCTCCTAAGAAAAAGGCAAAGCTGGCTCTTCCCAAGAAAAAGTGACAGTAATATGACATTATTTGTGCCATTGAACTGATTCAGTGTTATATCATACTTCATTTGAACTGTTTCGCTGTTATTTCATACTTGTTCTTCATGCGTTTCTCAATAAATTAATGTTCACTTTTTATTCTCTTTTTTTATTATTTCATACAGCAGGAATAAAAAAAGCATTTAATAACTCTATGAGGACTCCTAGCCTCATAATTCTCGGTGACTTCATAGAGAGCGGACGTGTTTTTACAAGAAGAATTTTACTCAATAAAAAATGCCATGAAATTATGCTTACTATAGCTTAGCATTATTAGCTTACTTTAGCATTATTAGCTTGAAAACCAAGAAGCTAGATTACCAGCCGCCCTCGCTGGGCGGTTCAACACCTCATTTGCATAAAAAGTGCACTCAGTTGAACCGCCCAGCGGGGGGGCTTATACTACTAAAGCCATATCTAGATAAGTCAAGTGGTATTGCAGTTAGAATAGATTCTATCCGTGTCTGGATTTTTCGATTGGGTTCGAATCCCGAAAAGTTTGATTTTTTTAGTACATATATCTTTTAATCGCATGATAATGTACTGTATAAAGATAAATTTAAATTGGCAGATAAAAGTTATTTAAACACTTGTTAATGTAAAAATTTGCATGCGTGATTAATTCTTTTTCAAAAGTACTTACTGTGTGATCTCTCCGTTATAAACTTGAATCATTAACATTTTCTTTTGAACAAGGGATTTTAAAACAATTTGCGCATCAATGTAGAAAATTGATTTTTCCCTCTTTTTATGAAATACTAGTAAGCGGGTATGCCGGTATGAATCGGCGATGAAGCAATAGGTTAATGAAAATATGTACAGATACATTTATTCCACCTTTTTATCCAGATTAGGCGTTTATTTAGATACTAAAGAAACATGGGATAATCATAATTACAACTCAATTGAAGACCCCGGGATCGGATTTTTTCATGTAGCTCCAAAGAATGATATTTCAAACACGCCGGACAGTAGAAACCGTTAACATCAAAATACAGAATATATGGCCATCTTCAGAACTGTTTTTGTTGGTTGCCGTGTTTGATAGAAATTCGCGTAATATGTGTGTGTTTTGTCTACATACGGAACATGCCCACCAAGTAAATATAGTCACCTACGTAATGTGTCTATATTTAGATATGACTTTTTTTTAAAGCTCCTTTCCTTCAGTTTTTTTTTTTTCAATTTTCGTCATTTTTTTTTTGTTAATTCAAGATCGTAATAATATATCATTAGTATTTATATTAATGTATCTTTAATATTTATATACGACTTTCTTATATATTTATGTGTCAGTGCTCAAAAAATTCAGAGAGACAGCAACAATGTAAAGAGAGAGAGAGAGAGAGAGAGAGAGAGAAGAGAGAGAGAGAATGAATAATTTGATAAAAAGATGAAAAGTAAAGCAGCCGATTAAAATTGTTTACTGGGAAAAGGGGTGGGAGGGGGGGGGGGAGGGTGGCAAAACATCTCATATCTTACACATGCACGCACTTATTTAAACTGTACATACGGTCGGTGTACATGTGATGGGGTGAAACAATATTTTCTGGTGGTGGTGGTTATCGGTTTTAAGTTATTGTGGTTACTGCATTATATATATATAATTTATTTAAAATGTTTTCTTTTGAAATTTAAAGTGTTTTTGTCTTATATATGCAGCATGCCAGGAACAGGACCAAAATCATATCCATGTGTTCTATGTAACAAAAGGACAACACCAAATGACAGATACAAAATTAAAAGTCAGCATGCTACAATAATAGAAAAAAAGTTTTTACAGAAGACAACAAATGAAGATGTTCTTTGCAGGAAATGCAGATATATCTGTGAAACTCAATCATTTGCAACGCAAGAAAGTAAATCTGATACTTCAGGTCCAAGTGAACCATGCAAGAGAATGAAAACATCCGGCTGTGCTAGTCCACCCTCTATTACACTAAGCATTCCTAGTACGTCGAAGAGTCATGCAAACTGTGTTATATGCAAAAAACCTGGTCCAAAGCTCATTGTTGTGACTCAGTATGCCCGCGTCAGAGCCTTCATACGGAAAGAAATGTTTGTTCCTGCCGGTTCGAGGTGTTGCCCAAAACATATTGCAGACAATGAGTTTACTGTCGATGCTCTACAAAAGATGCAGCAAACTAACCCTGACACAAATATCAACAGAACAGCGACTGTGGAATTGCTTCAACAAACCAGAGACTTTGCTATACGGAATGAAAATACTAGACTTAATTTTGACAACCCAAATAGCATGGATACTGAAGACTATTATAACCTTACTGGGTTGACGAAGGACCAGTTTGAAGAATTGCTCTCATACCTGAAAGATGTTGACATCAGAGCATCGAAGACCAGAAGTGCAAGGACTTGTATTGCGATTCTTTTGACAAAACTGCGTTGTGGAATGAGTAATCACTTACTCGGAACCCTCTTTGGCTTGCAGAAATGGCAGGTAAGTTCTTTTACATAAAATATCCATTGTTAACTAAGATATTTTGTTAAAGAACGACCATATATTACTGTATTATCTTTCATAGGTAAGGCGTGCGGTACTGACAGCAAAACATGCTCTAATGTCAAACTTTGTTCCCCATCATTTGGGATTTCCCCACATTGCTAGGGAAGACGTTAAAGAAAACCACACCCGTCCATTAGCTAAAGAACTACTCTGCAATGTAGCTGAAAATCCAGTAATACTAGTACTTGATGGGACGTATATTTACCTGCAGAAAAGTGGCAATTTTACATTCTCAAGAAGATCATACAGTACTCATAAACATAGGCCGTTGGTTAAACCCATGATAGTGGTCACAACATCGGGGTACATTGTTTCCGTACTGGGTCCATACCTGGCTGACTCTAAGAATTCGGATGCAAAGATTTTGACGCATATGATAGAAACGAACGTAGAAGAAATTAAGGACTGGATACAGGAAGATGACATATTCATAGTCGATAGAGGGTTTAGGGATGCAGAAGCTCTACTGAGTGACATTGGAATCCACATTGAAATGCCTTCCTTCTTAACACGAGGAGCAAAACAACACTCAACAGAAGAGTCTAATGCAACACGTCTAGTTACAAAAGTAAGATGACTGTTGAAAATTAGGATTAAAAAACATGTATAAACATGTATTTTAAGTGTAAATTTTAAAAACAATATTTCAATTGTATTTTGACTAAACTTATAAGAAAAATTTCCTAGTTAGTAAAAATTATTGTAAATCAATTAAATCTACACTTTGAATTATTGTAGCTGCGATGGGTTGTGGAAAGTGTGAATGGTAGGCTCAAGACCTGGAACTACTTAGATAGGACGATTCCTAATAGTCAGATTCCACACATCGGAGACTATGTTCGCATCATAAGCGCCATATGTAATAAATTCAGGCCTGATGTTAGTGTAGCAGTTGAGAGCGACCTATCCACTGCTGCAAAGATGCGTTTTCTTTCAAAGGAAGCGAATGTACTTAAAGAATATGTAGAAAGAAACGGTAATTTGCTAAAACTACTCGACATAAAATCATTACATTAGGGTCATTTTGTTTAGATTGTTACAACATCTGAAGAATATTTTTTTTTTGTCATACTTGATATGAATTTATAAAATGATTACTATTAATTTTGATATATATGTTAACGTGGATTTTTAAACAATAGGTCTGGACAAACGGGAAATAAGATGGCAGAAGATCGACGCCAGCGATGCAAGTATTGCATTTCCTCAACTTTCAGAAGAAGAAATACGAGAGTTAACGATGGGGGTATACCAGATAAAGCTAGCTAAGTCTTATGCCAAAGAACATGTTGATAAAGATGGAAACTATGAAATTCTTGTCAACAATGACCATGATGGTATCCTATGCGCCAAACTTCAAAGCAGACATGTCTCGGCAAAGAAATATATGTTGTGGATTGGTTTTGATGAGATGAGCATTAAGTCATGGTTCTGTAAATGCAAAGTAGGATCTAGAGTTGTGGGTATGTGCGCCCACATCACAAGTGTTATATGGTTTTTGTCATATGCAAAATACAAAGACATTCAAAACCTTGGTGTACGCAATTGGTGCAGCTACGTTGATGACGCTGCAGCGTTGCCTGTGGATAATTCTGATAGTGAAGAAGACAGTCTTGTCGGAAATGAAGAGGAATAATATGAACAAAATGATTGTGTTTTATATTTGGTTCCATTTGAATTGAGAGAGAGAGAGAGAGAGAGAGAGAGAGAGAGAGAGAGAGAGAGAGAGTACTATAGTGTTTGAGAAGTTTTACGGAGAGAGTGTGAGGGGAAAATATATAGCAACGTGCTTAGCAAAAAGTGTTTCCTTGACAATATGTTTAAATATATTCGATGAGAAAGAGGGAGAGAGTTCTTTTCATGTTGGTACTCTTTTTAATAGTAGGTAGTTACAGACAAAAATTAAAATTATCATTTTAATTACATGTATACAAAAATTATAATTTCTTGATTCATAAATTCAATGACGTCGCCTACAATCTTAGGTATTATGTATGTATATATATACTGTACATGTATGTACATAAACATACATGTATATACCTAATATTTAAATATTATGAAGTAAAAGATAAACAGGTATTGTATTACATAATTGAATTGAGTGTCAGGTAAATGGAGAAGAACAATGTTTCCTATACATGTACCGGTAGATGTTTTACCAATTGCGTTTTGGTTGAACCGTTTTTCATTTGTCGGAATTTATCACCATGAAGACCCTATATAATACTAATATCAAATCAAAAGTTGATTATCAATTTATGAAGTAACTGAAAGGTTAAGAGTAGAACACATACATGTATAGAAAAAACACAATAGCGGCATAAAAATGATTAATTAATCTACAATTTTTCACGCAGTACAGATGTTATTACATTGAAATCTGATAACGTCAAGTTGACGTCATGACGTCGTGAGCGTTGTTTTCGTCATCAGACATAGTAATTTTAGTGAGTTGTATAAGGAGAATAGCTTGAGATATCTAAAAAATATAAACTGATTTAAAACAGGGAAATCCTAGACATTATTCACTAATATCTTCATTTGATTTCGGAACTGGGCCGATTTTGGTGCAAAATGTACCTTGTTCTTTAACGAAAAAGGAATCATGATTCTTTGAGTATTATGAGGTGATAATTTTGGTCGGAGCGTGATCAAATCCAAAAAAGCCCAAAGTGAAACCTCATAATATCCAAAGAATGATTCCTTATTATACTTATATTTATTTAATTGTCAGCAAATGTACGATTAAATATTTGAATGTAAATGAACAAACTCCACTTGCACCCCAATTATACGTCATTTGAAGGTATTGGACAGAATATAGTATAAAATTGATACGTAGTGTTATCACATGAAAAAAAAACACTGAAAAATGTAAATTAGTTATACAGTATTAACTTAAAGGTTTTTTTTTTTTTACTAATCTCCAAAGAATACTTTCTTTAATTTTAAAGAAAAATGTGTCAAAATTTGAGGAACACAATAAAACTATATACATGTAAAACAATGTAATAAAAAAGTTTTTCACTCTTAATCATCGTGAAGTAAGTTGAACGGAGAACGTGCCTGGTAATAATACTATGAAAGTGAGCTTCGTTTATATTCAATACAAAGCCAGTACATCGCTAAGCGAAGAAAATTCTACGATTTTTTCATTTCACTCCAAATGATATAATTCAAAGTACCATAGACGTCTGCTAAGTCATATTAACTATGTTTAGAGAAAAAGTTGGTCCTAAAAATTCAAGTGATGATGAGACCTCAGCACGCGGGGGTGTTAAGGAAGCATATGGGCAATTTAGCGTCTTATTTTGACTGTTATATTCAAAATCGTGAAATTAAATAATTATTTTGAATAAGATCAAAAACTTAAAATTATCCTTTACAATAGATGTCAGTGCAATCAAATCGGGTAGTACATCACTGCCACATTGGTGCATTATCACGTGACAACTATAAATAGCTTACGTATATTCCTTAACATAAAATGAGATAGAACAACACTACACCGCGGTTTCCAAAATAAAATAAGCGTACCAAGAGAAAGCAAAACATCTCAGTTTAATCAAAACCGCTGCTAGAATCATATGTTTGTCATTATTAAAAAGGTCTTTATCCGGTTCTAGTAAAACCTTCCCAACTTTTATATAGTTTGCACGGAAAACGGCAAATTGCATCAAAACAACACACAACATGGGATTCTAGCAGCACTTTTCAAGTTAAGCATTGATCAAACTAACGATACGTATAAAATTTCAAGTTCAATATATACGGGGTAGTGTTGTTCTAGTCGGATTTTCACATCGTAAACAACGACAGAGGAAAGCCTGGCCGAGAAATAAAAGCAAATTTACATACCTTTTAGCGAATGATTGATAAAACTAACATCTCCCCAAGTATTCTTATGTTCAATCCTCAATAAATCACACCACAATACTTTATTAGAGTTCTTAGATTAGTTATATTTTGAATATGTTTACAATGCTTTCCGATCAAATTCACACGACATTCAACTTTCAGTCATGACGTCATCAATGTGTAAGTCTACGTAACACAAACTAATTTCTGGAAAAAAATTGTCTTCAGTATTTTTTATTTGTTTTTGATCTACGTTTCGTTTCTTAGATATTTGAATATGTACATAATAACTAAGATTTGTGATTTCACGGAATTACATGCAACTCAGATTCCATATGCTTCCTTAACACCCCCGCGCAAACGTCGCCATTTAGCAACTTATCTCTGGCCAACTACTGCATATGTACATTGATTTAATTATAATTCCCACCAGAAAATTAAAACGATAATTATATATCTATGTATATTACTGATGAAAAAAATTTGTTGATTTCTTAAATTAACAAACTCAAAAAATAAAGTTGATTACACAAAATGTCAGGATTTTACATTGCTCTGATTTCATCCAATGCATATTGCTATTCTGTTCAAAAGTTGGTACAAGTTAGGCTGAATCTTTCTAAATTGATATCGATGGAATGATTATACAACAGACTTGAACTCCTACAACAGATAAAATTCCAATAAATTAATATCTCTATTTTATATAACATATAGCAATTATCAGATATTTTCTATTTGTTTGGATATTCATACATATGAAACTGGTCGGTTAATTAAAGGTTCAGCTTGTATAGCTGATAAGTATTCATATTTAAAAATACCACCATATATATATATATATATATATATATATATATATATATATATATATATATATATATATATATATATATATATATATATATATATATATATATATATTTGTCTAACAAATACGCGTCCGTTTTTATGGCGAAGAAATCCTGATTTGTATCTACGTGTGTCTAGAAACCATTTGTATAATATAATGTATTCACACACACACACACACACACACACACACACACACACACACACACACACACACACACACACACACACACACACACACACACACACACACACACACACACACACACACACACACACACACACACACAACGATGTCATCTAAACAAGCACATTGCCTCATCACTTGCAGCAATTTTTTAGGACTGGATACGAGATAAATGTTAATCAACCGACCAAGTAGTGAAATTAAAGATATAGTGATTGGTTCTTAATAAAGGAAACAAAGCCAAGTTAATGACAAAAAATATCTAAAGAATTTTGAACGACAGGAAAAGAAAAACCCCCAGAAAAACAAGTTATTAAACATGTTGAGTCTTTATATTTATTATTATCAAATGAAATGTAAACGATTTAAACAGAATACCTCATATACGAATTATCAAACAAACTTGGCGAAAATCAGACATTCAAAACAACATTGTAAAATTGATGATGATTTTGAATATATATTTTCTTTTTTTGTTGTTGGTCAAACACAGTGGTCACTATGCACACAAGATATATTTGTGCGTGTGATCGTAGAAGTATGACCACATTCTGCGCATTGTGTTGCCCTTCTTGGGAAAACTACCGCAGGTGACGGGGTTGATGTTGAATTTCCCGTCGAGGTCGTTGACTCCGGGCACGTACCATTCGGACCATTTTTTATTGGACCATTGAATTTTATATGCAGCGATTTTTCCATTGAGCATCACGTAATCCATATTGCTGTAGAGACCAAGGTGCCACTGACATTTTGACGTTCTTGGGTTAACAACCTCTGTGCATTTAGGCTGAGTAGAAATGTCATGTCTGATCCTGTCTGACACACCCTCTACTAAAGAGAGGCTCAGGCATGCGCATATGCACAGAAACAGACGTGTCATTTTGAGAGAACCGTTCTATCTTGTAAAGCTACAAAAGGAATTGTTATAAAAAGAAAACTAGAATTGGCGGATCGGCACATAAACAGAAAATTTATCATAATGAGATTGGTCTTATTCTTTAAAGAATAAAAAGCAAAAACAAAAACAAAATGGAAAAAGTAAATTGTGTAGTATAAGTCTTTCACATTTTGTACCACATTGCTTTAACAGGGTCGAACGGGCGGGACCGTTGTAAGTTTTTTTCTCTCACCCGTTTTATACTTATAATTTTGTATGAAATAATAGGAAAATGTTAAGCTAAAATATTTTGATTTTTCATTTTCTGAATAAAAGGATCTTTGTATTTGAAAGTTTAAAACAGGTTGCTGACAATCTAACCACCTCTTAAACAAGACCATTATTATTTTCTTGCTTTATGTTCATCTCTGCATAAACAATGTCACAGTTAATTTTCTTTTGAATAAAAAAAAGAGAGCAATCTTACCTTCAAGTCAATTCACGATTTTAGATGTTTTTCCCTTCCATTTATATATATACTCCTGATATGTAAATCAGATGTAAATTAAAATTTGGGAATTTTGTTGTTCACCTTTTTTAAAACTAGGAATGGTACTTTAATCATGGTAAATTCTAAGACGAAAATTACCAATCAATTCAACAGCCAATCAAAAGAGGATTGGTATGTATTTTTAGAGAAAGAACCGTAAATATTTACTTCATTGTTATGCAAAAAACGTGTTTTGGTGTTAGAGTTCAAGTTTAATCATGACAAAGGAGCACCATATATACCACCTATAAACAGGACGAGGTCATGTTTACAATATACAACGATGTATAGGGAAATCCATTTTACTCTCGAACACATTAATCATGTAATCTCGTATTTTCGTTCGATGTAAACCATATATGTGCTGTAAATGGTGACCGTTGTTATCCGAGCAAATATACGCCCTTTTAGTAGTCAAATTGTATAAAACCAATAAATACTTTTGATGTTGCAAAGTTGGTAAGTTATTTTTCATTTCAAGTGTTTCAAGTTTGCACAATTGTTATGAACTGATTTTGAAGCCTTCACCATTACTAGTCTTCATACAGGGGCGTAGCTGCCTATCGGCCAGCATGCCAAAGCGTACTTAATGTTTGGCCAGAACCCCCCCCCCCCCCAACAAGAAAAAAAACAAAAAAACAAAAAAAACAAAAAAAAAAAAAACAAAAACAAAACAAAACAATAAAAACAAAAACAAAAACAAAAAAACCAGAAAGAGAAATTGAAAATTGTAAACCATCCAATTGTTGACAATATAACCTCATTTCATGTCAATGGCATTGCTTACTTACTTCAAAATTGTAAATAGGCATGAACCTCCGGATTGGTTAATTTTGTTAAACATATAATTAACTGACGGAATGTCTAAGCAATCATAAATCAGACATGAAAATGTTTTATGTGCAATAAAATCAGTAATTGAAAGTTAGATTTAAAAAAAAATAATATGTCAACATTAATAAGTATTAATTACAAAATTAGTACATTGAAGCAAACAAAAGCTTTGGACTAAAACACGTATTTATGCATGTATTGTGAAAGAAGATGAGCAAATATTATGGCGCTAAATTCCATTGTTGAATCGATAAATATGATGTTAAATTTATTCAACAGTCTCGCTTGAAGTCATCTTTTCGTAAGTTCTATGGTTGATACGACCTTGTCAGCAAATGCAATCTTCTACTGGGTCGCATGCTGACTGACGTTTTTCATACTAATAGACCATAATTAATCACCGAATTGTCTACGGACCTTTCCGATTTTTTTGTCCCGATTACGACAAAGAGCACACGATGGTTGTGGCCGGTCAGCAGAGGATGCTCACTCCTCCTAGGCAACTGATCCTACCTCTATCCGTGTTGCTCTGCTTTGAATTTTTATTTTGTTTTATGGATTTTTGAGGTGGTTCACGGTTTGTTATTGTCATTTTTGTCATTTTATACGATCATGCAAAAGAATAATGTCTAGTTTTTTGTCTGTATGATAATATAACCAAAACGAAAAAAAAATGCCTTAAAATTTTGGGGTATCAAACCCTCAACCTACAAAGCCCAGTTTTTTAGTGTTATCTAAGTATGATGTCTGATACTGTAACTACCTAGCCATTTAAGCAACAGCATTCACTATAATGCTTTGTGAATTTTTGTCTTCGAGTTTATGGACATTCTTTTACTTTTTCTTGAACGTCTTCTGAGATATAAAATGTTTTTCCAATGTAAAGTCTGTTCATACTCAAATATATGGTTAATTGAAATTTATGTATTCTCATTAAAAACAAAGCACAAATCAACTCTATGAAACATTAAATATTTAAGTTCTAAAAATGACAATTTATTGATATATATTTAAAGTTTTAGTAATGTTTGTACATAAATCCACTCGATATATCACAGTGAACTTGAAATAAAAGATACCACAGAGTCTGTGTCATCTGTTTGATATTTAGATTGAATATTTCTACATCCGTATTTGACATTAACACAAGACTGTGTTTAATATAGTGTGTACATAATTTTTCGAAAGCACCAGCAACCGTTTTTATTTGTTTTTTACCCTGTTTGAATCTAAGCAATAAAAAACTCCCCGAAAGTTACCATTTACACGTACTACACATTTTGACAGTTTTATCGAAAAATCACAGCGCGTCTCATTTAACTCCATTCAGAGAAGTACAATTGAAATAAATTAAAAGGAGAAAATAATTTGTCTCAGAAATTGTATTTTCTACTAACAAGAAATAGTTAAGATAAAAAAAAGCGATTCTAAGGTATTGGTTAAAGGAATATTCAAATATATCTTTACCATTCTTATCTCATGAATTTGCGATGGAATGAAACGAATTTTCTATGTCTTATGTTTATCATTATCCGGATTTCTAATCAGATGTTAACATCAATTGGCACAATATTTCAGTCTTTGCTTAATGAAAATATAATGATTAAATTTATGTAAATGTCAGCGGAATGAAGAGCCTGTTGATAACATGTTCAGTTGCATATTGCATGTGAAAATTTAGTTTGATTAAAATTACAATAAAATCTCAGCTAACAATTAACAGTGAAAATTTTGATCGAACTCTGCTCTTATCGGTGCTTTCTGTTGTTTCGATTATAAACTTGTTAAACTTAGAGTAATAATCGAAAATACATCGTTACATGCAAGTAACGTTAACGATCAGGGCTTCAGTGCTAGGGTTTTATTTATAGAAATGGTGTGGAAGAGTCGGCAATATTTCTGCTAACTCTGGCTATCCAGAGTTAACCCTTTAACTCTATCGTTAGAGAGCTTGGCAGTATGCCAGACAATATTCCTGTTACAATGTCTATGATACCATTGCATTGGCGAAATGATGTACATGTACCCAAGATCATATGAGAGAGTCATCTAAATTTTTATGTTTTACCCCTCTTATATGTCTTACCAAAATCAAGCTATACGTGATTTTGGAAAAAAAGTTTTGTTCAAATCTTGATTATAATACGTTCTGCACATGTTGGTTGCAATGGCAAAAGACCGTACACATTATTAAAAATGAATGCAGGGTTATTTTGTCCACTATGCCATGCATATGCATTTTGGCTGAAATTCACATGTCCGCAATAAATAAAATTGAAATAAAAACCCTTTTCAAAAACTATTTAGTTTTATTTGAAAACAAATAATACATGTTATTTTATCACCATTTAAAAAAACTATAGAATTAGTTTGAACCACATAAGACTGCAGTTACCTTTATACTTAATAATGAATGAAATTGCTGTTTATATATACAACATCAAAGTGACTCTGACATGAATAACATAATTTTTCAAATTAACAAACATTTGTTATGTAGATGTGCATCAACCCAAAATAAGTTGATGTCTTTTGAGAGCTTTCATGTTAATTTTTTAACCAACTTCATACAGCACATGGGCATTTGATAAAAGTTTCAATTTTTGTTTTCTAGATTAAAGAGATACTAAAATGGAGGATGATATGGCCATAAAATATAGATATGCTAATTCTGTTTTACAAATAAGTCGATATTAGATGATGAAAAAGTAACTATATATTCAGAAAAAAATACATTATTTCTTGAAAGTAAAAACAAGTGCAAAGGGAGCATTTGTAATGTGCTATACATTACTTAATTATTCAAATTCCGCTGTTTTAAGCTAAGAAGTAAAGCATCGGTGATACGTTTAAATCTCTTGTGAGTGAGGCCAGGCAAAACACCATAAAAAGCCAATAAATATTAATTCCTACTAAACAGCACATAAAAGAAGTTCAGAGATGATAATAAATGAGAAAAGTAAATTGCACCGACGACAAAACTAAGCCACACAAACTTGATTATAGACAGTGCTGACAGATACACTAAGGTGACAGACAGAACAAGGTGACAGACAGAACAAGCTGGTTTAAAGGGTGAAGAGGGAGGTCAGAGCCACAGTGTACGGAGACCTCACACGTGATCATGGCACCCCGGACTCAGACTCAAAATTACGTTGTATTGTTTGCGGCACTGTTGTTTGCAGTTAATAAAGGTAGGTAAAATAAACGAAATAAGTAAAATAAAATGTACTTATAATTTTATTTGTCAATTTCAGTTTAAGGAAGGAGTCTTTTTTGGTTTTCGACTTGTCAAACGTAAATATGATTAATTGTTCATTAAATCAAGATGAAAGGAAATTGAAATAGTATATTTTTCTTTCTTTTTTACTATCATACAACTTGGCATAGAAAAAGTAATAACTTTTTTAGAATCTAACAAGGACTATATTTTTGGCGTAATATTGGCGTAGGAAAATATCAACTGTTTCGCAATTCAAAATTGCTGCAGATTAATGAGTCTGTTTTAGCATTTTCAAAACAATAACATAAATGTTGGATTTTTTTTACTAATGTCAACTAATGATATGATACTTGGGTTTCAGAATATGTTTTTAAAATATGATTTGTCTATCAAATTAAATTGTTATAAGCTTTTTAAAGCGCATATTCTACACAATGATGTTTGTGAAAAAATCACTAAAATCAGTATTTCTCTCTTATTAAATGGTCAATATTTTAGCTTTTCTGTCAATTTATATCTTTATATAAAGTCTTCATAATACATTAAAATCAGAACTATTTTATTATTGGAAGCATAAATAGATAATCAACATTTCTTCAAAATTTAAGAAAATTAGAGGAAATGCGGGCTAAGCAATATCAATTTTAGTATAAATATTCATTCCAGTTTAGTAGTATAAGCTGATAGACATTCTGATATTCTACCATTTCATTGAAGAATAGAATCTTCATATCTTAAACAAATGTCTACAGAACTATTAAGAGCTACACTTATTTTTATCATTCTTTACGTTGAGGTAAAAGGTAGTGACCTTGACCCGACCTTTATGCGAAAACAAAAAGGTCAAATTTGATTAAACTGATAGAATCATCTGGTAATATGATCCGTTTGACTTTGTCAAAATTTCATGAATTTCTTATTATAAAAAGTATGTTTGATAACAAGAAGACTCCTTCCTTAAATCTTTTCCCTCTAATATATCTCTACTCGCCGGTATTATCTATTGATTTCTCAGAAGATATGCTCTCTGGTGTTTGATTTTTAAATCATTTAATTCAAATACTTTAAATTACAAGAAACCCGAGACTAATTAAAGCATGTCAAAGATACAAATTAGATATGGTAAGCGTATCTACAACTTGCCTTGTCTGAACACGTAGTATTTTATCGTTATATATTGATACAACGTTTCAACAACAAAAATCTGGAAATGCAGATGCATGTCTACAATCGTAGTTTACTTAGGCTACTATGAAAATAACTATTCCATTATTATTTACAATTCCTTTTAGCTTCGGCGTGCAGCGAGTTTTTGGTTGAGAATGTAAGCGATGATAGATTAACGGCCTCCAGTATATTGAATGTGTCGTTTTCTGCCGACAAAGCAAGACTTGGTAGCACTGGGTGGGTTCCTGATCCTAATATACATACCCATCCATGGATACAGGTAACAGTTTACTACTATGTTGAAGGGTAAAATAAAGAAACACTGTAAAGGGGTAGTTATGCCACCTGGTGGTATTTTTACACCGATAAAGCTGCATGTATCGAACAATTTAAGTACGCAATATGATAGACCATTGCCTAATGTATTTATTACAACTTTTCTTGTTAAGGTATCTCACCTGATAAATGAGATATCTACCTTTAAAGAATAACTTTTTCTCTAGGATATATGGAACTTACTCGATAATATTTGAAAATCCAATAGGGAACTTTAATTTCCATTAGAAAAACTACTTGTCTGAATCAAATTTGCGACTTGTTTCCTGTAAGAAATACTTTCCTCCTATAGGAAATACAATTTCTATAAGATATTTAGCAAATCCTTTCAAAACAATTATCAAAATTATTGTAGAAAGATTATATCTCCTTTGAAAGTTTTCATATGGAATTTTACGAATTTTACGAAACTGCATATTAATCGGGTGCAAAAAAAAAAACACATTGGCACTGACATAATTATCCGGCACAGTAAAACTGGGTAAATATGTTTTTCTGAAAAATGCATTTTAAATATAAAAGCTACAAAAAATTAATTCAATACAGTTTTCAGATTTAAACAACAAAAACACTTTAAAAGATTGTATGTTTTAGTTGATAGTAATCAAAATTTATAACCATGCTCTCAATTGCTGACAATTTCAAAAGCTTTCAATTTTAGCCCTCCGAAGAATTGAAATCTCATTTTTTATAGGAGATTTCAGAGTATCTATTGAGACTTGTTATTTGTTTTAACCTTATCTTAACAATATTTGGAAAACGATTTTTCAAAGAAATTGTTATATTTATACACAGTTTTAGTCAGATTGTAGATGTCTGACAATTTCTTAATATGTTCTGTTAAAAGTAGTGTCAGTACAATAAATATAGATAGCCACACAGATCACTTATAAGTATATGGTGCTTGCTTTTTCAAACGCTAAAAGTATCAGCATTAGGAAACATCGAGTCAGGCTGGTTAGGTTTGGGTTTAATTTGAAAAAAAAATCTACTATATAAAATAAGCTCCTTCCTCGCCGACACCAATCTGACTCTAAGTTTAGACCTTTTCAAGGGAATACTAAAGCAAACATTTCTCTTTAGGTCGACTTTGGACAATCTGTTACCATAATGGCTGTAGTGACGAAAGGATTTGTATCCGAGTACTACAACGGATACGTTACGAAATACATGGTGGGGTACAGTAACACAACCTCAAGCTGGAACACGGTGGAAGACAGCACCACCCATGTAAGTCATTCCTATCTGTCAATTGATAGATAGCTTGTCAAGTTTGTTACTGACATGAGTCAAGGCGAAGAAGATTATCTATGGATTATCTATGGATTATCTATGGATATCTTTCTACACTGTTTCTACCGAAAATATCCAACAAATAATTTTTACAATATAACATATTTTATGCTTATCGGTCTGCCGTTTTGTTGCACCAAAATTAATAAATAATCGTCCAATATCGGCGGAACGAAAACAAAATTGAAGGGACGTGCAACACAACTTGTTGGTTGTTACTTTAATTCATACTTGCATCTGTACTGAAGGGTATTGCAAAACAATTGATGACTAGGATTTTTAAACGTGAATTGTTTGACATTTGACCTTGGACTTTGACTTTTAGCAACATTTGTGTCTTTTTCTTTATAATAATATCAGTTTTCATGTTGATTATTTTCACTTCTTTTTGGGCATTTTGTAATGTTAAATCATTGTAACCAACAAGTAAAAGTCAATATTCATTTAGAGAAGAATTGCTGAATGTAAATAATTACGAAGGAATTACGATTTTACGATTTTTCGATATGAGATCTCTGTAATTACGGTTTTAGAGCTTGTGTTTATGCAATAAAATGAAGGCTATAATATATGATGAAGTATTTGAGTGGTGCTACATGTATCCAAAACGAATAATTAAACATTGAACTGTATAATTGTCATATTTAAAGTCATCTTTTCGTAAGTTTGTTTGTCGATAGAACGACCTTGTCAGCACACACCATTTTTTCACTGGGTCGCATGTTGACCGAATTTTTCATACTAAATGTTCGACTACAATTAATCACCTGATTGTCGTTCGACTTTTCTTGGTTTTTTTCCATTTACGACCAAGAGCCCACCGCGGATGTGACCGGTTAGCCGAGGATGCTCACTCCTCCTAGGCACCTTATTCTACTTCTATCATTTTAGAGGTCCGTGTTGCCCTGCTTTGAATTTGTATCTCGTTTTTTAACAATTTTTGGGATGGTTGAAAGTTTGTTATTGTCATTTTTCATTGAATTGTTCAACCACATGTCATTTTTGTAAAGCTTTTAATCCTGCAAATTTGTGTCTATATTCCAACTTAGAATAATCCCACGTGTTTGTGAATTGTGTTATCAATGCCAAACGCATTTTGATTTGGTATTATCAATTCTGTGTTTAAGTTTATGCATCAACTCAATTGTGTATATTTCTCCCATACAGTTGAATATAAACTTATAGTACATTATGTATATGTACTTTATTCTGCCCAAATATAAGTGGATAGCAGGGCTTCACTTTTCATGCTATGTGTTAAATATATTGTTTAATAAAATCAATATTACTCAAATCTAATTAAATTACATAAATTCTGATCATCGATTCTTTCAAGGATCGCTTTGACAATAAATATGGCTACTGTATACTGTAGGCGAATGCTTTTAAATAGTTCTATTTAACGCAATTTTGCATGGGTCAATTAAAGATGGGACGAAACCGTTTGCAAGTGCAAAATTATCACGAAAATTACCAAGCATTTAGTTTTTGACTATAAAAGAAACTCTTTTATTTAAAGGAGTTCATCGGGAATTCAGACCACACGGCAGCAGTGACTAACGCTCTTCCAGCTCCTATTGTTGTCCGCTATCTTCGCCTCTACCCAATATCGTTCTTAAACCTCGAAATCCTTCGACTAGATGTGATTGGTTGTTCTGGTAATTCTTAGAAATATGTAAAATATATAAAGATTGCGATATAAATTTGTTCCTATCGTGATGAAATATTCAACATTTTTATATACTGTGGAATCATCAGATTTCGTGGCGGCTCAATTTTCGTGGAATTCGGGAGTACCTCTCGTTCACGAATAACCATCCTCCACGAATCAATAAATTAGAGTTATAATGTCATAATTGTTTTTGTAGGTATAAGAGATTACACGAAATTACATCCCCACGAACCTGTAAATTTCAAAGAATCCACGAAAATTGGCCCCCATGAACTTTAATGATTCCACAGTATATTTTATACACAAGAAAAAAACATTATATAAGTATTTGAAAACCATATTTACACTATTTGATTTTAATAAGTAATTAACTTATCTTGTAGGGATATTTAACAATGTTGAAGACATCATGTGTGGTCTTTTTCCATTGCATATATAAATTACTTTCTAATTCTTTTGTTAACAGGTGCTACGGATAATTCTCTAACTTTAAATGCGCAAACGAATACTACTGTTTCATCGGCGCAGCCTTTATCTACCACTTTGAGTACATCAGCCACTCCCAATGCCTCAACCATTTTGAATATATCTACCAGAGACGTCAATGTATCTTCGTTATCCACTTCGGGTACACACACCACTACCACTATTTCTTTGTCTTCAGAATCAACTCCCACCACCTCTCGCACGCTTGCGTCGACTTTATTCAACAGTTCTGGGACTAATCTTTGCACATGTGCTTGTCGTACCCAAACCAATGTTTCCTTGACACCAAGGGAAGTGCAGACAAAAATAGAAAACATAGTACAAAATCTAACAGTCTCAAAGGAGAAGACATCCAAATTTATCAGAAGCAAGATATCAGCACAGGATAAACGACCAGAGGTTGTGTATGTTGGATCTGTGGCTGTAGCACTTTTATGTTTAATGGTCGGGCTTGTTGTTTTACCGGACGTCTGTACTGTGGTCCGATTTTTTTATTCAATGCTAAACAAGTAGAAAGAAAATAATTTTGCAGTTTATAAAATTTGAACTTTATATTGGTACAATTGATATCGTTAGTCATCAGTACAAAAAATACATTTATGTATGTAAAGCTCAATATAAGCTATTGCAGCACTAAACAATTAATTTATATACCCGTTGCATATACATGTTTTAACTTAAAAGGTGTATATGGATAGATTAATAAAGAATTAAGAGACATGCGGTATACATGTATATGAATTGATAAGACGACAAAAAATTTACATGTAAGTAAAAGAAAGCGGTACATGCATATAAAATATAGCTAACATCTAATATTCATATGATTATGTAGAAAAATACAAAATAAAGCAGAACAAATTCAACATTTTTCATTCAGAAATATAATATAATGAAAATTAACAAATCTTTCGTACAAAATTCAGTATTTTGTTTTATCACATGTTCAGCTCAACATACGGTGGATATCACTCATGTGATATTACACAGAGTACTCTTACCCAACGTGACGTCATAATTAAACGTTACGTTGGATACGGCTTTTGATTGGCGTTGCATGAAAAAAAAAAACCCAAAAAATATTGCAGCCTTAAAGTGTGGAAATTTAAATGTGAAACATTTAATTCTGTTTATTTTTTTTCATGAATTGATAAAAATGATCGAGAATGAAATGTATGTTTGTTAATCTTCAAAGAACCATTTTTGTTGACGTCTGCAGTAAATGGGTTGTGCGACTCATAATCATAATATTAAAAAAAACAGATTGAGGTTTAACAAAAGACGTGGTAAAACACGTGATAAAGGAATCCCTTATGATTTGCAATGGTGTATGGTTTTTAACCAACTCGTTATGTGTTTTTTTTTTTTAGAAAACACACAACCAGTTGGATAAAAATCATATAACATCGCAAATCTTGGGATATCCATATTTAAACTAGATTGCATTTGACAATTTTAAAAGTAAAACAGAGTAATTTTATATATATATATATATATATATATATATATATATATATATATATATATATATATATATATATATATATATTTGTATATATATAAAACACTAAAAATGGCTAACGACACGAACAATAGAAATTGTCAAATTTTCGGGACAACCAGTCCCTTCTTCAGGACCAAAAAATAAATTACATGAGTAAAAAACAAAGAACACAAAATCTAAAGCTACTACTAAACTACTTAAGAAACTATAAAAAAAAAAAAGAACAGCTACATTATAAACATTTGTTCACATTCTTAAAGAAGGTGTTAATACTGTCGCCGATCGCTCTAAAGTAATCAATCGATTGCCAACTTCACGCCTGATTAAGTTAATTAGCTAATTAAAATTGACGTCCGAGTAAATAAATGAAAATTTGAACCCCTGTTGTTAACTCGTACGGCACGTATGATATTGACTCGAATTTTTGATTAAAAGAGATAAAATTAAATAAAAATAAATAAATAAGATTAAGAAAAAAATGATTTACAAATAAAAGGTAGTAAAGAAACTAATAAATGAAAGAGACGCAGTTGACAGATTTTATAAGATTACTCTGTGGGTGTCAGGTGATGTATGGCTATGAGACGTTCACTTTAGTGAAGTCCATTTGTTTGTTCATGCCATCAGGTCTGAATGATTTGAGTCTATGCATCCAGAACTTTTCCTTGCTTTTCCTCTCCGCGTCTGTCCAATGAGGATTATGGTCAATAACCAATACTGTCATGTCTTCCCATTTGTGGCCACTTGTATTAAAATGTTCTCCGGCGGGCTCCTTGACTTTTTTGGTCTTTATGGTAGAGCGGTGGTTATTGATCCTTCTGCGGAGGTCACCTGTTTCACCAACGTATTGCTTAGAGCAGACTTTGCAACTGATGAGATAGATGCAGTTGTCTGTACGGCAAGAAGTGTTACCAAATATCTTGTAGGTGCAACCCGTGATGGGGCTTTTAAAACTGTCCGCGTCGGTGCTGTGTTTGCACAAAAGGCATCTGGCATCGGAACAAGTTTTAAAACCACCATTTGGCAATGGGTTGTCTAATCTTGCCCTCACTACCATGTCCTTTAAGTTCCTCGGGCGTTTAAACGCAGCCATCGGTGGATCCTTGAAAAGATCAGCCATTCTTTCGTTAGTGTAAAGGATGGGCAGATTATTTCTAAGGATGCTGTTGAGGTTCTTAAGGGCGGGGTGATATGTAGTGACAAGTGGAACCCTGCTTTTGTCTGTTTTCTCTTTGTATTGTAAAAGGGGTTTCCTGTCTTTTGTGGTAATCTCATCAATTGCAGATTGAACTGTGTGGGCTTTGTAGCCTCGATTACACAGATGGGATTTTAAAATTCTGCTCTGTTCTTCAAAGATTTCATTAGAAGAACAGATTCGTCTGATTCGGGTTGTTAATCCTTTAGGAATTCCTCTTAAAGTATGGGGAGGGTGGCAACTCGATGGCGTGAGGTAGAGGTGAGAATCAGTGGGTTTGGTATGGAGACTGAATTTTATTTCACCATCTTCCAAGGTGGATGTAGTATCCAAAAATACATTTTTGGAACTAGATATGTCCACTGTGAACTTAATCGAATTGTGGAAGGAGTTGGCAAAGGTGATGAAGTCATTTAGGCAGTCTCGGTTTTCGACCCATTTCATCTCAATATCATCAATGAACCGCAACCAGCTCAAAGGTTTGAAAGGAGCTCTGAGAAGGAGGTTGCGTTCAAATCTTCCCATAAATGTATTGGCGTAAGAGGGAGCCATTTTGGTGCCCATAGCTGTGCCACTTATTTGTATGTAATGTTCGCCATTAAACATGAAATTGTTTAGCTTGAGAACATGTTCAAGGAGCTCGAGTAGAGATTCGGTTGACGGCTGCTGAATCGTTCTACTGTCCCATACCTCCCTGCAGGCCTCGATACCTTCATCGTGAGGAATATTTGTGTACAAGGACGTGACGTCCATTGTAACGAGAAGAGTATGGTCTGGCAGGCCAGAGGAAGGTGTTTTATTAAGATTTACTCATGTCATTTATTTTTTGGTCCTGTAGAGGGGACTGGTTGTCCCGAAAATTTGACAATTTCTATTGTTCGTGTCGTTAGCCATTTTTAGTGCTTTGTATATTCAATTTACTGGCTTAGTATCTATATATTAGATCCGACACTTTAAAGATGCCTAGTGTTGTTGATTCCATTCAGTGCTATCTATCTATCTATCTATCTATCTATCTATCTATCTATCTATCTATCTATCTATCTATCTATCTATCTATCTATCTCTCTATCTATTATTACTTATTAGGTTAGTTACTGACTCACTACGGAAATATATTGAGTTGATCAATCTCATAGATGGCGAGGCGAAGCCGAGCCGTCTATGAGATTGATCAACCCAATATATTTCCGTAGTGAGTCAGTAACTAACCTAATAAGTGTTTTGTTTTCCCCGAGGACTATTAAGCGACATATTTATTCACAAATAGCGATGATCATGGCACAGCCATGTATAAGATGCCTAACATCTCGTCCAATTTAACTCATTTAAACTCTTCAAAATTTTCAATCTCACCTTTCAAATACTCTTTAAAAATCTTTGCTTCGCCCATGTTTACCTACAATGTTTTGTTGATATTCAATTTTAAATGTTTTCTCCCTTTTCCCTGCAGAGATTTGAGCAAATTTCGACGCTGCCATTTTGTTCTGCTCCAGACAAAACAATGTGACGTCAATATTTTAAGGGCAACTACTCTAAATACTTTAAGAACTTACGACATGCGGTTAATGTATTAAATACTATGAAATGTCGAAATGAGTTAGCGAAGCGTCGACCAATGATGGCCATATTGCCTAATATTAATTCTCACAGAACAAATATAGAGAAATATGAGGCAATCACGTGCTATGTTTAAACCAATGAAAATGTGACATTTCAGTCCAAGGGAAAACAAATATATATAATAACTCTGTCTCAATCATGTCTCTCTGATTTATTTTAATATTTACAAAACATTTTATTTATATAACATTTTGCTACATGTAAAAAAACTCGCTGTGATATCAAGAAATTTTAATTTGTTTTTGTTTATTCAGTTCCAACTATAATCCTACGATAAAGACTTTACGTTGTATTTACGAATGAAACAATTAGCACAAATGTCCATATTTTATAAGATATTTGTTATCATTTGTTATCATTTTTGTAAGTATGAACAGAATTTCATGTTGAAATTTATTGACATTGTTTGTACTATTCAACAATTACACATCCTTGTCGATTTTAATATTCTAATAGTTTGGATCGTCTTTAAATTAAAAGTTTTTTGAACATGTAACATACTGCTTGATATCAAATCACTTTATTAACATAACTATTAATTTTTTTACCTTTCGGAAAAAATCCACATATATGAGTATCAAAAGTTTAAAAAAAGAATAAAATTTTAGGCATTCAGTATTCATTGTTTGTTCCACAGGTACTTCTAAGCATGCATTTATTTCGATTCTTTCCAGTTTAACTGGACCTAATTACAATTTTATTTCCTGTTTTCATATAACAATCTTTATTCATAACGAATATGTTTTTTTGTACGTGTATCGTATATCGTATCTTTCTCCACAACGGGTCTTTAAAATCGAGACACCCGTTAAAAATAACTGAATAAATACGCAATCGAGAGCAACAGGGATGTCCTCTGTACAGTTCTAAAATTAGACATACAATCCTTATGAATTATAAAGATTTGACCATACTAAACATAAAATCAAATATTGTTTAATGAATTGTGTTTCTATTAATGTTCACTTTTATTTTTGAAGCATATGGAATGCATTTTTATTGTTCTTTTTAGCAATTTTTACTTATCTTTTAAAAAAAATACCATCTGTCTGCCTAATAAAATATTATTAGAGATTGGGTGGTTTATGCTGTGAGGAAGGCTAAGGCATTCATTACACCATGAGACAAATGGAGAAGTCAACTTTCAAATTATGAGTTTCACCTGTTGCGCCACAAGCTAAAATCATTTTGCCGTTGCGTTGAATTTTTTAATTATAGTTAACTATTTCCTACAAAAAATAGCTCAAAAAAATTAATTCCATTTGCAAACAAGGTCGTAAATTTAAAAAAATGAATGCATGTTGCATGCTTGTTGCAAAATCTGAACGTTGACCCACTGCTGCGTCATAAGCTGAAATCTTGAATTTGTGGCCGTTACTTATTTCTGCATAAATCGTTTAATTATGAGACAATATCAAAACGTAGAACTTTTACCGCAACATCTCATGTTAAATACTGTGTTTATGTTTTCCCTTCAATGCATTTGATACTAAAAAACGTCATATTCTATACAATATAACCGCTAACTGGCTCAAAGCACAATAATGATGATTAATCATAGTGTTTAAAAGCATTTTAATGCATAATAATTTATCTGTCTACCGATTTGAGTTATCTGGGTATTTTAAGAAATGTTGAATAAAATCTTTTGCATTTGTATTTAAGTCAGGTTTCTGTTTAAGGTACCCCACTACACCCATACTTATACTTTTTAAGACACTACGTCACAAGATGGCGATATAAATGTTTTGTTAAATTGTTTATATCTTTCGATTCGGTTGTATATTGTCGTAGCTAAGTGGTTAAATTATTGGGCCTCTGAACCGCAGATCATCAGTTCGAATCCACGGGGAGCTTTTGTTCATGTTTACTGAAGTAAATTTTCGAAAATGTAATTTTTCATTCAAAATTGCACATTTTTTGCCGATTTGACTTAAATACTTCTTATCCATTATGATATCAATCATAATCAAGTAATTTTGAGAAAATATTTCAAAGTATAGTGAGCCACCATATACTTTGCAATTCCATCACCTGTTATCCAACGATTTATAAACTTTTGATTTTGTACACTGTTCGTGCTCACCACATGTCATATATAAACACATTGAAATATGCCAAATTATGTCCAATTATTATTCATTGTTTTTAGTCCATGATTACACTGGATTAAAATTCACGCACTGGTGATCCGATACAAGACATTCTAACATGTAAACTAACTGTTCCAGACACAGGTATATCAGGGGTATTTGTATTTCTCTGTGGAATAAAAAGGGTTTCATTACCATACATCAGTAATTGGGTGTAAATTATTGTATGATTAAATACTTAATTATTATCAGAAAAAAAACTAAATTTATAATGCTGTGCAAATCAAAGACGCAATAAGGCTTAAACGTCCAACATTAGGGTTTAAAAAAAATGGGTCATCTATCAATATGTTACTACCAGGTAATAAAAATCATTTATCAAATCACTTACAACTGGCAAAACATAATATTAATGAGTTCTAATATTTTTTCTATTATACAAATTTCTTTGATTAGGAAGATAAATATATTCTTATACGTAAAAAAAGTGTTATTACCTTCCAAACTTCAGAAATGCGTTTCGCGAGAAACTTCAAATATTGTAAACTGTAGAGTTAGTTACCATGATTCGTTGTGTATAATCTAGAAATTTTAGACGAAGAAAGAGAAGAAGGGTATAATTTAATTCAATTTCCATTTTTTTTTAATTTCAAGAAAACGGGTATAAAATCAGTCTACATTATCATGATTCATTTACATTAATTTGTTTTGTTTTTTTAACACGCTATTTGATTCTTTGATTGTTCACCGTACCGAATCAATTTATACAACTGATTTGACGAAGGATCCGTACCGATTTAATCACTTCCTTATACCGCCTTACACTTAACTTATATGAATAGTTATTATTGATCATGTCTCGTAAAATCACTCAAATGAACAATAAACGTTACAAAAAGAAATACGACAATATGTTAAAGAAAATATCGCATTTTAAAATCATTTTGTTGCATATGATGTGTATAATACACCGATATCAATTCGAATTTATCCTAAAACAGCAATACAGCAGTAATACTGTATTCTTCAACCCGACATACAAGAAGGGAATTTGTAGAAAGAGATCTGTAATTTGTCGATGAATACAGGCATTATACGGTATTTTTTTTTCATAAATATAGAATAATTAAGCAAACTGTGATGCAAAGATATCCTGGGACAGAATATCAGAGAAGTAATATTGATTCCTGCAAGAATTAGTTTGTAGTTCCCTCTCTACCGACGGCATCTAACTCATGGATTATGTGTATTCAATTTAAGATAAGATTGAAATCCTCCAAATATATACAAGAGGAGCTATGATTGTCTTCATGACTGCAATGGCTTGAAACAATGGTTTATTGCTTGTATTCACCAATCAGACATCGTTTTTCGACTCATATGATTAATACATATCAAAATGCACAATAGTGTCAGATGATATTTATGGAAATTAGTTATTTACATGTATTGAAATGAGGAAAACTTTTGACTTCATACACTATTTTCAACTGTACGCTTCATAAGGAATTCTTGTCTGGTTAGAATCGTTACAAAAAATCCACTTTGATCTCATATATCAAATTAAATGTGGAATATGTGATGGGGTTGTAATAACACAAAATAAACTCTTTTTATTGGCATTTTTTTACTAAAGAAAACAAACACACAGAGAACATATGATCACGGAGTAACACCGTGACACGTATCCAGAAAAACTTTGGTAGTGTAAATGACATGAAAAACGAATAAGAAATTTATTAGAAATAGTTCTTCCCACAGCCAAAAGGTATAATTCAAAAGTTTTTATAATATAAAACTAAGGTTTAGTAACATCGTTGAAATCTTATACATGCAATGTATATACACCAAAATATGACATAAACACATCAAAACTAATTCTATAGAATGGTTTGTTTTAACTATGGGTACTTTATTGGTTCCATATCAGTTGAACAACTTCATAAAATGATAAAAACAAAACAAAAAACATGTTCAATGGTCTCGGAATTTCTACCACAGAAATAACAGACATCATCATTGAATATTTTCATTTTTAAAAATAACTTCTAACTAAAGTTATTTTATACAAAGTTTCGTATTGCAGCCTTATGCTACTACTACAGAATCTAGGGTTCGATTAAAAGGGGGATTTTTCGGTTAAAAGTGGTTCAAAGACTTCGTTTTTACTGATGTTTGGGTTGTCTCTGAAAATGAACAAAACTCCATAAAGCTATTACAACAGGGGTATATTTCCTGAAATTCATTTAACTGCAAATAGTTTTAAATATTTTGATGCAAACGAAAATCGTAATAATAAATGTGGGCTATTAATTGGTTATTAATTCCTTATTGCTTAGACATCTATGTTTAAATTTGATATTTTTGAAAAGCAATTTATAGTTTCCAATGCATTAGGAAAATATATTATTCCAGGATAAGCAATTTATCAATTTTTCTCCGACAATTTGTAATTGCTTACCTGTAGACAGATTGCTGCATTTAAGAACATAGGTATTACTATCAGAGTTCAAAACCTTAAATCAGAAAATTAACGATAAAATGAATATCAGTTCATATCAGTATAAGACTTGTTGACATTGCGAAAAAGACCACCTTAAAGAGATATACATTGTACCTGTCATGAGGTCATATAAAGCCTAAAGGTTTCACCAATCCATCTGCCATTGATGAATCAGTTTTCTTTAGGACATTTAAACGTTAATATAATTCTAAAAAAAGGAAACCCAACAGCTTTAATACAATTTCTGTTTGATTACCAATTACTTTTATTAATTTTATTTAATTAATTTAATTTCTATTTCATAAGTACTTGAAAAATTTTGTCTTTAGCTATGTTAAAAAAATTCTTTGAACTTTTCTTGTTTAGCGTAAAAAATCTGAATAAAAATTATATACTATCCTAATCAGTATCAAATTTTCGTAACACAACACTTACAACATTTGGCGTAACACATACCTTATATTTGAATATAACAACATCAAAATTTTATTTTTTGTGTTCTCGCAATTCTCAACCTTAAAGACTTTTTATCATCTCTGTAAATTTTCACCACTCGTTTCTTTCTTTATCGTCTATGTTTGGTTGTTGGATACAAATATGTAGCAGCGATGTCACAAATGGCGTCGCCATGACAAACAAACGTATTAAGACAACATTGGACTTTGACGTTTCAGGCCATCGGACTTGAGGAGAGTCCATTGGACTTTGGCGTCGCCATCGGACTTTGGAGTCTTACAAAGAACTATATATGATAAGAGTTAAATTTGGCCCCCATAATTTGCCATTTTTTAAGTGTTTCAGAAGTGACGCCATTTCTATAATTCAATCAAAATCAGCCAAAATGTGACATTTTTCTTATCTATTTACGAATGGGAAATATAGAGCGCATGCTTGAACAAGGAAAACTTTTTGGTCACTTATTAGTCTTGGCTAGATACATCTTTGGTTAAAATATTTTATTTGTTCAAGAATGCGCTCTATGTTTTCGGAAGGAAAAACTGCTTGAAAACAAGCTGTTATACGCTAAAAATACAAAAAATGGCGGGAAAAGGTTGTCTTTACAATGTCATATTTCTAAATTGTGGGCATTTGAACCAAAATGAATATTATTAAACACATCACATACATATCTGTACTAAGAAAACAAAGAATGATAGTAAAATGATAATGTTCATTTTAGGGGGCCATTTTAGGCCCTTATCATATATAGTCCTTTAACCTTTTTTTCTATTGTCCAATATTGTTGTTCATTCCTCCATCCCATCCATTCAGTTGCTTTGAATACACACAGAGAAATATTCAACTTTTAGTTTTTTCTGTTTCATTAACAGGGAAATTTCAGCGCTGGTGTATTATTAGTAAAATGCTTAATTCTGTCGTCCTTATTTCAAATCTCTACAATATGTTTATATTTCTCATGTCATTAATGAAATATGTTTTAGATATTATTGTAATGTATACTACATAAATTTCAGTATGATGTTATTTTTTATTCCAATAAGTCAGTTTTAATTCCAAAACGTAACAGACATCACTGTTTTAGGGTTTTGGGGTTTTATTTGGTTGTTTCTTAATTCTTTTTGGTATTTTGTTTATTAATTCGCAAAATTGTTTTCTTAATTTTCTTATAGCGCTGAAAATAAAAATCTTAACAGTGTACATAGATCAGGTAGAACAATGAAGCTGGCGAACATACATAATAATGCTATGGCAACAGATCCAACATAGACCACCTCTGGTCTTGTATCATGTGCCGATATTTTGCTTCTTAGGTATTTTGATGTCGTCTTTTTTGAGATTGATAAATTCTGTACAATGTTTTCAATTCTTGCCTGAACTTCCTCTGGTGTCATTGTAAAGCTGGTCTGAGCACAGTTACATGTACATAGTCCAGCTTGAGTAGTGTAGAATACTGTCGACTCAGATGACAAAGTGCTATGAATGTCTGATGTACTCGAAATATTAGTAGTTATTGGTGAAGACATAGCCATGGTAGTGGTTGGAATTCTCGAAGTGGTGGAAGTGGTTGGTGGCGACAACGTCGTGGTAGCGGGTGGTATACTCGAAGTGGTAGAAGTGGTTGGGGGCGACAACGTCGTGGTAGCTGGTGGTATTCTCGAAGTGGTAGAAGTGGTTGGTGGCGACAACGTCGTGGTAGCTGGTGGTATTCTCGAAGTGGTGGAAGTGGTTGGTGGCAACAACGTCGTGGTAGTGAGTGGTATACCCGAGTTGGTAGAAGTATCTTGTGAATGCAACGTAATTGTAGAAGCTTGTGTATTCGAAGTTTTAGAAGTGGTTGGTGAAGATAAAACCGTCGTATCGACAATCCGGCGACTTCTGTTTTGCGTTGTCATGGTAATTGAATCATGTGCTGTAGACAATGTGGTGTTAGTGTTTGCTGAAGAAATCCAATTAGTTCCTGAAAACAAAGACGTGATAGCAGTTTGCGCAGTTAAAGTGGTAGTCGGTCGCACAGCAAACAAGGAAGAAGTTGTTGTAACCACTGCAAAAAAAAAATTCAGACCTTAATTGATATAAATTGTAAGGTTTAGGCAAACAACGAATACATGTTCGTATTCTAGTAGAAAGAAAAATATGTACATTACGTCACCAGTTTGTGTAATGACGAATTTCTACACGTATGTTCATTCCAATACATCGCAAAGTACCCGTACGGTCAAACTTGTTGCTTCTGTTTCGCTGTTGGCTATTTATTTTAACAAATATGTTCAATTTTCTTAAATCTGAATATTTAATGCGAATACTGATATCAACAAACATAAATTTTTACTTTTTAAATCTAATATTTTATATGAGTTTTAAATCACGTATATCTGCCTTTCAAACACGCAATGGCTCTGTTATTCTATTCATCTGTGATAAATAAAAATATACTTTAATAAACAATGATGTATCAGAGTTCTCAACTGTGACTAAAATTCTCAACTTAGTAGGAGAGGATATCTAGAATTACATTTAAAATTTACATGTACATATACACGTTGCAACTGCTAAACAAGAAAAGTTATGTGAGCTTGTACGCGTAGTTCTACCTTGTAACTTTCAAGTACCCGTTGGTCTGCTAAACCTCTCTAATATAAAACATGCTACATTTTGTTTAATCGTGCAATTTAATGAATTGTTTAACATTCTAAGAGCATCATTTTATAAACCTTAATTGCTTTTATTTAACACAAAGAAGGCTGTATGATGTTTATCTATCTCTTCATATCTTTATTTATTTATTTCCTTTTCTATGTAAATTTATCGATGAGTAAAAATTTAGTTTCGATGTGTACTTTTTGTTGTTGGTATTTTGGTATGGGTATGTTGAGTTTGAATAAGAAATCATTTTGTCTGTTTAAACGTCATGGAAATTTGGAAACACACACACAAATGTAAAATATATCAATACTGTCATTTCTGTAAGTAGTATTACACCAGTACATAAAAAAGTACCATGCTAAAATTAATATTTTTATTACTTCAACAGTTAATTTCACAAGACAAGCAATAGCTTAACATTAGATATATACTCTGATTAATGATACATTTTATAAAGCATTAGTTGTAATAAATGGATTAACCATTTTAATAAATCGAAAGCAGGTTCGTGTGAAAAAAAGAAACAAAACAGTTTTGCTCTCGGGAAAAATAAAAAAAAAATCTATACACATAATGACGCGTTGCTATTCAATGAACTGATAGGTGCTGATAAGTATTTGTATACGTATTTGTATAAAAACACAAAAGAGAGGTATAAGTTTGCACCGACGGCTGTATGAAAATAAAAACAATGCGCAAAGTCATGTGCACTTGAAATGTAATCACATGATATTTAACTTACCATTTGCTTCACAACCAATGACATCAAAACGTAGACTGCGGAACATGTAATGCTCAGTTGGGTACAGGCGAATGTAGCGAGCAACAACTGGACTTGGTAGAATGTTAGTAACTGGAGTCGTTGTGTCTGAATTGGCGATGAATTCCTGTTCATTAAACCAATACGTAATAAGTCTAACTTTCATTCTAAACAAACTCTGGATAAACAAATCGATTGTGGTCCTCTTATATCATAAAATCATAACGATTTTTTGGGAAATATCATTATATAGTGTTGCCTTTTTGCCTTTTTTATTTGTTTTCAAATTTGTTATTGGACACTGTGCTATTAAATAAATAGTGCCTGTTTGGGAGGGTAACAGTTGAAATTGACACCCCGAGAAAACCATTGTCAACCGACGCGAAGCGGAGGTTGACAATGGTTTTCGAGGGGGGTCAATTTCAACTGTTATCCTCCCAAACAGGCACTATTTATTTTGTTATACTGAATGTCTTTTTTAAAAAATTTAAGAAAATTTTACTGCTTTTATATGGGAATAACGTGAATTCTACAGCGAACCGTACGCGCATAATTTTCGCGCATGTAACATTTTTTAATGTTACCCGTTGCCAAGTGCGTTGCTAACGCTGAGGGTAATAGTAAATATTATTAACTGCGTCTTAACCAATCAGATTTCAGTATTTAACATGAAAGTATAACAAATTAAAATCTTATAGGTTGAAAAATGTTTGCCTTTCTTAGAGGTTTTTCATTTTTTCTACGATGCTCGATAGTTTCATTCATGAATGAACCACCAAACATTGCATTCTGTTGTGTGTATTTATACATACTTTTAAACCATTTAATCAAAACTCTCATAGTGAGTAAAAATAGGTTATTAATGTACGTAGACTAAAACTTTACACATAAAGAACAGCTTATTTTTCATATACGTGAACTCCGTTGTGTTCGAGTTCTAAATGAAACTTTTGATTTTCGATTGATCAGCAAATAATTAATGCAAATAAGCAGCTTAATTTGAAGAATATATTAATTATCTGATATAAAAATCATAAATTTATATACTAGAATTAAAGCTCACATTTTAAAAGCTAAGTAATGCATCTATAATGAGTTTTGAAAATTAAACGAAGGCTTATACTCTTACTAAAGCAAACTATGCCTTTTGATTGCAAAGATTTCTGTCTAGTCATGCTTATCTAACTAACAAACTGAGAGATACAGGGGACCTGTCTTAAATGATGTAAATATATATTGATATACACTGACTTACATTGGTTGTGCCGATTTGCACCGTGTTCCAAGTAGAGCCCGTGTTACTGTATTTAACTCTGTACTTCTTCACATATTCAATGAGATTGCTGAAGTTCAATCCTTTTGTTACTACAGCCATAATGGTGAAAGTCCGTCCAAAATCGACCTGAAAAAAAATGTTTACTAAGATTTTTAAAAACAAAAATCCAATTGGTGTCTGCAAAAAAGATTGGACAATTCAAACACCTTTAACGTCAACCTAAAACTTGATTTCCGTCTAAAATAATTTGTATGGTTATTGCTGTAACATGTCGTGGATGGGCATCTAACATTTGATTAATGTTACAAGAATTTGGTAAAAATAATAAATGAGTAGAACAATGAAACTGACAAAAAATCAATCGCAATTCATTTCACCAGTCTAAGAAACGTGCCAAAAATAAGGTATCATCTTTTTTTTTAATTTCCTGCCTTCCATACAGATTAAATTAAAATGCAAATGCCCATTGATCAGGAAACCATACATAACAGCGAATAAAAGCCGAGTTTTTACACAGTACATTGCATATTGCAAATATGTTAAAGATATCAAAGACTATTGTTTTTGATTCTATGGAGAATTAAGTACACAATGGTGCATACTAATGGGTCACAATCTTTTCATTCATGCATTTCATAATTTGTTTATAACTATTTAAATCAAATCAAGTACTTTTCCCTTACATTTGATCGATAACTATTTTTAAAATCCATTATAAGTATAAGTAAGAAATTTGTCTTTGTTCCTTTGAACTCTCTGGGTAAAACATCCGTTTCAATATTGCTTCAATATGAATATGTAAATTATCGTTAAAAATCGTCAACAAGTGACAGAGTTTGTAATTTTGAACAGATAATATACTTCAATGATTATTATTGCTCACAATGTATGCTAGTATATTGGTAATAATAGCAATACAAGGAGGAGCTGACGATGACATTAACAACAAACTTGGAAAAATAAATTTACAATGTGGAAGGCTCAGGAAAATCTGGAGCTCGTCATGGTTTTCCATTTAAACTAAAGTAAGATTATTCAACAGCCTGGTCCTGTCAGTTTTATTAAATGGCAGTGAAACATGGAAAACAACAGAGAGGCACAAGAAAAAGATTATCATATTTCAGAATAGATGCCTGAGAAAATCCTAAGGTAAGGAGGAAAAAAAATCAAATGTAGAACTTCGAATGATCGAGAACAAAAAATAAAACCACGAGTATTTGACATTATACTGTGGAATCCGTTAATTTTGTGGGGGCCATTTTTTTTCAGATTGTGGTGTTTTGCTTTTTCGTGGATATGTAATTTCATGGATACGCCGGTTGTAAGTTTTATTAACAATGATAACTCTTTCTAAATGTCATTTATCTGAGGGTGTAAATTCGTGGAGGGGGGCTTCCCAAGAATACCACAAAAATTGAGTCACAACGAATTCTAATGATTCCACATTACTTATTAAGAAATGGAAAAGGACTGGCCATGTCCTAAGAGAGCAGAACAACAGATTTTGTACCACCGCACTGACATGGGATAAAGAAGGAAGAAAGCCGACCAAAAAAAAACATGGAGCACAACTACAGAGCAAGAAGATCATAGCTGAGGTGGAATAGTTGGCAAGAGCAACAGCCAAAGACAAGGCCATGTGGAGGCAGTGAATCCAGGCACCAAGAGGTTAGTAGATGATCATGATGATAAGATAAAAGTACCTGTATCCATGGATCACCCTCTAATGGATCTGGACTCCACCCACTACTGGACAGTCTTGCTTTGTCGGCGCTATAATCACCGTTATAAATGCTGGAGGCGGTTAGTTTATCATCAGTCACCGCGTCCACCAAATCCTCTTTGCAAGTCGAGGCTAAGAAAAATATTTGCAGTCCATATATTTTTCGTATGAAAAGTGTCTGTAAAACAAGGGCATTTATAACGAGAAAACACATATGGTTGATTAACGAGTTTTATTCTGATGTCAAAAAACATTAAACGCTTTCAAAATTAATCGCCAAAAAAACCCCGAAAACTTTAACGGAAAATCAGGGTATGAATAATTACATTTGAAGATAATTCAAGAAGTTAAAAAAGTAATATTATTATAAGCATTAAGCCTTTATTTAAAAAAAAACACAATAGTTTTTATATCTGCAACGGTATGTGCAAGCTATTTTTATTAAGCACGTTTGCACATACTGGGAATCATCATCGTTTCTTGTCCGTGGCTTTCGATTACACTACTACATGTAACATAATTACGTCCCCACGAACCAGAAAAATTTTGGCTACCCAAAAACAGTGACCCCTACGAATAAAAATGATTTCACAGTAACTCAAATTGTGTGCACAAACTGTTAAAGTCATGGTACTTTATCTTTCAAAATTAATGATTCAATACATAATTGTAATATACTCTTTAATTTTGATAATTTTTTGCCTTTGCAAAATCTGATTGAAGACAAGATTTTTGTTGTTGAAAAGTTTTGTTGCATCGCAAAACAAACGAACAATGACAATCATATACTATGTGGTTAATTTTTCCTAAGTTATAAATTTATGAAGCTAAGTGACATTAAGATTTTTAACTAGTTAATTTTGGCGCACTGCATTCACAAAGTTAATATGCCTAGTATTTTGCCTACCTCAAAAATAACAAAGTATTTCTTTTGCTATTTAAAGATGAAATGATCTTATAAAAAATTTTGTTTTATTAATTTATACATTTCGAGTGTTATGCAAGCTTCCCCTAGTCGCGGAAAGATGATTACTGTATATTTGGTACTTATTCCATGTTAATATAGTGTCTGCTTAATGAAGGGATGGCATAATAACTCAATAACTAGCTGACGAGGTAAGTATTTACTTAGCAGTTATCCAGATGAAATAGATCGTTAGGAAATGGCTGACGAATTTGTTTGATTATTTAATAACATTAAACACCTCCCCCCCAAAAAAACCTCCAAAAACAAAAAACAAAGACAAAACAAAACAGCTTGAGTCCGTCGAGGACAGTATTTTTGTATTACATTTTTATTTTTATTCTCTCTAGTAAATTGTACAGAATTATTCCAATGTAATCAGATGACGAAACTATATTGAAATGGCAATGACGTATTGATTCAAGGAGATATAAACTTTCTATGTTTAGATATAACTTTTTCTTAAAATCTAAGATATGTTATCTAAACACAAGTTCGTTTTATGCCAGATTAAGTTGTATCTTATTGGGAAGGACAAGACGAAAAAAAACCCCAGCACAATCGTGAAAATGTCCATTACCAATTTTTGACTACAATCATTACCCTTGCTTGATGTCATAATATAACGCCACAAACAGTTATAAATCAAGTCGAAAAAAGCATTGTAGACAATAGGTAAAGATATCAATACCTAAGACAATAGGTAAAGATATCAATACCTAAGATTTCATACGTTTTTATAGGATAAAGAAATGAATACAAAGATGTTCTTAGATTTGCCTTTAACTATCCATATCCATAAAAGTACAAGTTCATATTGTAAAGACTTTTAATTTTCGACTCACTATTCGTTATTACCACATTTCATACTCAATAATGCATATAATTCATGTTTAGATTAAATTTTGTTTCACATATCTAAGCTTAATGATTAAAACTTTTCCATAACATCAACAGTACAAGGGTGGAAAAGATTTATTTATCAATCAAATAATTTTGATAGCTAATTAGTAAAAAATATACGAATTCTATCTGTTGATTATTAAATTAACTTTTTACACGGTTCATAGAATACAATAAAATGTGTTATTTCAAGTGCATACCGGTATTTAATTATATCTTAATTGGTTCCAACAAGTGGACCTGGACAATGATTAGGGACACCGTCATCATGTGGAAAGGTGTCTAATAAACGGTAAATAAAAAGAAATGCATATTAAATAAAGATGGGAAAAAACAAAAGAGACACCTTGACCTGTACACAAATATTTAGATTTAACGAGGCCGAGTACAGAACGAGTACGCACGCTTTCGCGCAGCGTTTCATTTGTATTGTGACGTCATCTTTTTGCTTGGTTGACGCCATGGCGCGATAGTTTCAACTGCAGATATTCAGCGAAATTTGTTGAAAATGGCTCGTTTAATGCGTAAAATTGATATTATATTGTGGAATAAACATAACTGTCTCGAAGTATAAGCTATATTTGGGCTCGGGTAAAAAACGTGAAGAGGGTTCAGCAAGCCTAGCCCTCTGTCACGTTTTCTTAACCCGCCTAAATATAGCTTAATTCATATATTTCAAGACGGTAACCATGTAATTTATATTAATGACCCTTAATATGTGATGTTATATATTTTTTTTTATTACTTAAATATGTCTGAATGCTTTAATAATACTATAAAGATCACCTTTTCCGCGTTTGTCAAATAAAAAATAGCCATTATCTGACAAATCTGGGAAATTGGGCATACAAAAATTAACTTTGATAAGACCCCTGGAACAAACCAGGAGGTAAAAGGTTTTTTTTATTTGACCATTTGATGCCTTTTAGCAGTAACTTTAATATGTAGAACAGAAAAAGAAATCCCTAGGGCAGAAGTTTAAAAAAATTTGCAAAATAGATGCATTTAAAGCGAAATCCCATAGGGTCCTATGTTAAAGATTAACAAACTTTGAGATGACCCCCTAAACAAACGGGGTGGTAAATGTCTTATTTTTTAATCTCAAAATAATAATTATATCAATAGAAATTCAGGTAAAAAATTTCATTAAAAAATCTAGGGCAGAACTAATTAGACCCGGCCTCGTTAATACAAATCTATAGATTTAAGTGAAATTTCACTTACTATACGTACCTTTCTCCGTTGCAAAAAATCCAGCTACAATCAGTACAAAGAAGCACCGATGAAAAGTTATGGCTTTCATGACAAAACCAGAAGTCGATAGACGCTGTGCTTCCCGCCTTTCTTTTTTTAAATCTTTTTAGAAGCTTGTTCTGTTCATCAACAGTGAATAACATTGATCATTTTTTGTCTAGATGTGTCGCCGATAGCACCTGGAAAACATTGAGTTTTTACCTTTCTGTGGCTCTACCTGTATATCTCTTTTCAGCGCGTCAGTTTTAAAAGTTGTTTTCGCGGAGGAAAATTCAACGTCTTTCCACTTGCTAACGTCTATTTTCTTCCATTTGCGTTTTGACAAGTGCTTATTTTAAAGCAGAACTATGTCGTATAATCCATATATCTTTGTTTGAATTATCTAGTGTTTTCCTGGCAAACTATGTGTGCTTTGAAATTTCGGTAGAGTCAAGAATCTTACAATTCATTAACTGTAGACGCCATCAGCTTGATTCATCAAACATTTCTAATTTATGATAATCCCTAATCTTGTGATCGCCGCTTTTTTTTTTTTTTTTGAAAAAAGTCATGTTATGATTCGCTACCTTCAAACACCAACTGGAATTAATGGTGGCATTAATAAAGGCTTACAACGTTGCCCACAAAGACACAGTAAAAGAAATTTGAATAAGTCGATTGCTTGAGAGTTTAAATCGATGCGCTTGCAAAGTCAAAGAAATTTCTTGCTTTAAAAGAGATTTTTAGCACCAATGTTTTGGTAATTGAAAACAATTTAAATGTTATACATACACTCTATATAAAAAATCAAACAGTTTTTAAAGGATTTGAAATCTAAGACATCGGCAAATATTGATTTTGTAGTTATTAAAGCAATTGCTTACAACAAAAGGTTTAAAAAATATAAACTAGGAAATATGATTTTTGAAATTTTAATCATTTATTTTAGTATTCTACGATTGATAAAAATTTGTTTAGATAAGATTTATTGTTATTATGAAAGTAATGAATTACTGACAAATTACGTAAAATAACAAATGATATGTATCAGAATAGTATCAAGCCTGCCGATGACCTTTGATTAAAATATAGTGATATTCAGCAATGCCTTTGCCATACCATTTTCTTTAAAGTTAAATGTCAATTAAACTTATATGTAATGTAATGTCCAGGATACCGATAAAAAATAAGAAGTAATGTTTTGTTTCTCAAACAAAAACATGTTCAAGCATCATGTAAACGCAATTTCATTTTTTTTTTTTTTGCATACCAAGAACATAGAAAAAAAAATTGCATAACAATGTCAAAGAAGGAACACACGGGGATAAGGTGTTGATAACAATGTAGAGATTATTAATGACTATTCTCACAATTTTCATTTAAGAATGATTGATTTTTACTCTTATCATTCTTATCTTAATTTAATTGGCAAATATTCGAATTTATTACTGTTTCGATTTTTTGAACCTTGTCTTTTTACAGTATTCTAAAAAAAACATGACATTTTTATCAAATGCACCGGTGTTGTTTGAAATATAATTTCAAAAAGTAGCATGAAAACATTTTCTCAATAAATTGATATGTTATGCTGTTGCAAAACAACTTCACATAACATTTGATTATAAATTCATGAGCATCATATTGATAATATTCCTCTAGCATATTCACGTAGTAAGCTTTTAAAACCTGTAATAAATACATCCATATCGTGTTGGATATGCGTGAGTCGCGAGGTGAACAAAAACAAAAACCTTTCAAAACCAATGCCAATCGTATTAGAACCCACTTTGATGTTTTATCAAGAGTTGTGAATATGTGCATAATTTAAGGAACTTGCAGTCTAGCAGAGACAATCATATCTAAAAGCATCTTTAACTATTTACTTCAAAACAAAAATGTTGTCATATAGTAGATGAGGAATATTGCTTTAATACAGAATATTTTTCTTGTTTCCGATATATAATTAATCATCTGGCCAACAGGCCATGACAGTCTTTACCATGTGGCTTTCAGTATGAAATAAAAATTGTAAAACTAATGCGGGACAACGGCAATAAGTTACTGAATGAACCAAGTGAAATGAATTAATACTATATTGTCATATTTGTCACCCGTCCACTAAAAAAAGCCTAAACCTCCGCGCAACTGACAGTGAATTCTACAATTTAGAAGAGGACATAATGAATATAAAAAATATTGATACATGTTATCTTCAGCAACTGTGAAATTAAATGTAGTAGATGTGTTTTTAATTAAAAAGTTATAAATAAAAATAAAATATAAATGTAAATAAACAAAAGTTTATTAATTTGAATTAAAATCAATTCTAATTTTTTCTACTAACAACGTATTTAGTTAGAACTTACAAGATTCCATGATCCTAGCCAATCAACAACTGATGATGTTGTGTGTTGGAGATGCGGATAGAAAGGTCACTTGCAGATAGGCTGTAGAGTTAGAGTTGATCATCTGAGAGGAAATTTAAACGGACGTCGACCGTCGGCGAGAGGCAGACGACAGGTCGAGGAATACAGAGCCTCAAATATCAACCAAAACTAATTGGCGAATCAGCAGAAACAGACGTGATGATTTCACAAACAAAGACCAAAGCCTTACATGATACAGGATCTACTATTTCCACAATATCAAAATCATTCTATGACAACTATCTTCAAGACAAACCGATTCAGCCAATCAATGATTTCATTTACATAGAAATTCACTCACTCATTTGGGTTAAAATTGAAATGGATATTAAAACAGTTGGAATACCAAACTGTGAAGCTTTACCATGTTTGTTCCTGATAATACCAGATTCAAACTTTAGCAGAACAGTTTCAATACTATTGGGGACAAATGTTATTGACCTGTTTCTCAGTAATGTACATCAACAGAATGGATAAAAAAAAATTCACAACAAACAGCATTACAAACACCATGGTTTCTAGCTTTTAGGAGTTTGAAGCTGAGGGAGAATGAACTCATAAAACAGAATTACAGAGTAGCTGTTGTAAAATCAGCAGAACAAAGGAAAGTTATTATTCATTCAAATAGTCAGGTAGTAATTAAAGGATATGCAGACAGAGAAATTCCGTATCAATCAACACGTGCATTTCTACAATCAACTAAGTTCTCAAGAGTTCCCGGTGATCTGGACATTGAATGATCTGTTGTCAATTTCGATACAAAGAGAAACAGGAAATACCTGTGAACATCAGCAATTTAATATCAAGAACAGTTATAGTCAATCCAAGGGAAATGCTTTGTGAGCGTCATCCAGTGTCAATTATTGATACTCCTCATACATGTAGCATACAACCAGAAGAGACTGCACACTTGAAAATGCCAAAATTCCTTATGATGAACTAGATTTTGTACAACAACAAAAAGTCATGACCTTATTGAAAGAATATCGGGATATATTTTCCAAAAAGAGAACAGACATTGGATTTAATGACTAGGTTAAGGGGGATGTCTAAACCAAATAAGTGTAGGAGATTTTTGTTGCATGCATTTGTTACTAATAATAGGCAAAGTATTCAACAATAATAGACCTCAAAGTACAATACTCTATTTTTTAGAGAATTTTTAAAATATCAGTCTGCTTCCAGATAACCCCTTATATGTCAAATTTTTAAACATTTCTGTTTTAAAACTCTAATGAAAGTGAAATGTTATAAAGTTTGAAAATGAAAAACAAAATAATCATGAATGAAGTTAGTATGATTTTTATTGGAATCCACATAAATATGAAACTAAAATATTTAAAAATTCTTTTACGGCAAACCCATAAAATTCTGAAAATAGAAACAATATTCGTTGGTTAATGAGATGAAAAAAAGAAATTGAATGAAATTGAAAAATTAAAAGAAATACTGAATTATTTCAAAAATCTTAGTTTGAAAGATCCTGTTTAAGAGTTGTCTTTCTTGATTTTACTTGGTCTCAAATATCTTGGGACCAATTTTCTAATTTAAACAAAAATCACGAAGAAAAATTTAAAAAAGGTAAAAGTATATGCTAAAATGTAGGAATAAGGTTAGTAGTGCTTATGATAATGTTTGAATCTGAAAAATTATATTTTTGATGAATGCACTGCATTACATTTATATTTAACTCTTTATAACAAAATGTTATTACATGTAGTTACATTGCCTTTTACTTTTTTATTAGTCCGAAATATCCTGGCAAGTAAATATCAAAATCGTTAAAAAAGCCAGAAAAACGTCAGATATTTCGGACTACTTTTTTATATACAATACAAATTATAAACAACCATATGGATATTTATACATACATTAGAAGTGATACACATGTATGTGTGGTAAATAAAAACATGCTCTTTTTCAAGATTGTCGTTCCCTCATTTGGCTTGCAAATCCGGCTTCCACTGCTATTGCTAGCCTATCTAGCTATATCTATTTAAATTAAAATACATTAGTTAAGTTTCAAATTTTCAATGCAAGTCTTATACTGCAAATGTTTTAAATTTGGGAAGTTGGAATCAATTAATACAAGAAATGGTACTACGAAACTTTAGTTTTATATTAATCATGCTTATAGGGTTCAAGTGAAAATTATCTGCTCACCATTATCGATCATCCGTCACATGTTTATGATCGTCTGTTGCAGATGACATTACAAATATGTATCGCCATTGGCAGGGAAACAGTATATTATTTCGATTTCACGTTTTCTCTACATAACAGCTAATAATCAGTGTTAGTTGAAAGCTTTAATCACGAAGGGAATTGACATATTTTCGAAGCGTTTTGGTGATTTTATTCTTATCTCATCTCCCTCATTAGAAGAGTTCCATTGAACGGTGTATATAGCTATTTTGTACCATGACATAATGCTATCAATCCGGAACAAAATGGCGTTTCAAACGGATGTCAGACATATTGTGACGATGTAGCCTTCAACCTTAAACACAGAATTGAATTAATAGATGGTGCACCATTTAAACAGCGAACTAGAAGAATTCCTCTAGCAATATTTGAAGAAATCAAAAATAATTTACAAATGTTATGAGATGCCAGCATTTTAAGGAAGTCGAGTTCCCCATTTTCAAGCAACGTGGTCATTGTAAGGAAAACGGACAGCAAGCTAAGAATGTGCTAAGATTATAGACAACTAAATCAGAGAACAAAGAAGGATGCATATGCCTTACCACGTATAGAAGAGATACTCAACGCATTATCTGGCAACAAATATTTCTTCCAACTAGACATAGAATCAGGTTATCACCAAGTTGAATTGTTAGAACAACATAAGGAGCGTATAGCGTTTACTGTTGGCCATTTAGGTTTTTACTAGTTTAACAGACTTCCTTTTGGATTATCAAACAGTCCTGCAACCTATCAAAGATTGATGGAGAGTTGTAGATAAATTGATCATATTTTCCAAATCTTATGATGAACATATACATAGATTGTAAGTTGTGTTTCACAGACTAAGAGAATCAGGACTGAAATTGTCTCCAAAGAAATGCAACTTATTCATGAAAAGGGTAAAGTATCTCGGTCATATCGTTTCGGATGCTGGTATTGAGACAGACCCGGATAACGTGCAGAAAGATAAAGTTTGGTATACACCTACTACACCAGAAGAAATTAGAAAAACCTGTTGGATTCATTTGGGTGTTACAGGAGATTTATCCCTAATTTCAGCAAAATATCCGAGCCACTTCCAGAAATGATGCCCAAAGTGAGCAGCACAAAAGATAAGAAAAACAAACAGAAAAAGAAAGAATTACAGGCCAGGAAAGCAGAATCAGGGCGCAGATAGTTTATCAAGAATACCTGAAATTAATAATATTTGGGAGAAACCCAAGATTGGCTATTGATGAAGAGTTTGGTTTACAAAAGACAGAGTGGAAATCAGCATCAAAATACACCAACAATCTGAAAGAGAACATGAAGTCAGCTTATGAGTTAGTGACCAGAAACATGAAGAAATCACAAGAGAAACAGAAAGAAGGGTATGATCAGAGAGTTAGAGGAGCAGAAATAAGAACAGATGATATAGTATTGGTTAAGATTGTATCATTTGACGGGAAACATAACATCTCAGATAAATGGGAAGAGGAACCATATTTGGTACTAGACCAACCAGACTCATTAACCCCAGTATTCCAAATCAAAAAAAAAACATCTAAAGGAAAGATAAGAACTTTACATAGAAATTTACTTCACCCAATAGGACTCCTTAAATCATAAACAAACTGTAAAAGAGTTAGAGACAGAGATTCCAAAACTCAAACCTAAGCCGAAACCGAGGACTAGAAGAAAAAGTTATGAATATCAAAGATACTAAGAATGACACACTCCAGAGTATTCAGAAGAAGAAAGAAATTCAGAAGAGGAAATAGAAATGGTACTATTACAGAGAGTTCCGACACGATACTCCCCACATGATATATTAGAGAAGGAAAATGTAGATATACACAGATATAATGAGAATGTGGAGATAATACAGCATCATGATGCAGATAACAGAGCAGAGAGAGCAGATGACAGAGAAGAGAGAGTAGATGACAGAGTAGAGAGAGCAGAGGAACTGGCACAGAATCCTAAACAGCAGCAACAACCACAGGATGCTGCGGCAGAGGGCGATAATAGTATTATAGAGGAAGAAGAATGGCCATTACCAAGGAGAAGTACAAAGGAGAAGAGAAAGCCGAATTGAATGAGGGAATGTGTGCTAACACAACAACATACAAGTACAAAAACCTGGGTGAAAAAGTGTGAATTTCTTCACAATTTGAAAAAAATGTTAGGAAATGAAAAAGTAAAAGAGCGATATTATAAAAATAATGCTTGATGTTTTAAAAAAAAATCAATTTATTTTTATTGACATATTTCAGTTAATGTTACAGTCGTAGAATGCAGATTTACCGCACCTGTATATATGTGAGTTAGCTTCTATTAGTTTAATGACAGGAACGTCATTTTCTTATGGGGGAGTTTGTTGTAGATGTGTTTTTAATTAAAAAGTAATAAATAAAAATTAAATGTTTATCAAATTAAATCAGAATAAATTCTTTCTTCTACAAACAAGGTATTTAGTTAGAGCTTTCCACTCCTTTAGATCCACACACTCACGCACTCAACCATTTCACATTCATTGGTTGATGTTGAACATTCTCGGGTTTTATTGATCAATAGTTTTCATTGTCTTGTGATTAGTATTCAGGTAGATCACTCTCAGAATTTGAACAGAGAAGTTTCTTTTCAAGATTTTACCAAATATTCTATTCATGTTATTCTGAAGACCTGAAGACATCCAGACAATGAAAGTTTCTATTTTAACCATTTACTAACATTATAGAAAATTGAGTTTATAATATAAACTACCAGGATTAAGAATTTAGAAGGAATTACTTTGTAAATAATGTACATATCAGATGTAGATAAATCTGATAAGTAAAATTGTATTCTTCATTGTGTCAGATGTAGATACATTTGAAGAACAAGACAAGTAAAAACCGCTTAATATATAGTATAGTACTAAATATGTCTAAGGAAATGTTAAAGTGGTTTTTATTGTGAATAGGAAATGCATGTAAGGAACATGCATTAGATATATATTTAATATTCAGATCAATTAACATCAGTAATAGAAGATAACTGAACGGTGTTTGGAACCAGACTCAATTTCAAAAATTAGTGTGAATTAACAATTGTGTATTTTAATCTTTTATTGTAAATGAAAGAAAACTTTTGTATGTAAAAATTGATAAGAGTTATTTCCCTTAATACATACAGGTGACCTCAAAAGCAATTCCCAAGTAAACTCAAAGTAAACCCAAAATAAACACCGAGTGGACCCAAATTTTCAAAACGTAAACCCAGAGTAAACCCCAAAAGTAAACCCGGGGTTTAGTTGGGGTGTACTCTGGTGTTAGGTTGGGTCTGATCGGTACTGTATAAACCTTCTAAACAGGCAAAAAATTACACATTGGTCTGCTACTTATACAATATTATAAACTCACGGGCTTTACAATAGCTGTGCTTCATCAGTAATGATGATTACATTTTACAGTGTAAACAGAACTATGAGTGATGATGTCAGTCGAGTAGGGACCCTCCTTACAATTTTTTGTATTCAATCAATCTGGTTTGTCTATTAAAAAATCTTTCACCTTTTTTTTTCTCAAGGCTTATTCAGCACTTTGACCGCTAACGCGAGTTACTCAATTTGTATGAACACACTGCTGCAGTTATGAGACTGTGTATTTCAAAACATCATAATTCAATTCTTATATTTATTTTTTTAACTTCTTGTCTCGTCTGTAAATGTGATTTATACCTTAGAATTCCTATCATATCCTTAGTGTGAGTTTATATTAACGCAAGAGCCACTGTATGAGCCACAAGCGTGAACTTTGATTTTCGCTTGAGACATTGCAGTTTAAAGCGTTCAACTTTTGTGACGTCATAATAAAACTCGTAATTTTAACCTTTGAGTACCCTTTGTGCATTACAGTGTTATAAATGCCCTAGCGTTTAACATATTAAACAACCAAAAAATATATGGAATGTCAATATATGTACGTATTCATTTTACAAGTACATGTGTGAATTAAGGTATCAGTTGTAGACTTCCCCGCGTCAGATAATGGAAGGCTTCAGGAACTGACTGTAGAAGTTACCAGCTGTGCCTCTCATTTCAAAGAGCATATATGTATAGAAGGTGACGGTGCCATCTATACACATATAGATGAAGGCCATTTGAAAATCCTTTTGCAAATCCAGCATATATTTTCCAGGACCTACCAACTCTGAATATTGGAAAGTTTTGAGTTCGTGCGCAGGTTTTTGGCATGTGCACTCATGCATCATCCAAGCGTCGCATTTGTTCTGCGCCACACGTGCATAATGTAAATAAATCGGAGTACTTGACTTGGAATCCAATGTCACAGCAATAGATGGACCTGAAAGTGACAAAACTAACAGTACACAAAAACTGTTGAGTTATGAAAATTGTTCATTTGCTTCTTGAAAATCTTCCGGCACAAATTATAGTACCTTACTAAACTCTGTAAATATATATTTTTCTTTTAACAATTATATTCAATGTGGTTTACTACTATTTTGCATTGTAAAATATAAACATACAAAAACAATCAATATATGATGCAACATTTTTTGATAAGATGTGACGTTGAATAGTTACACAAAACTTTTTGCAAAGGGAGATAATTAGGAATTTATGAAAATTTTCGAGAAATTTTCAAAAATCTTCTTCTCATGAACAATAAAACCAGGAAAGCTGAAACTTATGTAAAAGCATCCTCAGGTAGTGTAGATTCAGATTTCTGAAAATCATGACCCCCGGGGGTAGGATGGGGCCACAATGTGGGGGGGGGGGGGGTCGAAGTTTAACATAGGAATATATAGAGTAAATCTTTAAAAATCTTCTTCTCCGAAACTAATCAGCCAAGAAAGCTGAAACTTGTGTGGAAGCATCCTCAGGTAATGTAGATTAAAATTAAAGAAAATCATGACCCCCGGGGGTAGGGTGGGGCTACAATGGGGGGTTGAAGTTTAACATAGGAATATATAGAGTAAATCTTTAAAAATCTTCTTCTCAGAAACTAATCAGCCAGGAAAGCTGAAACTTGTGTGAAAGCATCCTCAAGTAATGTACATTCAAAGTTGTGAAAATCATGACCCCCGGGGGTAGGGTGGGGCCACAATGGGGGGTTGAAGTTTAACATAGGAATATATAGAGTAAATCTTTAAAAATCTTCTTCTCAGAAACTAATCAGCCAGGAAAGCTGAAACTTGTGTGGAAGCATCCTCTTGTAGTGTAGATTCAAAGTTGTGAAAATCATGACCCCCGCGGACAAGGTGGGGCCACAATGGGGGGTCGAACTTTTACATAGGAATATACAGAGTAAATCTTTAAAAATCTTTTTCTCATGAACCATTAGATCAGGAAAGCTGAAACTTGTGTGGAAGCATCCTCAGGTAGTGTAGATACAATGTTGTGAAAATCATGACCCCCGGGGGTAGGATGGGGCCACAATGTGGGGGGGGGGTCAAACTTTTACATAGGAATATATAAAGTAAATCGTTAAAAATCTTCTTCTCAGAAATTAATCAGCCAGGAAAGCTGAAACTTGTGTGGAAGCATATTCAGGTAGTGTAGATACAAAGTTGTGAAAATTATGTCCCCCGGGGATAGGATGGGGCCACAATGGGGGGTTGAAGTTTAACATAGGAATATATAGAGTTAATCTTTAAAAATCTTCTTCTAAGACACTAATCAGCCAGGAAAGCTGAAACTTGTGTGGAAGGTAGTGAAGATACAAAGGTGTGAAAATCATGACCCCTGGGGGTAGGGTGGGGCCACAATGGGGGGTCGAAGTTTAACACATGAATACATGTATATAGAGTAAATTTTTAAAGATCTTCTTCTCAGAAACTAATCAGCCAGGAAAGCTGAAACTTGTGTGGCAGCATCCTCAGGTAATGTAGATTCAAAGTTGTGAAAATCATGACCCCCGGGGGTAGGGTGGGGCCGCAATGGGGGTTGAAATTAAACATAGGAATATATAGAGTAAATCTTTAAAAATCTTCTTCTCAGAAACTAATCAGCCAGATGATTCTTTATAATTGTTAAGACTTTGGCCCCAAGACAATTCTTTGGCTTTACAAGAAGGTTCAGAGTTTGATGTAGGTTTATATCCCATATATAAACTATTGTTAAGGATCTTTTTGAGAACTGCAATACTCAACATATGATATGACTATAAAATCATCCTGTTAGAAAAGGGACTAATGATTATAAACATAAGAATATCCAGGGGAAAAATGGATTTTATTTATATAGGATCTACATGTATTATTGTACATTATCCAGATAGTTTGTATTAATTATGACTCCATTAAGCTGATTTTATTATACCTATTGTTCCTCATGTGAGCGATGTGGCCCATGGGCCTCTTGTTAACTGAGTGGTTGACCTCAGTGGATCGTCACTGTGGGTGTGTACTGTCCAGCACCAGTACATCACACACAGTGTCAATTATATCCATGTTTATTATACCCTTGTCGTGTTTGTAAATATTCTAGATTCCCTAAAATGACTTGTTTATTATTAACCCAAGTAAGGTTAGGCTTTACCAATCATTTTTGACAATCAATATAAAATCATTTTATTATAAGACTTGTTAGTGTACACCCAAAACCCTGGAAAAGACCAGGCACGAACCCTTCCCCTGGCAGTATAAGTACATTGTAGCTCGGTACGTTACATATGTATTAGTCACTGATATTTCAAGAAATGTTGGAGCAGGGGCGGCAGAGGTGGTCGCCGCTCCAATAATTTTGGCCATATGAATTTTAAACAAGTATTCCCTTTAAAGGAATGATCGGAAATGATATATTGATAGCCACAAACTATCAACATGATCAGTTTGATGTAAAATAATTTAAAAAGTACTCTATTTTTACAAAATGTAGAATATTTTGAATCTGTGCACCATAATTTCATCATTCTAAACCGTCAACAAATTTAATTTTGAAATAAATTTGGGGAAAGCCGTTCGTAACCTCTTTATCTCGTTTTATATTTTTAACGTAACTATTAAATGTTAATGTATCTTCTTCTTCAGAATGCCATCATAACTTGCTATTGAGGTCGCATTATAACGTAACCTTTTTTATAAATCAAGCCGTCTTCCTAGCTACTATTATGCAACATCAATAGATCGAGGTCAGTTCATGGAGCATCTTCTTATGATTGAGGTCAGTTCATCGAGGTCAACTGCAGTACTGAATGAATCTTTCGATCAAAATTCTTACGCGTGAGACAAAATGTGCATTCTTAAATTAACAGGTCGAACTGTATTTTATGTATGTTTGCATCTCTTCAGGTAAATGAATTGAAATAAACCTGAGTAAAATGTTATATTTAAATACTAAACCAAACTTCAAGTTTTTATAAGAACTACTTATGCAAGCGGAATGTGTGCGCACGTAAAAGCATTTGCCGGATGCCTCATATGGACACAACAGTGATCGGTCGAAGCCGATCACGAAAATTAAGACTACTAGATTTTGACCCGTGCGTGAACGGGTTGACATTGCATAATTATGATATCGAACATTTACGAAATAGGTACATCGACACACCGTATTGTTGACATTTACATAACCAAGCTTTAAGACTACAATAATGCTATTAATTTCACTACACTCTGCTTAGTGAGAATTATCTAACTGTGTTTCGGAACAGAACGTCACCAGAGTTAAGATGCCTCCCATATACCCGTAATGTAGCAAAAAAAAAATGCAGAATCGCTCCGAAACGATTTTGGAGAAAATTAATGAGGCTGCATTGAAAATGACAGTCAAATTCTCATCTAAAAATTTTATTCATTTTAATAAAGAATTCAACACTTTTTCACCAACGTTTTTTACTCACTTCGAATTTATACACCATGTTGGCATTCGGAACTCTTGGGATAATTCATATTAAATGCACGAGAGTTAGAGTTATCTCCCGTATTCCTTTGATGAACAGAATATTAGACAAAGAACTAGGGCTTTTAAGCTATAGAGAATGGGCCTTTTTTTCAGTGCCGTTTTAATGTAAAAAAATATCAACAAATTGCTTTTTCTCGTAATAGTTAAGCACTGATGGATACTTCTGATTTATATGCACGCTTAAATTTACCAAATTTAGCATAAAGTTTACAAAATTGAGGAATTTTAAATGCCTCTAAATAATCTAACTCCGGAAAAATCGAACCGAACCTACTTGAATTGTGTCTATTTAAATCGGTGGGAGGAGACATTTAAATCAACCTTGTTCTGTTGGTGGATCGATTGGCGCGTTTGCTGAATTATACTTTATGCATTATTTTACGTCTGAAAAAAAAACCCAATCGAATAAAGCTTTGAGGTTGCATATTACTAAGTGATCAAACAAACATTCCTGACCATACAAAGTTGATGGAAAGCGATTTAAAACGTGTTGATGTTTTACAGTGAGCACATTTGATAAACGTCAACCTGGATATAACCCACGTGATTGTTTGAATTAATTTATTCCATGCGTGGGTTCAAACATGGGTCACGCAGGTAATAGCTTTCGCTTGCTATAGGAAAAACATTGAAATTTTCATACGTTTTTCATTTTTTAGGTACCAGCCTAATGAAGTACAACCTTCTTATTTTCACAGGAGTTTTCTATATGTATAATGCGTATTTTGTCTTTTCCACAAGTTTGTACTCGGTTAGGCTGACAGTATACAAAGGCTTTAAAATGAATGCCCGTCCTCGATTCACTATACAAAATCACAAATGTCGGCTGACCCCTACTATGTTGTACAGCTTTGTGCTTTTTATATACAAGAAATTCAGCGCTAAAACTTGTTAATTCTTATGGAATAGATATCAATAGGTGATGTTAGGGGGAAAAATATGAATTCTATAATTTGAATTTTCATTTTTTCACTTTACCGGGGCCCGTAAGTGCACTCGTCCTTTTCAATGAAAATTTACACGTACTTGTAATATCGTTTCTTAGTTTATCCATGCAAATGTGATATTGTGGAAACATAAACTAAAGAGCCTTCCGTGATTTAGCGTGAATGTAATGCACATGTGCAAGATTGTAAAATCCAAAAAATCCAGATGATTTCCGGATTTTTTAAAGGAACTTTCGTTGATTATTAATTGGCGAAGCTTGATTGAGAAAAATTAAAAACAAATTGGTAATCTGCAGGTACCATTGTTGTTTAAAATATATAAAACAAAAGAAAGTATTGTTCCGATTTCTAGGTATTTAAGACCAAAAATTCGAGTCTATTATTTTAATATTGTAGTATAGAAATTGAAATCTAATAACGGCGATCTGTTTTCATTGCAGGGGCGATAATAACTGCAATTTATGTCCAATGGAGTTTCGGAGTGTTTTTTTTAATTGTTTACACAGTCAGCAGTGAGGTACATATACGGTTTGTTCCCGTTTTGCACACATCTGAAAATTAGGTATCGAAAAAATGTGTTCAAAACGGGAATTTGACCAGGTGAGATAATTGCTTAAATGCTAGTCTCTATCACAGTTGATGGGAAGGGAAATAACATTGCACGTCAGCTATTTACATGCCTTGACCAGGCTTGGGGCGAATTACTTTATAAAGTAATGCATTAACTTACCATTACTTTATGAATTTGGGCATTTTATTACCATTACCATTTCTTAATTTTTTTTTTCAAATTTTAGTGTCATTTTCAGAATAAGTATAAGGAATCAAAGAAACAAAGTAAATTTTCATTAGCACTCACACACCCTTGCATACACTTGCACACATAAATATCAGAAACACATTCTAATTGTTTACAGGAAAATTACAATTCAAAAATATTTTTTACTTTGACCATTGTTTGTCAAATTTTACCATTTCACACGATTGAATTGATATGTATCTTTCAACCTTATATTTGAAATAGATATGTTGTAGTAGTCCCTTTAAATGGGGGATCTCTTTTTGTTTCAAACAGTTTAAAATATACGGTTTGGTATACAAAATTATAAAGTTTACATCTTTGTTACCCTGATTTAGAGGTATTTCACCAAATATTACATTAGTTATATTAAACCCAATTCTATTTGTAGTTTTACAATAGATATGCATGCTGAGTTTATTCCATAAGGGCAGTATTTCTAAACATTTAACAAATAAATCTGGAATTGATTCTACATCTTCTTTGCAAAAAAAGGAACAATCATCAGTGCTTACATTAATTTTTTAAGATAGTATTTTGTAGGCAACATTCTGAAAAGAATTTTGTACTGAAGGCACTGTACTGAGGTATCAGCACTTGTTTTTAAACGTACTTTAAAGAACTCTTTAACTGAAACATTAATTTCAAGTTGCATAAATAATTCAGTGGTCCATTTCGGAATGGCATTTGGTATAATATCTTTACTATTAATAAGGTTGTACAAGATTTTCGAACATTTTTCAAACAATAAACATACTGAACGTAAAATGAAATGTATGGATAGTGATCTTTTTTAACATCCGATCTTTTTACAGACTGAGTTCTAAAGAAACTAGATATTGTATTAATAACACTGTTGTATAGCACTGTACATATATTAGACAGTCTATATACGACATTTTCCCGCAATTACGTCATAAATGCTGAGCGCAGACATAATTGGTCACGTGACGCACCCGCCATTACAACCGTGAAACCGTAGAGATGTATCAAGGCGGAGGTGGCGAATCGTGTGCGGTTTTCGCTGCACTAACAACAGAAAAAAGTTATACATATGGAAGCAATCTATTTGTCAAGAGCACGAAAGTATTTTTCACAAAGATTGCCCTTGTGTCGTCCCGTTCAGCCTGCATAAAATACCTAAAGAGGAGAACGAGAGACTGAAATGGCAGCGGTTATTACATCGGAATGATCTGCCGAAGAATGTTTTCGTGTGTTCCACCCTTTTCATTGACGGACGACCAACAGCAAGAAATCCGACACCCACTTTGAATTTAGGTTAGTGTATAATGTCCCTGCATCACTGTAGAACGGGTGTATGTAGGAACATTCGGGCTGACAGTACGGTCTGCCATCCCGAATATTTATGAATGAAAACATCAACTGAAATGTAACAGTGAATGTACATGAGACTTTTAAGGTGCTATTTTAATAAGTTTACACATAAAATGTGTGAAATAGGTTTGAATAATCTGAAGTATGTATATTCTTAGCTTGACATATATTCAAACAGTTGTCAAACTGTTTGTTGTATGGTTATGAATAAGACATTACTCATTACTATTTTCACCTTCTATGCTTTTGTATAGATACTACAGTGATATTTCAAACAATATTTAGTAGCTTACTAATAAACAATACTAATTAAAGTCATCATATGACAATTTAATCTATATTAGTACATGTATATAAAAACATATGAATGTATTTATTTTGAATTTAGTATTATTTTTAAAAATGCATTGTAGGGTATGAAGCTCCCATCAAAGTTGGGCGTCGACTTTTAAAGAGAAAATCGGTCACTGAAGAGAAATTACAGACAAAGGGGACATACAGGTATGTTTAAGTTTTATTGATTTAATCAAATGAAAGGGGCATAACTGAAGTACTGAAAGCTGGGCTCATTTGATGTGTCTTAATGCATAAAGTGCAGAAAAAACCGACAAAATTTATTTCTCTTTCTCTCTCTCTCTCATGCTTCTAATGTCAGCAAACCGTCGGAGAGCAGGATAATTTTGTAAGCTGCTATAATTAACAAATAAATGTCAGTATGTAGAAATAAATGAACAGCGCATTCAATTTTGAAATAAGCTTTGTAAAAATCAATCCCCCATTTCTTCAATGTGCAGCCAAATATTAATGCATCTTAAAGTAGTTCATGGAAATTCATATGCAATTTATGTGTCCAAAATGCATAGTCTTGTTCTTAAAACACATAAGATAAGAAAAAAGCCAATAATACATTCCTTGCTAAATATATTAGAAAGAGAAAAAAAAACAATGGACAAAACACAGGTCTCCGTAACTATTTGTTATAGCAGAAGCATTTACTTTGAGGCTGTTCAGGTTTTTATTGTGCTATTTATAGTAACATTGGTGATTTGCCTGCCTGCAGTGAGGGCTCTGCTTTCAGCAAAGCTTGGCTAAAAAATCACATGATACTTGGGATTTCCAGTAGTACTTTTAAGTGTTAAAGGAGAAGACTTCAGTCACAATGAACAAATATATTATTGTTCTATGTAGACTTTTTTTATGTTTGACAATTATGTTTTGGCATACTTTTGTTAAAGGTTTGAACCCACACTAAAACAACAAAAGCTGGTTTCTGAAGATGAAGTTGAAACTGTCAACACTTATCAGTTCACCATTAAACCAAAGACAACATAATTTTCCACTCAAATGGACATGACCGAAAGCAGATCAACAGGCACCCACACTGCATAAACATGAATATGCAAGGCCCTGTGTTTCAGGATCTAGAGATACAGGAACACAGACGAGACCCAGTGAGACTGAAGACAAAGGAGTAAACTGCAGCACTCTTCATATTCGCTTAACCTCTGCTGACATAACATCCGACTCCTTATCCTTGCCTTCCACACGACTGCCTTTGAAAACATTTAGATCTGTTTTGAGTGTTATGCAAAATATGGATGACCCACTTAAATTTACCGCCATGCCTGTTTCAGATCAAGGTTTTTTGGTTCTTATGAAATTAAGGCTAAATCTACTGTTTGGGGATATTGCCAACAGATTTGGGATATCAGAGTCTCATGCATGCACCATTTTCAATCAAAGACTCTCTTTTATGGCTTTAAAACTGAAAAACTTAATGATTTGGCTTCCCCGTGAATGAATTCGAGCAACTTAGCCGAAGTCTTTTCGTGAAAACTATCCAAAGACTACAGTCATCAATGATTGTGCCGAGACTTTCATTCAACGAGCTAAAAACTTGAAAACAAGAGGTGAAACCTACAGTCATTACAAGTCCCACAATACAGGAAAGTATTTGGTTGGTATTGCACCACATGGACACATTATGTTTATCTCAAAGGGTTTTGGAGGACGTTCTAGTGATAAAGCAATTGTAGAAGAATCTGGCATTTTAAACTGTCTTCTTCCTGGAGATGAAATTATGGCTTTATTAACAGAAACGCGAATAATTGCCACCGTACGGATTCACGTGGAAAGGGCTATACGACGTTTAAAGGTTGTTCCAGGTACTTCTGCAAAGAAACTCAGTGACTACTTGATTGTTTGTGCTGCATTGGTAAATCTGCGATCTGATCTTATTAAAGATGATGATGATGAGTGACATATGATATTTGAAAGTTTCAGTGATGTAACAGTAAATGATGCATGATAATATTTAAAGGTTTCATTTATGTAAGTGACACAAAGTTGAAACATGAATAATAGATTTGTATTAGGTTTTATATACCAGTCTAATTAAGGTCCAGTTCATGATTCCTTGAGTATATCTGCTCATAGTATGACAAATGCTAAATAATGTATTTTAGGCAAAGCCAATGCCATATCTTGAATTAAGACTTTTGTTATAAGTCTTTATTAATATGACGTTAATAAAATTCTTCATCAAAAATATTTTTTTAAACATGTAATTGGGTTTAATTGAAGATAAGAGGATGTTGTGTGATAATGAACTTATTTTGAATACTCTTCATGTTCAGGAATAAATAATTAACTTAGATTGAAAAATAGTTGACTGTATAATATCAGCATTAAGTCTGACATCAACTACATGTACATGTGTATATACATGTATGCATCAGTTAGAAAATTTAACATATTTTTTACAAATTTTAAATCTGCCACATTCAAAGTCATCAACTACTTTTGGTAAAAGTTTGTTGAAGTAAAAACAACATAGTCTTGAAATAGCTGCTTCACAAAACTGTCGGTCATATTGTACATCAATGACCTTGTATTCATTAGTTGTCCAAATAACAAGTTTGTACATCTGCATATGTGTTACATGCAAAGTTAAATGAATTTGAAGGTAATAGCCCCTTGAACTGTTATGCTTAACATATAATGTACCATTTTGCAAGTGTAACGTGTCGAGGGGTCCGTACCTAGTCAATTCTAGGGTCTGGGGGTTGAATATAAAAAATATCGAACAATAATAATTTTCCTCTCTAAATGATTAGTGATTACAATTGGCCTACAAATATTTACAAAATGGCCTTCCCTTACTTAGGGTAAAATCACAAATGAATCTGGTCGGCCGGGATTGTAACTTTATTAATACCACGAGGTAAACACTATTATATGCCTTATTCAGGCGGTAGTGAATACCCGCGGCACGCCCTAGCTGGATAACCTACTGAAGAGGTAAACCCTTAGTAGAGGCAGTCACTGTATTAATGCCTTATGCAGGACGGACAGTATACAACCTCTAACCAAAGGCGTACCCCTTCCCTAATACTACTAGAGTATCAGCGACGACTAAGCTAGGCTAACCTCCGAGAGGACAGCCTCTATAATAACCAACTAGTGGTCAAACACGATTGGTCCTATTAACTATGAAAAATGTGGTAAGCCTCTCTCTCAAGGCAACCCACCTACCAAAACCGTACCTTAGTCTCGCAATTTCTCTCTCGGTCTTTCTCTTTCAATACTGCTAGGGAAAAGAACGCTGCAGCTGCGATGTGCTCGTTTATATACCCTCTGTGGGTCACGTGACAATCTCCGCTGGTTGCTAGGCGACAATACAAACACAGCTATCATGTGCCGTACGCATGATTTAACATTACATAACATAAAATCGTTACACTACCCACGCCTTCGATGACATGCGACCCGCATGTAAATAGAATGTGAAAATTACCAAGTTATATTTATTTAGCATAAGTACTCAAACTACAAAGTTTCTTATCTTTGCAGAACAAATAGAAAATTTTCCTTAAAAATGCATTTTAGATGATTTGCCATCTACAACAAATCAAAAGAGTATAAGTCACTGTACTCTTACAGACATTATCATACTTAACTCTATTTATAAGGTTTATCAACATAATAATCATGAAGCTATTTAGGTGGCTTTCTATCTCTAACAGGTCTATTATTACGGACAGGGCTATCATATGCAACATCATCTTTGCCCTCTTCATCGAGTGGCTCTTGATCTTCCTCTAGTGGTGGAAGTTCTTCATTTGAAAGTACCTGCGGATACTTCTTTCGCATACGGTCAACATGTATAACTTGTTCACCCCCTTTAGGACCACAATTGATCAAATACGTTATATCAGACATCTTTTTGATAACCCTATATGGACCTTGCCAATAGCTTGTACATTTTGAAGAGGTCCCGGGCTTTCGTCTCGGAAGGAAAACATACACATCTTCACCGCTAACAAATGTTTTCCATTTCAGTTTTCTATCATGGTAGTGCTTTTGTCTAACCATGGCTTGTCCAATATTCTCTCGGACAACATTGTGAGCAATCTCTAGGCGTTCTTGGAGTTCCCATACCCATTTGTTTGACGGAGTCTGTTTAATGTTACGAGGTGGTTCATACATAACATCTAGTGGCGTTTTTGTCTCTCGGCCTAACATTAACATATTTGGAGTCATTCCAGTAGTTTCCTGTATGGATGATCGATATGCCATCATAACATATGGCAAATGGACATCCCAATCGGAGTGATGCTCATTTACAAAGGCACTTAGCATCGTTGTCAAAGTCCGATTAAAACGCGCAACCATACCATCTGACTGTGGGTGGTAGGGAGTCGTATGTGTCTTTTGAATGTCAAGTAGCTTACATGTCTCCTGGAAGAGTTCACTTTCGTATTGTCGACCTTGATCCGAGTGTATTGTGTCTGGGACACCAAGTCGAGTAATCACCTCTTCTACAATTTTCGTAGCTACTGTTTTCGACTCCATGTTAGGCATTGCAAAGCACTCCGTCCACTTAGTAAAATAATCAGCTACAACTAGTATATATCTGTTGCCATTATCAGTCTCGGGCAGTTCTCCAAGAATGTCAGTGGCTATCCTTTCCATAGGAGATCCTGAACCAACTATTTGCATCGGGGCTTTATTTGTCATAGTAGGCGCCTTCCTCTTGGTGCAAACCTCACAACCTCTAATGTACTGTCTGACATCTCTTTGCAAGCCCGGCCAGTAGTAAGACTGTCGTATTTTTGCCAAGGTTTTATGCACACCGAGATGACCAGCTGCTCGATCATCATGGCAGAATTTTAGAGTTGTTCTCCTTTCTTCATTTGGGATTACAGCTTGTAACTTTTGACTCTTTGAAATCAAATCACCCCACTTTCTGTATAGAACACCTTCATGTAAAATCAATCTATCCCATTGAGACCATAACGATTTTACAGTCATTGACTCCCCTGATATGGCATTGTATTCAGGACGCTTTTTATTTGCCAACCACTTCTTTACCATACCTAGATTTTTATCGGAATCCTGCATTTCACTCAAAGTAACATCTCCAGTGAAACCAAAGGCATTGTCTGAATCCTGCTTTAAAGCAAGGCAAGGCAGTCTATGGTCACTCTTACACTGCTTGCACGGCATTCTGCTCAAACTGTCCGCGTTATTGTGAAACTTTCCTGGCCTATGTTCTATATAGAAGTCATAGCTTGACAGCATCTCTATCCAACGAGCCAGCTGCCCCTGAGGATCTTTAAAGTTCATCAACCATTTTAATGAACTATGGTCGGTCCTTATTTTAAATTTTCGGCCATACAAGTATTGTCGAAAATGTTTGACGAATAGCACAACAGCTAAGAGTTCTTTGCGAGTAACGCAGTACTTCCTTTCAGACTTCGATAGACTTTTACTCGCAAATGCTACAGGTCTCTCTACTCCATTCTGTATTTGCGAGAGCACCCCGCCTACCGCTTCATTGCTAGCGTCAGTATCAAGTATGAATTCTTGATCGAAATCGGGTTGAGCTAAAACTGGAGCTGTCGCTAGTTCTTTCCTTAGCCTATCGAAGGCATTTTGACAGTCATCGTTCCATCTAAAGGTTATAGCTTTTAATTTGAGACCAGCAGCCAGTAAGCGGTCGAACACTAGAGTAAGATTTTGAATCATATCCTCTATAGTATTTCCTACCACAATGATATCATCTAGATACACTAGACATATATCCCATTGAAGATTTCTTAGAACTGTCTCCATCAGACGCTCAAAGGTTGCCGGGTCATTACAAAGCCCGAATGGCATGACCTTAAATTGATACAAGCCTCTTCTTGTAGCAAAAGCTGTCTTGCTACGATCATCCGGAGACATTTCCACTTGCCAGTATCCAGAGTTTAAATCAAGAGTGGAAAACCACTTGACTCCATTCAACTGATCTAGTGAGTCGTCAATCCTTGGTAGGGGTAAGCGTCTTTAATTGTCACGCCATTAAGCTTGCGATAATCAACGCAAAATCTGGTTGTACCGTCTTTCTTTTTAACAAGGACGACATGTGACGACCATGGACTTGTTGACTCTTCAATAACATTTCTCTTCATCATGTCATCCACATGTTTATCAACCTCTGTTTGCATGTGAAATGGAAGTCGTCTTGGGCGTTGTTTGATGGGCTGTGCACTTCCAGTATCAATCTTATGCTCAGTCACATTTGTCTTCCCCAATTCTGCATCTGATACAGCAAATAACTTTGAATACCGCATTAAAAACTTATATATCAAATTGGCATCTTTGACACCCATTCCTTTCATTGTTTGTTCGTAAAGATCACGGAGGTGATCAGGCATTGGCTGTTGTTTGTCAAGGCATTCATCATCCTTTACATCCTCTACATTTTCTACTGGCACCAGGTTTGCCACTAGTGTCCCCTTATACAAATTTAAGAACTTGATCAGACAAGTTCAGCATTCTAACTGGTGCAAATTTGTCTCCAGTTACAAGAGTTCGCGCTACTAAGGCTCTGGCTGACTCCATAAAGCGACTTGAAGGTTCTATTAGACCTAATTCTGGGACTTTATCAAATATTGGAGGTAAAACATTGCACTTGGCGACAACCTCACAACTCGGTGGTATACAAACATCCTCTGCTAATGTGACCCTGCAACAGCCAATTTTACCTTCCATATGTAAAGCATGCCGTTTGCCTCCTACTTTTAGTGACAGGGATTCCATATCTATGAAGCAATGGTGGTCTTTCAGAAAATCAAGACCTAGTATACCATCAACCCCTATTTCTGCAACGGCAAACGCTTGTGCAAAATTGTCATTCCCTAACTGCACGTTGATTGTTAGTAGACCGTCAGTTTTTAGTGGTGTACCATTTGCAGTAACTATTGGTCTACTCAGCCTCAAAAGCTGTGAGTTCCCAAAACCAACGGAGTTTAAGATATCCGGAGATAATATGCTCAGGGTAGCTCCTGAATCTTCCAGCAATTTAACAACTTTGCCATTCACTATTGCATGTAAATCATGCCAGCCTCTCCAACTTTTTAGGTGACACCAGACCTTCCCGCAGAACTTTTTGTATTTGGTTTGTTGGATTCAGGCAGACCATTCTTCGATGGACCTTGCTCCGAACTCTTTGTCTTATCCAATAACTTCAGGTACTTGAAACACTTGGCTTTGATATGTCCTTCCCGTTTACAATAATGACAAACTACAGTAGATTTTTGTCCGCCTCTTTTATGTGTATCTACTGTGGGATGGTCTCTGTCGTTCTTCAGAATTTTTATTTCATTTTGAAGGTCAAGTACCGCCTTTGTCAACACCGAAATAGGGCCTAACTTTTCTTCATCACTCTGTGCAGACCTTGCATAGGTTGGACTGTCGTGCATTCGATGGTCTGCCGCCTGAAAAGCATCCAACTCAACAGCATGTCTCACGGCATCATTGAGATCAATGGGCCTTGCTTGTCGAACCCTTAGACGCATGTCTCTATCTCTCAGGGCGTCTATAAACTGCTCTTTGGAAAGCGTCTCTTTTACCTCAACTGGTGCTGTTGGGTAGGCAAGATTGGTAAGCTTCCTTATATCCTGACCTAATTCAGGCAATGAATCTGAGGCTTTCTGTCGTCTCTCACGCAGTTGAGCTCTATAGAGTTCTGTCTGATTTGTCGGGGAGAACCTCTCTTCAAGCGCCTTGCAAAATAGTCTGTAGTTGCACTTCTCACCCTCTGGTAGGTTTCCTAATACACCCTGGGCTTGACCCCTCAATCATACCGCCAAATGCACCCCCTTGTCTGAAACAGACCATTTGTCAAGGGCGGCACAAATTTCAAAATGTGATTTGAAATCAACTCAGGATGAACTACCATCAAACTTGTCTGCCTTAACTCCTGAACGGACGGGCTCATTGTCATCCTTTTTCTGACGCATGCGTGTTACACTGTCCTTGTACGGCCTTGAGTCATCAAGGTCATCAATGGCTGCAGAGTCGATATATGGGGTACTTTATACACGTTGCTTGCGGCTTGTCAGCTCATTGAGGTTTTCCACAAAACTAGGGTCGTAATCTCCAAGAAAACTGGTGGTCTTCTTTAATTGCTTAGGTTTCGCACCAGAACTCTTATATGACTTGTCACCCTGTAATGTAGTGTGCCTGCTGTCAGGTATGCCTGAATCTCTGGTGTGCGATTTCTCAGCTGTCTTAGGCAACCCGTCATGCAACTGCCGCAATTCTTTTTCTAATGCGCTCATCATAATTTAAAATTAAACACAATACAATCAAAAGAATTTATTCCGACCAAAATTTACATAAAGTAATCAGCTAATAATTCAACAGTTACCCAGATCCCACCGCGTTGCCACCATTTATTTTTGTAACGTGTCGAGGGGTCCGTACCTAGTCAATTCTAGGGGTCTGGGGGTTGAATATAAAAAATATCGAACAATAATAATTTTCCTCTCTAAATGATTAGTGATTACAATTGGCCTACAAATATTTACAAAATGGCCTTCCCTTACTTAGGGTAAAATCACAAATGAATCTGGTCGGCCGGGATTGTAACTTTATTAATACCACGAGGTAAACACTATTATATGCCTTATTCAGGCGGTAGTGAATACCCGCGGCACGCCCTAGCTGGATAACCTACTGAAGAGGTAAACCCTTAGTAGAGGCAGTCACTGTATTAATGCCTTATGCAGGACGGACAGTATACAACCTCTAACCAAAGGCGTACCCCTTCCCTAATACTACTAGAGTATCAGCGACGACTAAGCTAGGCTAACCTCCGAGAGGACAGCCTCTATAATAACCAACTAGTGGTCAAACACGATTGGTCCTATTAACTATGAAAAATGTGGTAAGCCTCTCTCTCAAGGCAACCCACCTACCAAAACCGTACCTTAGTCTCGCAATTTCTCTCTCGGTCTTTCTCTTTCAATACTGCTAGGGAAAAGAACGCTGCAGCTGCGATGTGCTCGTTTATATACCCTCTGTGGGTCACGTGACAATCTCCGCTGGTTGCTAGGCGACAATACAAACACAGCTATCATGTGCCGTACGCATGATTTAACATTACATAACATAAAATCGTTACACAAGGATTTCACAACATCATATTTACCAATTGTAAATAAGCTGTCAAGTGTTTGATCATTCTTAAGTATTGGACATTTAATTTCCAAAAGACATTTTGAACCATCAGCATTGGTTACTATTCCATCTGGAGAAACACTTAGCCAGGGCTCATCAAAGGAAACTATGGTCCCTGTATCTTCTATGTGCCATCCAGATGAACGCAATTGTTGTTTTGCAAGAATTTCACCTTCTTGTCCATGTCTAGTAAATTTGTTTCCTGTGAAGGAAGGGTACATATGTTCTCTTATAGTTATCGCTATTTGTAGTGTCACGAACGGGAACCTTGTGAGCACTACTGTCAGTTATTCTTATTTTTCTACTGTTGTGCCACAATTCAGATTCACTTTATGAAATTGTTGCCATCGATAAAGATTGAATTTGGGCATCATTAAGTTTTATGTACCTGTTATAAAACGCACAACACTTTTCACAAGATAGTTCACCTGTATGCTCAGTATGAGGCTCGGATGAAGGTTCGAAAAGAGATTTGTTTATATTTGCGTGCATAGATTTACTTAAAAGTGAATTTTCTAAAAGAAATTATTCTTTAAGTTCAGCGTTTTCCACAAAATATTTAAAAGATTGATGTGATACAAACATTGGGAAGATAGATTTTGTATTTTGTGGTTTTTCAGCATTGTTGTTAACCTCACTGCCATATTTAGGTTTTTTAAAGTCCATCTCTTCAAGAACACCTGGTTCAAGGTTTCTTGTCGCACCCTTATTCCACTGCATCTGCTCATCTGTACACGATTTTCCCATAAAACCTAACCTTACAGCATGCTCAATTTTCAACAAAAGTGCGCCTAGATGACTGCACGCATTACTGTTCCCAGCCATATATGAACATCCCCCGTTTAGAATTCTGCCGATCATATCACAGAATACCCATGCATTGTGAAACTCTGAATTTATTTTTTGTGACGGGCGCACTTCAGATTTCAGAATAACTGTATTGTGAATAACAAAATGAAGAATTTTCCCGACAGAACCGCTTTTAAAATAATTGTAACAGTCCAATGATTTGTAATTTTTCATTTTTTCGCCGTCACATGCTCTACTTAAAATCAAATAATTGTAGATATCGCCATAATCTACTTGTGGCCACTCACGAATGTCATCCTTCCATTCACCGGTTTTGACGTCTTTTGGGGAAGAAATCATTCGATCAGTATCTTTTTTGCATTGACTCTTATCCATGATTTACATAAACGAAAAATATAATACAGTTTCATATAACACAACTTTGCTAGGAAGAATTTTATGTTACCGGGGAATGGTTGCTACCGCGTTTGTTTATCCAGCGTCACGGTTACAATGGCGGCTGTTTTCCGCGACACCTATCGGGATGAAATTTTACTAAGGGATATAACTGGAAAATGTCGTCTATAATTTTCTGCAGAATCACGGTGTTTCAAAATCTGACCATCTTCATTTAGAAAGCCACCTATAATTTTAATGTTCATACCAATTATAGACAATGATAAGTTTATTACGAACACATATATTTGTATTGTTCCATACTGGCAAAGAACACACATTTGTTGTAGATAATGAATTGTCAATTGTTCTTAAAACTTTTAACCATGAGTGTAGAACATCTTTCTAAAAAAGTTGCAATAAATTATAATGTTTTTTACATATGTATCACCAAAGTCTAACAAATGTTTTACCACTTTGTTGCCATGAACATCTAAAAAAAAATATCCATCTAGGGTTTGTTATCTTTTGTTAACCTCTTTATCCAAGAACATTTTATTGACACTAAAAATTGTTAATATCCAACATTTTAATATCACATTTTAAGTAGTCTTGAGTAATGAGTTGTCTTTTGACTTTATCTATTTTTGAATTCCATAGAAATTCATAAAAAGATTGTTTAGGGAAGAAATGATATCTTTATCTGGACTTGGTAAGGAAATAAAAGATGATTGAATTTTGGAAGAAGTAATGTCTTAACTACAGTAACTCGACCAAAAGGAGTAAGAATTCTCCTTTTCCACTGTTGTATTAAAGCTTTGATTGTAGGTATTTGAACACTATAATTTAGATTAACAATGTTTTCTAACTCAGCAGAGAATTCTATTCCCAGTGGATTAAAATTTGTACATTCCCACTCCAGTTTCCATCTTGTACGATGGTATACTTGTTTAGAGAACCTTTCTGAACCTATCCACACAAATTTTGTTTTTGAACTGATCTATGGTATCAAGAGCACCAAAAAGGGATTCCGAGATCCATCAAGCACCAAGGTTGTGTCATTATTATTATATTATTATTATTATAACATTTATATAGCGCTAAATATAATAAAATTACTCTAAAGCGCTTTACATAATAAGTTAAAACTACACAATGAGCATACACAAATAAAATTGATTGAGTTATGATAGGCATATAAATCTATAAAAAGAGGTTTACATATAGAAACTAGGCTAAACAGTTTTTAAAATATTCATAAAACATTTTCAGCACAGATTAAAGACTGAAGATCTAATTTAGCTGATGAAAGGGTCAATTAAAAAACGCTAATTTAAAAAGATGTATTTTGAGTAACTTTTAAAAACTGGTAAGATTTTCTTCGAGTCTTAAAACTGCGGGAAGACAGTTCCAGAGTTCAGCTGCACTGACATCGAAACGCCGATTTCCATAAATTTGGTACGTGCCTTGGGCTTAACCAGAAACTCGAGTTCTCTGATCGAAGTGTATACATCAACAAGGTTCTGAATGTATGCGGGTGACTTCTCTTGCAACGCCTTGAAAACAGTCAAAACTAGTTTGTATTGAATTCGAAATTCCACTGGCAACCAATGAAGAGTAATCAGCACCGGTGTGATATGATCATGCTTTTTGGTTCTTGTTATTATTCTTGCAGCTGTATTTTGAATTCTCTGCAGCTTTGACAAGGAGCTGGAGCTCAACCCATACAGCAATGCGTTTCCATAATCAAGCCTTGATGTGACAAGGGAGCACACTAACGTTTTGCAAGCATTTTCCGAAATGAGTTTACGAATTCGACCAATATTTCGAAGTTGGTAGAAACACTGTTTAGAAATAGAACTAATTTTGTCATCTAAAGTCAGCGTCCGGTCAAAGAGCACCCCAAGGTTTCTAACGCAGGAAGTTGCATCAATTATCTGACCGTCAAAGTTTATTTTGCAGTTTTCAAATGCAATAAGTCTGTTTTTAGGAGAAAATATAATAAGTTCTGTTTTGTCTTGATTTAATTTAAGCATATTGGTCTTCATCCAATCACTGATATCTGAAAGGCATGCCTGAAGTCTACGTGTTATTGTGTCCCATACCAGGCTTGGTTTGACAACCATAAATACTTGAGTGTTATCAGCATAGGTGTGGAAAGACATTCCATGCTTTCGACAAATCTCACATATGGGTTTGGAGAGCATACAGTAGAGCTTTGGCCCTATTGGGATATTTTATGTTCTTTTCCATTGGCTACAATGCGTCTATTATTTACATTTTGTTTAATGAGGATAGCTAAAATTCCTGCATAGAGAAAAAAAAAGATATATAGGAAATTGTTCAGATGGCACACCACTCTGTTAAACAGCAGCTGTAATCTTTGTGTTTAGGATTTTTATCCAAGTGATTATGTTTTCACCAAAACCAAAATATTTTAAAACTTTCTAAATAAAGTTCCAGGAGTTAGAAACAAAAGCTTTTTTCAAAATCGATGAGCACCAGTAAACCAGGTATGTTTTGGGACTCTGTGTAGGATAATAATTCAAAGACAAACCTAGTATTTTCATACCGACCCTTAATGAAGCCAGATTGGGTGTCTGATATTAAACAATCTACGGAGGATTTAATTCTATAACTAAGGCACCCTGAAGGCACCCTGAAATAAGTTTATAGAGAACATTCAGAAGAGTAATTGGGCGCCAGTTTTTTAAAAAATTGTCTAGGTTTGTTACCTTTCGGAAGACATGTAATGATTCCAAGTCTTTGCAATATAGGCAGCTCCCTATTAGCAAATATATGATTACCAGATACAACAATATGGTCTTTAGGTCCCTCCAGAAAAACTTAAAATATTCTACTGTAAAGCCGTCACTTCCTGGTGATTTGTTATTTTTCATATTTTTTAAAACAGAAAGTATTTCATTATCAGATATACTACCCTCTTAAACTTTAGAGGTGTTTTTGTCCAACTTTGAAACACCAACATTTTTATTGAATCCTCCAAGTTACTATCAATGGTATCTATATCTTTGCTAGCATAAAATGTTTTGTAAAAAGTTCTGACCTGATCTAAGATTTCAAATTGATCATAAATAATTTTATAATTAATTTCTACCCTTTTTATAGTTTTATTTAAAAAATTACGAGATTCTAAAGAACAAACATATTTGCTAGGCTTTTCCCCTTCCTCAACCCATTTTGCTCGTGATTTAATGATATGACCCTGTTAATTTTAATTAATTTAATTTGGGAGTTGATTTTAATCAACTCTCCTATGCAGTTACTCATACAAACCGAAAGTGAAACAATGTTTGGACCTCAGCATAAATCATCGCTGCTGACAAGACTTAGTTCTGGAAAATAATTGATAAATTCGATGTAATGTATGCTAAAGCATTGTTTTTCAAGAAAACTTATTTATAAATACCTTGAAAATAGTCAGATTTTAAATGGTACGAACAATTTAGATACTTTTTGTAGTCGTATGTATTCCTACGCCAGAGTGCAATATAGTCTCGTTCAACTCGACGCTCGGCTGTCTCCGTAAATCTCCGACAAGCAGAGAGTCTCTCTTGCTTGTCGAAGATTTACGGTGTCAGCCAAGCGTTTGAACGGGACTAGAGTTCAATATTGCTTGGATCCATACAATTATCGAGAAATATTTCTATTACTGATACATAGTTTGAATGACTTAATTATATCTTTAACATGATTCATATGGGGCTTTCTCGACATTCTTGTCGAAAAAGTCCAAAAATTCATAATATAAAATTGTGCGTAATTCAAATAAAACTTAGAAACTACATGTACTTGTCATGCAAAATAACATATCATTGATTTTAAAATAAATAAACATCGACAAAATCAACTCCCGTCAGTTCTTCAGTACTTTGTTTCTGTCCTTAACTTTTCGAGTTCAAATTCTTTTTCTTTAAAAGATCAAAGTGTATATTACACATTGCCTCAATAGTTTTCATTTCTTCAAGCAAAATTTTTTTTTTCAAATTTATCTCTCTATTTTTTCGTGTATGATGAATATGAGATAGCGATGCTGCGAATTTCCATGAGAAGAACTTCAAGAAATAAGGTGTGATTTTGAAAAATATTTTGATTGTTACCTTGTAAATATTGTTTTTGTACTTAAAAATAGTTTTGTCACTTTTTCAACGTAATTTGATCTGTTAAAAGACTATTGTTGAACTTCCAGAGCCCACGCCCTCTTGAAAACTTAATCAAATTATACCTCTAAAACCACAGCTGAATGTTTAGATCTATACCCATGCTTTGTCGAGAACTTATCTACCATATTTGTTAAACTTTCTTATATTAAAATGTAGTCCAAGCGACTTTACTTAAGAGGATTTTTTCCGCCATGTATAGATTCTTCTGTCAGGATGAAGAATCTTAAAGTAATCAATGAAGATCTTTCATGATATCTTATACCTTTTCTCTGGCTTTTGGGTTATTTACGTTACAATAATTGAATGTATCCAACTCTGGGTTCAGAACAAGAATAAAATCCCCGCATAATATAAAATAATCATTGTCTAAATTCAAAAAGGTATTTCTAACTTTTTCATAAAAACCCGGATTATCCGCATTTGGGTCATATATATTTATCAAAGTAACATGATTGTCCTCAATGGTAGTATCAATAGCCAACAAGTTTGTATCATCGTCCCTCATTTCATTGTGTATTTCAAACTTAAAATTGTTATAAAAAAACAGAGTGACACCCCTAGAACTTGACTTAAATGATTTGAAAATACATTTATAACCCTACTGAGTTTCAATAAGTGGCTCAATATCGGGTGTAAAATTGATATCTTGTAAACACAATATAGAGTAGCCTTGTTTTTTTGTAGGAATTAAATACATCTTGTCTATTTGAACTTGTAGCTAAGCCCTGACAGTTTACAGACGCTATTCTTATGAGATCAGCTATTTCTAACAATCACAAAAAGAAAAATTACCACAATTAAAGAAAAACAGATAAATGTCACGGATAATTGACAGACTTTTGGTTGTAAATATATAACTTTTTTGTATTAATTTGAACACATTGAGACAGTAGACAAATACAAGGTTGCTAAGAAATAAATTTAACTGTTATGGTAGTGATGGTAGTGAGGTAAACTGATATTTGGTAATAAAGACAATAAACACAACATGACATTCATACCCACACTCTCGCACACAAATATACACATCTCGACCCTGATCACAACAATTTCTTAATTTTCTTGAAGTGATGCATTACATTACCATTACATGAGTAAATTAAAGGATTATCATTACGGTTATTTTGTGAGAAGTCGACAAAAAGTTTTAAAAAAGCAATTTAAAAGCTGATTAAAAAGTTTTTGCAAATGTTTAAAATATGAAGCATGCTTAAACAAATTTCATGACCTAATTATATTGCACTTTATAATCAGCAAAGTTTCAAAGGTTTCATCTTTTAACTTCATCCTGTTGGGTTTGAAAATCTAAAGTGTAAGCGTTCAGGCAATAGTAGAAAAAAATACATGAGTCTTGTTGAGAGAGTAAAATTATTTTCAAATGGGTTATAATACTGGAAGTAATTTTTAAGCTTTCATAGATCATGGTTGGACAGTGCATTCTTTTTAGTGTATTCTTTTTTGCTTTTAAGGGTGTATGTCCCTGTTCTCTATTCTAATGGAACACAGTTAAGAGAAGGGTAGGGGTTGGGGTGTTTGTTTGATTATTCTGGGGGCATTGTGTGTTGTTGACACATTCTTCACAGTAAAGAATCCATTGAATGCACAACTAATTGAAGTAAATGATATAAAATTCTTATTAACAACACTCTTAAAATGTTACGAAGCGAGCTCTAAGTACCAGTGTGCGCGGGAAAAAGAACGAGCTAAACCTACAATTCATCAAACAATATTTTTTGTCTACGTCCCATAATGCTCTCTAATGTTTTCACCCGTGGTGCTATGCCAAAAATGGCCGACTTTTAACTCGTAATTTACGATGTCTTAAAGTTTAAAGAAACATTTGGGTACCGAATGTGCTTTGGCGAGACTCAAAAGCTTCCATACCTTCGTAATTGAGTCGAGAAACGTAAACAAAGACGAATAAAGTAATGGATGACGTCACAGTGCTCTCGCGCTATATTTCCCGCGATAAATTTAGAGGTGGATCAAACATCTGTAATGCGTGTACTATCTATTTCAGTATAGACTGCGATACCTGCCTCATTGACATATGATTTGTTTTTAATTTTTTTTTTATATAGAGATTATATAAATATATACTAGCAAGAGCCATACTTTACTGTCATATCGATCCATTTTTTAGCTAATTGTGCATGCATGTACAGTAGGCAGGTAAGTATATGAGTTGGAAGAAAATGAGCAATAGGATATTTTAAACTATATAGTCTGTCCCAAGTTATTGCTTCAATCAATTTTTGATGATTTTTAATAAAAATACACATACATGTAAAAGAAATACACCTGAAATCGATGAAAAGGAATATATCCAAGATATCTTCATTGAACAATTATCCCTTTTCACTCATAAAATTTCAAAGGAACGAAAACAATTTTACTACGGAGATTTGCAATGGGAAATGTTTACATCTTTTCTCCATTCGGAATACATTCGGAATCCATCGCGCAATTTTTTAACATTATCATCCGGGCTTATTCATGGCTGATGCAATGCAAAATCTCCGTAGACTTTCAATTGTTGCCTGAAGCGGTAGAGGGGGTGTTTCAAAACAGATAATCTGAACATTTTTCATAATAGTGGATGAACGTAGTTTGAGCACAAAGTTATTTACTATTATTGAAATATCAAGCAAAAAGTGGTGGAAGCAATAACTTGGGACAGAGTATAAATAAAAAGGAATAAAATGAAAAAATAAACAGTTAAAAAATTTAGGTAGATATTGCTTATAGTCAAACCATTAAATTTGAAAGTGGGTAATTACACAACCTAAAAACAGGGACCGGGCTCTCTCTCTCTCTCTCTCTCTCTCTCTCTCTCTCTCTCTCTCTCTCTCTCTCTCTCTCTCTCTCTCTGGATAGGGGGTTGCGCTGTATGTATCATAACCATTAAAATTAGTATCTTTGGCACACTTATTGTACAGCAATACTCTATCAAACATTCTTTGACATTCGTTACTAGGTTGACAATGATGCAAGGTACATGTATATGTAATTCTTGCTGCGCTCGCCAGAACGGTAGCACCGTAAAACATATTATTCACAATTTAAGAATGGATTTGTATTTTTTTTTTATCATACAACTAAAATATCTTTATCTCAAGAATCATTTTTGTTTCTTTCAAACAACTTTTAATAAAATACAATTTCAATTATTCAGTTCATCACAATTTAAAAATGAACATGCATAGAAAAACATAGTAATGCAAAGTAATGCCATATAATGTCAGCATTACACTAAATTTTATAAGGAAATGCATTACATTACCGTTACTTGTGTAACGTTTCTGAGTTCGATATGGGATTCGGCTGCTCTGCCTGAGCAAATCAAATAGTGAATTAAATAATCTATTTCCTCAATCACAGATTTTAATTTGGAAGATATACAAGCATTACCCTTCGGTTCTCTGTGACGCACGCACTTTAAATCACAATTGAGACAAGAGCGCACGCGCCGTTCCGGGACTGTTACGTACTAACCACAGTCAACAAGCCAATCTGTATATTTATTAATTCAAATACCTATAGTCTCGAAAGCCTATTACAGACACGTAAGACCATAGACAGGTTAATCTTACCAACCTTAATTTCTTTCCTGGCTTCGATGTGTTGATGTTTCGGCCGTCAAACACAGACTCTCCGATCCTACCAATTTTCTCAGCTTATATACTCTTCGGGTATCACGTGACCAACTGAGGATCAAATGGGATGCGTACATTAAACCGGAAGTTAGTCAGCACAGTTCTACCACAGGAAACGAAGGGATATTTTCGATTCTGATTATAACTTCGCTGCGTTTGTAATGACATATTTGTGGCATTACACATAACTAGCATTACTTTGAAAACATGTAAAACATTGCAATGCATTACCATTACATTCAGTATTACCCCAAGCCTGACCTCGACTGATTGCCTATTATGACGTCACCTTGTTTTTGGAATCGAGAAAATTAATTACGTCACCGTTTACGAATATACACATCAGAGTCCATAAATTTAGTAGAAGGAATATCTCTAGATATTATTCCTAGCCGGTCAATATTAAAGAAAAAATATTGACTGGTCATTTTTCTAATATTACCATTACTGACGATTTTTCAGCATAGTTATATAGGAGAGAATATACTAAAGAATATAACAATTACATTTATTTTATGTTACAATATAAGCTGCATAAGGCATATCACGTCTCACGTTTTAATTTCCTTTGCGCAGAAGATCAATTTATCTTACACAAATATGATTTTGATAATATGTTCTACGGTGTGACCGTTGGGGCGAGCGCAGAAGGAGCCACACATTTGTCATCATTGTTAAATGCAACCCGTGGACTTAACCAAACCAAAAAACTTTGGCTTTGTCTCGAAAACTTATTTATTAATTACAAAATGACGTGCCTACACGTAGATCTAATAACGATTAGACTTTTCTTTTTTAAAATTTTTTTGTCACCTACCTAACGTATGCATTGATTGGATAAATATGCAATAAATTTAGCATGAACTTGCATGTGTATTTACTGAGCAAAAAAAAATCATCAAAACAAAACTAATCAGCCAAAGAGTCACCGTTAATAGCGAGCGCAGTATCCTACTGAGTACTTCCTACACGTTACATTCAGTACAGATGCTTGATCCACCTCTAAATGTATCGCGGGAATATAAAACGCGAGATCACTGTGACGTCATACTTAACGTTTTGCCCTCGACAGTTTTCGTAAATTGTCGGACAAATTCGGGGAAGGAAATGACGTCATAGGTACAGTTTTTTACGTAAGCATATGTGTTGTTTACTTTAATGTTTTTAAAAGGATTTTTTATTGTTAAATGAAAATGATGTATGCGATTTACAGGTAAGAATTTTCCTTAGAAACGCTTCCTGTTCCGCCATGTTGCTATGCAGCGCAAAGGATCACTGGGATAGTAGAACGTTTTCACGTGGCCTCATAAAAATTTCTTTGAACAATGTGCAGATTTCAACTCGAATTTCCTCCGTTCGTACACGTTGTCTATGGAGCTCGCTACGCGAGCGGCGCTTCGCGCCGCCTCGCTGCGCTCGCTATTAATTATCACAGAAATATTATTATTTCATAATTACACAACATTCATAAAATCCAATTTAATTCAAAAAACAGACAATTTTTTGGGAGGACTATATTTTCGTGTTTTAGACAAAAATTACAGAAACAAGCAATTTCATGAATTTTCAATATACTTTCCCTTTTGTTATACGTTATTCATTATTCACATTTGATATGTTTGTAATATGATAAGTTCTGTGTTACATGTAAAAATTTATATTTTGATCGAGCGATAGACGTTTGACATAAAATCATGTAAATATATAAATATGTTTTGAATTTTTTTTAAGCCAAATTATGCGAGAATAAAGCAATATATCTAAAATTTGACATCACTTACCTCCATGTTTTATTATGTCAAAATGATACTAAAAACATATATAGGCAAACTAAATTAATCTTATAAAATTCTTGATATTCAAAATTCTTTTTATCTGAAATAAAAAGAATTTTGAATATCAAAATTCTTTTATCTGAAATAAAAATTGTAACTTTTATAGAAATTGTCCATGTTAAGTGCAAAATGGTAATTAAAAAAAATATACAGCTTCGTACAAACGTTTTTCGTAATCCCTTCCTTTGAGTGTGACCATTGTGCATAATTAGAAACAATATCTGAAGAAATAAGTTTGCTTGATCAAAAATACTGACAACAAATCTTAATCAGACTAAAATTGCATTTTAGGTAAAAATACAAAGGAAGTAAAATTGAATGGGCCAAAACTCAGCGGGATGAACACTGACCTACCATCATCTTTGTATTTTTAAGTATGTTTTGTCTACAGATTTCAACGATATTATTTTCAAGAAGCGAAACAAGAACAAGAACATCGAGTGGGATACCATAAAATCACATTTACATTATATTTGCCATCCATGATCTTGAATTTAATTTCAAACATCAAATTGGTCACGAACATTTCATTTGTTTTTTTATACAATGAAGATTATTGCAAAAACATTGATCATGTAGTGCTTTTGTTTAACTTATTGCCTTTTGAAAGTACATATAAATGTTTGTGAAATATGATACCATGTATTGATAACCGTTGAATTCAAGATGTTAAACGCCGAATTTGATGGGCAAGAAAGTAACAGCCAAGCAAAGTATTAGTCATGATGAACTACTAAGTATGAGTGATGAGTTTGCGGAATTCAACACTGTTGATTACTGATTATATAATAAATGTTGTTTATACTACAAAATATTGTCACCTTAATACTTGATGCAAACAATAAATAACAAGCATTCTGAGAGTATTGCATAAGCAATACACGTCCCCTTCCGGTTTGTATTATTCTATGAAAGCTTCCAAGCACACAACTTTTTCAGAGCTATTGTAAACGAGATGTCATGCTTTAATCAGAGATAAAAGAACAGAGGAAATTAAAACTATATAGTTGATATAGAAATTAAATAGGAAATAGGTAAAATAATACTCTTTATTTCATCTCCTGTAATTTCGCCAATCTATTCTGTATTCGCTGGTAAAAATTTGTGAAAACAATGCACTGTTATGCACAATATCATTTCTTACCGTCTTCTGTACCCCGAATCAAACCAAACAGTTAAACAGCCCAACCCGACAACGAACCCGATTGTAATAATAATACAAAAAAACCCCTGCCGATTAAATTTACAAGACAATGCTTGACACTATTTTATAGAATTCATTTGTTTGTTAGAAATGATAAAAGGAATGGTACAGGAAAAGGAATGGTACAAGTAACGCACAGTATACTGACTACATACTGACCTCGTTTATTCGCAGAAGGATAAAACGTACGCTCAACTAGGACCTTGGGTCACCCGAAAATAGTTCTCCAAAATGAGTGTATTAATGAGCACTTATGGAACTCTTTTACAAGTTAAGATAAGAATGTAAATCTACTTTCTTTTTTTCTTTATCCATAGGGAGACCACAGGTCACCTTACGTCCTAAAACAATGTCGTAATCATTTTGTTATTCAATACGGAAACAAAAGTTACAATATTGAGATTCGTCAGAAGTGATCCACTGTAGGGACTAGGGGTCACCTAATGTGTAATATCAATGGGGAGATGTCATCCGGTCATCTTATGACAATTTACAAGATTAATATTTACTGGAAGTCAGTCATTTTAGAGAGACCGGGGGTTAAATTAAGTGGAATGTTCGTTTGAGACCAGAGGTTACCTTTGGTCCTAAATATGAAGAGAGAAAAAATAACTCGGTAATTAATAGAGCAGGTGTCAATTTAAATGAATTATTCATAATATGCCTAGAGGTCATATTATATTAGGACCTATGAATTCTATTAATCTATAGGGAAATTAGAGGTCCATGCAGGCACGTAGCATCGGGGGGGGGGGGGGGGGCTGCCCCACGGATTAGGATTTTGAAGACTTTGGGGAACTTTTTTTTGCTTGTCAAGAGGTTTAAGATTTTTTGGATGACCCTGCCCCCCCCCCCCCTTTCAAAAACGATGCTACGTGCCTAGAGATTTATAGATTTTTAAGGATACATATTCACCAGAAGCCATTCACTGTAGAGAAACAAGGGATCATTATAAAAACGATATCAATAGAGATCACCTTAGGTCCTGAATCAAGTGTTGTTATAATTTTGGTAATATATTGAAAGACCAAGTTCACCTATGCCATATTTGAAGATGGATAATCAATAAAAGTTTGCCACTGTACGAGACTACCTTAACCTTAAGTGGAACTTCAATAAGGAGACCCAACGTCACCCAAGGTCCTAAATCGATCGAATGATAACCTTATTAATCTATATAGGGAGACCATTGATCACATTAAGTGAAATATCCAAAAAAAAAAAGGCTAGAGGTCTGACCTTTATGCATTTTTGAAGATAGAGATTAATTCACCAGAAGCAACTGTAGAGAGACTAGTGGTCACCTTACTTTGAACATCAATAAGTAGAACAGAGGTTACCTTAGGTAACCAATTAAATAATTTTGTTAATCTAAAATGAATCATTTATAATGACACCAGAGTTCATCTTTGGTCCTAGATCACTGAAGTAATATTTTTTTGTTAATCTTTAGGGAGACCGGAGGTCACATAGTTAGGAGGTTCGATGATCGTGACCATTTTTATATTATATTGATCTCCTTTATAATAAAATTCTACAAAAAGATATAGTTTATAGCTTAAAACATAATTTCTAAAATTTAAGGTAGAACTGATGCTTTAACGTTCACCACCAAACTCTGTCTTTAAAAAAATGTGTAAAGGATGCTGCACCAGAAGGCATCCACTGTAGAGAATCCAGGGGTCACTTTAAATAGATTATCCAAAGGAAGACCAGAGGTCAATATAGGCCGTTATCAATGTTGTTATAATTTTAATAATTTATAAGAAGACCAGGGATCACATTTTGTCATTTTTGAAGATGGAGGTTCACCAGAAGTCAGCCACTGTAAGGAGCCTAGAGGTCACCTTTGGTATCAAATCAATCAAATAAAAATGTTGTTCACCTATAGGGAGATCAGAGTTTATCTTATGTCATTTTACAAGATTTTACAAGGTGGAGAGCTTCAACATGATTCAGCCACTGTAGGAAGACAAGGGGTCCTCTTAAGTGGAATATCCATTAGGAGACCAGAGGTAACCTTGGCCAAATTCGTGACCATGCCCCTTTAATTGAAATATGCCTGGGGGGGGGGAGAGGTAACCTAACTTTTTTTATCACTGTTGTATTAATTCTTTATATCAATACGGAGATCTCGGGTCACCTTATGTCATATAACAGGATGGAGAGTCACCAGTAATCCTCTGCAGGGTGCCCACAGGTCACCTTATATCATTTTACACAATGGAGAGTCACCGGTCAACCACTGTAGGGTGACCTGGGGTCCCCGTATGTCATTTTACGCAATGAATAAATGAAATATGCCTAAGGGGACCAAAGGTAACCTTAGCTTTTTTTATCACTGTTGTATTAATTCTTTATATCAATACGGAGATCTCGGGTCACCTTATGTCATATAACAGGATGGAGAGTCACCAGTAATCCTCTGCAGGGTGCCCACAGGTCACCTTATATCAATTACACAATGTAGAGTCACTCACTGGTCAACCACTGTAGGGTGACCTGGGGTCCCCGTATGTCATTTTACACAATGAATAAATAAAATATGCCAAGGGGGACCAGAGGTAACCTAAGTTTTTTTTATCACTGTTGTATTAATTCGTTCTATCAATACGGAGATCTCGGGTCACCTTATGTCATATAACAGGATGGAGAGTCACCAGTATTCCACTGCAGGGTGCCCACATGTCACCTTATATCATTTTACACAATGGAGAGTCACCGGTCAACCACTGTAGGGTGACCTGGGGTCCCCGTATGTCATTTTACACAATGAATAAATGCAATATGCCTAGGGGGACCAAAGGTAACATAAGTTTTTTTTTATCACTGTTGTATTAATTCGTTATATCAGTACGGAGATCTCGGGTCCTCTATGTCATATAACAGGATGGAGATCACCAGTAATCCACTGCGTGGTGCCCACAGGTCACCTTATATCATTTTAAACAATGGAGAGTCACCGGTCAACCACTGTAGGGTGACCTGGGGTCCCCGTATGTCATTTTACACAATGAATAAATGAAATATGCCTAGGGGGACCAAAGGTAACATAAGTTTTTTTTTATCACTGTTGTATAAATTCGTTATATCAGTACGGAGATCTCGGGTCACCCTATGTCATATAACAGGATGGAGATCACCAGTAATCCACTGCATGGTGCCCACAGGTCACCTTATATCATTTTACACAATGGAGAGTCACCGGTCAACCACTGTAGGGTGACCTGGGGTCCCCGTATGTCATTTTACACAATGAATAAATGAAATATGCCTAGGGGGACCAAAGGTAACATAAGTTTTTTTTTATCACTGTTGTATTAATTCGTTATATCAGTACGGAGATCTCGGGTCACCTTATGTCATATAAGAAGATGGAGATCACCAGTAATCCACTGCGTGGTGCCCACAGGTCACCTTATATCATTTTACATAATGGAGAGTCACCGGTCAACCACTGTAGGGTGACCAGGGGTCCCCGTATGTCATTTTACGCAATGGAGAGTCACCGATCATCTTCCGAGGATAACCGATGACTCTCCATGGCGTAAAATGACATAAGGTGACAACTTATCACCCTACAGAGGATAACCGGTGACTCTCCATCGTGTAAAATGACATAAGGTGACCTCTGTTCAACTTACAGTGGATGACCAGTGACTATTCATCGTGTTAAATGACATTCGGAGACCCCTGGTCACCCTGCAGGGGACGGCCGGTGACTCTCCAAAGTGTAAAATGACATAAAGTGACTCCTGGCCACCCTGCAGAGGATAACCGATGACTGTCCGTTGTGTAAAATAATATAAGGTCACCCCTGGTCATCCTACAGTGAATGACCGGTGACTCTCCATCATGTAAAATGACATTCGGGGACCCTTACTCACCTTACAAAGGATGAACGGTGACTCTCCATCGTGTAAAATGATATAAGGTTACCCCTGGTCACCCTACAGAGGATGACCGGTGACTCTCCATAGCTAAAAATGACATAAGTGGACCCCTGGTCACCCCAAAGAGGATGTTCGAACACTCTCCAAAGTGTAACATGACATAAGGTGACCCCTGGTCATCCTACAGTGGATGCCCTGGTCATCCTACAGTGGATGACCGATGATTCTCCATAGTGTAAAATGACATAGGGTGACCCCTGGTCATCCTACAGATGACGCAGCATTGTAAAGGCGTCCCGATGCTAAAAAACGGCTGGAAAACGATATTATTTGAATCATGGCAAAAATAATTTTACCGGGAGTATTTCATTAAATCTATGTTACATTTATTGACATCGATGTTAAACATTATATTTGATGCATTTTTGTGACGTCATATGTACTTCGTAATCACGTGACAGGCGAATCCTAATATTGCAAATGATCTAGTTAAAACGCATCGGCGCAGGTGATTAATGACATTAAATCATACATATTTTTAAGAAAAATCCTTTGTTAAGTCATAAACTTTGAAGTTCTTGCTTGGGAAAGAAATAGATATTTCGTTTATAGAAGATATTGTTGAAACATTCCACAAAATCATCAAAATAATGCACATTTTTACTAATTAAAAGCGATTTACAAAAAAATGGGGTAAATCCGTAGGTTTCCGCAGCACGATTCACATTGGTACTTATATTCTCTACCAATTTTACGTAAAATATTCTAAAATTGTGTTGATCTTTCACCTGCGCCAAGTTGGTTTTACATGCATTAAAATTTCTTCATTCGGTTGTTTACACGTAGCAGGGAGAGTCTCCAAACCACTAGTTTATAAATAGTCTTTAACTTAAAACGAAGCTTTAAAACTGCCGATTATTTGATACTGGTTTTTAATATGAATGAATTATGTACGTCTAGAATTAACTGTAACATCTATAGAAAGGAAACATGCGGTATTATACTGGTTTAATATAATTCACCTTTAACGTTAAGATACATTCCCTGAGAACTATCGACAGGAATGCAGATCGTGACGTCAAAGTTAATTATGACGTCATATCGTATGAAGTACAGACAAGTGACTTTCTACATATCGCATCGGTAAGCCTTAACATGCCCGCGGACCAGTTACCCTCCGTTGTGTAAAATGATATACGGGAAACCCTGGTCACCCTACAGTGGATTACCGGTGACTCTCCATCGTGTAAAATGACATATGGGGACCCCTGGTCACCCTACAGAGGATGGCCGGTGACTCTCCAAAATGATATAAGGTGACCTGTGAGCACCCTACTTTGGATAACTGGTGACTCTCCATCATGTTATATGACAGAAGGTGAGAGTCACCGGTCATCTACTCTAGGGTGACCAGAGGTCACCTTGTGTCACTTTACAGGATGGTGAGTACATTAGTCATCCACTGAAGGATGTCCACGGGTCACCTCATGTCATTTTGCACCATGGGGAGTTGCCGGTCTTCCACAGTAGGGTGACCAGAGGTCACCTTATGTCATTTTACACTATGGGGAGTTACCGGTCTTCCACAGTAGGGTGACCCCTAACAGAAATATCATGAGAGAAAGAGAAGTCACCTCCTTAATGTATTTCCCACATAAATGTCGTTATGATTATGTGAACCTTATGTCATTTTACCCGATGGAGAGGGACCGGTCATCCACTGTAGGGTGCCCAGGGGTCACCTCAAGTGAAATATCATGAGAGAAAGAGAAGTCACCTCTTTACATGTATTTCCTACGCAAATGTCGTGATGATTTTGTAAATCAATATAAACAGAAACTGGAAGTCGGCTGATGCTTTTTGCAGATGGAGATTGATCAGTCTTCATCCATTCTTTGACTACCTGGTGTTACCTCAGATCATTTAACAAGATAAAGATTCACTAAGGTTATTCACTGTAGGATAACCAAGGGTCACTTTAAGTGAAAAATGAATAAGTGGCGTCATCAATGTTTTTAGATTGATGTTGTAATTCTGTAATTTAACAAATATTTCAATATACAAGGTGAAGATTTACCAAAGCCATCCAACGTAGGGAGACCAGGGGTTACCTTATTTGAAATATGCCTAAGGGGACCAGAGGTAACATAAGTTTTTTTTATCACTGTTGTATTAATTCTTTATATCAATACGGAGACCATGGATCACCTTATGTCATTTTACAGGATAGAGAGTCACCAGTCATCCACTGAAGGGTGCCCAAGGGTCACCTTATGTCATTTTACACTATGGAGAGTGACCGGTCATCCACTGTATGGTGACTAGGGGTCCCCTTATGTTATTTTACAATACAGAAAGTCACCGGTCATTTACTGTAGGGTGACCAGGGGTCACCTTACGTCATTTTACAGGACAGAGATTCACTAGTCATGACCTTATGTCATTTTACACTATGGAGAGTCATTGGTCATCCATTGTAGGGTGACCAGGGGTTCCTTATGTCATTTTACAGGATTGAGAGCGACCGGTCATCCACTGTAGTAATTGAAATATTATGAGAGAAAGAGAAGTGACCTATTTACATGTATTTCCTACACAAATGTCGTAGTGATTTTGTATATCAATACGGAAACTGGAGGTCGGCAGATGCATTTTGCAGATGGAGATTGATCAGTCTTCATCCATTCTTTGACTACCTGGTGTTACCTCAGATGATTTTACAAGATGGAGATTCACTAAGGTTATTCACGGTAGGGTGACCAGGGGTCACCTTAAGTAAAAAATCGATAAGGGGACTAGAGGTCACCAATAGTTTTAGATTGACGTTGCAATTCTTTGATTCAATATGGAGACCTGAGTTTTAACAAAATATCAATATACAAGGTAAAGATTTACCAAAACCATCCACAGTGGGAAGACCAGGGATTATACCTAAGTGAATATCTAAAAGGCTACCAGACGTCAACCTGGGTCTAAAGACAATGTAGTTTTAATTTTCTTAAAATGACATGAAGTCCAGATGTCAACGTATGTCATTAACAAAATCACCCATAAGGAGACCAGAGGTCAGTTCATGTCCCCTATCAATTAAATGATTATTTTCCTTATCTATAGGGAGACCAGAGGTCACCTTATGTCATTTACATGATAGGTATTCAGCCATGGTAGGGAGATCAGGGGTCACCTGAAGTAAAAATATGCACAAGGAGACCAGAGGTCACCTCAGGTCCTTCATCAATAAAATAATTTTAATATAGAAACGGTCAGCTAATGACAAGATGGATATCCCTAGAAGCCATCCACTAAAGGTCACCTTTGGAAATCGATGTCTGTCGTTATAATTTTGTCCATTAATAACGGAAATCAGGGGTCACCTAATGTCATTTTACAAGATGTAGATTCAAATAAGTCATTTACTGTAGGGAGAGCAGAGGTCACATTTAGTAAAATATCCATGAGGAGCCCTGAGGCCCCCTTATGTCCTACATTAATGTAGCAATAATTTTGTTTATCAATAGGATACCAGAGGTCCCCAAATATCATTAAACAAGATGTATACTCACTAGATGTCATCCATTTGTTAGATCATGGGTCAGCTTGAATGGAATTTCAAGATGATAGGTCTCGATATGTCCTAAATCAATGTAATAGTTTGTTGATAAATACGAACACCAGATGTCACCTTCTTTTCCAAGATAGACATTTACCTGAAAGCATTTACTGTAGAGAAACGAAGTGGTCATTATAAGAGAAATATCTAAAAGGAATTTAGAGGTCACCTTAGTTTCAAAAAGGTTTAGATTTAATTCAAAGATCAATACGTTAACCAGAGGTCAGATAATGTCATTATACCCCCCGCAAACAAAGTTTGGGGGGGTATATAGGAATCACCTTGTCCGTCCGTCCGTCTGTCTGTCTGTCCGTCTGTCTGTGCAATCGTGTCCGGTCCATATCTTTCTTATGGAGAAACATTGGAAGTTCTTACTTCACACAGAGATTGCTTATGACCTAAGGGTGTGTCATGACCTTGACCCAAAGTCATTCGGGCAAGGTCAAGGTCACTGGCAGAAAAAGTGCAAAATTCGTGTCCGGTCCATATCTTTCTTATGGAGAAACATTGGAAGTTCTTACTTCACACAAAGATTGCTTATGACCTAAGGGTGTGTCATGACCTTGACCCAAGGTCATTTGGGCAAGGTCAAGGTCACTGGCAGAAAAAGTGCAAAATTCGTGTCCGGTCCATATCTTTCTTATGGGGAAACATTGGAAGTTCTTACTTCACACAAAGATTGCTTACGACCTAAGGGTGTGTCATGACCTTGACCCAAAGTCATTTGGGCAAGGTCAAGGTCACTGGCAGAAAAAGTGCAAAATTCGTGTCCGGTCCATATCTTTCTTTTTGGGAAACATTGGAAGTTCTTACTTCACACAAAGATTGCTTATGACCTAAGGGTGTGTCATGACCTTGACCCAAGGTCATTTGGGCTAGGTCAAGGTCACTGGCAGAAAAAAATGCAAAATTCGTGTCCAGTCCATATCTTTCTTATGGGGAAATATTGGAAGTTCTTACTTTACACAAAGATTGCTTATGATTAAAGGGTGTGTCATGACCTTGACCCAAGGTCAATTGAGAAAGTTTAAGGTCATTGTTTCAAAAAAGCTAAATTCTGTCTGTGTCATGTCTTGTATTAATGGAAATATTAGAAGCTAAAAATTAACAGTTTTCAAAAATAAAGCAGTTGTTATTTACAGAAAATGGACAGTGAAATAGATTCATCCAATATTTTCTATAATAGCAAAAATACCCGCATTATGATTTTTTTCTTAGCGGGGGGTATCAATTGTGAGCTTGCTCACAGTACCTCTAGTTTTAAAAGATGGAGATTCCCAACAAGCCTTCCACTGTAGGAAAACCAAAGGTCACCTTTGGTGATCGATTTAGTCGTTATATTTTTGTTAACTAATAACGAAGACCAGAGATCACTTAATGTCATTTTACAAGATGGAGATTCAAAAAAGTCATCTACTGTAGGGGACCCAAGGGTCACCTTAAGAGGAATATCCAAAAGGAGACCACAGGTCCCCTTATGATCGAAATTGATGTAGTATAATTATTAATTCTGTAAATCAATACGGTGATAAGAGATCCGTTAATGTTATTTTACAAGATGAAGAATCATAAAATATCATCTATTGTAGGTAAACCAGAGTTCGTCTTAGGTCTTGGATATGTGTCGTAATAATTTTGTTAATTAAGAAGGAGATCAGAGGTCATCTTATTTCATTTTATAAGGTGGAGATACAAAAGTAATCCACTGTAGAGAGACCAAAGTAATCCACGGTAGAGAGACTAGGGATAAAATTTTATGAATTATCAATAAGGAGATGAGAGGTCACCTTTAGACCTAAATTATTGTAGTAAATTGTTCATTAATACAAAGACCAGATGCCACCTTCTTTTACAAGATGGAGAATTACCATGCAGAATTCATCCACTGTAAAGAAACCAATGTCTATTAGGAGACCAGAGGTCACCTTAGCTTCTTAATCAATGTTATATTTTGAAAATCAATACGGATACCAGAGGTTATCTTATGTCTTTTTACAAGACGAAAATCATGCACTATATTTATATTGTTTATTAGGAAGAACATCATTGTTAGAGGGAACATGTGTCACATAAAGATGATAATAAATACGTAAACCAGAGTTCGCCATATATTGTACATCATTGGGGAGACCAGAGATTGCATAACTTATAAGGAGACAACAGGTTAAAAATGTGGTGTGTGAAAAATTATACTCTAATCTACTGAACACAAAAGTTCAGATTTGATTTTATAAACAACGAAAACGGTACACATTTCGATCACATTTATTCCTTTTTTTGTCGTCAAAGGAAGTTGGGGGGCGGGGGGGGGGGGGGGTAAAGGGGTGACGATTTGCTCGTCTTCATTTATTTCTTAGATGCAATTCACAAAAGGTCCGTATTTACTATGTTTATTTTAGCAATTTAAATATTTTTTTTTAATTTGATGAGTGAAAATCCAGTCCAGGGAGGTGGTGGGGGGGGGGGGGGGGGGAGTGGTGAACTCCAACACTCATGCAACACCTTTAGACAGGGGAACACCTACTCCGTAATGACAATAAAGAAACCAGATGTTAGCTAGAGCATTAAGTTTATAAGTTGCCTTTGTTGTAATTAGATGTCATTCCTTTGTTCCAGCAGTCTAAAATTTTACATGTACAGTCCGATATTAGTGAGCTGCTTAAAATAAGACCGTTACTAGTGGTTACAGTACTGATATCCTTCAAAATCAGACTGTCTCAGGTAATTCAACAATGAAATTCAATAGCAGTGTTTTTATTACGATGTATGCCGAAAACAGCTCTGTATGGACTAACGGGCTCGAAAATGTCAGATATTTTTTTTATACAAAACTGTTTTGGCATGCATCCATTTCGGAAACCAGATGTCATCTAATGTAATTTATTATCAAATCATTTTACCATTATATTAAAGTATCAGTAAAAAGTCTAGGGGAGGGGGGGGGGGGGGGTAACTACTTCTTTCTACAGGCTACACCTACGTATACAGAGTAAGAAGGTGAAGTACTTTGATATTTTAATGAGGAGGATTTTGTGTTACATTTAACTTATATATCCTTAGGGGGACCACAGGTCACCTTATGTCTATATAACGTATATCAAATATCTTTCAAATAACAGTCAATGTTGAATTTTTTATCCTCTATAGTATACTTCCAATACTTAGAGGGGTATACTTTAATAAAAATACATTTCTGCCTGTTGTATATCATTTCTAAATGCTAAGTAGTGGTACTAGTTATTCTACTTTCACTTTGCTGTTGCAGTGCACTACATTTTGTAGCGGAGTGCACAGATTTGGTAGTTGTGAATAAGCAGGTGACCTGTGGTCCTAGTTGAGCGTACGTTTTATCCTTCTGCCGTTTATTCAGTTACACACCGAACCCGATAACGAACCCGAACATTAAAAAATTGGAATATAAAAAAATTAATTTTCTCGAAAATATGTCAATCAGACGCTACAAAAGTGTAAACTTGATCTGTAGTTTGACATTTTGAAGCTGTTCAGCAAGTTTCATATTATTCCTCAAATGCATAAAGAAGAAAAGTGTGGAAACTGAAGTGGGACAGACAGACGGACTGACGGACAGACAGACGGACGGACGGACGGACGGACTGACGGACGCAGAGGAAAGCTATAGTCCCCTCCGGTGAAACCGGTAGGGGACTAATAATGATAATTTACGTTTGGATGGGCATTCTATACAAGATATCATGTCGAGCTTGGGTGAGGAGTAATCTTCAATGATATATAGGCGTTTGGTGGTATTTTGAGTCGCATCACGTTTTGCGTTTGGAGTGTCGCTATGCAATGTACAAAACATTAACAAATAAAACTACCTTACTGTCATAATTTAGCTGTTGCAAGTTTAAAGAGAAAGTACCATAGGCTAATATTCATTTTATGGTTTTGCTGACATTATGGAGGGTGTAAGGAGACGCATCTGAATATTTTTTCATTTATGCTCGGACTAATTGCAGAATATTGACAAACTGTATGATGAACAATTGGCAATTTTATACGCTTCAAGAACTGTAAAGATTTTTACAAAGTAAACCTAATTCAGTTAAATCATCTATCAATATTTTCTTGTTAATGAGTGGAAAGTTAAGAAAAAATATCATTATTTTTTTTATTAAAAGAAACAATTACAGAAAATAGTTTATCCTCAAACTCAACAAAATCTAATATTCTTCTTGTTTCATCGTTAAGACGCTAAAAACATCCAGTAAAAAATCCAGGTAAAATCATTGATTGAAAACACACTATAATTGCAGTTTGTTTAATTTATGACGAATTTTTTTATAGTTTCTCAAGAAAAACCTGCGTTACCTAGAATGGGCATCTCCATGGGAGTCGGGGTGGGGGGTTTTTGGGTGGGGCAAACAAAATTATCCTTTAGTACCCCCCCCCCCTCCATCAGAAAATGTCCGGGTTTTTCAACATACTTGTAGCCTTTCTCTAATAGAAAACCTATAAAGAGTGAGGTGCTCACGTTAACTAAAGGTTTAAGTTAGCTCGTGTGATCACCCAATATCTGTATGCCTGTCTGTATGTGGATGCATATGATAATGTGTCTTGTTTTTGCTTCCCAATTCAACAAAATGTCTTAGAGTATCAATGTGCTATGGGAAATCATTATTTGGTAAATCTTGTAAACAGGAATGTAATAAAAAAACAAAAATGGTCTGTTCAGAACATATTGTAAGAGGAATAAACCGGAGCTCCACGCTAAACTTAATTTCAATGAACTAGTATAATGTTAAATCGAAATTGACCGTCAATCTGTCGGTATGCATATTATGTTTTTTATTCTCAAGGAAAATAAGGTCTAACAGAACACAACAATGGTTTCAAATAATATCTTAATCCTGATGTTGATAATTGATTGGCTAAACTATAGGTTTCAAATAGAATCTTAATCCTGATGTTGATAATTGATTGGCTAAACTATACGTTTCAAATAATATCTTAATCCTGATATTGATAATTGATTGGCTAAACTCTTTCAGACAGGATATATGAGCAAAGAGAATGCGTCAATAAATGATAGTTATATATACCAAACACAATATGATCTTTTAAAAATATCAGTGTTGCAACACTTCTATTTTAGTTAATAATATTTTGCTGTTTCTTCAGTATTAATATCTTAGTTCTTATATTGATAATGAAGTATTTGATCAGGTTTGAAATTGAGAAGAGAGTTTATATTAAAACACTTAAACATTTAAAGTTCAACGGGAAACAAATATTGTTGGCCAGCTCGTATTTTCAATATTGCTTAATTTAATTTTTTCAATTTCAATTTCTTTATTGCAAAAAAAATACGACTAACAGCATTTATAATGAACAATACAAACAAAAATATAGGCATAAAATGAACGGTCAGTCAGTATTTACGCCAAACATATTTCTTTTTTTATTCTTTTAGGTTTACCTCAGTTTGCTCAATATCATATGTTTAGAGAGAAATATGAGGATGTGATTACCTTTTTCTTGTAATCAATTTAATTGATATACCAGTATTATTGAATCGTGTCCATTATTGCTTCTTCTCCGTCCTCAAAGACGTTTAATCGTATTCATTAGTGTCATCATTAGACTATCACCTAACTAAAAATCGAATCGTAGAAATTCATAATTTATACATTGTTTTTTAAAACTATTGATTTTATTTAGCGTACAATTAATGGGGTCTACAATAAATAAAACCATACGTAATAGTTCAAAATAAGTTTACATTATTGTTTTTTTTTAAACCAGTATATATTTAGAACATTTTTCTCTCCAACCGAAATAGGTGATGCATATCTAAATGATATTTAATGGGACTGAGAATATCCTTGATAGAGGACTACTTAAAGTTTGTTTATTTAGAAGTATATACCTAACAATAAAGATATCATTACCAACCTTCGTCTTTTGAAACATAATCTATAACATAGCACTTTTCGGCATTGTGAGGGTATTATATAGCACTACTCTATCTGATGGTGACCAATAGATATGGTTACCACTTGTAGTATAGTGGCAGCAAACAAAGAGTCCACTCTTGAGGAGAGTTATGTACAGATATCGGTACTTCATGCAGTATGTTAGTAGTTCAATATAGATTCCTTCCGAATGGATTGTAGATGTTCCATTTATACAGGTAGATGTACTATAAAAATAACGTGCAACTAAATAGCCACATGTCTATATTCTGATACATGTTTCATAGTCTATGTCAATATTGTTTTTAACGGCAAATGTGAGACCTATCATATGGATATACAAAAGATACTGTATTGTATACACAATAGTTGTCATATAGAAGTCATAAGCTGAAAGCTTAACAGACCCTTGTTTCATACAGGAGGTCTATTTAATATTAACCATTGCACAAGGTCTTCATCTTTTTTAAAATCAAAAATGTAGATCATCGATTTAAACTCCAATAGCTTTATTCATAATCCTTATATCATGACAGTAACACATGCAATGAATGCATAGCGGAACCCCCCTCCTAGAACCCCTTACTTTCATTCTTACCTCACCCCCCCCCCCCCCTTTCGAAATCATGACACTGATCCTAATAATGCATATTTTGCCACTGAGGAAAATTTTGCAGCTCTAAACTGTCCCGAACTTCCGGTTTAGCGATCGCGATTAGTTACACGAGAAAGCGTGCGCTCTATGTTTCCTTAAAAAAAAAACAAAAAAAAAAACCCAAAAAAGAAACAACAAAAAACAAAAAAACAAAAAACCCAAAAAAACAAACAAAACAAAACAAACAAAAAAACAAACAAAAAAGCAAAACTAATGCGAGATATCTCTTTATATTTTGTTGTTTGTACACATCTCTGCAGTAATATTTAATGCATCACGAACCGACAACAAATCACGGACTGCATGAAATTATCATGACGTTGTCAAACTAGAATTCCTAGAAGTAGAAGGCTATTGGGCTTATTCTATTATCTTACGTACTGATACACATTAACAGTTGTTTAGTTAATTTTGCTTACTTTTTACGACCAATTGTGCTAAAGAATGATGCATGTATATAAAACAATAACATGTTTTATTAGTGATTAATGCGGGTTCTTATGGTAGCCATGTCGTTTTACATTTATTGAATTACCAGAGGCCAAGACTTTCTGATTTTGCAATACTGAGCGTAATCACAAAATAAATCATACATACAATATTACGGATGAAAATGCAGTCTACGTTTACATAGCTTTAGTTTCATTTAACATTAAATGAAGATATGGCCTTTGACATTACTGATTAAAATGATATTACTCGGGGTTTTTTATGCAATAATAAGACTGATTCTGAATTAGAGTCAAGAATTGCTGGTGATGATAATTTTTGGGAGTTCAGCTTCAGTGCCTTATGAAATATGTCGATGCAGATTTATGACTAGTGTACTGCGGACAACCTAATGTAACCATTGGTGACGCGACTACGCCCACGCTTTGAAAAACATCAATTTTTTAAGCATTAATATTCACAAACAAAACAGGTTGACAAGGCAGTTTAAGCTGTTAAAAAGGATCTGATAGAGAAAAAGAAAGAGCTAAGACACAAAGAGTTCCTGACTTAATGCTAAACAATGACGCCCGAATTTCAGCATCAGTTTATCTTTGTACTGATTGTGACTGGATTGGTGGCACGTGTCAAAGGTAAATGCATGGATATTTATAAGATATATAAAATCTAGTTTGAGTTCAAAAAAATTTACGTGACATTTATAAAATCAGTTGAATGTTTTTTTGTGATTACGACAAATGGAAAAAATTTATATAAAAATATTAAATGAGTTTAACGAGGCCGGGTCTAATTTGTTCTGCCCTAGATTTTTGAATGAAATTTTTTACATGAATTTCTACTGATTTAATAATTATTTCAAGATTAAAAAAATAAGACATTTACCATTTTGTTTAAAGGGTCATCTCAAAGTTTGTTAATTTTTAACATAGGACCCTACGGGATTTTGCTTGAAATGTATCAACTGCAATTTTGCACATTTAAATTTTTTTTTTTTAACTTCTGGCCTAGGGATTTCTTTTTCTGTTCTACATATCAAAATTATTGCTAAAAGGTATCAAATTGTCAAATTAAAAAAACCCTTTTACCTCCTGGTTTGTTCCAGGGGTCTTTTCAAAGTTGTTTTTTGTATGCCCTTTTCCCAGTTTGTCAGAAAATGGCCATTTTTTATTTGATAAAGACGGAAATGGTGATCTTTATATTATTATTAAAACATTCAGACATATTTAGGTAATAAATAAATATATATAACATCACATATTAAGGGTCATTAATATAAAATACATGGTTACTGTCTTGAAATATATGAATTATGCTATATTTAGGCGGGTTAAGAAAACGTGACAGAGGGCTAGGCGTGCTGAACCCTCTTCACGTTTTCGACCCGAACCCAAATAAAGCTTATACTTGGAGACATCTATGTTTATTCCACAATTTAATATCAATTTTACACATCAAACGAGCTATTTTCAACAAATTTCGCTGAATATCTGCAGTTGAAACTATCACGCCATTGCGTCAACCAAGCAAAATGATGACGTCACAAAACAAATGAAACGATGCGCGAAAGCATGCGTACTCGTCCTGTACCCGGCCTCGTTAAATGTATTAAACAGTTAAGGTAATGGTCCATACCCCACTAGATAAATAAAATGCGTACAGAATTTTTTCATATTTTTCAAACGTGTATCTGAGGATATGTTCTTATCAAATTTTACCCTGTTGGCTGGTCCATCGGTATTATAAAAGCTAGGGCCGTTGCTAAAAATAGAACCGATTGCGGAAATGGCGCTTTTCTCATACACAAAGAATATAAGGCTAAGCCTGAAATTTGACTTTAACAATTTTTTTTTTTGACTTATATCCTATGTAAAATAAAGGAATTATTATTTCAAAACAGAAAGTTTTATGTTACACTTGCTTATTTATTAAAAAATAGATAAATCTGCATACAAATTAGATAAAATGAATAAATTTTCAAAGAGAATATAAGCTCTTATGATTTTATTTACGTACAGAATTCTCTAAAATTTTGATATTATTTACATCTTATCGCCATTAATCAATTGGAAATAAAATTACCTAAGGGACCGGCCTTTACAGGATCACAATTGGCATATTTTTGGTAAAATCATTAAAATATATATTTTGAAAAAAGATCCGCAAAAATAAAACTGTGCATAGGTTAATTGTTTCATAACTCTAAACAAATATGTCTTCATTATTGTTAAATAGAAAATATGATTTAAACAAACTGTAGATTAATCTGTATCATTTAAATCGCAAAATATGGTTTCTTTGGATATCGGTTAGTATTATGGATCGAGATCGGTATTTAGAAATTGCGGATACATGCGTGGATAATGCTAACTACCTGATATATGCCTTCAAGACAAAACCTCTATTCAAACTTTTTTTTTACTGGTTTTTAAGACTGTTCTTATAATGAAATAACTTCTCTTCAGCGCATGGTTTTTAATTCTAAAAACATTTTTTTTGTGGAAAACAAATCTATGCTCGTTGCTAAGCGAATAGGATAGGATAAAGATGATATAGGTCAAATTATTTCCCCTTGTGTTTTTATCTCCCTTATGCACTGAAATATAGATCTCGATCAGGATTTCATTTTGGATGTTTATGGACTTTCAGGGATTAATGTTAAAAGAATTTGATGAAATTCAACCTTATAATGGATTGATGTTTATCCAGCACAAAAGTAAGCGGTCTATATTTTCAAAACGAGTACGCAATCGACACAACCTAGTCATCTTATTTCGCTGATTAATACCCCGGTAGGCCTAATTGATTGCAGTTGCTAGGATTTTTGATATATTTGTTTTGAATCAATTTCTATGTCAGTTTGATTTCTTTGTTTTGAAATACGCCCTTTTAACGTTAGGTCTCAATTAGATCGGGCACGGATAAGACGTAATAACGCGTGAATTACGTCAGACGTTGTTTTGTGACGTATGGATAATGACCTTAAGGTCAAGATCTAGTAAATGATTCAAGACTGCCTTTTTGTTGCTAGAACCATTATGACGTCATAATTGATTTGATGAATCTTTTCGCGTATTTTACGGCTTTAAGGAAGGAGTCTTTTCTGGTTTTCGACTTGTCAAACGTAAAATTGATTAATTGTTCATTAAATCAAGATGAAAGGAAATTAAAATAGAATATTTTTCTTTCTTTTTTATCATCATACAACTTGGCATAGAAAAAGTAATCAAAGTTTGCAATCTAACAGGGACTATATTTTTGGCGTAATATTGGCGTAGGAAAATATCACCTGTTGCGCAATTCAGAATTACTGCAGATTAATGAGTCTGATTTGGCATTTTAAAAACAATAACATTAATGTTGGATTTTTTTCACTATTGTAAACTAATGATATGATACTTGGGTTTCAGAATATGTTTTTAAAATATGATTTGCCTATCAAACTACATTTTTATAGGCTTTTTAAAGCGCCCATTCTATACACTGATTTTTGTGAAAAAATCACTAAAATCAGTTTTTCTCTCTTATAAAACGGTCAATAATTTAGCTTTTCTGTCAATTTATATCTTTTAATAAAGTCTTCATTTTACATAAAAATCATAAATATTTATAATTTGAAGCATAAAAAAATAAAAAAAAATTCTTCAAAATTTAAGAAAATTAGAGTAAATGCAGGCTAGGCAATATCAATTTCAGTATAAATATTTATTCAGATTTAGTAGTATAAGCTGATCATGATAGACATTCTGATATTCTATCATTTTATTGAAGAATAGAATATTCAAATCTTAAACAAATGTCTACAGAACTGCAAAGATCCACACTTATTTTTATCATCCTTTACGTTGAGGAAAAAGGTAGTGACCTTGACCTGACCTTTATGCAAGAACGAAAAGGTCAAATTTGATAAAACTGATAGAATCATTTGGTAATATGATCCGTTTGACTGTGTCAAAATTTCATGAATTTCTTATTATAAGAAATATGTTTGATAACGAGAAGACTCCTTCTTTAAATGGAATTTTGTTGAAAATAAAACAATGTTTTGACATTCTATATTTAATCACGGGAAAAGTAATCCCGGTACCTATATTCAATTTGACATCATTTTAAAGAGGATGTCAAGGGCTTGTTGAATGCCGTTTTTGGAGAGACTGTAGGCATTCTAGATATATTTCATATGTCAAAAATGGACAAAACTCCTAATTTTGTTACTTTTATCCTTCATAATTCATTAAAAATGACAGTTTAAAACATGATTTTTAATTGTGTTTACCAAATATTTAAGCCCCGGTACACCATATAAAACAAAGATATTGTTATGAAGCATCATTAAACGAATTCATATTTTAAATTTCATTAACCTGTAGGCATCTTTCATTTACTAGATCTTGACTTTAAAAAATCTTATTTTCTAAACGCATTTTAAAATGTTAGTTTTCCATATCATCTATTTAATTCAAAATATTTTTAGAATATTTTCTAGGTTTTTATTGCTGGTGCCATTTTTCCTATATCGTTATTATTAACAAAAATCAATGGCCTTTTACTGTAACGCTCATAAATGGTTTGTATATAGATTGTTTTGCTTACATCGTAAGAAATGAAAATTGAAAGTTTTTTTTATCGAAAATCAAATCCTGTATGTAGCAAACTAAGAAACAATCCGAAAATGAATCGTTGAATGACTTTTCAGAAATGTGTCTGAAGGTATCGGTATGTTTCCAATGTATAGTTGTTACATAAACTTAACTATAAGTAATGGCTTACTTTAGAGGCAGCTTATACTTCAGTAAATAACAAACTTTATAAATGTATCCCCTTTTAGCTGCTTAAACAATTGTAATCTGCCTGGCATCCAGAAAGACGAAATCATTTTCTATATCTTAAGGTAGAAGTTAAAAAGTTCAAAAACATTGATCTGCCCCGAGGACTTAAATCTTCCAAAACTTAGATATAGGATCTGCTCTATAATTAATCTTTCGTGATATGTCATTGACGCTAAGAGTACAGCACCAATTTGGCTCTTTGATACGTTAAGCTCTCTGTAAGAAAATTATTTCTGTTTTATAGGTTTTGGTTATAGGCATGCTATAATGTTTTTATGCATTAATATTTAATAAAGATTTTGACGTAAATCATCATTATCCGATAATTGGAATTTAGAAATATTGACTTCAAGAAACACATTTTCGAATTTAAATGATGTTAAGACATAGTTATTTCACTTTTTATCATTGATCTATGTGAACATGAGAGGGAAGTTAAGACGGTATGTAAAACTAATTGTTGTGTCTGCAGACTTCAAGCACATTGCCGGTTATTGATTTCGTTAATCTTTCATAGAACAATTAAAGCCATCCCATTTATATCATATTAATCATATGTGCTCGTAAAATTAAGCCATTGTTGCCGAAGATCAATTATAAAACAACAATTGGTGATCTTTGATTTTGTATTCATACACCTTAGTAGGCAATCTTGCCTTGGACGACTTCATTTTTGCTATCGACATTTCGATCTTTGTCTTACTAAATATCATTGAATAAGATAAATACCTGCTTTTCCATGCCGTAACATGACACTTTTTTTGCCGTTTATTCGGATGAATTTGAAATAATTATAAATGTATATCATTGTTTATATTTCCTTTATAAAAGAATCATAAAAATCAAAAATTTTAATTTGATTTTATAGTTCATAATATACAAAACGTATAATGACCAACACATTTCGATTTGGGAAATCTCGCAAATATAGCAGTCATTAGATATTCCGAAAAATAAATTAAACTTAAGGCTTTTTGACATCATTGATAGCTGCTTTGTCAATAAAAAGGATCTCGTTAATTCACTTACCATGTCATTGGTCATTTACAAATTTATTTTAATAAAACTATCTGAATTGCATGAAAAAGTACTCTGAAGAGAATGTATAAACAATGCTTGCGTTTCCGATTGACAACATCTATATAGTTTTTGGAAATCAGGTCTTCCAACAATCTGTTGAAATTTCCATGGGTACTAATTGCTCTACATTGTTAGCAGACCTATTTCTATATTTATACAAAGCAGGTTTTATGTAAAGACTTGTACATGAAAAAAAAGGAGAATAACTCGCTGTGACTTTCAAATCGAGGTATCTCGACGACGTATTATCAATTAACAATGGTTACTTCCATTCTTACATCGACTCGATATATCCCAGTGAAGTTGAAATATAAATACCACAGAGTCTGAATCATCTGTTTCATATTTAGATAGATTATTAGAAAAGGATATTAATGGCAGCCCTACAACAAAACTTTATGATACACGTGATGACTTCAATTTTCTATTGTCAATTTCCCTTACTTATGTAGTAGTACACCTTCATCGTCTGCATGAAAAAATGACAATAACAAACTGTCAACCATCTCAAAAATCCAAAAAACGAAATACAAATGAAAAACGTCAGTCAGCATGCAACCAAGTGGAAGATTGTATTTGCTGACAAGATCGTTGTATCGACCATAGAACTTACGAAAAGATGACTTTCAACGAGATTGTTGAAAGTCCTGTTTATCAACTTGGTTGTTAGAGCTTGCCTCGCCTTAGAAACTGTTCATACGAAGAGCATGTCCTTGTGTATCGAATTAATTATAACTGAGGGACAAAACCACCATATGCAGGTGATAGAGTAAGGAAAGTTGACTATAGAACAATTCAAGTCATCGCGTTTATTATGTAGTTTTGTTGTTAGAATACCATCAATGTCCCAATTCCAGTAAAATATCCAAATATGAAACAGATGACGCAGACTCAGTGGTATCTATTATTTCAAGTTCACTGGGATATATTGAGTCGACGTTACTATGGAAATAACAATTGTTAATTGATTATACATCGTCAAAATACCTGAATGTTGAGTAGAAGGTCACAGTCAGTGGGTTTTTTTCACGTACCTTTTTGAATAAATTCTGCTTCATAAGAATACAGAAATAGGTCTCCAAACAATAGGAAACCATTGGCACCTATGGGAATTCCAACATATTGTTGGAGTTTTTGGAGTTTTATGAAGTTTTTGTCACTCGGTTGATTCGGTACGCAAAGGGCATGATGTACGTATAATCAATTTCCCTGTCTAGGCAAGCTACTGACGAATAGATTGATTAAACAGGATTATCAACAGTCTCGATGGAAGTCATCATTTCGTAAGTTCTATGGTCGGTACAACGACCTTGTCAGCAAATACAATCTTCCGCGAGAGGTCGAATGCTGACTAACGTTTTTCATAATTATCGTTGGGCGATTAATTTTTACCGAATGGTCTACGGATTTTTCTGTTTTTACCGATTACGACAAATGGCGGGTATGGCCGGCCAGCAGAGGATGCTCACTCCTCCACGGCGTTTGATCCTTTTTGTACTCTTCCTTGCTCTTTTCCTTATATTAATATATTTTTTAACTTTTGATTAAGAACACTGTTCGTTATCGCCACATTTCATATAAACAAAAAATATTATAGCCATGTGTAATCGATCTATATTTAAAATGTTTAATGAAGTAAAAGACTTCGAGTCATTTACAAATACTGGAAATTCAATAAACATATTTTAACACGAATTAGTTTCAAATGATGTATTCGCTTAAATACAACTTGCGAATGGTGTACATGATTTATTTTTACCCTTCGATAAAACAACACCTTTCATTAAGAAAAAAATCGTTATTGGATTAACTAGTCTCGAGTTGAAAGAAATGATAAAAATCGCAAAATGTATTTCCTTTTTTTTTTTTTAGCCTCGACGTGCAATGAGTCTTTGGTTGACACAGTGACCGATGACAAACTAACCGCCTCCGGCAATCATAAAAGTCTTTTTAGCGCCGACAAAGCCAGAATGTCCAGTAGGGGATGGATTTCAAATAGATTAAATGATGATCCATGGATACAGGTACATGTTTACTAGTATATATAACTATAAAACAATACATAAAACTTCAGTAAAACAGTGAAATTCGATTTAAATGAATTTTAATTGTTCCAAGTTTTCTGTATTGCTTTGATTCATCACTTCTATTTGTATGTGTTATGACAGTAAGTTGATCTGTGTTTATGTTACTGCGTGAAGTCAATACGCACGATGTTAGCAATAAAAGCTATTTCAGAAGAAACGCAAGATTTGTGAAGTGCAATTTGAACTGACTACTGTGTTTGCAGTGATAAATGAACTTGTGTTATTATCTGTTTGTGTGCTGCTTATCGAACTGTCCTATTCCAATTCCATTTTAATCATCACCGATCATATGAGAATTATGAGTAAAGATTCAATATGATTTTGCTTTGTTCATCAGGTATGGATTGTTGATCTTTATCATCTATTGGGATAACAAAACAACATCACCGATCATTAGAATAATGTACGAAAGCCGAGAAGGATCATTCGAGATTCGAGATTCGAAATACGAGATTCGAAATACGAGATTCGAGATTCGAAATTCGAGATTCAATATCTAAATTAACCAATCAAATCATGGATCTGAAACCTGTATCCTAGCAACATCAAACTGTTCTAAATAAAGATCATACGTACATGCTTTTTCCTACAAATAAATGTCTTAATAGCTCTTATATAGTGGTTATAAAATGGTTTAATTAACATTGATGAATTAACCCCACACAGTATAAACAATTAAATTAGAAATAACACTGTTGGCTTTGCGAATCTAAGTGGTTTTGTTTGACCTGTATGTATTTCCCCCCGAACAATTTTAACCCGAAGTGTATTCGCCCCAACTGTGTAAAAATCGGCTCGCGAAGAAAGATGTGTTTAATCTAAATGATTAAGCTATGAAACGAAACTCAATGAAATAATCGACATGTCAAAATATAGGTTATGTAAAGTTTTAAACCATAGAAGATATAATGATTTACAACCTCAAAGACAAAAATCCAGATAAGAATAGTGTATTGTAGGGTATGGCAATGCCATTGTCGATATGAGAGAGAGAGAGAGAGAGAGAGAGAGAGAGAGAGAGAGAGAGAGAGAGACAGAGAGAGAGAGAGAGAGACAGACAGACAGAGACAGACAGACAGACAGACAGACAAACACAGAGAGAGTTTTGTAGTGTCAAATTCAGTTTGATTTAGAATTCGAAATTGATTTGATTTGTTACAAGCATATATAGACAATAAATAAGCCTCTAAAACGAGAAAAGAGAGGAGGTAGCTAGGGTAGGGCAGACCAACTAGCAAGCTTTAATTTTAACGGTGTTAGCGCACCTGTGATTTACACGAACTCTCTCTCTCTCTCTCACTCTCTCTCTCTCTCTCTCTCTCTCTCTCTCTCTCTCTTATCACCTAGCATTTCCTTTTCCGTGAGGGGGTTTGGGGTATTTGTGATGTCTTACATTAGCTAGCGAAAATGATAAAAAAACATGAAATTTTCTTTAAATTGTGTGCGGATGTTGTACGCCAATAATCTGTTTTCAGTATATACATTTCAAGGGGGGGGGGGGGGGGGGGCTCCATAGTGTAGCTCCATAACGATGCACTGTAGATAAATTATGAGTAGTTTTACTTTTGATAAACAGGTACATATCCGTACTTGATTTTTAATTAAGGTCTTCCGTTTCCAACGGAAGACCTTATTGTTATTGCTCTGTTTCTTTTTCCCTATTATTAGGGTCTTCCGTCTTCAGCGGAAGACCCTTCTATTATTCTTCGGTTTCTTTTTCACTTTTCTTATTATTATTATTATTAAGGTCTTCCGTTTCCAACGGAAGACCTTATTGTTATTGCTTTGTTTCTTTTTCCCTTTTATTAGGGTCTTCCGTTTTCAACGGAAGACCCTCTTGTTATTCTTCGGTTTCTTTTTATTATTAGGGTCTTCCGTCTTCAGCGGAAGACCCTTCTATTATTCTTCGGTTTCTTTTTCAATTCTATTATTATTATTATTCTTTTTTTCCTTACACATTTTGTGCAGGCGATTTCTCGGAAATGGCTGATTCGATTTCCTTCAAATTTTCACTGATGATGCCTCGCCATCTGAAGTTTGTACCCCCGTGACATTTTTTCAAAATTTACTTCCGGTCGCAGGTTATCGCCGTTTTACGATTTTTTAAAGTCAATTTTGTCTCTCAGGTTTCTAAAAAACGAGTAAAGATATAGGGCTGAAACTTTTAGAGATGATAGATCTATCGTTTTTCTGGTGCACCTCGGTCAAGAGAATGTCAGCCGTCACTTCCGGTCGTCACCGGAAGGAAATTTGAAAAATTGAATTTTTCAACTTTTTTATTTTTGAATATTTTTTTTTCAAATTTTTACACCCGATAGTGACCCTCTTACTGATTTAGAATATGTAATTTATTTTAAAATCGAGCAAGGCATTCTCGAGAAATTAAGCGTCAAAGATCCGAAGCGAGAGTCCGAGTAGCTCAGTCGATAGAGTCGTGGACATGGCCAAGGCGACCCGGGTTCAAGCCTCAAGTGCCGCAAATATTTTTTTACTATTTTTCGCTTGGATGTAAGTTTTTATCTTTGAATTGATAAGTTTGATCTAATCTATTCAAAAATCGGACGGGAGACCCACTCGTTGCTCGCAACGAGATCGAATCTAGTTATTATACTTTTTCTTTTTTTTTCTGACTCCTTCTCGGCTTTATAACTCAAAAAGTTTCCAACCGATTTTAATGAAACTTTCAGAGATAATGTGAAACTATTATCCCTCAAAGATGTTAAAGTTTTCTTGACAACGTCAATTCCGTTTTGACGTAACGTCATTTTTAAAATTTTCAAAAAGTCATTTTGTCCGCAGCGTTTCTCAAAAACGTTTTGAGATAGAGGCTTGAAATTTTCAATGGTTATGATTTAATCGATTTACCTCTGTAATAAGGCTCGAAATGAAAATCTGTCACTTCCGCTCGAAACCGGAAGTGAAACAAATTTTTCGAAAAAATGAATTTTCTGATCAAATCAAAAACGAATATGTGATTTGTAGAGCTTATTAAACTGAATCTAACACAGAAGGCCGTTTTAAAATCGGACGATGCATTACAGAGATATTGGGATTTAAAAATCGATTTTTCCGGAAATTTTGATTCCGCGTCCTTGGTTTAAAAAATAGCATAACGTTAATAGTAAAGTTAACTCGTACCAAAATAATTGTTAAGTCGTACTTAAACACATTCGGATTTTTTTTTGTTAAGTCGTTCTTAAAATCAAAAAGGTTTTTGTTAATTCGTACTTAAAATCATTCGGATTTTGTTAAGTCGTACCAGGAATAATTCGATTTTTTTCATCTTTTTATTTTAGTTACTCTTGTTATTGGTTTAAGAGCTCTGCTTCTTACAGGAGTTTCCAGCTTTACTTCCGGTATTAACGGAAGACCCACTCGTTGCTTTGCAACGAGCTTTGCTCTAGTTATTATTTTTTTTCTTACGCTTTTTTGTACAAGCGATTTCTTGAAAACGACCTGACCGATTTTCGTGAAAATTTCAGATCTTGTAAATATTGATAAAAACCTTATATATAATTTTTTATTTTAATGACGTCATTTCCGTTCGGGAGATATTGACGTTTTAGTGATTTTTAGAGGGTCATTTTGTCCTGCTATCTCCTCCTAAACGAAAAAAGATATTGAATTCAAATTTTCAGGGATTGTAGACAAAAGATTGTATATGTGTTTAAAGGCATTTGTGGTTGTCTGGCTTCAAAGGCGTCGAAGCTCGCCTGGACCCGAAAATCGAGTTTAAAAAAACGACGTAATTTTTAATGATTTTCGTTCTTTATCTCCTTTCCTGAAAATATTTTACCATAACGTATAGAGCAAATAAAATTTATATTTACAGGATCTTCCGTTTGATAACAAGAAAAAGGGGCTGGTCCCTTAAATAAGGGGCCAAAAGGGCTCTAAAGTCTTTCTCCCATAGCACTTTACTGAGAAATATTTTGTAATATGTTTAAGAAGCAAAAATGTTCATCTTTTACTAATTAAACTATACATTATAAAAATTTAATTATGCGTTACGTAATTAGGGGTTTTAAGGGGCCAAAAGTCCAAAATTTCGATCGAATATATCTCATAAAGGACAAATATTTTGTAAAGCAATATAGAATAAAAGATGTTTAGAATGATGTTTTAAACACTATTCAATCATAAAATTTTCGTTATCTGGCCCAGATAAGGAGATTAGGGGTCGGCCCCTAAAACGTCATATCCCAGATAGCTCAAAAACGGCAAAGAATTTCTAAACACTTGTTGAACAAAATAAGTTTAATATCAAAAGAACTTTCGTATGATGCCAAGAAAAAGGGGCTGGCCCTTCAATTTAGGGGCCAAAAGGGCTCTAAAGTCTTTCTTCCATAGCACTTTACTGAAAAATGTTTTGTTATATGTTTAGGAAGCAAAAATGTTCATCTCACATTTATTTAACAACATATTATAATTATTTTATCATGTGTTCCGTATTAAGGGGTTTTAATGGGTTTTAAGGGGCCAGAAGTACCAAACTTTGATAACATACCTCAAACAGGACAAATATTTTAAAAAACATTATTTTGAAAATCAATATAGAATAAAATGCTGAGAATGATGTTCCTCATAAAATTCAACCATCAATTTTTTTTTGTTGCCCCAATAAGGAGATAAAGGGTCAAATATCAAAGTCAAGGTCATATAACCTTCAAAAAATCGCACGGAAGACCTCCTCGTTGCTCGCAACGAGATCGTGTCTAGTTATTATTATTATTCTTTTTTTGTCTTTCAAATTTTGTGCAGGCGATTTCTCAGAGATGGGACGATCGATTTCTCTCAAATTTTCAGGACTGAAGCCTCGTTATCTGAAATTTATACCGCTGAAACAGATTTTGAAAATTCACTTCCGGTCGGAAGTTATCGTCCGTTTACGATTTTAAAAAAGTCAATTTTGTCGCTCAGGTTTTTCAAAAACGAGCAAAGATAGAGAGCTGAAAATTTTAGAGATGATAGATCTATTGATTTCCTGGTGCACCTCGGTATAGAGAATGATCGCCGTCACTTCTTGTTGTCACCGGAAGAAAATTTGAAAAATTGAATTTTTCGACTTTTTTATTTAGGTCTTCCGTTGGAAACGGAAGACCTTATTGTTATTGCTTTGTTTCTTTTTCCCTTTTATTATTTTTTATATTTATTATTTTATATTTACAAAATACGTTTAATATCGAAAGACCTTTCGTATGATGCCAAGAAAAAGGGGCTGGCCCTTTAATTTAGGGGCCAAAAGGGCTCTAAAGTTTGTCTTCCATAGCACTTTACTGAGAAATATTTTGTCATATGTTTAAGAAGCAAAAATGTTCATCTTTTACTAATTAAACTATACATTATCAAATTTTTATTATGCGTTACGTAATTAGGGGTTTTAAGGGGCCAGAATTCCAAAACTTCGATCGAATATATCTCATAAAGGACACATATTTTGAAAAATAATATAGAATAAAAGATGCTTAGAATGATGTTTTAAACAATATTCAATCATAAAAGTTTCGTTATCTGGCCCCAATAAGGAGATTAGGTGTCGGCCCCTAAAACGTCCTATCCCAGATAGCTCTAAAACGGCAAAGAATTTCTAAACACTTGTTGAACAAAATATGTTTAATATCAAAAGAACTTTCGTATGATGCCAAGAAAAAGGGGCTGGCCCTTCAATTTAGGGGCTTAAAGGGCTCTAAAGTCTTTCTTCCATAGCACTTTACTGAGAAATGTTTTGTAATATGTTTAAGAAGCAAAAATGTTCATCTTTTACTAATAAAACTATACATTATCAAATTTTTATTATGCGTTACGTAATTAGGGGTTTCAAGGGGCCAAAAGTCCAAAACTTCGATCGAATATATCTCAAAAAGGACAAATATTTTGAAAAGCAATATAGAATAAAAGATGCTTAGAATGATGTTTTAAACAATATTCAATCATAAAAGAATCGTTATCTGGCCCCAATAAGGAGATTAGGGGTCGGCCCCTAAAACATTATATCCCAGATAGCTCAAAAACGGCAAAGAATTTCTAAACACTTGTTGAACAAAATATGTTTAATATCAAAAGAACTTTCATATGATGCCAAGAAAAAGGGGCTGGCCCTTCAATTTAGGGGCCAAAAGGGCTCTAAAGTCTTTCTTCCATAGCACTTTACTGAAAAATATTTTGTTATATGTTTAGGAAGCAATAATGTTCATCTCACATTTATTTAACAATATATTATAATTATTTTATCATGTGTTCCGTATTAAGGGGTTTTTAATGGGTTTTAAGGGGCCAGAAGTACAAAACGTTGATAACATACCTCAAACAGAATAAATATTTTAAAAAGCATCATTTTGAAAATTAATATAGAATAAAATGCTGAGAATGATGTTTCTAACAAAATTCAACCATCAATTTTTTTTTGTTGCCCCGATAAGGAGATAAAGGGTCAAATATCAAAGTCAAGGTCATATAACCTTCAAAAAATCGCACGGAAGACCTCCTCGTTGCTCGCAACAAGATCGTGTCTAGTTTTTTAATATTTTTCTTTGAAATTTTCACACCTTATAGTGACCCTTTCACTGATTCAGAATATGTACTTTGTTTTAAAATCGATCGAGGCATTCTCGAGAAATTAAGCGTCAAAGTCCTGAAGCGAGAGTCTGAGTAGCTCAGTCGATATAGTCGTGGACATGGCCCAGGCGACCCGGGTTCAAGCCTCGAGTGCCGCAAAAATTTTTTTTGCTTAGATCAACGATTTTATCTTTGAATTGATAAGTTTAATCTAATCTATTCAAAAATCGGACGGAAGACCCACTCGTTGCTCGCAACGAGATCGAATCTAGTTAGGGTCTTCCGTCTTCAGCGGAAGACCCTTCTATTATTCTTCGGTTTCTTTTTCAATTCTATTATTATTATTAAGGTCTTCCGTTTCCAACGGAAGACCTTATTGTTATTGCTTTGTTTCTTTTTCCCTTTTATTATTTTTTTTTTTCTTACGCTTTTTTGTACAAGCGATTTTTTGAAAACGACTTGACCGATTTTCGTGAAAATTTCAGATCTTGTAGATATTGATAAAAACCTTATATATAATTTTTTATTTTAATGACGTCATTTCCGTTCGGGAGATATTGACGTTTTAGTGATTTTTAGAGGGTCATTTTGTCCTGCTATCTCCTCCTAAACGAAAAAAGATATTGAATTTAAATTTTCAGGGATTGTAGACAAAAGATTGTAGATGTGTTTAAAGGCAATTGTGGTTGTCTGGCTTCAAAGGCGTTGGACCCGAAAATCGAGTTTTAAAAAACGACGTTTTTTTTATTGGTTTTCGTTCTTTATCTCCTTTCCTGAAAATATTTTACCATAACATATAGAGCAAATAAAATTTATATTCACAGGATCTTCCGTTTGATGCCAAGAAAAAGGGGCTGGTCCCTAAAATAAGGGGCCATAAGGGCTCTAAAGTCTTTCTCACATAGCACTTTACTGAGAAATATTTTGTAATATGTTTAAGAAGCAAAAATGTTCATCTTTTACTAATAAAACTATACATTATAAATTTGTTATTATGCGTTACGTAATTAGGGGTTTTAAGGGGCCAAAAATCCAAAACTTCGATCGAATATATCTCAAAAAGGACAAATATTTTGAAAAGCAATATAGAATAAAAGATGCTTAGAATGATGTTTTAAACAATATTCAATCATAAAATTTTCGTTATCTGGCCCTAATAAGGAGATTAGGGGTCGGCCCCTAAAACGTCATATCCCAGATAGCTCTTAAACGGCAAGGAATTTCTAAACACTTGTTGAACAAAATATGTTTAATATCAAAAGAACTTTCGTATGATGCCAAGAAAAAGGGGCTGGCCCTTCAATTTAGGGGCCAAAAGGGCTCTAAAGTCTTTCTTTTATAGCACTTAACTGAGAAATGTTTTGTAATATGTTTAAGAAGCAAAAATGTTCATCTTTTACTAATAAAACTATACATTATAATTATTTTATTATGCGTTACGTAATTAGGGGTTTTAAGGGGCCAAAAGTCCAAAATTTCGATCGAATATATCTCAAAAAGGACAAATATTTTGAAAAGCAATATAGAATAAAAGATGCTTAGAATGATGTTTTAAACAATATTCAATCATAAAAGCTTCGTTATCTGGCCCCAATAAGGAGATTAGGGGTCGGCCCCTTAAATATCATATCCCAGATAGCTCAAAAACGGCAAAGAATTTCTAAACACTTGTTGTACAAAATATGTTTAATATCAAAAGAACTTTCGTATGATGCCAAGAAAAAGGGGTTGGCCCTTCAATTTAGGGGCCAAAAGGGCTCTAAAGTCTGTCTTCCATAGCACTTTACTGAGAAATATTTTGTCGTATGTTTAAGAAGCAAAAATGTTCATCTTTTACTAATAAAACTATACATTATAAATTTTTTATTATGCGTTACGTAATTAGGGGTTTTAAGGGGCCAAAAGTCCAAAACTTCGATCGAATATATCTCAAAAAGGACAAATATTTTGGAAAGCAATATAGAATAAAAGATGTTTAGAATGATGTTTTAAACAATATTCAATCATAAAATTTTCGTTATCTGGCCCCAATAAGGAGATTAGGGGTCGGCCCCTAAAACGTCATATCCCAGATAGCTCAAAAACGGCAAAGAATTTCTGAACACTTGTTGAACAAAATATGTTTAATATCAAAAGAACTTTCGTATGATGCCAAGAAAAAGGGGCTGGCCCTTCAATTTAGGGACCAAAAGGGCTCTAAAGTCTTTCTTCCATAGCACTTTACTGAAAAATGTTTTGTTTTATGTTTAGGAAGCAAAAATGTTCATCTCACATTTATTTAACATCATATTATAATTATTTTATTATGTGTTCCGTATTAAGGGGTTTTAATGGGTTTTAAGGGGCCAGAAGTACCAAACTTTGATAACATACCTCAAACAGAACAAATATTTTAAAAAACATTATTTTGAAAATCAATATAGAATAAAATGCTGAGAATGATGTTCCTAATAAAATTCAACCATCAATTTTTTTTTGTTGCCCCAATAAGGAGATAAAGGGTCAAATATCAAAGTCAAGGTCATATAACCTTCAAAAAATCGCACGGAAGACCTCCTCGTTGCTCGCAACGAGATCGTGTCTAGTTAGGGTCTTCCGTCTTCAGCGGAAGACCCTTCTATTATTGTAATGTTTCTTTTTCACTTTTCTTATTATTAGGGTCTTCCGTCTTCAGCGGAAGACCCTTCTATTATTGTAATGTTTCTTTTTCACTTTTCTTATTATTATTATTATTATTATTCTTTTTTTGTCTTACAAATTTTGTGCAGGCGATTTCTCGGAGATGACTGGTTCGATTTTCTTCAAATTTTCAGGGCTGATGCCTAGTCATATGAATTTTATACCTCCGGAACAAATTTTAAAAATTCACTTCCGGTCGGAAGTTATCGTCGTTTTACGATTTTTAAAAGCCAATTTTGTCGGCGATGTTTCTCAAAAACGAGTAAAGATAGAGAACTGAAATTTTCAGAGATGATAGATCTAGCAATATCCTCGTGAACCTCGGTCAAGAGAATGTTGGCCGTCACTTTCGCTCGTCACCGGAAGCAAATTTAAAAAATGAAAATTTTCAACTTTTTGTTTTTATATATTTTTTCCTATTAGATGATAGAGACCCTTTTCCTGATTCAGAATATGTAATTTGTTTTAAAATCGATCAAGGCGTTCTCGAGAAATTAAGCGTCAAAGTCCTGAAGCGAGAGTCCGAGTAGCTCAGTCGATATAGTCGTGGACATGGCCGGGGCGACCCGGGTTCAAGCCCCGAGTGCCGCAAATTTTTTTTTCTCTATTTTTCGCTTAGATCTACGGTTTTATCTTTGAATTCATAATTTAAATCTAATCTTTTCGAAAATCAGACGGAAGACCCACTCGTTGCTCGCAACGAGATCGAATCTAGTTATTATTCTTTTTTTGTCTTACAAATTTTGTACAGGCGATTTCTCGGAGATGACTCGTTCGATTTCCTTCAAATTTGCAGGGCTGATGCCTCGTCATATGAATTTTATACCGCCGGAACAAGTTTTAAAAATTCACTTCCGGTCGGAAGTTATCGTCGTTTTACGATTTTTAAAAGTCAATTTTGTCGGCGATGTTTCTCAAAAACGAGTAAAGATAGAGAACTGAAATTTTCAGAGATGATAGATCTATCAATATCCTCGTGTACCTCGGTCAAGAGAATGTTGGTCGTCACTTCCGGTCGTCACCGGAAGCAAATTTAAGAAATGAAAATTTTCAACTTTTTGTTTTAATATATTTTTTCCAATTAGATGATAGTGACCCTTTCACTGATTCAGAATATGTATTTTGTTTTAAAATCGATCAAGGCATTCTCGAGAAACTAAGCGTCAAAGTTCTGAAGCGAGAGTCTGAGTAGCTCAGTCGATAGAGTCGTGGACATGGCCCAGGCGACCCGGGTTCAAGCCTCGAGTGCCGCAAATTTTTTTTTCTCTTTTTTTCGCTTAGATCTACGATTTTATCTTTAAATTGATAAGTTTAATGTAATCTATTCAAAAATCGGACGGAAGACCCACTCGTTGCTCGCAACGAGATCGAATCTAGTTAGGGTCTTCCGTCTTCAGCGGAAGACCCTTCTATTATTCTATTGTTTCTTTTTCACTTTTCTTATTGTTATTAAGGTCTTCCGTTTCCAACGGAAGACCTTCTTGTTATTCTTCGGTTTCTTTTTCCCTATTATTAGGGTCTTCCGTTTCCAACGGAAGACCCTCTTGTTATTCTATTGTTTCTTTTTCATTAGGGTCTTCCGTTTCCAACGGAAGACCCTTTTGTTTTTCTACGGTTTCTTTTTTTTCTTATTCTTCTTATTATTATTCTTTTTATTTTTTTTCCAACTCAATTATTTCAAAAACGCTTGCATCAATTGCTTTGAAATTTTCAGGTTTTTTGTGTTTTTAAAAGATCTCTATGATATGAAAAAATTATTTGATGACGTCATCAAATTCGTCAGATATTGACGTTTTTCACGTTTTAAAAAGTGATTTTGTCCGGAGCTTTTCTCCTTTTTGGTTTAAGATAAAGTTATGAGATTTCCAGAGAAGGAAGAACTACCATTTTACTTATGACATAAGGCTGGAAACTCAATTTGGACACTTCCGGTCGAAACTGGAAGCAAAACCAATTTTTTTCAATTTTCATGTTTTTCGATTTTAAAAATTTAACGTACGTATCTTACAGTAATTGTCATGCTGAGTACGAAACTGAAATCTGTTTAAAAATCAGACGATGCGTTACAGAGATATCGGGGTTTGAAAATTGATTTTTTCCGGAAATTTTGTGTCCGCGTCCTTGGTTTAAAAAATAGCGAAAGGTTTATAGTAAAATTAACTCGTACCAAATTTATTGTTAAGTCGTACTTGAACACATTAGGATTTTTTTTTGTTAAGTTGTTCTTAAAATCAAAAAGGTTTTTGTTAATTCGTACTTAAAATCATTCGGATTTTGTTAAGTCGTACCAGGAATAATTCGATTTTTTTCATCTTTTTATTTTACTTTCTCTTGTTACTGGTTTAAGAGCTCTGCTTCTTACAGAAACTTCCAGCTTTACTTCCGACATTAACGGGAGACCCACTCGTTGCTTTGCAACGAGCTTTGCTCTAGTTAGGGTCTTCCGTTTCCAACGGAAGACCCTCTTGTTATTCTATTGTTTCTTTTTATTATTAGGGTCTTCCGTTTTCAACGGAAGACCCTCTTGTTATTCTATTGTTTCTTTTTCATTATTATTATTTTTCTTTTTCTTTATTTTTCTGACTTTTTCAAAGCTTAATATCTCAAAAAGTTTTCAACAGATTTACATGAAACTTTCAGGGATTATGAAGCATTATTGTGCCTCAAAGTTTTAAAATTTTCAACTACAACGTCACTTCCGTTTTTACGTTACGTCAATTTTTAAATTTTAAAAAAGTAATTTTGTCCAGGGCGTTTTTCAAAAACGGTTCAAGATAAAGACTTGGAATTTTCTGTGTTGAAGCAATGATCGTTTTTATTTGGACATAAGACTGGAAATTAGTTTCCGGCTCTTCTGGTCTAAACCGGAAGTGTTTTAAAATTTTCGAATTTTCGAATTTTTCGTTTTAATTTAAAATGTTTACGAGCTTTGTAGAGTTTGTTATGCTGAACACGAATCTGAAATCCGTTTGAAAATCGGACGATGCATTACAGAGATATCGGGGGTTAAAAATTGATTTTTCCGGAAATTTTGATTCCGCTTCCTTGGTTTAAAAAATAGCGTAATGTTCAAAGTAAAATTAACTCGTACCAAAAATAATCGCTAAGTCGTAATTGAACACATTCGGATTTTTTTGTTAAGTCGTTCTTGAAATCAGAAAGGTTTTTGTTAAGTCGTACGTAAAATCATTCGTATTTTGTTAAGTCGTACCAGGAATAATTCGATTTTTTTCATCTTTTTATTTTAGTTACTCTTGTTATTGGTTTAAGGGCTCTGCTTCATACAGGAACTTCCAGCTTTACTTCCGATATTAACGGAAGACCCACTCGTTGCTTTGCAACGAGCTTTGCTCTAGTTATTATTATTTTTCTTTTTCTTTATTTTTCTGACTTTTTCAAAGCTTAATATCTCAAAAAATTTTCAACAGATTAACATGAAACTTTCAGGGATTATGAAGCATTATTGTGCCTCAAAGTTTTTAAATTTTCAACTACAACGTCACTTCCGTTTTTACGCTACGTCAATTTTTAAATTTTAAAAAAGTAATTTTGTCCAGGGCGTTTTTCAAAAACGGTTAAAGATAAAGACTTGGAATTTTCTGTGTTGAAGCATTGATTGTTTTTATTTGGACATAAGGCTGGAATTTAGTTTCCGACACTTCCGGTCCAAACCGGAAGTGTTTTAAAATTTTCGAATTTTCGAATTTTTCGTTTAAATTTCAAATGCTTATGAGGTTTGTAGAGTTGGTCATACTGAATACGAAACTGAAATCCGTTTGAAAATCGGAAGATGCATTATAGGGATATCGGGGTTTAAAAATTGATTTTTCCGGAAATTTTCTTTCCGCGTCCTTGGTTTAAAAAATAGCGTAATGTTCAAAGTAAAATTAACTCGTACCAAAATTAATTGCTAAGTCGTACTTAAACACATTCGGATATTTTTGTTAAGTCGTTCTTAAAATCGGAAAGGTTTTTGTTAAGTCGTACTTAAAATCATTCGTATTTTATTAAGTCGAACAAGGAATTATTCGATTTTTTTCATCTTTTTATTTTAGTTACTTTTGTTATTGGTTTAAGAGCTCTGCTTCTGACAGGAACTTCCAGCTTTACTTCCGACATTAACGGAAGACCTACTCGTTGCTTTGCAACGAGCTTTGCTCTAGTTATTATTATTATTTTTCTTCCTTTTTTTGTGCACGCGATTTCTCAGAAACGGCTCGGCCGATCTCAATCAAATTTTTGGATGTGATAGATAGTGGTCTGAACTTGATTGGAAATTTTTTGTATTGATGACGTCACATCCGTTTTTGAGATATTGAGATTTTTCTAATTTTTATATGGGTATTTTGTCTTCTGTTGTTCTCCTAAACTATAAGAGATATTAAGCTCAAATTTCTACGGTTGGTAAACGAAAGATTGAAGTTTTGCATGATTGTTGTTTTGTATGTTTAGCACTACTGGCGCAAAAGCTCGCTATGGCTCGAAAATTGACATTAAAAAACCGTCGTGAATTTTTGTGCTTTTCTCTTTTTATCTCTTTTCTGGAAAATATTTTGTTAAAACATGTAATGTAAAAAAAGTTTATATTTACAAGACCTTTCTGCTGATATCAGGAAAAAGGGGCTGGCCCCTCAAAAAAGGGACCTAGAGGGCTCTAAAGTCTTTTACCCATAACTCTTTACCGAGGGATATTTTGTAATAAATTATATAAGCAAATATGTTTATCTCACAGATATGAAGCCAAGCAGTATAATGATTTTCTCATATGTTACGTAATTAGGGATTTTTAGGGGTCAGAAGTCCAAAACTTTGACCACCTATATCTCAAAACGGAAAAATATTTTGAAATGCAGTATAAAAGAAAAGATGCTCAAAATGATGTACTTAACACCATGCAACCTAAAAAATTTGGTTCAGCGGCCCCAATAAGGAGATAAGGGACCGGCCCCTAAAACATTCTTTCTGAGATATCTCAAGAATGGTAACGAATTTCTGAACACTTGTTGAACAAAATGTCTTTATAATTAAATGACCTTTCATTTGATACCAAGAAAAAGGGGCTGGCCCCTAATATTAGGGACCTAGAGTGCTCTAAAGTCTTTTTACTATAGTTCTTTACTGAGGGATATTTTGTAATAAATTATAGAAGCAAATATTTTTATCTTACAGTTATGAAGCCAAGCAGCATAACGATTTTCTCATATCTTACGTAATTAGGGATTTTTAGGGGTCAAAAGTCCAAAACTTTGATCACCTATATCTCAAAACGGAAAAATATTTTGAAATGCAGTATAAAAGAAAAGATGCTCAAAATGATGTACTTAACAACATGCAACCTAAAAAATTTGGTTCAGCGGCCCCAAAAAGGAGATAAGGGACCGGCCCCTAAAATATTTTTTCTGAGATATCTCAAGAATGGTAACGGATTTCTGAACACTTGTTGAACAAAATGTCTTTATAATCAAATGACCTTTCATCTGATACCAAGAAAAAGGGGCTGGCCCCTAACGGTAGGGACCTAGAGGGCTCTAAAGTCTTTTTCCTATAGTTCTTTACCGAGGGGTATTTCGTAATAGATTATAGAAGCAAATATGTTTATCTAACAGTTATGTAGCTTAACATTATAATGATTTTTCACATGTGTTACGTAATTAAGGATTTTTGGGGTCAAAAGTCCAAAAATGTGATAACCTCTATCTCAAAAAGAAAAAATATTTTGAAATGCAGTATAAAAGAATAGATGCTCAAAATAATGTACCTAATAACATGCAACCTTACAATTTTTGTTCAGCGGCCCCAATAAGGAGATAAGGTCCGGCCCCTAAAATATTCTTGCTGAGATATCTCAAGAACGGTGACGAATTTCTAAACACTTGTTGAACAAAACTCTTACACCTGAAACAAAATAGTATCACTTAAAATGAAGATCCTCTTTTCCTGTTTTAAATCATGTATAGCTGTTAAATAGCAAAATCAAGATCGAACATAAATCTCAATTTCTAAAATCAGACGGAAGACCTCCTCGTTGCTCGCAACGAGATCGTGTCTAGTTATTATTATTATTCTTTTTTTTTCTTACCGATTTTGTGCAGACGATTTCTCGGAGATGGCTGGATCGATTTCGCTCAAATTTTCAATATAAACGTGTTTTTATCTAAAGCTGATACATTTTTTTTCATTTTTGAAAAAACACTTCCGGTCAGAAGTTATCGTCCGTTTACGATTTTAAAAAGTCAATTTTGTTGGTCGTGTTTCTCAAAAACGAGTAAAGATATAGGGCTGAAATTTTCAGAGATGATAGATCTAGCGTTTTTCTGGTGCACCTCTGTCAAGAGAATGTCCGCCGTTACTTCCGGTCGTCACCGGAAGAAAATTTGAAAATTTTAATTTTTCGACTTTTTTATTTTTTAATATTTTTTGAAATTTTAACACCTTATAGTGACCCTTTTACTAATTAAGAATATGTAATTAGTTTTAAAATCGATCAAGGCATTCTCGAGAAATTAAGCGTCAAAGTTCTGAAGCGGAGTCCGAGTAGCTCAGTCGATATAGTCGTGGACATGGCCCAGGCGACCCGGGTTCAAGCCTCGAGTGCCGCAAAATTTTTTTTCTCTTTTTTTCGCTTAGATCTACGATTTTATCTTTGAATTGATAAGTTTAATCTTATCTATTCAAAAATTGGACGGAAGACCCACTCGTTGCTCGCAACGAGATCGAATCTAGTTAGGGTCTTCCGTCTTCAGCGGAAGACCCTTCTATTATTCTATTGTTTCTTTTTCACTTTTCTTATTAGGGTCTTCCGTTTCCAACGGAAGACCCTCTTGTTATTCTATTGTTTCTTTTTATTAGGGTTTTCCGTTTTTCAACGGAAAACCCTTCTGTTATTCTACTGTTTCTTATTATTATTTTTTTTTTTTCCCGCAAATTTTGTGCACGAGATTTCTCGAACATTTGTTGTTTGATTGCTATGAAACTTTCAGGGTATGTAGATGATATTTATATCTCTAGACGTTTTTTTCAAATTTTTGAAATTCACTTCCGGTTATGAATTATTGCCCTTTAATTGAAAATTGGGGGGTCTTTTGTCCAGAGTTGATCTCGGGAACTACAGATGATAGATGCATGAAATTTGGCGAAATTGTCGGTAACATTTTATAGTTTTGCTGGCATGAAAATTTTGGTAATTTCTTTGTTAGTTTTTGAGCTGTTTGTCGCCAAAGTATAAGATTTTTCCGGGGCTGAAATTTAGTTGCTTTTTGTATTATAACCTTTAAACTAAAAATATTTTGTTAATACATATAGAACAAAAGTTGTTTAGAATAACGAGAGCTTTCATTTAAAATTAAGAAAAAAGGGCTGGCCCCTATAATTAGGGGTCAGCAGCTCATACACGTATTTTTCTGATAGCAAAAATTGTTATCATTTTATGAAAAAAAATTAATTCAGTTATTGTTAATATATTAAATAATGTCATTTGGTTTCAAATTAAACAAGTTCTGTGCTATATTTTTCTTCAAATTTCATAAAACAAATATGTGAGAATCGTACATGAACGAGTTAATATGTCTACATAGACACACAAGCGAACAAATGCCACATTAAGGCCCAGGCATTTACTGCATTACGTTGTGTTGCGTCTTAGATAAATTGTTGTGATTCAATTTCATTTTTTTCATCTATATCATTTATGAATTCAACGAACACACATTATTTAAACGTTCTATGTGCAACTATTTGTCGGGGCGCCCCTGTTTGTAACCCCCGCGCGCGCGCCGAATGTAAACAGTAACGAACGGCATTGTAGAAAAGAGAGAGCCGTAATGCAGAAGAGAAGTTGTGTATTCTTTCGGTGTACACATGCATTTTCAATTTGCTGTGAAACATATGAACATGCACAGGGAACAATACTACATATTTGTTTAAGGAGGATATTTTTCTCGTGTGAATCGTTTACGAGGAAATCCTGACAGCCACACTTCTGTCGACGATCAGCCGTTGATAGCTACGAGTAATAAAGGAGAAAAGATGGACATTAAAGTGTGTGATTTATGTGAATGTTACTGAAGAAGGTGAGGCTTTTACTCCTTTTAAAGTTTCTTGTTAACTGGTTAAAATTTAGTATATTGTAAGTACGTGCACACTGTTATAGATGTTTTTGTTATGGTGTGGGTGTTTGTTTACTAACGTGTAATTTTTACATGTGTCATGGATGTTTAGACTCGCTCGAGGTTCATGGGGGACTGGAAAGGGTAACTGAATTTATCTATTTAAAAAAATAACAGATTGTGAATTTTCAACTCAAAATTCAAAGCAGGGTCTAATTATAGAAACATATCATATATTCTTGTGCAGAAGACTCCAAATGTAGTCATGAATACCCTGTAGACATAACTTCAAGTAAATAAAATTGAATACTTCAGACTTCAGAGTTAAAACATGACTTTTATATCTTTATGATGCCGATCATTGTATCATTAAAGAGGTTTAGCAGTCCAACGGGTACCCGGTACATGTACTTGTACATGTAGGTTACAAGTTAGAACTATGCGTACCATTCTACCAGTTCACATAATTTTTCTTGTTTAGCAGTTATGATGTGTACTTAAATTGTCCTTGTTAATGTTTTAAATGTAATTTTTTATTCTCTTTTTTTAATCTGACTACTGGCAGTACTGGCGTGCGAGCAGTTCTCGCCAAGGACCATTTCTCGCTGGTGCACTGTTACATCATATTTTCGTATATAATTTTATGTGTTGATAAAATGACGTAACAATGCACTGGTGAGAAATGGTACTCGGCGAGAACTGATCGCACGCCAATATTGATTAATTACAGACAAAAACTGAAGGTTGCGAGTGTTATTTTTTATTGAACAACATTGTTTAAAATAAATCTTTATATATGTGAAGATCAGACCGGTTTGAATACCAGTGCCAGATAGCTCAGTTGATAGAGCACCTGACTAGAGATTCAGGGGGCCCAGGTTCAAATCCCGGTTTGGTCCTTCATTATTTCTCCTATCCTGTTACAATATTGGTGTTGTGACCAACCCCTGGAACTAACAGGTTAACTCGATCCTGCCAGGGATGATCTTCGAGGGTGAAGATCATTTAAGGGGGAGGAATGTGACGGTCAGACTGGTTTGAATACCGGTGCCAGAGACATGTAGCTCAGTTGGTAGAGCACTTGACTAGAGTTTCAGAGGGCCAGGTTCGAATCCCACTTTGTTCCGTCGTTATTTCTCCCATCTTTTACATATATTACATGTATATCAGATATATGACAGATGATTAAGGGTCATCACATGTTTTGCAAGATGCAATAAGTGTTAAAAACCTTTACTTTACAACAGAATACATTTAAGTGAATATTTATGTTTCTTGTTATTATTTGGTGTGGTTTTCTTGACAGTGTCGCATAAACAATTTACCCGCTCCTAAAACACAAAATTCTTTTTGTGGATTCAGCTTACCGCTGATTGGCTGCTGTTGCAGCAGACAAATAAGATATGCACGCACAAAACACAATGAACTTATCAGAGAATGAGTTGAGTTTATTTAAACTGTTGGAATTTGGGTATTTTTTTTAAAAATGTATACTTGTAGACAAAACATATATGTGGTACATACAGCTGTAGCTTTATGAAGAAAATTTTGGTTAGACCATATATACCTATCATGCAAGTAAGTGATATTTACAAAAAACTTGCAATTTATGGCGCACGAAATATACGCTAGTTTTATAAAGATTGACATACATGTAATGTACCACATTCTTTGAAAAATAATCTATTAAAAATTCTTCATTAAGTTTACTCATACATGTCTTATGCTTATTACACGTAATATTGTTTTTAAAACATGTAATTTATAAGAAAATAAACAAAAACCCCCGGTAAATTTATTTGCAAAAAAAAAAAACACAGTAGAATTGATAAAAAATGGTATACCAGAAGCTAATACCAGTACATGTACTTTGACGCTGTTCGGTGGGTAATATTCATTTGTAATTTACGAATTGAAATATTGACTGTTGCACTACAAGTGCGGTAATAAACTCTCTCTCAAACTCTCTCTCTTTCTCAATTTGATAAGTGTTTATACCTATGAAAATTTTTTAATATTATATTATGACTTGATATGCAAATTTTTGATCTTGTACTGCCTAAATGTTATGTCATGTATTGGGATATGTCATACTTATTACACTGCATGGTCAGTGTATTTTTTACAGAAATACTATGCATATGTTAATGTAAACACAGCTATTACTAGTACATGTATGTAAACACATGCAGCTAATTATTTTTTTTATTTATTTCAGCTCAAAACAGACTCTTGTTACCACATGGCTTTTACCGGTACTTGTTGATTCTTATGGGTCAGCTCCTGAGATTAACCTGTCACCTCTATCCACATGCATATTCCTTGTGTTCTACAGACTATTTACCGGTAATTCAAATTAAATCCGATAATGCATGAACAATAATGGAACTTGAAGAAAGCATCATGCCATGTTGTGGTTTGTGTTTGATAAGAAATTATGAAAACAAAATTAAGGCTGTTTAAAGAAATTCATAATTGCTGTGAAAATTTGTTTTTCAATAAAAGTATGCAATTATGTTTCCTTTATTTTTTATTTCATAAAGATATTTAGATGTGTTTACATAATTGAACCCCCCCCCCCCCCCTCTATTTAATTGTCTGCATTAAGATTACATGTAGGATATGTAAATGTACATTTGACTTTGAAATAACATCTGCTATGATAATTACTTTTGAAATGAACAAGAAACAACATATTTCTACCTTTCTAAGGTATATATGCATAAAAAAGTAGAAAAACATGTCAAATTTGAACATTTTTCATTGAAATCAACTCTGTCTCCATGCAGCTACCTGGGTGTGTTTGAATTTAATTCTAATTTAAGGCAGATGTCTAACTTGTAGGTTGTAACTTACTGTTTTAGCATGGTTAGAAGAAGACTAGAAATCAGAATAGATTAGATATTCACTAAATATGATTATCTATATAGAAGAAATTACAAAACACAAGTAATGGTGTAATTTGATTTTTATTGTTTGGCGTTTTTGGTCGTGGCAATAAAAGCAGCATGGGTCGCCAAGCAGGGCAGACCCAACAACAAAGCAGCAAGTACAACAACATGAGCAATACAAATATTTTTTGCTATTTCGGGTTGACCGCAAACAGCTATAGTTTGAACATTTGAATGTTTATAATATAAGTTCAATATCAGCAGCAATTGTAGTTTGAACATTTGAATGTTTATAGTTAAAATGCAATATGGTAGCAGCAGCAGCAACAAGCACAAAATGAGCAGCAGCATAAATCAATAGCATTTGATTGTTCCGGGTTAACCGCGAACAATATATTTGTTAATTATTTCACAAACTTGTCACATCAGTTGAATGGACGGGCGCACATGCCATTTCAACAAACTAGCCGCATCAGCGAATGGACAGACTCTCATGTTGTTTACACAAACTGGTTACATCAGTTCAATGGACAAATGCAGACGCCATTTACACAAACTTGTCACCAAAGTTGGAGGACAGGCGCATGTTAAGCTTCAAGTTCCACACTTTGATCACTGCACAGTCATTTTGTTTGCCACGACAGTTATACTTCATGCAGCACCAAGATATCAGCATTTACCAATCTGAAAAATATATTGGAAAAACCGAAAGCAGTATCTTTTTTACAATAGGGGAAGGGTGGGTTGGGTAAAACTTAAGTTAAAAAGATTGTAATAATTTTTTGAAAAATTGAGCGAGCTAAACTTTTTGCTACCTTTCAGCCCTGGTTGATTTTGAAAAGGATTTGTATACCGAGCCCGATTCAATATCGAGCCCGAACAAAAAGAACACCGCAATTTCCTCATAAGATAAAGGCATCTATATAACATGCATATAGATGCTATTATCTATATAGAAGAAATTACAAAACACAAGTAATGGTGTAATTTGATTTTTATTGTTTGGCGTTTTTGGTCGTGGCAATAAAAGCAGCATGGGTCGCCAAGCAGGGCAGACCCAACAACAAAGCAGCAAGTACAACAACATGAGCAATACAAATATTTTTTGCTATTTCGGGTTGACCGCAAACAGCTATAGTTTGAACATTTGAATGTTTATAATATAAGTTCAATATCAGCAGCAATTGTAGTTTGAACATTTGAATGTTTATAGTTAAAATGCAATATGGTAGCAGCAGCAGCAACAAGCACAAAATGAGCAGCAGCATAAATCAATAGCATTTGATTGTTCCGGGTTAACCGCGAACAATATATTTGTTAATTATTTCACAAACTTGTCACATCAGTTGAATGGACGGGCGCACATGCCACATGACCTTCAACTGAAGGTTTAAGGTCACCCCACAAGGGGAGCCCAATTCAACTGACCCACGACCAAAAACCCATTTATTAAATTTATGATTTTAATGTTTAGGGATAACCTATTTTAGTTTTAAGTTGCATTGTTTGTATGTGAAGTAACTTTTATTGGCGTTCGTCTGGAAATACTGTCCCAAGCCCTTTTCGGAAATATTCAAGGCCCCCCTGTATGTTACTCAAGAATTTTTTGTTACCCAAAGGATTGAGATGCACATTGTCATTGCCCAAAAACTGGTTGATGTTCCTAATAATATCTGGGTGCTTAATATATGCCCCCCCCAAAGTCCTGTATTTGACATGCTGTTGCCCTATTGAAGCGTTTACGATTCCTCTCCATAGCTTCAAGGTCTGAAGAATATCTATAAGACTTGCGTGGCAATATTTGGGACCAAACTAACTTAGTCTTTGGTAGGAGATCAGCTAGGCTGGTTATGCTCTCTGACATGTGTTCTATTAATTCAGCGAGGGGCCAGTCAGGGTCACCTAAATCATTCCCCCCATCATGAATAACAAGAAAGTCAGGGGCTTCCTCTAACCTAGTAAGATACATAACCTTTTTCTTTAGGTCAGTGAACTTTAATCCAGCATACCCTTGCCACCATATTTTTATTCCCAATCTTTCCAACCCCAAGTTTATCCCTCCTGTTCTAAGCATGGCTGCTAGAAAGGCATGTTTAATAATGGAAGACCCCACACACCATACTGCAGAATCTGAAAGCAGAAAGTTTAACAGCAAACTTGTTTAATAGGGCAACGAATGTAGGATTTATAGATTTGTGATTTCCATCTGCCTGCCTCTCTAATAGAATCTGAATGGCAACCTTGCTGATATGCAGCAGTGGCAGCCCCTATCCTAAAAGAATGTGATTTGTATCGATGGCTATGCAGTCCTAGAGCATTAGTGGCTTTATTTAACACTGCTGAGAACTGAAATCTAGTGAGTGGGCTACCATCAGAATGACAGAATACTGGACCATTAATTCGAGGCCTTATGGACAAAAAAGCTAACATATACCTTATTGGACAATGAAAACTGGAAGATTTTTCAATGCAAATAGTTACCCCTCTGCCGTATTGGTCGTTCTTTGATTGCCTGATGGTTAAAAACATGTTGGACTTATCAAGGGAAAAATTGATGTCCGATACATTAATGATAGTAGCTGGACTATTGCCTTTGGAAATTGCTAATTCCAACTCTTAAAAAACCAAAAAATGCTAACATATATGCAGCTTGAAAAAGATGAGACTCATACAAATTAGTACAAACTGAAGGTAACACTTGAACAACTTTGCATAGAATAGAATGGGTAATTGGGAGTCTTGTGTCCTTCTTCACGGATAATCTTTTCATTCCCTCTAACATCTTAACAACCAGAAAATTTCTTGTAACATCATCTAGGTCCCTAGACTTGCATTCAAAACCAATTGCTGACACATATAACCTAGCTGTAGCTGAAGAAAACTCTTTAAGAGATAAATATGCAATAAACTGTACAATGTGTTCTAGTGATGGTGGCCATACATTTTGAAACTTGTGCTCCAATCTAAATTTTTGAAATGCTGTTAAACCTGTATCATAAGCAAGTTTTGTGTTCTTTGACAATGAAGCCTGAAATAACTTATCTACTTGAAACTGTAAATCATCTGCAGAAAATCTTGTGGAATTGGCTCTGCCTGCTCCTTTGCCTCTGGTGCTAACTGTCTGAATTTTCCCCATTGCTTGCGTGAAATAGAATCAGCGATACAATTATTGCTACTTTCTATATGTTTAGCTTTGAAAATACAATTGTACTGCATAAGCATAAGAACAAGTTCCCTCACTAACTTCATTACCCTCTTAGACTTGGAAGTTTGTTTGTTAACAATGCTTACTAATGCACTATTGTCTATGAAAAACAAAACTTTTTTGCATTCCAAATCCTGACCCCATAACCTAATAGCTAAAACCAAGGGAACTAGTTCCAGGAATGTCATATCCCTAATTATGTCAGATGAATGCCATTTCGGTGGCCATTCAAAGAATGCCCATCTCCCTTGGAAATATGCACCACATCCAAGCTCTGCATTACCTGTACTATCTGTGAACAATTCTAAAACATCCGAGCTGATCCATTCTCTGGATGGAAAATATGAAATGCCATTAAATTTCTCCAAAAATATAGCCCACATGTGTAAATCATCCTTCAGCTCTGACAATAACCTAATATGATGATGAGCCTCAGAGGCCCCACTCATTGCATCATAGAATCTGCGATTAAATGCCCTACTTGACCTGATTGCTTTCCCAAAAAAATTGAACATTCCTACTAATGATTCCAATTCTTTCAATAAAACTGATTTCCTGGACAAAAATTCCTGCACATACTGTTTCAAAATTTCTACTTTTGGTTTAGGAATTTTTATGAGCATATTGACTGTGTCAATTTCTAACCCTAAATATGTAAGCACAGAAACAGGACCCAAAGTTTTGTCCTCTGCTAATGGAATATTAAGCTCTGTACAAATATTATCAAATTCTGACATAAGTTTTTCACAGTTGTAAGTCCCTATCTTTCCTGCAAAGATAAAGTCATCCAAATAGTGATCTAATGTTTCTAACCCTGAGCGTTTTTGAGTAAGCCATTGCAAAAAATTAGCAAATGTTTCCCATATCTTACAGCTAATTGAACACCCCATTGGCAAACACTTGTCTACATAATATAAGGAGTCAATTGAAAAACCTAACAATTCGAAGTCACTTGGATGAACAGGGATTAACCTAAATGCACTTTTCACATCTACCTTTCCCAGTAATGCCCCTTTTCCTAGGGAAGATATCATGTCCACAACATTGTCGAATGAAGAATAACGCACAGAACACACTTCTGGGTCAATAAAATAATTAATACTTTCATATTTAGGATAGGAAAGGTGCATAATCATACGCCACCCCCCATCAGCTTTAGGTACTACTCCTACAGGTGAAATATGGAGATTAGATATTGGCCTTTCTTGAAAAGGGCCCATGATTCTACCCATACTTATTTCTTTTCCTACTTTATCCATTAAGTTTTCATAATGTTCAGAGGCTGACCTTAAATTTTTGGACATGTTATGTATCCTAGGCCCATTGTACTGTAAATGAAATCCCTCAGTAAATCCCCGTTTTAATTCCAGTGCCGATTCTTTCCTAGGATAGGCATCAAGACAAGTAATCAAACTGTTGATTTTAATTGGGGTTTTTCCCATATCCCATAGTTCTGGTGGAATATGCGTTATGATAGGTAGTGGTGGGCCAGTTATGCCTTGGGGTGTTGCCCCTGGGGACCCGAGGCTGTGGTGTTCGGGGACGAAAACGAATGGGGGCAAATGCTTGATGGTTAACTAACTTAGGAATTGCCTGGTTGTTAAACCTTATGTTGTTGACCCGAGTTTGAGACTGAGGGTAGGATAGTGCAAGCGGGCATTGGGATACTGGGTGGTTACCGTGGCACCTGATGCATGAATGGTGATAAACACAAACTGGACGAATACAATTTCCCTTGTAATTGTAATCAAAACATATGTTGGTAGACTGCTGGGAAACAGTGGAAGCAATTTGCAATGAGCTAGATGGAGACATGTAAATAAGCCAAAGTTCGCTGTCTACCTTTCCCCATGGAATTGAGGGATCCATGCTACGCCTTAGGCGGAATTGTTCATCGTAGCTTTTAAACCCCAGACCCCCTACTCTTACTGCCCCCAATCTAACATCATGCAAATATTTGAATAAACCTTGAACTGAATCAATGTGGGCTGATGAATAAATACTGCTATATATAATGAACGCATCTGTCCACTTTTCAATACTGTCAATTTTGACCGAGGGTTTACTTGTTTCTCTCGTCATCAGTTCCCCCTTTTCATTGATATAGATAGACTTTTCTGTAGGTATTACATTCGTATTACTCAACAGCAAAGCAAGGTCTACATAAGCTGAACTAATAATTTTGGCTTTAATATTTTGAGAAACATTAATTGCTATTTGGTACATAGTGCTTGCTAACAATTGGGGCATTTCAGGCGTACCTTGCCAGGTGCTTGCACTAGTTGTCGGGTTTTCAATCCCTGTGCTAGTCGCTGCCTGCTGGTGCTCATCGACAGCAGTCGGAGGCACTTGTGTGACCTGTATGGCACTGAGGGTAGGCTGTTGGAAATCTAGTTGACTCTCCGCTCTTCTCCTTCTCTTCCTCGAGTCCAGGCTTGACGGACCTCCGCCGGCGCCGGAGCACGTGGCTCCTTTGTCCTTGTTCCCTTTTGGTTTTCCTCGTGGCATATCGAATGCGTGAAAGCAATTTAAAGAAATGGTTCAAGTATTTTTATCGCATGATTTAATGTACTTAATTTCAAGAATTTAGCAAAAGGGGGGTTTTATTAAAAATAAATTGTCTACAATTCAATCCATTAAAATCCGAAGCAAATTACCGTTAAACATTAACATCAATGCTTAAAATCTTTTTCAAAATACCTGATGTGATTTATTTTGACAATATTAAAACTTAAGTTAAAAAGATTGTAATAATTTTTTGAAAAATTGAGCGAGCTAAACTTTTTGCTACCTTTCAGCCCTGGTTGATTTTGAAAAGGATTTGTATACCGAGCCCGATTCAATATCGAGCCCGAACAAAAAGAACACCGCAATTTCCTCATAAGATAAAGGCATCTATATAACATGCATATAGATGCTATTGTTAGCTAACTTTTTTCATGAAAACAAGAAATCACAAGCAGGACAGCTGTCTATTTGTGAATTAAAATGGTACAAATCATACAATAAACAAATAAAGATCAAATTTTAGAATCATTGATGATTGTTTTCAAATATGTGTGAGAAATGACTCAAGGAAATTGCCGCACGTTTCATAAAATTAGGTAAAACATTTCAAACCATGACTTTTTATGAAAATCAAAAGATTGGGGGGTGGGGGGTATACATGTAAGGGTATTTCTAAGTGATGTGAAGCTTTTATCATGATTATATCATGTAGGCATATGTTGTATTGAATAAGGTTTCTTTTTAAAGGTGGTTGAACAAAAGTTGACCTCTAGAAGGTCAGATAAAGATGTTTTACTATGGAGAACCCTGTAAATCTGTGTTTACTAAAGGAAATTGGAAATGGTGGGTTCACTTAAATGGCCATATTTTTATTAAACCTCAATGGAATTGGCAATATGTGGTATTCTTTTTCTCAGAATTGCATTAGCTTTCTTATTCTAAGACAAACCGTCTTTTCATAAAAATGTTAGTGTACTAAGTTAAAGGTACAAGGAAAAGTTTCGGATAAAGTACCGTCAATATTTTTGTAAAATTGAGAGTGACTGTACTTGAAGGTTTATCATTGTTGCGTAGATTCATGAAATGAATTTCAATGATTATCAATAGTTAGAGGGATGTCTCTTGTTGGAATTAGTAAGCAATATTAAGGCCCCTAATTTTAAGTACATGAGAAGCAGAAATAAATTGTGAAACTTGCGGCTATGACAGATATGTTGACTTTACAGTGAAATTGAAGGTTACAAACGGGAGGTTATATAACATGAAATGTAGGTGGATGGGATATTATATGCCTATTTAGTATTTACTGGGTATGAGGACAATAGCAAGTTTATTGTCCCCCAAGACAGCAAATATTTAATGAGGCAAAGCCAAGGGAAATAGTTGCTGTGGAATGGGATAATAAACTTGCTATTGTCCGAATAGTCAGTTAATTGGTATTTCATTATACAGAAGAAAACTTTATTTGTCAGCGATGCAGAATTTCTTGATGATAAACAAATTAGAGTTAAATCAAACTTTGTATTTAATGCGGCGATCTTATTAGGTCAGAGGTGTTCCGAGTTTAAGGTGATATGGGACACTTCCATGTTGTGATGTATTGTTTATCGAAATAAACAATAAAATAAAGTGTAATTATATAAGTACATGTAGTTTCTTTTCAAAAATGGTCACCTAACTCCTTAGCACAGTGGGTTAGAGGGTTTACTAGGAACCTGTAAGTCATGAGTTCGAATCCCGCTAGGGTTTTTACAATTTTTACCTTTTCAAATATTTTTAAAAGCTATTTTTTGGTTAAATATTGTAAAATTTGAAAATTCTAAACCGGTGAAAAGTTTTCAATTATATAGTACTTTAATCCACATTAATATCGACAGATGTCCCATACCACCTTAAAAAGGAGGGAAATCAAATTCTGCTGATGAATGGTTTTGATGACTATTCACCATGGGCAGATAGCATGGATACTATTTTAGATAAAAAGGCATGTTTATGCGGGCGCCTTCTAGCTCCGTCTGTCCATCCGAGATGGCTTGATAGGAGCATAGCTTCTCTCCCCTTGGCCCAATCTGGCTCATACCTCATCCACAGGGTTCCTTTGGTTGAAGGATGTGCAGTGACCTTGAACCATGTTTTTAGGTATAAGGTTAAGGTCATAGCAGAATTATATATATAAAATCCTTGTCTGGGGCATATCATTTTTCCCTTTGGTCCAATCTGGCTAATACTCACAGAGTGTCTCTATGGTTAAACGATGTGCAGTGACCTTGCATGAAATTTCTAGGTAACGGGTGAAGATCATATCGGATCATGCAAAAATCCTTTTTTGAGAGCATATATAATTTCTACTAACCCCTATTTGGCTCAGACTTCACATAAGCAGAGCTTTTGAGTAAAGGGTGAAAGGGTGTGTAGTGACCTTGAACCTATTTTCAGTGAAAAGAAACTGTGAAGGTCATATCAGAATTATATTTTTAAAAATCCTTGTCCGGAGTATATCTTCTCTCCCTTTGCTCCATTCAGCCTCATACTTTACCCACATGATGCCTTTGTTCAAAATATATGCAATGACCTCGAATGATATTTGTAGATGAAGAGTCAAGGTCATATCAATTCACACAAAAATCCATATTTTAAGAGCATAGATATACTCTCCTTTTAGCCCCTATTTGGCTAATATTTTACCTTTACAGAGTTTATTGGTTAATGGCGTGCAGTGACCTTGAACCAAGTCTGTCAATGTGAAGGTCATAGCAGATCTTTTTAAAATTAGTTTTAAATAGTAGATTATTTTCCAAATATGCTACATCTTGGTCAGATTGAACAAAAATGCATGTATGTTAGGGGGAATGAAATTGAATTAAAAGTTCTATGCCAGCTAGAAAAATTTCAAGTTATAGGTCAAGGTCAAAGCAGAATTCTCTGAAATAACATAATCAGGGCCCTTTGAAATGTTCACCATTTCAATGTTGTCTGGTTCATAGTAATTTTACATAAAAAATATTCACAGAAGTACAGTAAAGTAAACTTTACATCGATAAGTTTCTGACAATTAATGACGCAACGAGCACACAGTACGAAAGGTCAACCTTTTGAAAAGCAGTGAAGAGGAAAAGTTGCTCAGAATTATGTTTTAAACATAATTGATTTCTTACATAAATTTTAATTTTGCATTCTGGGTTAAGAAAAAAGATGTTAGTGTAAGGTAAAGTAAACTTGTACCTAAAATGAAGTCAAATTTGTTAAGTCGTACTTAAACACATTGTTTTTTTTTTTGTTAAGTCGTTCTTGAAATGGTTAAGGGTTTTTGGTTAAGTCGTACTTAAAAACATTCGGATCATGTTAAGTTGTATCAAGAATCATTCGATTTTTTTTTATCTTTTTGTACTTAGGTATCTTTGTTACTAGATTAAGAACTCTGCTTCTTAGACGTACTTCTAGCGTTGCTTTCGACATTAGCGGAAAACCCACTCGTTGCTTTGCAACGAGCTTTGCTCTAGTTATTATTAAGGTCTTCCGTTTCCAACGGAAGACCTTATTGTTTTTCTTCGGTTTTTTTTTCTCATTCTTCTCCTTTTTTTTTCTTACCGATTTTGTGTCAGCGATTACTCGAAAACTGTTTGATCGATTTTAATAAAATTTGCAGATCTTATTGACATTAGTTTAAACTTGATCGGAATTTTTTTTGGTTGATGACGTCATTTCCGTTTTTGAAATATCGACGTTTTCTTGATTTTCAGAGTGTTGGCTTGTCCAAGAGAGTTATCAAAAACTATAAAAGATATTAAGTTCAAAATTTCAGGAATGATAGACAAAAGATTGTAGATATGTAATAAGGCATTAATAAATTTCAGGCACAAAAGGCGCTAAAGCTCGGAAGGGCTCGAAAAATGAGATGAAAAAAGCGTTGTGATTTTGCTTGGTTTTCTTAGATTATCTTTTTTCTCACAAATATTTTGTTAAGACATGTAGAAGAACAAAAATTTATATTTACAAGATCTTTTGTTTGATTCCTAGAAAAAAGGGGCTGGCCCCTCAAATTAAGGACCTAGAGCCCTTCAAAGTTTTCACTTTATAACTCAAAAGCGGTTAAGATTTCGATATGGCTGTCGCGGCAAAAGTTGTTCATTATGATCTTATTAATGTCGTTACAATAATATTTTGTTCGGGTATTGCGTAATATGAGTGTAAAAAGCCAGACTTGTTACCATGTATTTGTGTTTTATTTGGCAAATAAACGGGGTATTTGTGCGTATAACTGACATAAAGGGTACCGGTTTACACACGGAAAGTGTTTAAACATTTTAGTTATTTTATAGTGAAACACATTATGGATAAAAGAACTGTTTCTATGCAATGCATTTGAGTCGCATTTAAAATCTAGCTGTATACCGAACTGTGTATGTTAACAATTACGTATCCGATCCCTTGCCGCAGCCGAGGAAATAGGTCACGAATGGACTAGCGAGCGGTCCTCCGTTATCTAATACACAAGATTTGCGTCTTGCTATAATGCACACATGGTTTTTTTATGTAGCTGCAAACACAAAACTTTCGATTTTAATGATTTTAATAGTAAATAAAAAAGATTATACCTTTACCTACTACCATAGACAGTGTACTAGCTTGCATTCGGAAAGTGTTTAAACAGTTTAATTCTTTTCTAGGGAAATATATTATGTGTATAAGAATTGCTTCTATGCAATGTATTTGAGTCGCATTTAAGATCTTGCTAGCTGTATTCCGAGCTTCATGAATGTAAACAATTATACGTATCCGATCCTTGCCCGCGGCCGAGAAAATAGGTCACGGCTGGACTAGCGAGCGGTCTGCCGTTAACCAATACACAAGATATACGCATTGTTGTAATGCACACACGGGTTTATTTATGTAGCTGCAAACACAATGAATTCAGATTTTAACGATATTAAAGAGTAAATAAAAAAAAGACTATATTATTACCTACGAAGTATTGCTGTTTTGCTCTCGTAATTAAAAAAAAAATAGATAGTATGGCTGTCCTTGAAAAAAAGGCGTTCTTTGTGTTCTTGTCTATGTCATGAAACAGTTTTATTGTTGGAAAATAAAATTCAGTTATCAAACTGCAAACGTTAACAGTTCAAACCCACCACGTTGAGTGTACATTTTCATAACACGGGCCGAGGAGATGCCGCGCTAGTGAACAGCCGATTCACTGTAGGACACATGCTTCTCGTGTTTATACGTTATCACACATTCCAATGCCCATTGCTTCGTTGTTATTTTCATTTCCATTTATATTGGTTAACGATGCATCAAACCATTGATTTAAATCATAGTTCGTATAATAAAGGGAAAAAAAGCTGCCATCAATGAATAAAATACAATTGTACGTTTTACAGTCGTACGACTTGAAATGTAAATAAATTCACTTGTGTCCGTTTGTGACATTTTGCTGCTGAGAATTAAATGCATTACACTACCAATTTCAACAAAATATAGGCGATATTCACATATCTATGATAATGTAATACTTCATTTGGCTAACAAAATATTAGAATTTTTATGAGTTATGAGAGAGAGAGAGAGAGAGAGTGTTAAGCAGGATGTAGTAAGTAAAAGTTGAAATATATTTAAAAAGCGTTCGAGATAAGGCAGCTTAAGAAGTCCAATGTTACATGCTTGCGGTAGGTACGGGCACGATAAAACAAACCATTTTTAAACAAGTTGAGGTTTAATTTACATTCAGGTCGTAAAATAATAAGGGTCACAATATTGGTATAACCTCTTCTCAGTGGTAGTCAGATTCATTAGAAAGCAAACTCATTGCTGATTTTATTCATTTATAAATTAGTTTTTTTTTTATTCTGAAAGAATATGTGAGTTTTAAAAATGTATTGTACATGTACATTCCTTGTAAAAGTTTTGACTGTATTCGGACAGTTGAAGATCGAGTAGCGAACACTAGACTTAGTAGATTAATTGTCTAATGCAAATCAAATTGGCTTTAAAATTTGCATATTCAAGCACACTTAAATAGTTTATTCATAAATTATATATAATTATATTAATAAAAACGTCTGTATTATGTATTTGCTGTCTGATTAGGACTGTTCTTCCCCAAAAAGAAGCGCTCGGCGATCGCGTAAAAAACGTTCTGTAAAGTACAACACCTGATTGGAGTACATGCTTATACATAGGCGTCGGAACCGGGGGGCTAGGGGGGGGGGGGGGGCTTAGCTTTTTCTCGCAGGAAAGATTATTGTTCCAAAATATACCTTGAAAGACTGAGAAGTTGGATTCAGATGCAGTCCAGCCCTCCCCTCCCCCCCCTCCCCCCCCCCCCCTACGGATTAGGATTTCCATGATTTTGGGAATTACTTTTTTCTCAATATTTCTGAGGATTAGTCTAGCCCCCCCCCCCCCCCCCCCCCCACTTTCAATTTGCTTCCGACGCCAGTGTTATATACAATTTTTTTTAAAATGTGTACGTTTAACTAAGCGAAATTGTAGATGTCATGGAGTCAATAGGCAAATCAAATTCGCCAATCAGGCAATATCAGTTATCTAATGCCTATGACTGATAATTTTACAAGGTAAATTAATACATGTAAATATGAGTTTTAAAGCACTCCCTGCTCCCGTGTTATAAGCTCCCGTTACCTGCATTCTTTTATTAACGATTGTGTGCACACATTTATTCGGAAATGGCTCAAATTTGTTACACGGGCCCGATAAGACGATGAAAGGATGACCCCTAAAATTTCTTTCCCAAATATTTCAAGAACGGTCTCAAATTTCAAACACTGGTTGAATAACTTATAACTTAATTTGTACAAATTTTATGTGCATGAATGACAATGTTCCTGTAACTTAACAAAAAATGACACTTTTTGAAATGTAAAAGTTTCTGAATTCATCATCAAAATTAATAATGTTAGACGGCCAATGCAGCAAGTTTTTCTAGTCGAGTCTTTCGTTCATCAGCGCATCGATTGTGAACATTTCAGCGGGGTTTGGGGTTGCAACAAGAGGGTGAAACGACCACGAATTTTGACAGATTTGGCTACAAAGAGTTTAAAAGAGATGGATACAAAACACAGGTGCGATTATATCTTTAAGAGATAAAAAATGATTAATCTGTTTGCCATAAATACCAATTTTTATCATAAGAATATTTTAACATTTGGATCCGCCGAATATTTCCATTTCCCTTCATTGTTTGGTGCCTGATTTGAAATAACGTTTCGAGGTATAATAAGTTGAGAAATTTCTTCAAGCTGCATGTTCCGATTTGTCGGCCATTACAGTATCAAATAATTTTCCTTGCAAACCTAATGAATAATCTTACAAAGTTATAGACGTATTTAAACGGAAGTGCTCTCCTTTCAACGTTAGAAATATTCAAAGTAAATAAAAATAAATTTGGGGCATAAAAAAAACCCCCAAAATACATCATTGGAATGTTTAAAAAAGGAAACCGTTGGGTTTCATCCTCCGAATGATTGTGTTTATTCATCCTGCATGTTTTGCAATGATTATAAACAACGTAGACATCAAAACTATTAATGAACAAATGTACACTGCTTTATTTTTGTTTAAATAGTCATGCTGTATATTTTATATGTTATAATAGATTATATAAAAAAAAAAGATGTCAAAGTCGTAATACAATCATACTAGCTTCGACGTAAGGGGCCAGTTGAAACACGCGGCGAAATAACGCAAAACCCTTTTATGTCGATTATTTTGCGAATACACAACAAAACTTGTCTAATCCGGCGGAGGGTGGTTATGAAAAAAAAAATGGCCGGTTTAGAGGATATTGTTGCAAATTAATTTTAGTATTTAATGCAGTAGGTCCTGATCGTGTATTCTTGCAAAATGTTCAATTGTTCTGAATTATATTAGATTTCATCGATCTTATTTACGGTACAAATTTTCATTTTAAATATTTTTTTTCAAACAATAAATCCATAACGGAATACATACGATGGAAATCCTTGTATTAAATCGTCGTTGTTGATAATTTTTCAAACATCCGATTTACCTGAAAAGTGCATGCTTAACCGTAAATTGTTAAACAAAACATTAACAAGTCAACAGGTGGCTGAAATACCTGATGGCGAGAACTGTTTTGATGCAGGGAAACAATAGATATTAATATAAATGAGAATTTTATATAAAAAAAAAAATTGAGCATTTTGACAAAATAATATGCAACTCTACGTGTAGCCATGCAACGGGGATAACAAACGATATCGGCAGTCTTACTCCCGCAGTATCCTGAATCACGGCCTGAAAAAAATTGGGTGAACTATAATCTAATTATCCAATTGCAATTCATAACAAGACTTAACGGTATTAACTGAAAAAGTTGCTTCTTTGGATCTATATTAACAGTTGTTTAAATCAATAGCAACGACAGAAAAATTGGTCAATAATTGAGCATTAATATCTCGCAGAAAGCCGATCGATCGATAAGTGGACGGACTATTACATGTACTGCAACGTATATTATTGCACACATACTTAGCATAACCATCGTTTAAAAGCGTACAATTATTTTATTGAAAATCGGACCAAGCAGCTTTAACATTAAGATTTACATGTGTAAGGCACTTTATTTGTCATGTGCATGATCATGTGCATTAATTATTTTCAATACCTATTCTCCACAATGATCTCCAATTCCATTCACAACTGTTGTCATTCAAAATCACATGAATTAAACAAAATTTGAAATTTTGTGTCGATCTCAACTGTTATGTATCCAAGAAATCTATTGATTTTAACATGTGTTACGTAATTAGGTAATAACGTTTTTAGGGGTCAAACTTCATTTACAAAATACCATTTTTCCTTCGTAAACATTCACAGGATCGAAAACAGATTTCCTACGGATATTTATAATGGGGAATGTTTACATCTTTCCTCAATTCGGAAGTCTTTCGGAATATCTAGCACAATTTTTTAAAGTTATCATCCGGGCTTTATAATGGCTGATGCAATGCAAAATCCCCGTAGACATTCTTTTTTTAGCCGTGTATTAAAACCTGACAAGCTAGAGGGGGCGTTTCAAAAGGGAAATCTGGGGATTTTTTCATACTATCGAATGAACATCGTCTGAATCAAGAGATATTTACAAATATCAAATAACTTAAGAGAATGTGTGGCAAAAATATCTTGGGACAGACTTTAGGTATAATACGTTTATATATCCTTACAATATAATGATTTTCTCATGCGTTACCTAACTAGGGATATTAGGGGCCAGAGGTAAAACAGTTTAATCTTGTCTATTTCAATTGAAAGAAATGCAAGTATTTAAAAAAGCAACGTAAGAGAAGTTATAAAAAGCATTACAGGTAAGCATTAGTACTTCACTCCTATTTCCATAACATGTTTTGTTGTCGAAAATTTAAGTTGATGACGTGATTTACCTTTTAAAAATCGGACGGAAGACCTCCTCGTTGCTCGCAACGAGATCGTGTCTAGTTATTATTATTATTATTATTCTTATTTTTTCCCCCGTTTTTCTCAGAGATGACTGCATATATTTTCTTGAAATTTTCAGGAATGATAGAGAATGATAATACCTCGAGACGTTTTTTTTATTTTTTGAAAATTCATTTCCGGTCGCCCGTTTCCTGTCCCGCAACGAAAAAACTTGTCACATCGAAATCTCAAAAATGGTAAAGTCTTGAACAACCAAAATTTGTACGATGATAGCCCTTTGTATGTAGATGTGTTTAAACTATTTTGTTTTGTTCGTCGTAACTTCCGGTCGTCACCGGAAGCCCTTCAAAAATAGTTATTTTACGCATTAAATTCATTTTCCATGAATGAAATATATAAGTATAAATCTATACATATGTTATCTATGCGATGTTAAGTCAACAAAAAAATTCTACTTCCGGTGAGATATCTCAATCATCTCAGGTAGCTTTTTTAAAACACATTTTGTACCCGCGAGATCTCAGAAACTATAAGTGATCAAAACACGAAACCTTCATGGATGAAAGACATTTGATTGAAGATGTGTTTAACCGATTTTATTTTGTCTTCCGTCGCTTCCGGTCCACACCGGAAGAGTTCAAACAAATCGAGCCGTTTATTAGTTTAACTTTTTCCCTTTGACAGTTTTAGTTAGATAAATAAAAAATAATGTACGAAAGGCAAATATACAAGAAATATTTCATACAATTTACATTGAGCACTTCCGCATGTCCGTTTCCTGTCCCGAGACAAAAAACCTTTTTTCGACGAGATCTCAAAAACGGTGACGACTTGAACAACCAAACTTTGTGGGATGATAGACCTATGTATGAACATGTGTTAACATTATTTTGTTTTGTTCGGCTTAACTTCCGGTCGTCACCGGAAGCACTTCAAAAATTTGTTTTTTTTTCATATTTTATTCATTTTACATAAAATGAAAATATCAGTATACAATCTTACATATGTCATCTATATGATGTTAAATTAGCAAAAACATTTTACTTCCGGTGAGATATCTCAAATATCTCTATGTAGCTTTGTTTTTTACAAATTTGATGTCCGCGAGATTTTTGTCATTGAAAGTGATTGAGACACGAATCTTTCATGATTGATAGAAATTTGATTGGGGGTGTGTTTAACGGGTTTAATTTTGTCAACTGTCACTTCCAGTTCTTACCGGAAGAGTTCAGACAAATCCTGTTTTTAACAAGTTTAACTGACTTTCTTGGGTGTTTCATCTAGCCTGATAAACAGTGATGTACGTTAAGCAAATGTACGAGAAAAACCATCTTTTGTTTTCATTAATCACTTCCGTTCGTCCGTTTCCGGTCCCGAGACAAATAATATTGTTTCAAAGAGATCAGAGATGTGAACAACCAAACTTTGAGGAAAGATTGACTAATGATTGTACAAATGGTTAACATTTTTGTTTAGTTCGGCGTAACTTCCGGTCGTCACAGAAATTACTTCAAAAATTGATTTCTTTTTCATTCCCGTTGTTTTTATTAGAAGTAACGTCTGGATATATCATTCACAATAATTATCATATCCCCTTTTCTTCTATGTGAGAGAAGCAATGTCTTACAGTTGAATTGGTACATGTATATCAAAACGGAAGACCTTTTTGTTGCTTTTGCAACAAGAGTCTAGTTATTATTATTAGGGTCTTCCGTCTTCAGCGGAAGACCCTTCTATTATTCTTCGGTTTCTTTTTCAATTCTATTATTATTAGGGTATTCCGTCTTCAGCGGAAGACCCTTCTATTATTCTTCGGTTTCTTTTTCACTTTTCTTATTATTTTTATTAGGGTCTTCCGTTTTCCAACGGAAGACCCTTTTGTTTTTCTTCGGTTTCTTTTTATTATTAAGGTCTTCCGTTTCCAACGGAAGACCTTCTTGTTATTCTTCGGTTTCTTTTTCCCTATTATTAAGGTCTTCCGTTTTCCAACGGAAGACCTTATTGTTTTCGTTCGGTTTCTTTTTCCCTATTATTTTTTTTCTTACGTATTTTGTGTACGCGATTTCTCAAAAACTACTCGGCCGATTTACATGAAACTTTCAAACCTGATAGATATTGCTCTGAACCTTATTGCAAATTTTTTTTAATGATGACGTCACTTCCGGTTTTGAGATGTTAACGATTTAACGATTTTTGGAGGGTCGGCTTGTCCACGAAGGTTCTCATAAACTAAAAAAGATATTGAGTTCAAAATTTCAGGAATGATAGATGAAAGATTGTAGATATGTAATAGGGCATTTATAATTTTTTAGCGCAAAAAGCGCCGAAGTTCGGTAGGGCTCAAAAAAAGAGACAAAAAAAGCGTTGTGATTTTGCATGGTTTTCTTAGTTTATCTTTTTTCCCGGAAATATTTTGTTAAAACATGTATAACAGAAAAGATTTATATTTAAAAGAGCTTTCATATGACATCAAGAAAAAGGAGCTGGCCCCTCAAGTTAGGGACCTAGAGTTCTTAAAATTTATCGCTTTATAACTCAAACGTGGTTAAGATTTCGATATGGCTGTCGCTGCAAAAGTTGTTCATTATGATCTTATTAATGTCGTGACAATAATATTTTGTTCGGGTATTGGATAATATGAGTGTAAAAAGCTAGCCTTGTTACCATGTATTAGTGTTTTATTTGGCAAATAAACGGGGTGTTTGTGCGTATAACTGACATAAAGGGCACCAGTTTACATACGGAAAGTGTTTAAACATTTAAATTATTTTCTAGTGAAACACATTATTGATAAAAGAACTCATTCTTTGCAATGCCTTTGAGTCCCTTTTAAAATCTAGCTGGATTCGGAGCTGCGTATGTGAACACCCTTGCCCGCGGCCGAGGATATAGGTCGCGGCTGGAGTAGCGAGCGGCCTGCCGTTATCAAACACACAAGATTTGCGTCTTGTTGTAATGCACACACGTGTTTATTTATGTAGCTTCAAACACAAAAACTCCGATTTTATAGTAAATTAAAAATATTAGACCTTTACCCACTACGTATACCATATAAAGTGAGTAAATAAAAGAGATTACACTTTTACCTACTACCAAAAAAAGTGTACAAGGTTACATGCGGAAAGTGTGTAAACAATTTAATTCTATTCTAGGGAAACACATTATGGATAAAAGAATTGCTTCTATGCAATCCATTTGAGTCGCATTTAAAATCTAGCTGGATTTTGAGCTGCATGTATGTAAACAATTATATGTATCCGATCCCTTGCCCGCGGCCGAGGAAATGGGTCGCGGCTGGACTTAAAAGCGAGCGGTCTACCGTTATCCAATACACAAGATTTGCGCCTTGTTGTAATGCACACATGGCTTTATTCATGTAGATGCAAAAACACAAAGAATTCCGATTTTAACGTTATTAAAGAGTAAAAGAAAAACGATTATACCATTACATTGTACCTACGAAGTAATGCTGTTTTTGTGTCGTAATTGAAAAAAATAAATAAATAGTATGACTGTCATTGAAATAAGGCGTTCTTTGTGATTTTGTCTATGTCATGAAATAGTATTATTGTTGGAAAATGAAATTCAGTTATCAGACTGCAAACATGTCAAACCCACCACGTTGGGTGTACATTTACATAGCACGGGCCGAGGAGATGCCGCGCTAGTGTACAGCCGATTTGCTGTAGTCTCGGACACACGCTTCTCGTGTATATACGTTATCACACAATTGAATGTTCATTCATTCTTTGTTAAATTATTTTTATTTTCAATTATATTGGTTAACTATGCGTCAAACCATTGATTTAAATCAAAGTGCGTAAAGAAAAAACAAATACGATCAATGAATATAATACAATGTTTCACAGTCGTACTAGTTGAAACGTAAATACATTCACCTGTGTCTATTTCTGACATTTTTCTGCTGAGAATTTAATGCATTACATTACCTACTTCAACAAAATATAGGCGATATTCACAAAATGATTATTCCAACACACACATCGTAAGTTTCTGTAATATGTGATAATTCATTTGGCTAACGAAATATAAGAATCTTTTTATGAGCTAAGAGAGAGAGAGAGAGAGAGAGAGAGAGAGAGAGAGAGAGAGAGAGAGAGAGAGAGAGCAAAAGTTGAAATATATTTAAAAAGCGTTCGAGATAAGGCAATGTAACATGCTTGCGGTAGGTGCGGGCACGATAAAACTAACCATTTTTAAACAAGTTTTTTTTTTATATTCAGGCCGTAAAAGACTAAGGGCCACACTATTCGTTTAACCTTTTTTCAATGGTAGTCTGATTCATAAAAAAGAATATTCATTGCTGATTTTATTCTTTTATTAATTAGATTTTATTGTTTGTTATTGAAATTTTATTCTGAAAGAATATGCGAGTTTTAAAAAAAGTTTATGTACATTCTATGAGTAAAAGTTTTGATTGGATTCGGACAGTTTAAGATCGAGTAGAGGACAATCACATGATTAAAAATACTTCTTAGTAGATAAGGGAAATTTTCAAATCAAATGGGCTTTGCATATTCAGGCACACTTTAATATTTAATACATAAATTATATATACTTTAATAAAACGTATGTATGCTTTATTATGTATTTTCTGTCTAATTAGGACTCTTCTTTCCTAAAAGAAGCGCTCGGCTATCGCGTATAGACCGTTTTGTAAAGTACAACACCTGATTGGAGTACATGATTATATGTATTTTATAAAAGCGAAATTGTAGAGGTTATGGAGTCAATAAGCAAATCAAAAATTTGCCAATTAAGCAATAGCAGTTATCCGATGCCTATGATTGATAATTTTACAAGGTAAGTTAAATTTATGTAAATAGGAATTTTAAAGCACTATCCGTCCCCTTGTTAAGAGCTTCCGTTTCCGACATTTCTTTTATTAACGATTTTTGTGCACACATTTTCTCGGAAATGGCTCAAATTTTGTTACACGGCCCCGATAAGAAGACCCCTAAAATTTCTTTCTCAAATATATATCTATCAAGAGCGGTCTAAAATTTCAAACACTGGTTGCATGAATAAAATTTATGTTATTTTGTGCAAATTATATGTGCATGAAATGACAATTTTCCTGTAACGTAACCAAAATTACACATTGTGAAATCTAAAAGTTTCTAAATTTATTATTGAAATTAATATTTTTAGACGACCCATGTAGTAAGTTTCTGTAGCCGAGTCTTTCGTTCAACAGTGCATCGTTTGAACATTTCAGCTTGGTTTGCAACAAAAGGGTGAAACGACCATGATATTTGACAGATTTGGCTAAAAGGAGTTTAAAAGTTATGGATACAAAATACAAGTGCGATTATATTTTGTAGAAGAAAAAAATAATAATTAAAATCTACATTTGCCATAAATACAAAATTTTATCATGAGAATATTATAACATTTAGATCCGCCGAATATTTCGAATATTTCCATTTCTCCTCATTGTTTGGTGCCTGATTTGAAATCACAACGTTTTGAGGTATACTGAGGGGATGGCACACGATATCGGCAGTCTTACTCCCGCAGTTTTCTGAATCACGGCCTGAAACAAAAATGGGGTGAACTTATAATCTAATTATGGGAAACAATGCGTATGTTATTATAACTTAAGACTTAACGGTATAAACTGAAATAAGTTGCTACTTTGCATCTATATTCACAGTTGTTTAAATCAATAGCAACGACAGAAAAATTGGTCGATAATTGAGAATAAGTATCTCGCAGAAGGCCGATCGATCGATAAGTGGCCGGACTACGGGAGATAACTCTTACTAATTATAAGCAGTCGGGTTTTTTTTTCATCGCGGCGGTGTACAGAATAGACAGGATCCGGATTGCACAACACTTTTTAAACAAATATGTTAGGAAAATGTCAAGGGGCTGAATAATGTCGCCGGATTATACAGCATGCCGGAATACACAAATCCGGATCCAACGAGTTTCAACATGTACATTATTTTACAATGAAATATGGCTTAATTGACCGGGAAAACTACTGCAACGTATATTAAATTGCACACATACTTAGCATAACCATCGTTTGAAACCGTACAATTGTTTTAATGAAAATCAGACCAAGCAGCTTTAACATTTAGATTTACATGTGTAAGACGCTTTATTAGTCATATGCATAATCATGTGCATGAATTATTTTCAATACCTTTTTACTCTCCAAAATGATCTCCAATTCCATTCACAACTGTTGTCATTCAAAATCATGTTAAACAAAATTTCAAATTTTGAGTCGATCTCAACTGCTATATATCCAAGAATCTATTGATTTTATCATGTGTTACGTAATTAGGTTTCTAGGGGTCTAACGTCCAAAATTTGATCACCCATATATCATTTGATATTTGATCTTTCATTCGATATCAAAAAAAGAGGGCTTGCCTCTCACAGTAGGGGACCAGAGAGATATTTATTAAAAGATCATAAAAGCAAATATATTATCTTAAAGGTACGTATCCAAGCAATGCAATGATTTTACCATGCAGTACATAATTAGAGGTTTCAAAGGTCAAATGTTCGAAAAAATTAATTACCCATATATCAGAAAGGAAAAATCTTTGAAAATGCAGTTTAGAAGCAAAGATGCACAAAACAATATTCAACCTTAAAAAAAGTCGTTAAACGGCCCTTATAAGGAGATAAGGGATCGGTCTCAAAAGCTTTCTTTCACATATATCTCAGGAACGATAATGAATTTCTAAACACTTGTTGAACAAAATGTATTTAAAATTAGACGACCTTTCATTTGATATTAAGAAAAAGGGACTGTCTCTCTAAATTTGGGATCATGATGGGCTTAAAGTCTCTTATCTATATAGTTATTTACTGAGTCATGTTTTGTAATAGGTCATTAAAGCAAAATTAGGTATACGTTCATATATCCTAACAATAGAAGGATTTTTTCTTGCGCTACCTAGCGAGGGATTTTAGCGGCCAGAGGTAAAAAAGTTTATCTTTTCTATCTCAATTGGAAGAAATGCCAATAGTTAAAAAAGCAACTTAAGAGAACTTATAAAAAAAACATTACAGGAAAGCATTAGTGCTCAACTGTTTCCAGATCATGTTTTGTCATCGAAAATTGGAGTCGATGACGTCATATCACCTTCTAAAAATCGGACGGAAGACCTCCTCGTTGCTCGCAACGAGATCGTGTCTAGTTATTATTATTTTTTTTCTTCCTTTTTTTGTGCACGCGATTTCTCAGAAATGGCTCGGTCGATCTCAATCAAATTTTAGGATGTGATAGATAGTGGTCTGAACTTGATTGGAAATTTTTTGTATTGATGACGTCACATCCCTTTTTGAGATATTGAGATTTCTCTAATTGTTATATGGGTATTTTGTCTTCTGTTGTTCTCCTAAACTATAAGAGATATTAAGCTCAAATTTCTACGGTTGGTAAACGAAAGATTGAAGTTTTGCATGATTGTTGTTTTGTATGTTTAGCACTACTGGCGCCAAAGCTCGCTATGGCTCGAAAATTGACATTAAAAAAGCGTCGTGATTTTTTGTGCTTTTCTCTCTTTATCTCTTTTCTGGAAAATATTTTGTTAAAACATGTAATGTAAAAAAAGTTTATATTTACAAGACCTTTCTGCTGATATCAGGAAAAAGGGGCTGGCCCCTCAAAAAAGGGACCTTGAGGACTCTAAAGTCTTCTACCCATAACTCTTTACCGAGGGATATTTTGTAAAAAATTATATAAGCAAATATGTTTATCTGACATATATCAAGCCGAGCAGTATAACGATTTTCTAATATGTTACGTAATTAGGGATTTTTAGGGGTCAGAAGTCCAAAACTTTGACCACCTATATCTCAAAACGGAATAATATTTTGAAATGCTGCATAAAAGAAAAGATGCTCAAAATGATGTACTTAACACCATGCAACCTAAAAAATTTGGTTCAGCGGCCCCAATAAGGAGATAAGGGACCGGCCCCTAAAACATTCTTTCTCAGATATCTCAAGAATGGTAACGAATTTCTGAACACTTGTTGAACAAAATGTCTTTATAATCAAATGACCTTTCATTTGATACCATGAAAAAGGGGCTGGCCCCTAATGTTAGGGACCTAGGGGGCTCTTAAGTCTTTTTACTATAGTTCTTTACTGAGGAATATTTTGTAATAAATTATACAAGCAAATATGTTTATCTTACAGTTATGAAGCCAAGCAGTATAACGATTTTCTCATATGTTACGTAATTAAGGATTTTTAGGGGTCAAAAGTCCAAAACGTTGCTCACCTATATCTCAAAACGGAATAATATTTTGAAATGCAGTATAAAAGAAAAGAAGCTCAAAATGATGCCCTAAACAACAAACATGCAGCCTAAAAAATTTTGTTCAGCGGCCCAAATAAGGAGATAAGGGACCGGCCCCTAAAATATTCTTTCTGAGATATCTCAAGAATGGTAACGGATTTCTGAACACTTGTTGTACAAAATGTCTTTATAATCAAATGACCTTTCATTTGATACCATGAAAAAGGGGCTGGCCCCTAATATTAGGGACCTAGAGGGCTCTAAGTCTTTTTCCTATAGTTCTTTACCGAGGGGTATTTCGTAATAGATTATAGAAGCAAATATGTTTATCTAACAGTTATGTAGCCTAACATTATAATGGTTTTTCTCATGTGTTACGTAATTAAGGATTTTTAGGGGTCAACAGTCCAAAAATTTGATAACCTATATCTCAAAAAGAAAAAATATTTTGAAATGCAGTATAAAAGAAAAGATGCTCAAAATAATGTACCTAATAACATGCAACCTTACAATTTTTGGTCAGCGGCCCCAATAAGGAGATAAGGTCCGGCCCCTAAAATATTCTTTCTGAGATATCTCAAGAACGGTGACGAATTTCTAAACACTTGTTGAACAAAACTCTTACATCTGAAACAAAATAGTATCAGGCACTTAAAATGAAGATCCTCTTTTCCTGTTTTAAATCATGTATAACTGTTAAATAGCAAAATCAAGATCGAACATAAATCTCAATTTCTAAAATCAGACGGAAGACCTCCTCGTTGCTCGCAACGAGATCGTGTCTAGTTATTATTCTTTTTCTTTTCTTCTGACTCCTTTTTTGCCTCATAACTCAAAAGGTTTTAAACCGATTTTGATGAAATTTTCAGAGATTGTTGAAAGTTGGCGTCCCTCAAAAATGTAAAAGTTTTAAAGAGAACGTCACCCCCGTTTTGACGTGACGTCATTTTTAAAAATTTCAAAAAGTCATTTTGTCCCGGACTTTTCTCAAAAACGCTTTAAGATAGAGGATTGAAATTTTCAATGGTTATGATTTGATCGATTTACCTCTGTAATAAGGCTCGAAATGAAAATCTGTCACTTCCGGTCGAAACCGGAAGTGAAACAAATTTTTCGAAAAAATGAATTTTCTGATTTAATCAAAAATGAATATGTGTTTTATAGAGCTTATCAAGCTGAATCTAACACTGAAAGCCGTTTTAAAATCGGACGATGCATTACAGAGATATCGGGGTTTAAAAATTGATTTTTCCGGAAATTTTGATTCCGCGTCCTTGGTTTAAAAAATAGCGAAATGTTAAAAGTAATATTAACTCGTACCAAAAATAATTGTTAAGTCGTACTTACACACATTCGGATTTTTTTTGTTAAGTCGTTCTTGAAATCGGAAAGGTGTTTGTTAAGTCGTACTTAAAATCATTCGGATTTTGTTAAGTCGTACCAGGAATAATTCGATTTTATCATCCTTTTATTTTAGTTACCCTTGTTAATGGTTTAAGAGCTCTGCTTCTTACAGAAACTTCCAGCTTTACTTCCGACATAAACGGAAGACCCACTCGTTGCTTTGCAACGAGCTTTGCTCTAGTTCTTATTATTATTCTTTTTTTTTCTTACCGATTTTGTGCAGACGATTTCACAGAGATGGCTTGATAGATTTCATTCAAATTTTCAAGATTAACGTGTTTTTATCTGAAGTTTATTGTTTTTTATCCATTTCTGAAAATACACTTCCGGTCGGAAGTTATCGTCCGTTTACGATTTTAAAAAGTCAATTTTGTCGGCGACGTTTCTCAAAAACGAGAAAAGATAGAGGTCTAAAATTTTCAGAGAAGATAGATCTACTGTTTTTCTGGAGCAACACACTCACAAAAATGTCCGCCGTCACTTTCTGTCGTTTTTGGAAAAAAAATTCAAAAATTGATTTTTTTCGACTTTTTTATTTTTTAATATTTTTCTTTGAAATTTTTACACCTTATAGTGACCCTTTTACTGATTAAGAATATGTAATTAGTTTTAAAATCGATCAAGGCATTCTCGAGAAATTAAGCGTCAAAGTTCTGAAGCGGAGTCCGAGTAGCTCAGTCGTTATAGTCGTGGACATGGCCCAGGCGACCCGGGTTCAAGCCTCGAGTGCCGCAAAATTTTTTCTCTTTTTTTCGCTTAAATCTATGATTTTATCTTTGAATTGATAAGTTTAATCTTATCTATTCAAAAATTGGACGGAAGACCCACTCGTTGCTCGCAACGAGATCGAATCTAGTTAGGGTCTTCCGTCTTCAGCGGAAGACCCTTCTATTATTGTAATGTTTCTTTTTCACTTTTCTTATTATTCTTATTCTTTTTTTTTTTCTTACCGATTTTGTGCAGGCGATTTCTCGGAGATGGCTTGCTGGATTTCAGTCAAATTTTCAGGGATGGTGCCTTGTCAACTGAAGTTTGTACCGCCGGAACGGTTTTTAAAAATTCACTTCCGGTCGGAAGTTATTGTCATTAAACGATTTTTTTAAAGTCAAATTTGTCTGCGACGTTTCTCAAGAACGACTCAAGATATAGAGCTGAAATTTTTTGAGATGATAGATTTAACGTTTTTCTGGTGCACTATTGTCTAAAAAATGTCCGCCGTCACTTCCAGTCTTCTCCAGAAGGAATTTTGAAAAATTGAATTTTTCGACTTTTTTATTTTCTAATATTTTTTTTTGAAATTTTTACACATTATAGAGACCCTCTTACTGATTTAGAATATGTAATTTGTTTTAAAATCGATCAAGGCATTCTCGAGAAATTAAGCGTCAAAGTCCTGAAGCGAGAGTCCGAGTAGCTCAGTCGATATAGTCGTGGTTATGGCCCAGGCGACCCGGGTTCAAGCCCCGAGTGCCGCAAATTTTTTTCTGTTTTTTTTTTTTCGCTTAGATCTACGATTTTATCTTTGAATTGATAAGTTTAATCTAATCTATTTAAAAATCGTACGGAAGACCCACTCGTTGCTCGCAACGAGATCGAATCTAGTTAGGGTCTTCCGTCTTCAGCGGAAGACCCTTCTATTATTCTTCGGTTTCTTTTTCACTTTTCTTATTATTATTATTATTATTATTATTATTATTATTCTTTTTTTGTCTTACAAATTTTGTGCAGGCGATTTCTCAGAGATGGGACGATCGATTTCTCTCAAATTTTCAGGACTGAAGCCTCGTTATCTGAAATTTATACCGCTGAAACAGATTTTGAAAATTCACTTCCGGTCGGAAGTTATCGTCCGTTTACGATTTTAAAAAGTCAATTTTGTCGCTCAGGTTTTTCAAAAACGAGCAAAGATAGAGAGCTGAGAATTTCAGAGATGATAGATCTATCGATTTCCTGGTGCACCTCGGTATAGAGAATGTTCGCCGTCACTTCCGGTCGTCACCGGAAGCAAAATTAAAAAATGAAAATTTTCAACTTTTTTTTTTTATATATATTTTCCAATAAGATGATAGTGACCCTTTTACTGATTCAGAATATGTAATTTGTTTCAAAATCGATCAAGGCATTCTCGAGAAATTAAGCGTCAAAGTCCTGAAGCGAGAGTCCGAGTAGCTCAGTCGATATAGTCGTGGACATGGCCCAGGCGACCCGGGTTCAAGCCTCGAGTGCCGCAAAAATTTTTTCTCTTTATTTCGCTTAAATCTACGATTTTATCTTTGAATTGATAAGTTTAATCTTATCTATTCAAAAATTGGACGGAAGACCCACTCGTTGCTCGCAACGAGATCGAATCTAGTTATTATTAGGGTCTTCCGTCTTCAGCGGAAGACCCTTCTATTATTCTTCGGTTTCTTTTTCACTTTTCTTATTATTATTATTATTATTATTATTATTATTATTATTCTTTTTTTGTCTTACAAATTTTGTGCAGGCGATTTCTCAGAGATGGGACGATCGATTTCTCTCAAATTTTCAGGACTGAAGCCTCGTTATCTGAAATTTATACCGCTGAAACAGATTTTGAAAATTCACTTCCGGTCGGAAGTTATCGTCCGTTTACGATTTTAAAAAGTCAATTTTGTCTCTCAGGTTTTTCAAAAATGAGCAAAGATAGAGAGCTGAGAATTTCAGAGATGATAGATCTATCGATTTCCTGGTGCACCTCGGTATAGAGAATGTCCGCCGTCACTTCCGGTCGTCACCGGAAGAAATTTTGAAAAATTGAATTTTTCGACTTTTTTATTTTTTAACATTTTTCTTTGAAAGTTTTACACCTGATAGTGACCCTTTCACTGATTCAGAATATGTATTTTGTTTTAAAATCGATTAAGGCATTCTCGAGAAATTAAGCGTCAAAGTCCTGAAGCGAGAGTCCGAGTAGCTCAGTCGATATAGTCGTGGACATGGCCCAGGCGACCCGGGTTCAAGCCCCGAGTGCCGCAAATTTTTTTCTCTCTATTTTTCGCTTAGATCTACGATTTTATCTTTGAATTGATAAGTTTAATCTAATCTTTTCAAAAATCAGACGGAAGACCCACTCGTTGCTCGCAACGAGATCGAATCTAGTTATTCTTTTTTTCCTTACACATTTTGTGCAGGCGATTTCTCGGAAGTGGCTAATTCGATTTGCTTCAAATTTTCACTGATGATGCCTCGTTATATGAAGTTTGTACCCTAGTGAGATTTTTTCAAATTTCACTTCCGGTCGGAAGTTATCGTCAATAAACGATTTTTTAAAGTCAATTTTGTCTGTCAAGTTTCTCAAAAACGAGTAAGGATATAAGGCTGAAATTTTCAGAGATGATAGATCTAGCGTTTCTCTAATGTACCTCGGTCAAGAGAAGGTCCACCGTCACTTCCGGTCGTCACCGGAAGGAAATTTGAAAAATTTAATTTTTCGACTTTTTTATTTTTTAATATTTTTCTTTCAAATTTTTTCACCTTATAGCGACCCTTTTACTGATTAAGAATATGTAATTAGTTTTAAAATCGATCAAGGCATTCTCGAGAAATTAAGCGTCAAAGTTCTGAAGCGGAGTCCGAGTAGCTCAGTCGTTATAGTCGTGGACATGGCCCAGGCGACCCGGGTTCAAGCCTCGAGTGCCGCAAAATTTTTTTCTCTTTTTTTCTCTTAGATCTACGATTTTATCTTTGAATTGATAAGTTTAATCTTATCTATTCAAAAATTGGACGGAAGACCCACTCGTTGCTCGCAACGAGATCGAATCTAGTTATTATTCTTTTTTTGTCTTACAAATTTTGTGCAGGCGATTTCTCAGAGATGGGACGATCGATTTCTCTCAAATTTTCAGGACTGAAGCCTCGTTATCTGAAATTTATACCGCTGAAACAGATTTTGAAAATTCACTTCCGGTCGGAAGTTATCGTCCGTTTACGATTTTAAAAAGTCAATTTTGTCGCTCAGGTTTTTCAAAAACGAGCAAAGATAGAGAGCTGAAAATTTCAGAGATGATAGATCTATCGATTTCCTGGTGCACCTCGGTATAGAGAATGTTCGCCGTCACTTCCGGTCGTCACCGGAAGCAAAATTAAAAAATGAAAATTTTCAACTTTTTATTTTTATATATTTTTTCCAATAAGATGATAGTGACCCTTTTACTGATTCAGAATATGTAATTTGTTTCAAAATCGATCAAGGCGTTCTCGAGAAATTAAGCGTCAAAGTCCTGAAGCGAGAGTCCGAGTAGCTCATTCGATATAGTCGTGGACATGGCCCAGGCGACCCGGGTTCAAGCCTCGAGTGCCGCAAAATTTTTTTTCATTTTTTTTGCTTAGATCAACGATTTTATCTTTGAATTGATAAGTTTAATCTAATCTATTCAAAAATCGGACGGAAGACCCACTCGTTGCTCGCAACGAGATCGAATCTAGTCTTATTATTCTTATTCTTTTTTTTTTTCTTACCGATTTTGTGCAGGCGATTTCTCGGAGATGGCTTGCTCGATTTCAGTCAAATTTTCAGGGATGGTGCCTTGTCAACTGAAGTTTGTACCGCCGGAACGGTTTTTAAAAATTCACTTCCGGTCGGAAGTTATCGTCATTAAACGATTTTTTTAAAGTCAAATTTGTCTGCGACGTTTCTCAAGAACGACTCAAGATATAGAGCTGAAATTTTTTGAGATGATAGATTTAACGTTTTTCTGGTGCACTATTGTCTAAAAAATGTCCGCCGTCACTTCCAGTCTTCTCCAGAAGGAATTTTGAAAAATTGAATTTTTCGACTTTTTTATTTTCTAATATTTTTTTTTGAAATTTTTACACATTATAGAGACCCTCTTACTGATTTAGAATATGTAATTTGTTTTAAAATCGATCAAGGCATTCTCGAGAAATTAAGCGTCAAAGTCCTGAAGCGAGAGTCCGAGTAGCTCAGTCGATATAGTCGTGGACATGGCCCAGGCGACCCGGGTTCAAGCCCCGAGTGCCGCAAATTTTTTTCTGTTTTTTTTTTCGCTTAGATCTACGATTTTATCTTTGAATTGATAAGTTTAATCTAATCTATTCAAAAATCGTACGGAAGACCCACTCGTTGCTCGCAACGAGATCGAATCTAGTTATTATTCTTTTTTTCCTTACACATTTTGTGCAGGCGATTTCTCGGAAATGGCTGATTCGATTTCCTTCAAATTTTCACTGATGATGCCGCACCATCTGAAGTTTGTACCCCCGTGACATTTTTTCAAAATTTACTTCCGGTCGCAGGTTATCGCCGTTTAACGATTTTTTAAAGTCAATTTTGTCTCTCAGGTTTCTAAAAAACGAGTAAAGATATAGGGCTGAAACTTTCAGAGATGATAGATCTATCGTTTTTCTGGTGCACCTCGGTCAAGAGAATGTCAGCCGTCACTCCCGGTCGTCACCGGAAGGAAATTTGAAAAATTGAATTTTTCAACTTTTTTATTTTTGAATATTTTTTTTTCAAATTTTTACACCCGATAGTGACCCTCTTACTGATTTAGAATATGTAATTTGTTTTATAATCGATTCAGGCATTCTCGAGAAATTAGGCGTCAAATTCCTGAAGCAAGAGTCCGAGTAGCTCAGTCGATATAGTCGTGGACATGGCCCAGGCGACCCGGCTTCAAGCCTCGAGTACCGCAATTTTTTTTCCCCTTTTTTTCGCTTAGATCTACGATTTTATCTTTGAATTGATAAGTTTAATCTTATCTATTCAAAAATTGGACGGAAGACCCACTCGTTGCTCGCAACGAGATCGAATCTAGTTATTATTATTATTCTTTTTTTGTCTTACAAATTTTGTGCAGGCGATTTCTCAGAGATGGGACGATCGATTTCTTTCAAATTTTCAGGACTGAAGCCTCGTTATCTGAAATTTATACCGCTGAAACAGATTTTGAAAATTCACTTCCGGTCGGAAGTTATCGTCAATAAACGATTTTAAAAAGTCAATTTTGTCGCTCAGGTTTTTCAAAAACGAGCAAAGATAGAGAGCTGAAAATTTCAGAGATGATAGATCTATCGATTTCCTGGTGCACCTCGGTATAGAGAATGTTCGCCGTCACTTCCGGTCGTCACCGGAAGCAAAATCAAAAAATGAAAATTTTCAACTTTTTATTTTTATATATTTTTTCCAATAAGATGATAGTGACCCTTTTACTGATTCAGAATATGTAATTTGTTTCAAAATCGATCAAGGCGTTCTCGAGAAATTAAGCGTCAAAGTCCTGAAGCGAGAGTCCGAGTAGCTCAGTCGATACAGTCGTGGACATGGCCCAGGCGACCCGGGTTCAAGCCTCGAGTGCCGCAAAATTTTTTTCATTTTTTTTGCTTAGATCAACGATTTTATCTTTGAATTGATAAGTTTAATCTAATCTATTCAAAAATCGGACGGAAGACCCACTCGTTGCTCGCAACGAGATCGAATCTAGTTAGGGTCTTCCGTCTTCAGCGGAAGACCCTTCTATTATTCTATTGTTTCTTTTTCACTTTTCTTATTGTTATTATTATAATTCTTTTTTTTCTTACCGATTTTGTGCAGACGATTTCTTGGAGATGTCTTGATCGATTTCATTCAAATTTTCAGGATTAACGTGTTTTTATCTGAAGTTTATTGTTTTTTATCTATTTCTAAAAATACACTTCCGGTCGGAAGTTATCGTCCGTTTACGATTTTAAAAAGTCAATTTTGTCTGCGACGTTTCTCAAAACCGAGAAAAGATAGAGAGCTGAAATTTTCAGAGATGATAAATCTACCGTTTTTCTGGTGCAACACACTCACCAAAATGTCCCCCGTCACCTTCTGTAGTTATTGGAAGAAAATTTCAAAAATTGATTTTTTCGACTTTTTTATTTTTTAATATTTTTCTTTGAAATTTTTACACCCTATAGTGACCCTTTCACTGATTCAGAATATGTAATTTGTTTAAAAATCGATTAAGGCAGTCTCGAGAAATTAAGCGTCAAAGTTCTGAAGCGAGAGTCCGAGTAGCTCAGTCGATAGAGTCGTGGACATGGCCCAAGCGACCCGGGTTCAAGCCTCGAGTGCCGCCAATTTTTTTTTTCTATTTTTCGCTTAGATCTACGTTTTTATCAGTTTGATCTTATCTATTCAAAAATCGAACGGAAGACCCACTCGTTGCTCGCAACGAGATCGAATCTAGTTATTATTATTATTCTTTTTTTCCTTACACATTTTGTGCAGAAGATTTCTCGGCGATTACTCGTTCGATTTCTTTTAAATTTTCAGTAAAGATGCCTCGCCGTCTGAAGTTTGTACCGCGGGAAATTTTTTTAGAAATTCACTTCCGTTCGAAAGTTATCGTCATTTTACGATTTTTAAAAGTCAATTTTGTCTGACAGGTTTTTGAAAAATGAGTAAAGATATAAGGCGGAAATTTTCAGAGATGATAGACCTACTGTTTTTCTGGCGCAACACACTCAAGAAAGTGTCCGCCGTCACTTCTTTTTGTCAAAGGAAAAAAATTTAAAAAATTAAATTTTTCGACTTTTTTATTTTTTAATATTTCTTTTTTATATTTTAACAGTTGATAGTGACCCTCTTACTGATTCAGAATATGTAATTTGTTTTAAAATCGATCAAGGCGTTCTCGAGAAATTAGGTGTCAAAGTCCTGAAGCGAGAGCCCGAGTAGCTCAGTTGATATAGTCGTGGACATGGCCCAGGCGACCCGGGTTCAAGCCCCGACTGCCGAAAAAAAAATGTTAAATTTTTTTTGGATATAATAACAATTTCGTGTTAAAAGTCGTCTTCTCTACTCAAAAATCTCACGGAAGACCCACTCGTTGCTCGCAACGAGATCGAATCTAGTTATTTTTATTTTTCTGCCTTTTTTTGTGCACGCGATTTCTCAGAAACGGCTCGGCCGATTTTAATCAAATTTTAGGATGTGATAGATAATGGTCTGAACTTGATTGGAAATTTTTTGTATTGATGACGTCACATCCGTTTTGAGATATTGAGATTTTTCTAATTTTTATATGGGTATTTTGTCTTCTGTTGTTCTCCTAAATTATCAGAGATATTGAGCTCAAATTTTTACGGTAGGTAAAGGAAAGATTGAAGTTTTGCATGATTGTTGTTTTGTATGTTTAGCACTACTGGCGCCAAAGCTCGCTATGGCTCGAAAATTGACCTTAAAAAAGCGTCGTGAATTTTTGTGCTTTTCTCTCTTTATCTCTTTTCTGGAAAATATTTTGTTAAAACATGTAATATAAAAAAAGTTTATATTTACAAGACCTTTCTGCTGATATCAAGAAAAAGGGGCTGGCCCCTCAAATTAGGGACCTAGAAGGCTCTAAAGTCTTTTACCCATAACTCTTTACCGAGGGATATTTTGTAATAAATTATAGAAGCAAATATGTTTATCTTACAGTTATGAAGGCAAGCAGTATAACGATTTTCTCATATGTTACGTAATTAGGGATTTTTAGGGGTCAAAAGTCCAAAACTTTGATCACCTATATCTCAAAAAGGAAAAATATTTTGAAATGCAGTATAAAAGAAAAGATGCTCAAAATGATGTACTTAACAACATGTAACCTAACAAATTTGGTTCAGCGGCCCCAATAAGGAGATAAGGGACCGGCCCCTAAAACATTCTGTCTCAGATATCTCAAGAATGGTAACGAATTTCTGAACACTTCTTGAACAAAATGTCTTTATAATCAAATAACCTTTTATTTGATACCAAGAAAAAGGGGCTGGCCCCTAATATAAGGGACCTAAAGGGCTCTAAAGTCTTTTACCCATTACTCTTTACCGAGGGCTATTTTGTAATAGATTATAGAAGCAAATATGTTTATCTCAAAGTTATGTATTCAAAGCAATGTAATGATTTTATCATGTGTTACGTAATTAAGGGTTTTAGGGCCAAAAGTCTAAAATTTTGATCACCCATATCTCAGAAAGGAAAAATATTTTGTAATGCAGTACGAAGAAAAGTTGTTCAAAATGATGTTCTCAACAAAATGCAACCTTTAAAATTTCGTTAAACGGCCCCTAAAAGGAGATAAAGGATCAGCCCTTAAAACCTTCTTTCTCATATATCTCCAGAACGGTAACGAGTTCTAAACACTTGTTGACTAAATGTGTTCAGAATTAAATGTCCTTTCATTTGAATCCAAGAAAAAGGGATTGTCCCTTAAATTAGGGGATCAAAGAGCTCTAAAATCTTTTATCTATACCCCTTTAATGAGAGCCATTTTGTGAAAGGTTATTAAAGCTAGATTAGGTATAATACGTTTATATATCCTAACAATATAATGATTTTCTCTTGCGTTACCCAATTAGGGTTTTTGAGGGACCAGAGGAAAACAAGTTTGATCTTTTCTATCTTAATTGAAAGAAATGCAAGTATTTAAAAAAGCAAGAAAACTTATAAAAAGCGATACAATAAAGCATTTGTACTTCACTCCTTTTTCCATAACATGTTTTGTTGTCGAAAATCAAAGTCGATGATGTCATATTTCATTCTAGAAATCGAACGGAAGACCACCTCGTTGCTCGCAACGAGATCGTGTCTAGTTTGACTCTTATAATCGGATTTAATATTCCAATAATTATAGGGTAGGAAAGAGTAGACGGGACTTTTTTGCGCATATCCTACTGTACCATTCATTCAACACAGGTATCAGCACTCATCGAGTTCGACTTGCTTTCCTTTTCTTTCATCTACTGGATTTAAAGCTATTAATTTTTGAAAATATTTTGAATTTATGGCCTGATTATATATAAATTAGAGCTGCGCTGGTGCATATATTTACCCAAATGGACCAAAATATAACCAAATGAATCTAAAAATTTTGACAAAATTAGTTTTAAACGTACGACTCTTTTTCAATTCTAATCGGGTATGTCCTTTAGAAAAATCTTGAACAACACACATTTTAGCAAATAAAACGGCAATTGTTTCATTTTTTTAAGGGGAGGGAGGTGGTACCGGTAAAGGACATGTATTGCTTGTGGCAGTTGTGCTATACTCTCATTTGTTATAATAGGTACTACTACATATTGATATAAAATGAAAGTTTCCAATTACACTGTACATAGCTTCTATCACGCATTTTGACCCGTGCGATAGTTTAAAACAATTTTCAAAGCATTTAATGTAATTCAATCGATCATTTTTGAAATTTAATTTTCTGGATCCCCGCCTGATACGTCCGCCTTCTTGTATACTGTATTAGAATTACATGTACGTTGACCATATGTACACATTAACTTAATCGGCTATGTTATGGGACGATAACATTTTTTATCAATGTTTTTGCAGGATATGTAACAAATAACAGCCTATTTGTGGGTTTTTGCACTGATTATTTGAGATAATTTGCCGCCATCTTTTATGCATTCCACACACCACTCACAGTTTCTTTATTTGGTGTTCTGTGTGTATGGCGACAAATTGGTAAATTTGCACCACTCACCCCATGTAGATTCATCCTGATTACATTTTATCTGGCTAAGTGTAATTTAGTAGTATTATTATTAAATACACACATCTTTGTTTGCAGTGCTTATTTACATCTTTAGAGATTTACTTACAAAAAAAGTAAACATTTGTATGACTTATATTTAATTATTGTCAATTTTGGTGCGGTGGGGGGTAGGGGGTAGGAAACTACAGAGAAACTTAACTTGGCTGTGAAACATATGCTTTTATTCTTTCTTGTTGATATATCAGTGAATGAATTATAACAAAATACATGTACAACAATTAATTTTGAAATATTCATGTACAATCAAATAAAAGATTTTACTGTTCTCTGCAGAAATCGGCAATGTCAACAAATTGGCACCCTATCATCCCTACCTTTAATTGTAGAGAGTAGGTATCATTCTATATTGAAAACAATTCCAAAAGTAAGACTCATAATAAGTTGTTTACTGAGGAAAAGGAAAAAAAATTGTATTTATTAATAATTCCGTATGATGTGATAATATCTCAATGATTTGTTTATAATCATAGTACTAGTGTATCACTGTATGCATACATAAAAACGATAAGTAATGCTTATATTTATTAGTGAAACAGGACAGATTATTTATATTTAGATTATTTAGATGCATGTACTAATCTTCATGCGGGGATCTAGAAAGGAGGGGGTCAGGGGATCTGGACCCCCTCCTCGGGAAAATTGGAGCTTATTAAATTTACATAGTAAATTTTCTAAAAATTGACCTAGGACCCCCTACAGAAAAAAATAGCTACGCTTATGAAGTTCTCTACCATAACCGCATTTTTACACAAAAGGAGTGAATAAACCCGGATTTTAAACTATTACTGGTGGTGAAATACCTTAGGGTTCAAACGCATCAGGTGGAAATGCACCAGGGCAAACAAAATCACTTAGATCCGCAAAGCACACTGCATTATTACTAGTCTACTTAGATATCTGGTATAAAAGTAAATACAAATAATTATTTAGTTAGGTAGGGAGAAGTGAACATAGCATTTATTTGTATATAAGAGCATGTACGTATGATTTTTATTTAGAACAGTTTGATGTCGCTAGGATACATATTTTCAGATCCTTGATTTGATTGGTTAATTTAGATATTGAATCTCGAATTTCGAATCTCGAATCTCGTATTTCGAATCTCGTATTTCGAATCTTGAATCTCGAATGATCCTTCTCGGCTTTCGTAATAATGAGTAAAGATTCATTATGATTTTGTTTTGTTCATCAGGTATGGATAGTTGATCTTTATCATCTATTGAGTGTGTACAAGTTAAAGACCTGAATTGAATTTTTTGTGAGTGTGTCTCGAAACTCCTTTTTCAATTTGGGAATTTGACAGTAGCTATTTTCAGATTTTTGCAGTTTGTGCACTTTCCATATATTAATAAAAAAAATCAATACTAGTATAAAATAACAATCAACCATGGAAATGTCTATTTGGCTTTGAAATTGTAATTGTTACTAAAATTAAAGGAACCACTTTAACTAACCAGTATGTACTAAGATATCCAAAGAAACAGCGGATAATATCATAATATTCAAAACATGCTGATGACTAATGGAGATTATAAAATCAAACTACTGTAAATAAAATACACTCTGAAAAGAAACACAAAAAAATCCGCAGATGCCCTTAAAGATTTTAAAAACATTAAATGGCCTTGACGTTTGCAATTAAGTTACTGAGAATACCCTGATAGATTCTAAAGTCTCAACTAAGGGTACTAAAGAAATCTTCAAAAACCTCAGTGAATGACAGGGACCTGAGTTCTATTTGACAGGGAAACAAAGTAAGTAAATAAAATGATTAACAGTAGTTAATAGTATTTTTCCAATATTTTTATGTTACTTTTTTTCCATTTTGGAATTTAAAAAGGAATTAGAGAAACTGTTGCAGGAAAGGCGGAATTTTCACCTAAAAGTAAAAAGTACTTTTAAATACCAGTAACGCATGAAAAGTTGTTCTAAATTAAAACTCAGCAACATAACCGACTTTATTTACATTGCAGGTATGATCTGTATGAATGCAAAATACTATAATTTTAATCAAACAAAGCGACCGCCAATCAGTCTTTATAAATATAGTTACGAAAATTGCTATAATTTGTTTTTGTTGATGTTACCATTAAGCTATTGAACTGTTATGTGCCAGGAGGTTTAAAATAATTTTTTTGAGCTAAATGCATTAATATAAATAAGGACATAATAACATTGAAAAAGAACAGGTACACATAGAAATACATATTGAATTGACAAGCGTTTAATTTTTTTTATTTTGGCATCATTATTTTTCAATTTTTCGATATTTTTATGCAATAAAATCTATATCATATGTAAAAAAAAAAAAAAAATACCAACCATTCTGGGATTAAAACCTAAATGAAAAGGTCAGTATTAGTTGCGCAACCAGTCGACTAAACTAAACATTACTAAAGTAATGAAATTTAACATATTGTTCTTACATAGAAGGTATTCGTGTGATTTTTTTCATAAAGTTAAGTTTTTATAAAATTTGGCTTTTTGAAATAAAAATCGGAAATAATTCAAGAAAATGTCTAACTCTTAATGTAAACGTAAAATGTTTTGATATCAAGAGGCAATTTTTAACAACAATAAGGAATTAACCTTTGACAAAAGCATGGAATTTACAACATTTTTCTTTGTAACCATTTTAAAGAAGATGGGGGGATAAAGCGTGTAAAATGCCCATACAAGAACGGACAAGATACTGAAAAATAAAAATATCAACAAATCTGATAAATTTTCAAAATATCATTCAAAACAATATATATTTAACATTTCATCGATTTGTAACCCTTAAATATATTCAATACTCAAAATATGTTAATTCAAACTGGTGTATATGTATCAATACCTCCAAATTGAGCCATTTTGAGAACTTCGATACCTTTTCTTTTATAGAGTGGGTCTGTGCTCCATAGTTTTCTCATAGTCAGATTAAGGTATTATAAAAATCAAACCAATTTCAATCAATGAAAAAATGGAGAGATGACCAACTATACATTAAACATCTCATGTATTCCAAATATTGAAAGTTTTGGAAAATAATTCAAGTCCATAAATTCTGGCCAAAGTCGTATGTAGCATTTAAACAGCGCAATTTGTTGTGACCGAAATGGCTCCTTGGTTAAAGCTCCAGACATGATGTCTCCTTATACCTTAAGGCTTTTTATGTTGTGGGTTCGATACCAACAAAACATAAGGCAATACTTTTTTAATTTATCTTTTGTTAAAATATTAAAAATTAAATATATATGAAAATTGTGCTTTTGCAAACTTGTATACAATGTAATAATATATTTGAATAAATTTTATTGAAAAAAAAAATTAAATTGTTTTTTCACGACTAAACCGAATGGGCATTTGCGCTATCTTATACCCCCATATTCTTTATTGCATAGTCTTATAAAAGTTTAAATATATTTCTGGATTAAATTCTAAAATACATAATACTATGACGCTGCATGTAAAGAAAAAATGCATCAAATTTTAAAGAAACTTTAAATTTTGGGGAGTCGATTTCATCAACTCTCCTATGCAGTAACTCTGGCAAATCAGAAGAAAAACAATGTTCGGACATAATAATTTACTGATATCAAAATGAATGATAATCAATAAAATCACCTCCCGTCTGTACTTCAGAACTTCGATTTCATTTAATTGGCAATACCTTTAGGGAAAATATCATGGGACCTGCAACACCTTCTTTTAGAGAATGGCAACAACAAACGTTTCGGTATCTCGCTTTCATTACATGATTCTATAATACATCAAATCACACTTACATATTTTTTTACTGTGGGAACCTTGAGTGACCCTGAGCGGCACTGATTTTAGTTAAGAAACTGTGATTGACCCTTAAGATTTGACATTAAGTACTGTTGTAGCTCTTAGTGGTTTTGAAGTTTGCACAAAGGGTACTGTCGAAACCCTGATACTAAATAAACAGGGAAATTATCCATGTAAAATGTAATTAAACGGACAATATGTTTAGAAATATTATCCTGTAAACACAATTAAAATAATTTTCAGATGTATAATAATCCTAAAAATTCATATTTTTGTTTTAGGTCAAGTTTGGACAATCATTGACTTTTATGGCTGTAGTAACAAAAGGGTTAAACTATAGTTCAAGCAATGAATACGTGAAGAAATACAAGGTGAAATACAGTAATACATCTTCCAATTGGAGCACGGTGCAACACGGCACTACAAATGTAAGTAAGTGCATGTCAATATCAAAATTAAACATTAATAAAAAATACACCAATAATGTTATTTGATAAAGGCTGAAGCAGAGATGTATATACATAAAAAGTGTCAATCTCATAGTAATGTCAAACTATGCAATGCGCTTCACCGTAGCCAGGTATTACAGAAAATGATTCATCAATCATGGTTTGGAAAAACCATTACTAAATTTTGCTCAATGACTTTTGTTTTAAATGAGATAAAAATTGTGGATTATTTTTTTTTTTGTTATATATAAATGTGATATGTTTTCCATGCCTAAATACTGCTGAATCAAGCCGATGTAAAGAAGAATAATGACCTCCGTTGAATGATTGATTATTTTTCGAAGTAGAATAACCCCCCCCCCCCCCCAACACATAGTACGCGCCGTGGCTCGGCGTTCTGATGAACACGACGTAGAAGCGGAGTGAGGTCGCCGTGGCAGCGCAGTAAGGTGTCCAACAGTGCCACGAGAGCTCCGTTTGTGCGCTCAAGGAACGAAACTAATCGCAGTGTAGACGCAATGATAAGTCAATTGCGCTTGCACGGAGTCCTCTGGGATCTCACTGCGTCTCTATTGCGCTCTCACTGCGCATTTACAGCGTTTGAATAAGTTGTTTTTCATTTGGCTGCGTTCACACAGCTACACCAAAGAGTTGCTGCTGCGTTCATCGCGCTCTCTTGACGTTTCTTCTGCGTTTGTCAGCGTTTGTACCGCGTTGTCATCAAGACCACGAAAACTCGAACGATGCTTGTTGTACAATAGCAAGTGATATAGTAATTATCAAACTGGATGTATATGACTATGTAGAAAGTAGCATTTGCTAATATTCCAGGACCTATCAAATGACGTAGATAGAAGTCATGTCATTTGGTTATGATGTTTTCCTATTTTTTTTGTATTTCCTAACAACTAAAAACCGGTCTTTTTGTAGACCTGACTACTAAGAGTTTTGTCCTAGTCCTTTATTTTTTTTTAGAATTAGTTACGTTTCAATTACAATGTACATATCCATCAAAACAAAACAATTTTTATCATTTGTTTACTAATTGTAAATTCTTGTTTGCTTCCCATACAATTGTACAAATTAACATTAACCTACCAAGAAGTAAAGAGCGTCTTGTAAACGCAGTCAGCTCTTCTTTCTTTTCTATAGCTTTATTATCTAAAAACTGTTATATTTGATTTACAAAATTTACGCATAGCTTGCTGAATTTTTTTTAATGGCGATATTATAATTGCATCGGCAGCAAATTGCCAGGTCTACACTAGTGTGATCAGAAATCTGTGCAGGTGTTGCATAACCATTCCGTAATTAAAAAAAGAAGAGGAAAGAAAAAAAAACATTTATACGTTTGTAGCACACTTCAAAAATTAAGGAGATAATAACACAGTCACCTTTCATTCCTTTATCATAATCATGCTGAAAATTGACAAAGTTTGTGTGAGCTAATTGGACCCTTTTCATTATCATAATTGTATTTCCTTAAAGGTTCACGCCAAAATATGGCTGGGACAAAATAATCCCAATTTCCCCTTAGGATTAATATTTTTGCCGTTTTTACTGCGACAGGCGATAATTTTTTATGATAATCAAATCACAATGTTAGATTTCTGACCATCTCATTTTTGTAATTATACGAATTCTTTTTAATATTCGATTAATGTTGCATCCAAGACCGTGAAAAGACTTGAGTATAATTTGTTAAATACAAACATGTTTTACTTTGATGTAAACAAACTATCTTGCCACACGGGATGGGTTCGAGTTTCTTCTATTTCTTTCCTCTTTTTTTGGGGGGGGGGGTGGGGGGTGGGTAGGTGTGTCTTGTTTTGTGTTCGTAAGATTGTTTGTGTTTTTTATTTGTTTTGCTTTGTTTTTATTTGTTGTTTTTTTTTTTTTTGGTTTTTTTTTTGGGGGGGGGGGGGGGGGTAGGGGTAATTAAAATGCCAGGATTTTTTCCCAAACGTTCGCTTTCAATTTACAACGTTTATCTAATAAAATGTGTGATTTGGTAGGAATATAAAGCGAATATTGTTGTAAAACCCACAAGTAGTACTGCAAATGCCTTTTTAATTACTTCATCATGTATTATATATATATTATCATACATTTTCATATTACTTTATATGACGCGTTGATTTTTTCCATTTTTGATAAGAATACACTTAAGATAACTTCATTTTCATAAAGTTATGTCCAAGACATAATGTAGTATCGATATCGATGATATCGACGATATTGTATCGATATCGATTCACTGATTTCAATATAATAGAACTTCAATGCATATGTACAAAATTACGGCTCTCCAAATTTAACGTCCATATTTAACGTCGATATCGTATCGATATTGATTTTCTTTGTCCTCAACTGAATTTGTCTATATTCATGTCGTTATCATCGATATCGTATCGATTTGCATATGTACAGAACTCAATTTATCCATATTTAACGTCGATATTGACGATACTGTATCAAAATCTATTTTCCTTCGTTAACAACGCAAGTTGTCCATTTTTTATTACGATATCGACGATATCGTATCGATATCGATTTGCATGTAAATACAACTGCAAATCACCATATTTTAATGTCGATGTCGTCGATATCGATGATATCGTAACGATATCGATTGAAATAAGTACATAACATAAGTTGTATCGATACCAATTTGCTTTTGTGCAGAATGTAATCAAGTACTTTGGAAACTGTACCATGCTTATCTTAAGATTTGACTATCTAGACGATCACAATTATATCATTTTACAATCTTTAAAACCCATCATTTAGACGTTCTTCTCATATTGTTATTGATTAAATTTTATTACCGATGATTTCAAAAGAATTCGTAAGAGTCAATTTTGAGGTTGATATTGTCATTTTTCATGATATTGTTACATTTGTTTAAATGCAATTATAAATTATCGCTATTAATTGGGATATCGTCATTTTGTGTACGATATCGCCTATAAATGGTTGGCTTTAAAACTTTTTAGTGTCGATATCGATATCGTCATTTTGTGTACGATATCGTCGATATCGACAATAAAATTGATTTTGCAACTTCATCAGTGTATGATGATATCGATGTCGATATAGTCAAGTTGTGTACGATATCGTCGATATCGATTTCATAATTGGTTTAGCAATTTTTAAAATTTGATATCGATGTCGATATCGTCGATATCAACAACAAAGTTGGACATGTAAAGACAATATTGATTTGATACACATTAATCGATGAATTAATCATCTTGATATAAATCAAAGTATGCTGATGATAAAGTAAACTATATATTTTCTGTTCGAGTATTTTCAGTACTTTTCTTATCAAGTAAGAAGTAGAGGAAAACTCATAAACATCAATGCAAGTATAATCCACGAACAATATTAGGGCTGGGACGATACTGTACTTAGCCGATTCGGTACATATCACGATACACGAGATGCGATACAATACATATCACGATACATTGCAACTAAATTAAAACATGAATAAGGGTTTAATATTTATTCAATCTGTCGATGTATTACAGTATGTCCAAAGTTATTTAAGCTTTGAATCCTTATTTTTTAAAAGATATAGTCTCATAACTGCAGCGGTGTGTGCATACAAATTGAGTAACGCGCGCTAGCGCGTTATGAAAATTTGTATGCACACACCGCTGCAGTTATGAGACTATATCTTTCAAAAAAATAAGGATTTAATGCTTATATTTACATTTTTTTAACCTCTTGCCTTGTCTGCAAATGTGATTTATAAGTCAAAATTTCTGTTTTATCCTATGGGTAAGTTCAAATTAATGGAAGAACCACTGTAACAGCCACAAGCGTGAACTTTGATTCACGCTTGTGACGTTGCATTTCACAGCGTTGAACGTTTGTGACGTCATAATAAAACTAGTCATTCTAACCTTTGAGTACTCTGAGTGTGTTACGGTCTTATAACTGCAGTATTTTTTCACACACTTTACATGCAAAAAATATTTGGAATGTAAATATTTCATTATATTTAAAATGAGCGTTGCACAATTTACGAATTACTTAAGTCTCGTTTGCACTACTTTTTCCTAAACAAGTAATCCAAAAGTTTTCCACACTCCAGATTTAGCTACCTTACAGTTTTGACAACTTTACGAGGTATTCGGCCATCTTTGTTCTTTCATATTAGGCGCTCGGACAAAAAAAGCCCGATATATGAAGCTCGGATATATTTGGAAAATAAAAAAAGGTCGCTTAGGTATCGTTGTATTAATGTTAAATGTATCGATCCAAATATCGTCAAAATAAATTAATACCGTGATGCACCGGTGCATTGGTGGATCGTCCCATCCCTAAACAATATAGGGTAAACTCTTTCATTGCCAATAAACAGAATTTTGTTATATAGTGTCTTGTATCTCAATTATATTTTTATAGTGTTGTCACTTGTAATTATGAAATACATGTAAATGTAAATGTTACTCGTTAGCTACTAGACCCTGGCAAAATACGCCAGTATCTTGTAATAACGGAAGGATTTTTATTTTCTAAGATTAATCCCTTATTTAACTTTAATTTAAGTTGAATATAAATTATCATTGCACCTTTCTCTATATAGAGTTTGCTCATTTTTATGAAAATGACACTTATTCCTCAGGCAAAACGGCCGTTTTCCTACGAAGAATTATAATTCAGGGTCATTATTCTACGGGGGTCATTATTCTGCTTTACACCGGAAAAAGTTATTGCCCCCCCCCCCCCTCCCCGAAACAATTATGTCACCCTTGCATGCAAATGTTTTTGTTTAACTTCTCGCCAAAAAAGAATCCAGGGCTTTCTTGACGCACAATTCATTTTATTTCATTTTATTCAGGTAAATATATCACAGAATGCCATGGTTACACATATAAAATATATCAAATAAAAAAACGGGGTCCTTATATAGCAGTTGATAACAACACAAATGTACTACAAATTTACATAAAGACTTTAGGCAGGATACTGAAAAGGATTATAGCATATATAATACTTTAAAAAGGACATGTTTCTTAATTATTTTTGCAACTTAAAAGTAATAACAATGAATAATATAACAAGGGCCAGTTGGCATTAATGGTCACCTGAGTAGCATATAACCCATACACAAACTTGTCGAGGAGTCTCATATATGCATTCAAATAATTAGGTTTCATACTGGAGTAGAAAAATTAAAAATTTGTAATGACGACCACCTCCCTGCCTGAAATCTTTCAAAAAGAACTGAGAAACCTAAAATTTTTGCGAAAAACTTAAAGATCTGCAGGCATATTCACGAAACTTTCCTAAGATATGACCTAAGTGTGTTCCTAAGATATGACTTAGGAAAAAAGTTAGGAACATCCTAAGATCAACTTAGGACACGTCTTAAGATGTAGCTCGACGGTAACTTAGGAACATCTTAAGTTATGATATCCTAACCTTCTTCAACCATTCTTATTTTTCACATTTATTCATTCAGATCGAATTTGAGAGACTTGTGTAGGGATGAATCATTAAACATTTTGCCAGAAAATTGTACGTCTCGGTAGTTAACACAATAGGCCTAAAACCAGTAATTTTTATGTATACATTTTAAAAATTTACATTTACTTTAACAAATATCAGTGACCAATAACAATTTAGTTTGTTTTTTGGTTTTTTTATATATCACACGCCCCCAAAAATTCAAATAAATGTTCTTTTTTTTTTAAAGAAAATATGTATCAGGACAGAATTGGCTTACAGGCAGATAATCATGTAAACAACACGTGTGTATTGTCATTAGATAATTAACATTTGAGAATCTTGTCATTCAAGTATTTGTAATATACATAAACTCGCGATTTTCATATATAGAATTTGCAACGTTACATGAGGAAACACATGTACCCTTACATAACAGCCAATTTCCCTTTAATCTGCAATATATAGAATGCACGAACATGTTAAATAAGAAATAAGTTGTAATATATTTTGAAAATATATAAATACAGTTCATTCAACAATACAATTTTTTTTAAAGATAGTTTTTTTTCAGACTAAAGTGATAAAAATTAGGATTGATCACGCATGGCTTATATAACCCGATGTAAATTTACTTTTTAGCAAAGGACATTTAAATAATTATTATCAAAAATTATTAAAATCAAAACGATGAATGTAACGCATTAAGTGTACAGTGTAGATAAAAAAAAATAAGTGAATAATTTTTATTCGTCAAACAGAGATAGTATTTGCAAAAAAAATTCTTAAAAAATTGTCGGCTCCCAGGCAGGCATGTAGTAATGGGTAAGTGGTGAGAGTTCGGGGTCCCCCTCTACGTCATTTTGTTAAAATGAACACACATGATAGAATAAATGACTATGCCCCCCCCCCCCCCCTCTCGGATTAGGAATTTGATGTTTGTCGGAAATGCTGGAACTGTGAAAAATATTGCTTTATTATACCGGTCTTAAGAAGAGGCTTCACAACATCCCAATATCCCAAAAAACGTGATTTTATAGCTTTAGGATGGTCTTAGGACAAGGAAGGTGATGTCCTAAAGTTAGGACAAAGTTACGGCGTTCCCTAAGTTTAGGAGAGCTTCGAGAAACAGACTTAAGACTAAGACGTATCCTAAGATGTACTTAGGACACACCATAGTCCTAAGATACCTTCGTGAACATGCCTGCTGGTCTACAAAATCAGTTTTCCGTTCATGTGTGTGGGTGTAAAGAGGATAATTTTTCACAATTTTGGTAGAGGGCTTCATGGACATTATAAACAGGAATTTAGTTTTTCACAAATATATATGGAAGTAGAGAAGAAGATTTTCTAACATTTAATACATTTTTACTATATGGACATATTGGCCCCACCCTAGAGCCTGAACCCCTGACCCAGGGGTCATGAATTTCACAATTTTAGTAGAGGGCTTCATGGACAACATAACTGTGCAACCAGTTCTTTCCTCACATGTGTGAGAGTAGAGAGGAAGATTTTTGAAAATTTGGATTTTTTGCATATTTGGCAACACATGTGGCGCCCTGGGGGTGGTCGAGCCATGAATTTTATAATTTAGATTCTTCTTACTATATATATATATATATATATATATATATATATATATATATATATATATATATATATATATATATATATATATATATATATATATATATTCTGTTATATAACATTTTTGAATAAGTTTTCTCGTTATGTCACAAATGAGATAATTTTATTACTATGCCCTGAAAATTGCTGAATCACACCGGAAACAGTTATACTGCCCTCCCGGAAACAGTTATATTTCACAGGAAATAGTTATATTGCCCTCCCGAAACTGTAATATAACCATCGCGTGCAAGAATTCTGCATATTAATTACGTATATACGTTGGGTTCGAAATTCAACGAGCCAGTTGCTAAGCAAACGTAAACAGATCCGCGAATTTTAAACATGTCTGGCCAACGTCTGCGGTTTGTTCATCTAAATTGAGAGGAACTTGATAGTTTAATTGATGAAAAAAATTCGGCAAATACGACAAAAGTGATGAACTCAAGTGTGAGTGTTTTGAAAACATTTTGTAATGAATTCGGAACGAATGTTATGGAATTGTATACCACACCCAAGGCAGAGTTGCAAGAATTTTTTAAGTCATTTTACGCTGGATTGAGAAATTCAGACGGGGAAACGTACGCAAAGAGAGACATGATCTCAATCAGGTATGGACTTCAGAAGCATTTCCTAAAAAATAATTGACATCGTAAACGATCCCGATTTCAAAGAGGCAAACAACGTATTTCTTGCCCTGTGTACAAAAAAAAGGAAGGCAAAGGCGCTGTGGTGCACAAGGATCCCATAAGTAGACCATATCTTCAAAAACTGTATTCTTCATTCGACTTAAAGGCAGCTGAAGGACTACAAAACAAAGTGTTTGTTGACTATATGTTGTATTTCTGCAACAGAGGAAGGGAGAACCTTAGAGAACTACGGATTAGCGACTTTTTCACTGGTACGGATGCTGAATGCAGACGATTTGTGTATATGGCAAGGGATCATGCGACGAAAAACCACAGAAATGACGAAAACCAGAGTCAAGATGGGAGAATGTACGAATTTAAAGACAGTATTCTTTGTCCTTATTGATCGTTTCTGTCCTATATCAACAAGCTGAATCAAGATCTTGATGTGCTTTGGCAGAGACCAAGTAAAGGAAATGAACTGAAGTATGATAAAATTGCTGTCGGAAAAAATACGCTTGGGGACAAAATGAATAATCTTTCCAAAAAAGCCGGACTTTTAAAGATATATACGAACCACTGTCTGCGCGCAACGTCTATCACAGAATTAGATAGATCGGGATTTGAAGCTCGACATATCATGTCCATGTCTGGCCATCAGTCTGAAAGTAGTATCCGAAGTTATTCAGCTCATGTTGATGATAAGAAAAAGCTAGACATGGCAATGTCAATTTCAAAGGTAATAACTGGAGATTCTATTCATGGTATGTAGTTTTAATACTTGTATTGAGTTTATTTATTATGGAAAAAAAATTGATGAAATGTATTAATGACACAGCAATTCCCTTATAAAGCAACTATTTTCAGTTTTACAGCTGAAAACAGCGCCGCCACTTTACGCACAGGTAGCAAATCTTCCTCTGCCATGTCACCTCTGCAAGATGACGATGTAGCTGATTCCCACTTTCAAGGTAAAGAACTGAACCACAAATTGTTTATCTTCGATATTTAATTTTTCTGTGGTACATGTAACTTGGGATAATGTTATCTTCAAACGGATAATTATGGATTTTCTTGAAATCACAGATTCACAGGAACGAAGGCTTCTAGAAACATTCGTTACACATGAAACAAGAACAACAAACCTCAACATGTATCAGGAAAAAGAAAACCGCCCTGCAATGATTCAGCCAGCCCCAATTATGCATATCAACAACAGCAGTGTTAATGTACACTATCATTATTATTGATTAAGAATCACCGATCAGTGTATTACTTGACGTTTTACATGGTACATTGACTAAATATGATGTGTCATTAAATACTTTTGTGAACTAAATAAATATGTTGATAACCCTAGTTTGATTTGTTTTAAAATTTTATATAACATATATTACATGTATTCTCGGGCGACAATACCAGAATATTTGTCCCTCGGTGACAGGAAAGCCCTGGAGTGTTATGTCGCCCTCTGCCTTCGGCATTGGGCGACATAACACTCCAGGGCTTTCCTGTCACCTCGGGGCAAATATTCTGGTATGTCGCCCGTGAAGCCATGTAATATATGTATAATGTCGCTCTCGAAATCATGTAATCAATGTACAGTAGCTGCCACGAAAAACACGTATAATTGTGCTTACTTGAAGTTTTCGTTTCAGAGTAAATTACACAGTTGACGATTTGAAATGATCAAACATACTAATTATTTTAAGAAGATTGAGCTTTTACTCGCTATTGGACACCACCCCCGATAATATTACTGTTGAATTTGAAGTTATATTCGATGTCATTATATTTATTAAAGAGACGAAAGGCCGCTAAAACGAGAGTAGATGCAATTCATTTTTTTCTTTTATTTTTACCGTATATCTGATAATTTTCGCAATGATCTAATTTTCGTTTTTTTCGCGATGTCTTTAAATTGCAAATTTTTAAATACGCAGAAATTATACTCTCTAATTTTTTCTATAAGAAACTTTTTAAATTGCAAAAATGACTTGCGCAAATTCAAAATGCTACACATTTTCCCAAATTTCGCAAATTTTTTGAAATATCAAATTCTTCCCCTTTCTCATTGTAACTCTATCGGATGTTATTTAAACAAAGGACATAAAACTCTTTTAACTCTCCCTCCCCCTTACATTGTTCGACCCCTGTTTAAACATCGTTTTCGATATAGAACTTTTCTGGGTTAATATGCATAGATTAGTTCTGTATTCGTTTATGATTATTCGCTGAAAATGCCTAATAGCGAATATAGCAAGTGATAGATGAATTTAGGTTTAGACAAGTACAGGAACAAACAATAAATCTTGCTCTGGCATGCGACATAAACAAAGGAGTTCAGCGTTTCATAAGCACCACGGGCCCTGGAAGTTATTGTAAATATATTGCATGTGCATGTATAAAAAAGTAAGGGTAGGACACTCTTTTTGGGGCGAAATTGGGTTTGACGAAGTCTGGGCGTTCCTCAAACGAAATTTCGCGATAAATCGTTCAAGTATACTTTACTTACGACATATGTATACATTCGTTCCGCTCCAATGCTGTTACGTCGAAGAAAAAGGTGTTTTTATACATCCAAGTGCCTAAGAATTTCGCTAGATTGGTTTTCATCCGGTTTAATCGCAGTGAATCGAAAGATAAGTTCTGATTGGTTAATAATAAAATAAATCTGCTCGTCAATAAGGTGGCGAAACTGATAACAATTTATGGTGAGTATGTATCAGATGTTTGAAAGGAGTTATGTATATAGATACTGGGTAGTGGCCTTTCAACAATGAAATGCGAGAATAATGAAGAAGATTGACAAATATCGATAAGAAATTAAAGAATTTATTTCATTATTGACCAATCAGAACTTACCTTTCAATTTACCTTTCGATTCACTGCGATTAAACCGGATGTAAACCAGTCTAGCGAAATTCTTAGGCACCTGGATGTATAAAAACACCTTTTTCTTCGACGTAACAGCATTGGAGCGGAACGAATGTATACATATGTCGTAAGTAAAGTATACTTGAACGATTTATCGCGAAATTTCGTTTGAGGAACGCCCAGACTTCGTCAAACTCAATTTCGCCCCAAAAAGAGTGTCCTACCCTTACTTTTTTATACATGCACATGCAATATATTTACAATAACTTCCAGGGCCCGTGATAAGCACAGAGCCAAATGCCTGAGATACGAGGGAAAATAGTTCGATATGAAATTGTGTGTTTATGATTACAGAAGGAAAAATAAATAGGGACACAGGTAATGAATAATTTTATGAACAAAGGTGTGCATAACAGTTACTCTGTTTTAACAAGGGCACCGCTAAGCGGAGCATCCCCTCGCCACATGAGATATTGTGTGTAGGGGTGTATTATTTAGGAATATATAGTTATGTTAATGAGAAGACCACATTCTACTATCCCTACATTACTGCAAAAACTAAATTTTCTTTACCTGTACTCGATCTAAATCCAAAAAATATCAAGTTGTTGATTTGAACTGCTTACTTTTACTTTGGTTTCAAAGATTGATAACTCCTTCTCAGAAAGTTCGATTGATAACTCGTATACAAAGTTGGTTATGACATTGATTTAATGAAATAATAATTTGTAATAGTATTAATGGTTTTGAAAGGCATATGTACGAAAGCCGAGAAGGATCATTCGAGATTCGAGATTCAAAATACGAGATTCGAAATACGAGATTTGAGATTCGAAATTCGAGATTCAATATTTAAATTAACCAATTAAATCATGGATCTGAAACCTGTATCCTAGCAACATCAAACTGTTTTAAATAAAGATCATTCGTACATGCTCTTTCCTACAAATAAATGTCTTAATAGCTCTTATATTGTGGTTATAAAATGGTTAAATTAACATTGATAAATTGACCCCACACAGGATAAACAGTTAAATTAGTGATAACACTGTGTGCTTTGCAAATCTATGTGATTTTGTTTGTCCTGTATGTATTTCCCCCCCGAACCATTTTAACCCGTTGTGTATTCGCCCCAACTGTGTAAAAATCGGCTCGCGAAAAAAGATCTGTTTAATCTAAATAATAAAAACTGAGTGTGGTTTTAGCTATGAAACGAAATTCAATGAAATAATCGATATGTCAAAATATAGGTTATCATAAAGTTTTAAACCATAGAAGATTTAATGATTTACAACCTCAACGACAACAATCCAGATAGGAATAGGAGAGAGAGAGAGAGAGAGAGAGAGACAGACAGACAGACAGACAGACAGACAGACAGACAGACAGACACAGACAGACAGACAGAGAGTTTTGTAGTGTCAAATTCAGTTTTGATTTAGAATTTGAAATTAATTTGATTTGTTACAAGCATATATAGACAATAATTAAGCCTCTAAAAGGAGAAAAGAGAGGAGGGCAGACCAACTAGCAAGCTATAATTTTACATCGACTCTCTCTCTCTCTCTCTTCCTCTCTCTCTCTCTCTCTCTCTCTCTCTCTCTCTCTCTCTCTCTCTCTCTCTCATCACCTAGCATTTCCTTTTCCGTGAGGGGGTTTGGGGTATTTGTGATGTCTTACATTAGCTAGCGAAAATGATAAAAAAAAAACATGAAATGTTCTTTAAATTGTGTGCGGATGATGTACATCAATAATCTGTTTTCAGTATATACAGTTCAAGGGGGGGGGGGGGGGTGGGGGCTTTATAGTCCTAATTAGTTTGCCAGTTATTCTGTCCCCACTTTGTTTTCTCTTCGTTTTCCAGGTTTTTTTTATTTGGCTCGGCAAATTAATATAAAACTTTCTGTGTAGCTCCGTAACGATGCACTGTAGATAAATTATGAGTAGTTTTACTTTTGATAAACAGGTACATATCCGTACTTGATTTTTAATTTGACTCTTATAACCGGATTTAATATTCCAATAAATATAGGGTAGGAAGAGTAGACGGGACTTTTTTGCACATATCCTACTGTACCATTCATTCAACACAGGTATTAGCACTCATCGAGTTCGATTTGCTTTCCTTTTTTTCATCCACTGGATTTAAAGCTATTAATTTTTGAAAATATTTTGAATTTATGGCCTGATTATATATAAATTAGAGCTGCGCTGGTGCATCTATTTACCCAAATGGACCAAAATATAACCAAATGAATCTACAAATTTTGACATGATTAGTTTTAAACGTACGACTCTTTTTCAATTCTAATCGGGTATGTCCTTTAGAAAAATCTTGAACCACACACATTTTAGCAAATAAAACGACAATTGTTTCATTTTTTTATGGGGAGGGAGGTGGTGCCGGTAAAGGACCTGTATTGCTTGTGGCAGTTGTTCTATACTCTCATTTGTTATAATAGGTAATACTACATACTGATATAAAATGAAAGTTTCCAATTACACTGTACATAGCTTCTATCATGCATTTTGACCCGTGCGATAGTTTAAAACAATTTTCAAAGCATTTAATGTAATTCAACCGATCATTTTTGAAATTTAATTTTCTGAATCCCCGCCTGATACGTCCGCCTTCTTGTATATTAGAATTACATGTACGTTGACCATATGTACACATTAACTTAATCGGCTATGTTATGGGACGATAACATTTTTTATCAATGTTTTTGCAGGATAGGTAACAAATAACAGCCTATTTGTGGGTTTTTGCACTGATTATTTGAGATAATTTGCCGCCATCTTTTATGCATTCCACACACTACTCACAGTTTCTTTATTTGGTGTTCTGTGTGTATGGCGACAAATTGGTAAATTTGCACCACTCACACCTTGTAGCTTCATCCTGATTACATTTTATCTGGCTAAGTGTAATGTAGTAGTATATTAAATACACATAACTTTGTTTGCAGTGCTCATTTACATCTTTAGAGATTTACTTACCAAAAAAGTAAACATTTGTATGACTTATATGTAATTATTGTCAATTTTGGTGCGGGGGGGGGGGGGGGGGTAGGAAACTACAGAGAAACTTAACTTGGCTGTGAAACATATGCTTTTATTCTTTCTTGTTGATATATCAATAAATGAATTATAACAAAATACATGTACAACAATTAATTTTGAAATATTCATGCACAAACAATTTTTTAAAAAACTTTTACTGTTTTCTGCACAAAAAATCGGCAATGTGAACAAATTGGCACCCTATCATCCCTACCTTTAATTGTAGAGAGTAGGTATCCTTCTATATTGAAAACAATTCCAAAAGTAAGACTCATAATAAGTTGTTTACTGAGGAAAAGGAAAAAAATTGTATTTATTAATAATTCCGTATGATGTGATAATATCTCAATGATTTGTTTATAATCATAGTACTAGTGTATCACTGTATGCATACATAAAAACGATATATAAGTAATGCTTATATTTATTAGTGAACCAGGACAGATTATTTATATTTAGATTATTTAGATACATGTACTAATCTTCATGCGGGGATCTAGAAAGGAGGGGGTCAGGGGATCTGGACCCCCTCCTCGGGAAAATTGGAGCTTATTAAATTAACATTTTTTTAAAAATTGGCCTAGGACCCCCTACAGAAAAAATTAGCTACGCTTATGAAGTTCTCTACCATAACCGCATTTTTATACAAAAAGGGTGAATAAACCCGGGTTTTAAATTATTACTGGTGGTGAAATACCCCAGGGTTCAAACGCATCAGGTGGAAATGCACCAGGGCAAACAAAATCACTTAGATCCGCGAAGCACACTGCATTATTACTAGTCTACTTAGATATTCTGTGTAAAAGTAAATACAAATAATTATTTAGTTAGGTAGGGAGAAGTGAACATAGCATTTATTTGTATATAAGAGCATGTACGAATGATCTTTATTTAGAACAGTTTGATGTTGCTAGGATACAGGTTTCAGATCCATGATTTGATTGGTTAATTTAGATATTGAATCTCGAATTTCGAATTTCGAATCTCGTATTTCGAATCTCGTATTTTGAATCTCGAATCTCGAATGATCCTTCTCGGCTTTCGTACATATGTATTTTTAGCTCACCGAGACGAAGTCAGGGGGAGCTTATGCTATACCCTCGGCGTCGGCGTCAGCGTCCGGACCTGGTCAAAGTTTTTGTTGCAGGTCCTGAAACTAAGTTATTACTTGTCCTATCTTCACCAAACTTGCATTGATGATGCATCTGGACCTACTTATGGACTTGAAAGACTTGGATGCTGAATCTGAGTCCTAAATTTTAGATGCTGGAGGAGGTTAAGGTTGTTGGACCAGGTTAAAGTTTTTGTTGCAGGTGCCCTTTGATAGCAATATCTAAGTTACTGCAGGTCCGTACTTCACCAAACTTGCATGGATGGTGTGTCTTATGATACTGATGCACCAGACAGACTTGATTGCTGAATCTGAGCTATAGGTTTCGGATGCTGGAGGAGGTTAAGGTTTTTGGAGCAGGTTAAAGTTTTTGTTGCAGGTGCCCTTTGATAGCAATATCTAAGTTCTGCTGGTCCGTACTTCACCAAACTTGCATTGATGGTGTGTCTTATTAAACTGGTGCACCAGGCAGGCTAAGAAGCTGAATCTGAGCTATAAGTTACAGATGCTGAAGGAGGTTATGGTTTTTAGAGCTGGTTAAAGTTTTTGTTGCAGGTGCCCTCTGATGATTATATCTTAGTTACTACTTGTCCTAACTTCACCAGACTTCCATGGATGGTGCGTCTCATGATACTGATGCACCAGACAGGCTTGAATGCTGAATCTGAGCCATAGGTTTCGGATGCTGGAGGAGGTTAAGGTTTTTAGAGCTGGTTAAAGTTTTTGAAACAGGTGCCCTCTGATGATTATATCTTAGTTATTACTTGTCCTAACTTCACCAGACTTCCATGGATGGTGCGTCTTATGACACTGATGCACCTGACGGGCTTGAATGCTGAGTCTGAGCCATAGGTTTCAGATATTTGATATGATTAAGTTTTTGGAACAGGTCACATGTTTAATAGATAATAGTACTATTTCAAACTTGCATAGTTGATTAAACTGTAATATGAATTAATCACAGAGGAAGCTTTAGATGCAGAGCTTGATCTCCATTATCAAGGATGCTAAAAAATATATCTTAGTTATTACAGGTCCTAATTTTACCAAACTTGAATGGATGGTGTGTCTTATGTAACAGATGCACCGGAAAGGCATGGATGTTGAATCTGAGGAGGTTGCGGATGCTTGAGCAGGTTAAGGTTTTCATTGCTAGTGCCCTCTGAAGATGATATCTTAGTTATTACTGGTCTAAACTTCACCAAACTTGCATGGAGATGTGTCTTAATTATGTATACTGATGCACCTGACAGGCTTGAATGCTGAATCTGAGCCATAGGTTTCGGATGCTGGGTGAGGTTTAGTTTTTTTGGAACAGGTCACATGTTTTATAGATGAAAGCTTGCATAGTTGATTTAACTATATTATAAATGAAACGCAGATGTTGCATCAGATGCAGAGCCTGATCTCCATTATCAAGGATGCTAAAGAAATCTCCTACCTCACTCAAACCTGCTCAATAGATAGATGTGTTTGTTGATAAATGATATACCATGATTCCTATGATATAGTTTGTATGATATGAAACAATATTGTTTGATATGATACAATATGATACCATATGTAATAAAATAAAAAATTATATGATACGATATGAAATTGTTTCAATCTTTTTCAATAATATGATACTGTAATTATATATAATATCGTATCATACGATATTGTATAATATTATATTGGTTTATAATATGATATATTATCACATCACATGAAATTGTATTGTATGATTTTGTAAAATATATTATTGTATCATATGATACAATATGTATAATATAATGTTGTATTATATTTTTTACTTTATCACATAATATTGTATCATTTGATATGATACAATGTTGTATCAAATTATATTGTATCATATGATACAATATCATATTATGTTTCAAAAATGATACAGTATCATACAATGTCATACTATAATATACAACATAATATCATATGTTTCAATGTTATGCTGTATTATGTAATATGATATTGTAATATAATGCTATATTGTTTTTTATATTATGATATCGTATTATGTGATCAAATACAATAACGTATAACACAATACAATGTCATATCATACGTTACAATATCATATCTCATCATTGTTTTTTATGGTATTTTATTGTATTATATGATATATGTTGTAAATATGATAGGATGCAATATTTAATTTTATATTATTGTATTGACTAACATATGAACATATGATTATCATACAATTTTTTAACAGATGATATACCATATTGTGTCAAAACAGAATCTATGAATATCCAAGATCATAAAGTATGATTTTCATTTAATATGATAAAGGTGCTCTCATAAAGGTGAAGTCTCATAAGGGTGATGTCTCGTCTCGGTGAGCTTTGTAATCTGTGATTACCTATGTTTTATTTGTTATTTTACAGAAGTGTATACAAGTACTGTATATGATGTATACCGGGCTTTGTATGTGACATTCATGTACGACATTACCCCTTATAAATATATATTAATTGACCTCCATTTATGATAACTGTAATTAAATGGTCTATAGATTGTACTCTTACATACACGTATTCTTGATTTTTAGACATAATATTTTTAAAACCCGAGGTGAGGAAATATTTTGAGAATGAATCGCAAATGTAAATAAAACTTTTATTCATTGGACTTAACGTATGCACGTACATAATTAGATTTCAACACCTTTAGGAATCTGAACGTACACCTGGACATAAGACACACGAGTTATGTATAAATTGTATATTCTGTGTTGGGTTTTGGGGTTTTCTCAAGGTGAAAAAACAATAGACTTTAATTATATATACCCAACTGAATAAAACTATGTCTATATAAACTAAGTAGCAATATTCCGCCCGATATAGCAAAGGTAGTTGAGTGGTTTTTTTCTAACTAACATGTATTTAGCAGATTTAGAATTAGATCTAAAAATATTTGAAAAAAAAATGCACATCAGAAACTGATAATAGAATTAAATAATGTATTATAATTTATTTTATATTTTTGATGTCAAAATAACATTTTTAATAAGTCTGCATAATAAATGAAAATGTATACTTGTAACTTCAGCTTGAATATAAGTATCAATTGCATGCGCGGATCTAGAGGGGGGGGGGGGGGGGGTCGGGGGGGGGGGGGGGGTCCCGACCCCCCCCCCCCTGGAAAATGAAAAATTATTAAATTTACATAGTAAAATTATCGCGAAAATATGCCTCGGACCCCCCCTGGCAAACCCAATTATCCTTCGGACCCCCCCTGGAAAAAATTTCTGGATCCGCGCATGAATTGGTTATACAAATGTACTTAACAACATAACTATTTTGATGATTAAAATTCTTTTTTAATTTTCTCATCGAGTTCTTTTACTTATCAATATGTTTACGTTAAAACTGGGATGAATTCATAAATACGTATTATTTCCCTTTTATCTCCGACTACCACCATATTAGTTGTCGATTTCTATTCTTAGGCTCATCGCTACACAGCCTCTTTATAAGGCCAAGAGCATCATTCATTCTTCATCGCATTCAGGTATTTCATACACCCGAACACTCTACCTTGGACGAAAAGACGTATTTAGACGCGTTTTGAACAAAAATGTTAGACAACCACTGCACTGGCAAGGGATATCCAACGACGAACGACGAAACAAGACAATGAAACTTAAGAAGAGATACTTTAAAAATCTTCGGTAATTGCAGTTATGACATTGCATACCACACACTGTGGCTGATCGAGCAATGTCAATGATCGCATGGATTTTAGAAACGGTGCGTTTAATTTTGTAGAAACCGATGGAAACGATGTTACGCTGTTACTTTGTTGGATTTACTATCATTTACTAGTAGCTACTGTGTTGGATGTCGTGCCGCCGAGGTTTTCAAAAAGATGCAGACGTTATGCACTCTGCATTGCATGAATGAACGACACACGTGTTCAGTGTGCATGCGAAGTAAGGCAGCACTATCTGTACAATATGATAAGGATCCCTTGAAAATTATTTCGAAGAATGAATATTTCTAGTTTATTATTGACTGCTGTTTCCTTTTTTCTTCATTACAAATATTTTACTACAATGTGTAGTTTATGCATTTAGAAGTCCGTGCAACCTGATAAATGCCTCGATTGGAAAGCAACCGACCGTGACTTTCTCAAACGGTATATATACCCCAGTGGCAGTATAGAGGAACGATCGAAAATAATATGGCGACCAAATACTTTTTATGAAATAATGTCAGCTTTCATGTGTCAATTCGTAGACTAATACCTTATTGATTTTTTTAATTTAACAGGAATTCATCGCCAATTCAGATTCAACAACTCCAGTGACGAACATTCTACCCTCCCCAATAATTGCTCAGTATATCCGTGTGTACCCTACGGAGTGCTTTAAATATTGCTGTCTTCGTTTTGATGTCATTGGTTGTGAAGGTAAAGTTATTGGAAAAATGTATCAGTCATTTTAATCAGTACTTTGAAATATCATGCGCTTTAGGAAAGAGTCAATGTGCATTGAATTGGGGATAGAGCCAACATGCTTAAAAACAAATCAAAGTCCGTTTATACGGTGATTTTTGACTTTTTCTATCTAAAATCTTCATTATTTCAATTGTGTCCAAAAATGTGTCCATCCTTGGTTAGCTCAATGGGTTATTTAATACAATATGCATGTAGTACTAAAATATCCAAATAAGTAAAAATCAACTTTAGATCTGTTACAACAAACTTTGGGGGGAAAATACTCTTAGAACACTTGTTTTCAGTGTTTTAATTCTGGGTTCAAGTCAACGCATTTTGTAAAAAAAAAAAATGTTGCTTCAGGTCGTTTATATCGTCGATGGTAATGTTCTTTGAAAAAACAAATTTTTAGAGTTTGGTTTTAAAAAATACTCAAAACGTTTATATAAAAATGACCTGTAGTGATAACAGACAGTGTTTAAAATTAAACGTCCAAAGAAAAATACAAAGCAGGAGTAGAGCAAACAATAACGTTTAAAAAAATAAGATGTAGGCTCATGTACCATGGAGGAGTGAATATCTTCTGCTATCTGGTTACAACCGCCACGTGCTCTTTGGCGTAATAGAGAAAAACCAGGAAGAATTCACAGACAATTAGGTGCCTAATTATGGTCTGACAGTAAGTAGAAAAAACGTCGGTCAGCATGCGACTTAGTGGAAGATTGTATTTACTGACAAGTTCGTTGTATCGACTACCAAAAAAAAATCAATTGAGACTGTTGATAGTCAGTACTTTTTCCGTTTTTAATAATGGGATATTTCTGCCCCATGTATGCAAGCTATTTTTCTAACAAAATTGTCTATTGCAGATTTCTAAGTCACCTAATTTTATGAACTATATCTATTGATTTTTTCATAGTACACATACATAAGTAAACAGTGATGCACAACACAAACCATTATCAACCCCTAGTCTTTACTTACTACTAGTTATTCTACTCCATCGAGTACAACAAACACAATTTGTCTTCTCCAGCTTCTCTCACTACTCCTGACGCCACCACTGCTTTGTTCTCCCTGACGACACCCAACAGTTCTACGAGTGCATTAACCACCAGAACCACTAGACTTGAGTCGATTTCATTCAACAGTTCTCAAGATGGTGCATGTCAATGCACCTGTACCAAGGCTAATGGTTCCTTGACAGCACTGGAATTGAAGACAAAAATAGAAGCAGTCGTACAAAATTTATCAGTTAAGAAAGAGAAGACATCAAAATACATAAGAAGCAAGACATCGGCCCAGGACTCAAGACCAGAGGTGGTATATGTTGGATCTGTGGCCATAGTAATATTGAGTCTGATCGCCAGTCTCGTTGTTTTGCCCGATCTGTATGCTATGCTTCGATTTTTCTATTCAATGCTGAAAAGAAAACAAAAGATAAATATTGCAGATTTCTAAGTCACCTGAATCGATAGGATAAGGGAACAGAAAATTGTGAGATGCATAGCCATACCACCTAAGGTCTTCATGAGTTTGGACAACATACACCAAAAAGGCTAGATTTTCAAAAATCTGCTCTACTCCAACACATATAAGAAAGCAAAAAATTAAATGCATTGTTATGATGTCGATAAAGCCATGTACATGAGACCTTATAACGAATTTGTGAATGGTTATGGTGTCTATGAGACCCTCTACCTAAATTAGGAAGTTTATGACCCATTTTTCAGGGCCTTTGGGTATGGTGATATGGCCACATAGAAAATATATATTAGAATTTATAAGATTTTATTTTGTACTTTAACAGTTGCGGGCGATAAACTAATTGTATTGTTTTCATGTCCAAAGTGTACTAATTTTAAATTGTGAATTTCATTGCAATGAGACAGAAGTTAAGACTTTTTTGGGGTGATGCAAATATGGTCATATAACCGTATAGTGGACCTGTATCTTTTGTTATGGTAATTGCTGGTTGTTTTCTGATTAAAAGAAGACGGTACATTTTCTCTCAATGTTTGCCCTAAAATTCAAAAGTTGTTTAAACCTCATAATAATACAAATATGCCATCTTGAACATGTGTGTATATTAAGTATCAAGTTATACACTTTTATCTTGTTTGAAAAAATAATTATGACTTCAAAATTTTGGCATATTTCTAAGAGATTTGGTCTAAAATGATAAAAAAAAATTGCACATTTTCTCATAGTCTTATGAAAAGCAAAATGTGTCCGCAGCCGTCTCCACAATTAAATTTGTTTATTTTTGTGATATTACATGATAAAGTTATTATGCGAGTTTCATCGTGGGCGACAGCTGCGGACATATTTTTTTTTATTCAAAAACTACTAAGGAACTAGTGTATTCTGTTTATTTTTATAAAAAACTACGGGAAAATACACTGTCTGTGACGTCACAACTAACATTGAAAAAGATTAATTAGGTAACAATTTATAGATTTTTAATTTATTGGTATTCCTGTGTTAAAAAAAGTTACATTACAATTTCCTGTGATATTTTAAAACATTAATCTAAAACATGGCAAAATATGAAAAACTGTTTCTAGTTCTTTATATTTTTAATTCCATCTTAAAAACTACAAGATTAATTGTTATTTCGAAATATTGAATTAAATATGTGTTGTTCTATTTGTTATTTCTATGTTCTAAAATCTACTTTCTTTTTATGCAGTGTATGCTTGTTGAAATAAAACACATGCAAGTTGTTGACATTATAAATGATACTGTGAATATTTTGAATGATTGACAATTAAATGCCTGTTAACAATTTTAAAGCCTCAGATTTGAGGCTGAGTATTGACTTGAATAACGTTGGTGACGGCGGGGCCTGTACTCGGCCTCGTTAATGTTAAAATACCTTCGTTGTTAGCGTTCTATATATAATTAACTACCATACACATGTAGTTAATTACGAAATTCGTTTAGCAGTTTTTTTTCTAACGCATGTAAAGCGCACATGTACGACATTATTCTGTATTTTTTTTCTGCCGTGCCTGTTATAAATAGAATTTTGCAAACATCTAAGATTTTTCTTCTAAGAAAATCTATTAGAGTTTTAAATTAATGCCATCTTCGATATTGCTTTAAAATTGAACATTTTTTAAAATACTGTTTACAGAAATTTTTTTGTGTTTAACTCATTTGAGCTAACGTTTACTTAGATAGTTTAAATTATTAATGACTGGGCATTGAGCTCTAGCGATATATGTTTGTGTTATTTATACTATAAGGTTTTTCATTTGCACAGTTTAAGAAGATTTCGCATAGTATATTTAAGCATTGAATCATTATTTTTGAACGATAGTCTCATAACTGCAGCGGTGTGTGCATACATATTGAGTAACGCGCTAATGCTTATACTTTTATTCTTGTCATGTCTGCAAATGTGATTTTTATCTTAAAAATCCTATTTTATTTAAAGTGTAAGTTTGTACAAATGGAAAAGCCACTGTAACAGCCACAAGCGTTAATTTTGATTTTCGCTTGTGACGTTGCATTTTACAGAATTCAATGTTTTTGATGTCTTAATAAACTCGACTTGTTAACTTTTCGGTTTAATTTTTACAATGGAAAAAGGATATTGAGCTTGACCAACTTGTGTCTTGTTTTAATTAACGTTGAAATGACAGCTAACATTGACTATCTCATTGTTTAGTATTTTATTTGCACATTTTGAAAAGAGTTTGTAAAATGTATATTAAGAAATGAAAATGTAAAAACATAACATTTGTTACTAACTTTTATACATTTTTATTTACTTAAAATGAAATACGCACTACTATCATTTATCTTCGATCTGTTTTTTCATGCTGTGAAATTTATAATAACGTCCATGTTATCAAGGGGCAATAATTTAGAATCTTTGAAAAATTGTTGGAACTTTTACATCCTCTAAAAACCGTTTGGTAAGAAAAGTTGAAAGTTTTGTGGAAGCTTGTCTGGTTGTAAAGAATTATTTAAAATTGTAGATTAAAGCTTGTGATCTGCTTTTTCATGCGGTAAAATATAGAATAACGTCCGTGTTATCAAAGGGCGATAATTTAGAATCTTCTAACAAGAGGCCAAAGGGCCACATCGCTCACCTGAGCAACAATTGCCTTAATTCTGATCAAATTAGCATTACAGTATCAAAATATCTTGACAACTAAGTTCAATAGATCTTGCTTAAAAAAAATTGAAAATCTGCCTCTTTTTTTTTTGGTAAATACCAAGCCCTTTTTGTTGTTGTACCTGTAAGAAGATTTTTCTCTATTCCTATATACCCCCCCCCCCTCATTTCGTGGCCCCATATTTCTCTAGGGAATCATGGTTTCATCAAACTTAAATCTGCATAACCTGTGCTTTCACACTAAGTACTGAGTTTTGGACCGTAAACTTTCCAAGAATATTTTTAAAGATTTTCTCTATATTTTCCTATGTAAAAATTCAAACCGCCATCACGGCCCCGCCCTATCACTAGGGATTGTGATTTTGAAAACTTGAATTTACACTACCCGAGGATGCCTCTACACAAGTTTAAGCTTTTTCTGGCCAAATAGTCTTTAAAAAGAAGATTTTTAAAGATTTTCTCTATATATTCCTATGTAAAAAATTAATCCCCCATTGTGGCCTCACCATACCCCTGGACTATTATTGAAACAAACTTGAATCTATACGTTCTGGGGATGCTTCCACTCAAATTTGGGCTTTCCTTTAAAAATGTATCCCCCATTGTGGCCCCGCCCTACCCCCAGGGACCATGATTAGAACAAACTTGAATCTACATTATCTGAGTATGGTTACACGCCAATTTCAGCTTTCTTGGCCAAATAGTTTTTACATTTTCTCTATATATTCCCGTATAAAAAATTATCCCCTAATTGTGGCCCCACCCTACGCCCGGGGACCATGATTTGAACAGGTAGTGTAGATTGAAGTTTGTTCAAATCATGGTCTCCGAGAATACAGCAAGGAAGAAGTTCGAGGGACTAGAACTCACAACAACACTTTAGGTAGTTTGAAACGAGAACAAAATGGCGCAAGAAAGTAGCAGGAAGAGATTACCGTATTGTTGAATACAATTCTGTATATTAGCAGGATAACTTCTATTCATGAATTACTGATTCCTCTCCATTTTGATTTGCATGACTTTGCCCTGATTATTTACTAATTTGACTTTAATGTGTTCACCCAATATGTCCCGTATGGGTTTTAGCATTTTGGGTATCTGAATGTGAACTTGTTCGTACAAACGTATTTTGGGCATTCGTTAAGGGTATTGTTTACTCAAAGTTTGGGTTTTCAATTTCGGATTGTTATCAAGTTCATTGTCATGAGTAAAATTTGTTCTAAACACAAAAAGTATCTATGAGATGAATTATTATTGACATAACATTCGATATTTCTACTATATTATGGAATTAGGCTCAAACAAATTTAGACTTTTAACCAAACAGGAAATTCGAACTAAATTTTGTAGATTTTGTTTTCCGCTAAAACATTTTTGCAATACGTTAATATTAAAATTTGGCATATTTTCTGTTGGTTTAATTTACTTATTCATTAAGATTATTGTATGACACAAATTGCAAAAATATTGAAAAATGCTTGAAACCGATAAAAGACACCATAACTCAAAATGTTGATCATTTACCTTGTATAAATTGTATGCATATAAAAATAAGGTCAATATAAGTAGTTTAATACTATAAATGTTTTTGTATCATCATCATTCAATTTGTTGGAGCATGGATCAAAAATGGGTAGGGGTTTGAAAACTGAAAGAGAAAATTCGGACTGGAATATTTTTAAAAATTGTTTGCTGAAATTTTAATGTTTTGCATCTATTTAGTGTCACTATCACTCATAAACTGTAACAGTTACACAATTAAGAAAATCTCAATCGTAGTGTAAAAATTTATTGGATTTTTCTTGATTTTGAAAATATATTTAATGGCCATTTACACAAAAAGTAGGTTATTGACTTACTTTTTGGAAAGAAAAAAATAACACTACTATCAACGGTCTATAACAAACAATAGATCATCAGTGGATTTTATTTTCATTTTGAGTAAACGTCATCCTTTAGGACACACGAGACGTTCCTAGATTTTATATAATTTTCCTTGATATGTTATTCCTTGTTTATTAACATTTAAACAAGTTACTTTCCCAAAAGTCAATTAAATGAATATATGAGACTCCTCGTTAAGATTGTGTATGGGTTATATGCTACTCAAGTGACCGTTAAGGCCAATTGGCCTCTTGTTTGTTTACGCTCTTAACCGACCTTAGCCTCGTTTTGGATTTTGACGTGTGGCTTATGAATATTGTTTGAGAAGGGAGTATAGTCTATCCCAAGATATTTTTGCCACATATATTCTTGAATTATTCGATATATATGAATACCTCTAGGTTCAAACAATCTTCATTCAATAGTATGAACAAATTCTAAAATTTTCTTTTTGAGACGACCCCTCTTGTTTGTCAGGTTTCAATACACGGCTAAAAATAATGTCTACGCTGATTTTCCATTGCTAAAGACATGAAGTCACCCAGATGATAACGTTTAAAAAAAATTGTCCGACGTATTCTGAATGACTTCCGAATAGAGAAAAAGATGTCAGTATTCCCAATTATAAATCTCCATATGAAATCTGATTTCGTTCCTGTGGATTTTTACGAGGGAAAATGACAATGTCTGAATAGAGTTATTGTGGAAATTTTCCCTTCCATTAATTTAAATTAGACTTCTTTCATAGGTATGTGTATTTTTATAAAAATGGTCCAAATATGCAGAAAAAAATTACATAAAACTAGGATTAATCATAGGTTTTCAAGGTACGACTTACTTGGTTACTACCAATTTTACGCAAAATAATCCAAAATTGTCTCGTTTTTTTTTATCTGCGCCAATCTGATTAAACATGGTTAAAACCATATATATATATATATATATATATATATATATATATATATATATATATATATATATATATATATATATATATATATATACACAGCAAAACTCGGTTATAACGAAGTCACTGGGACCTAAGAAATTACTTCGTTATATCCGTAATTCGTTATAGCCATATAAGAAATTCATTAAATTTACATAGCTGGGGATCCAAGATGACTTCGCTATATCCGTGAATTCGCAATATCCGTGTTCGTACTAAACAAGTTTTACTGTATATATAAGCACTAAAAAAAACCAACAACACGGACAATAAAATAAAATATTGTCAAATTTTCGGGACAACCCGTCCCTTCTTCAAGACAACAAAATAAAAACTGAAAGAAGAAAAACATTTACAAAACTAGCACTAAACTAAAAACTGAATAATATACATGTATATGAAACACCGGATCGGAACGTGGCAACTACATCTTTGTAAAGCTCATAAGCCCGAGAAAGAAAAATCCCGTCCGACGCAGTGGACGGTCTGTGTAGAAGTGCTGAAAGATAACGTGAACGAATTAATTTGCTAATAAGGGGTTGCTGTTAATTAAGTTTTACTAGTAAGATAATTCGTAATGAAGGTCTGTAGGGGAGACAGGATCAGTAAAGGACTACATAAATATACGCAAAAGTGTAAAAACTAATAGGAGCTAAATAAAGAACATAAAATGGATAAAAAACGATTAAAAATAACAAAATAATGTCGAGAGCACTCCTATGAAAATCTGTTTTGGCACACAGTGTCCTTACAGATTTCACGATTTTCAGCACAGTCATCCAGGATCTTAAGGCTTGGTACCCGAGACGTAGCATCTCGACAGGCTTGTAGAAAGTCGCCAAAATCTCTCAGAGCCTGCGACTGCCCTTCTGAGACTTTGGGTCAGTTTTCTAGTCTCTTTCGAAACGCTTTCTGTATAACAAATGGGTGACCATACCGGTTTTGGAGGACTTTTCTGGCGTTTTCATATACAGAGCCGCTTCCGCTGTAGAAGAATCCGTGAATGGCCTGCAATGCTTCACCTGCAACGTATCTTTTCTGATAAAAAATCTGACTTGCTCTGGAATGCCTTAATGTTCTATCAATGCATGAAAGACTGTCTTCCATTCTACAAATCTTTGTGAATCCTGTAAACGCAGACGTCTCCGGTATGGGGAGTCTATTGAGATTCATTGAGTCGGCAAACACTCTTGCTAAAGGCTCACAGGCGTAACGACAGGTGGACGTAAGGTTGGCTCACAGGCGTGACGACAGGCGCAACGTAAGGTTGTCTCATAGGCGTGACGACGGGCACAACGGTAGGTTGGATCGTAGGCGTGACGACAGGCAAAATGGTAGGTTGGCTCGTAGGCGTGACAACAGGCGCCACAGTGGGTTGGATCGTAGGCGTGACGACAGGCAAAACGGTTGAATGGCTACTATAGTCTGTCCCAAGATATTTTTGCCGCATATTTTCTTAAATTATTCAATATTTATAAATACCTCTTGGTTCAGACGATGTTCATTCAATAGTATGAAAAAATCCCAAGATTTCCCCTTTGAAACGCCCCCTCTAGCTTGTCGGGTATCAGTACACGGCTAAAAATAAAAAGTCTACGAGGTTTTTCCATTGCCAAGGAGATGAAGACGCCCGGATGATAACGTTGAAAAATTGCGCGAGGGGTCCCGAGTATTTCCGAATGGAGAAAAGATGTCAACATTCCCCATTATAAATCTTCGTAGGAAATCTGTTTTCGTTCCTGTGAATTTTTACGAGGGAAATATGATAATGTGTGAATGAAGTTATCTTGGGAATTTTCCCTTTCATCGATTTTAATTGCACTTCAGTCACAGGTATGTGTATTTTTATTAAAAATCGTTCAAATATGCAGCATAAATATCTTGGGACAGACTATAGTGGCTCCAGCGACGTTCCCTCATCCTCGCAGCAGATCAGAGTAGGCGTGAAGTTTGGCTTCCCAAATCGCTACTGACTTCTCCACTTGTAGTTTTCTAACTTCAAGTTATTTGGCTTCAAGTAGTTGTCGTTGCTGTTCTTGCAGTGCCTGAAACTTCATTTGGTTCTCTTCCTCTCTCTTTATGGACTCAAGCTCTACCTTCTTAGATGTTAGATCTACAACAGCGTCAATATATTTGGTGGACAGTAGGGAGTCGCTCTCTGAGACACAAGATAAGGTCAAGTCACTAAATACGAATCTTGTATACATGTTGTTTCTTAGAATGAAAGCACTTTCTCCTAACCCAGAGATCTTCTTGTTTAGTGCACTGATCAAGTCCTCAGAAATAGCGACACAGGCATCAACCTTGCGAACAATGCCTTGAGGAGGAGCGACAGAAGCGCTACGAAAATGTTCAAAGGCTTGTAAGACATCTCGTTCTAACTTGGTTATATTGTCAATCATGTCACCAAGCACTTTAATTTTTCGTTTCACTCTGTCTTCATTGTTCGCCGATATTCCTTGACCATCAGCTTCCATCTGTCAAAAACAATAAACACCTCTTCTCACGTTTCGCTGCTTCTTGCTCCATGTATTACGTCATCCTGTCAGTGAGCTTACATTCAGGGCTTGCCTTTCTCTGTTTAACTTGGACCTCGTCCATATTTACTGAATGATCAGAGTCAGCATCTGGTTCTTCGTATCCTTCATTAGACGTTGTGCCATTGGCTCTCTCCTCAATACCGGGCGTTGTACCAACAAGTGTCGTTTCACAACTCACGAATGACATCTTTATGTGAAATAAAATCAAGGTCGTAATGCAGACAAGTTCTTACTGTAGCTGGCTTGGTCATCTAATCGAATCTAGTCTTTCATACTGATGAAGATTTTTATTCAATATTGGTTCTTCAACGTTAGAACTGTAAACAATACAAAATCAATTAGTAAGTACATAAGAGCCATGCATTAATTTTATTCACTAATCAATGCCAATAAATAATCAAAATCATTACTGGTAGCAAAAGACAATATTACGTTGATATTTCACTGATACATGTAAACAAACTTAGCGCTTTACCTAACTCTACTGTACAAAGGAGAATAACTCTAAGTTACAAATGACACATAATTCTAAATGTGCAACAAATAATTTCACTAGTAGCAAATTAGGTAGTAATTGCTCCAAATATAGAGATATCGTTATGTCTACATTCAATATATGCATATAAACAAGATAAAGGACGTTAACAATACAGTAGGCTTAAATATATATGCATATAATTGTAAAATACCTTGTTCTCCTGACTAAGTCGCTAAGTGATACAGCGTTTGTTTATCGTCCTCGTTACACAATGTGCACAGAGATGCTGGGCGGAAGTTACATAATACACTTAATTTTACCGGACCCAAAAAATTGAAAAATTGCCCCGCCGGAATTAATTCCGTAATATCATACATACATACATGCAATAGATAAAACTGTGAATAAAGGTTATTTTTACATTTAAAATTTTGACGAAATTAAAACATTTATATTTGTACTTAAAATATTATATCATATTGATATGCATCGTAATTGATCCAATTTCAAGATTGTCAATTATATATTAGATATTCTTAGCAAATACTATTCATTAGTTGCCAGTGGTATTCTGTATGTATAATTTTGACTTTATTGAATTTGACTTTGTTCAAACTGTAAAGTTAATGCTGTATTAAAATGCAATACTGCTTTTAAATTGCTTTAATATCAAGATTTCATAATTATGTACAGAATAACAAAAACTAAAGAAAACATGTAAAATGGTCAATGTTTCGAAACTTTTTTATCCAAATCGCATACAGTCTTCCATTATACAGGAAAGATATTTCAAATTTAAAATTCTGAAAAAATCTTTCATTACAGTCATCTACAACCTATGTGATTTTTTTGATTGATTTACACGGATTGGTAAAATAAAAAGTTTTTTTATATAGAAAACATTTCGTTTAGGGAAGTCTTTTATTGCACTTTCATGCATCAATTTTGATTGATCAACATACAACGGTGCATTATAAATGATTATTTAATACAGAAAAATCTACTGTGTTTTTATCAAAATTCAGAGAACTATTTAATTGCAATTCCCTTCACCAATTTTGATTGATTTACCTGGAATTTTACATTATGAAATGAATATTTTATACCTAAAACACATTTTTGATTTACTTGAAATTCTGAGAACTCGTTTATTGCAACTCCCTGAAACAATTAAGATTGATTTACTTGGAAAGGTACAAAGGAAAAATTTAGAAAAATTCGTTGCAATTCTTTGCATCTTTTTTGGATTAACATGGAATGGACTTCGTTCGTTGAAATCATCATCAATAATACGGACTTTATCGATTGTGGTTCATTTTAGTTAATGTTTACATACTAGTACACTTTTAAATGGATATTTTGTATATAAGGCAATGGAATGTATCTGTTCTAATTGGCCACCCATAACAATGCCCGACATTCCAGTTCTCATTCAGAATTTTAATGACATTAAACATTATTACATCAACCATAACGAACCGGAAAGATTGAACCGGAACCGGAAAAAATGACGACGATTTCATTTTTAAATTTTGATATTGTAAAAATAAGCGCTTTAGATTAAATAATAAGAACACATCCCTCGATTCATATTGGTCACATTTTGCATTATTATACTTTCATGTTAAATACTGAAATCTGATTGGTTTAGACGCAGTTGATAATCCGTTCTGTTACCCTCAGCGTTAGAAACACACTTGACAACGGGTAGCACAACGAATTGTTACATGCGCGTAAATTATGCACGTACGGTTCGCCGTAAAATTCACGTCATTTCTATCTTAAAGCAGTAAATATTTCTCTAGAATTTAGACATTCAGTATAATAAAATAAATAGTGCCTGTTTTGGAAGATAACAGTTGAAATTAACACCCCTCGCAAACCATTGTCAACCTCCGCTTCACGTCGGTTAACAACAGTTTTCGAGGGGTGTCAATTTCAACTGTTACCCTCCCAAAAAGGCACTATTTTTATAATGTTACATTCTGCGTTGATTTTAACTAAAACAATAATAAAAATTCAATTAAAACTTATGATCGCTCAAAATTTTCCAAAATGTATTATGATACATGTAACTATGAACAATACACGAGTAATGAAGACTTTACTGATACTGGTACTCTATCAGAATGTTTAAGTATGTACACCAAATTAGATACAGTTCAAATGTTTGCTTCCTTTAATCATCTCCTTCTCTCAAGTCATATTACACTAATCATACAGTGTATAATACTTTTTCCGTACCATATAAAGATACTCGAGGACCATTTATCAGCTATATGAGTGAAACTGGCATTAAATATATATACATTTCTTTTTCACATAATACATATTACACAGTCTTCCATTATACAGGAAAGATATTTCAAATTTAAAATTCTGAAAAAATCTTTCATTACAGTCATCTACAACCTATGTGATTTTTTTGATTGATTTACACGGATTGGTAAAATAAAAAGTTTTTTATATAGAAAACATTTCGTTTAGGGAAGTCTTTTATTGCACTTTCATGAATCAATTTTGATTGATCAACATAAAACGGTGCATTATAAATGAATATTTAATACAGAAAAATATACTGCGTTTTTATCAAAATTCAGAGAACTATTTAATTGCAATTCCCTTCACCAATTTTGATTGATTTACCTGGAATTTTACATTATGAAATGAATATTTTATACCTAAAACACATTTTTGATTTACTTAAAATTCTGAGAACTCGTTTATTGCAACTCCCTGAAACAATTAAGATTGATTTACTCGGAAAGGTACAAAGGAAAAAATTTAGAAAAAATTCGTTGCAATTCTTTGCATCTTTTTTGGATTAACATGGAATGGACTTCGTTCGTTGAAATCATCATCAATAATACGGACTTTATCGATTGTGGTTCATTTTAGTTAACTTTTACATACTAGTACATTTTTAAATGAATATTTTGTATATTAGATGTCAATTAGGCAATGGATTGTATCTGTTCTAATTGGCCACCCCTAACATTGCCCAACATTCCAGTTCTCATTCAGAATTTTAATGACATTAAACATTATTACATCAACCATAACGAACCGGAAAGATTGAACCGGAACCGGAAAAAAATGACGACGATTTCATTTTTAAATTTTGATATTGTAAAAATAAGCGCTTTAGATTAAAAAATAAGAACACATCCCTCGATTCATATTGGTCACATTTTGCATTATTATACTTTCATGTTAAATACTGAAATCTGATTGGTTTAGACGCAGTTGATAATCCGTTCTGTTACCCTCAGCGTTAGAAACACATTTGACAACGGGTAACATTACGAATTGTAACATGGGCGAAAATCATGCGCGTACGGTATGCAGTAGAATTCACGTCATTTCTATCTTAAAGCAGTAAATATTTCTCTAAAATTTAGACATTCAGTATAATAAAATAAATAGTGCCTGTTTTGGAGGATAACAGTTGAAATTGACACCCCTCGAAAACCATTGTGAACCTCCGCTTCACGTCGGTTGACAATGGTTTTCGAGGGGTGTCAATTTCAACTGTTACCCTCCCAAAAAGGCACTATTTATATAATGTTACATTCTGCGTTGATTTTAACTAAAACAATAATAAAAATTCAATTAAAACTTATGATCGCTCAAAATTTTCCAAAATGTATTATGATACTTGTGACTATGAATAATACACGAGTAATGAAGACCTTACCGATACTGGTACTCTATCAGAATGTTTAAGTATGTACACCAAATTAGATACAGTTCAAATGCTTGCTTCTTTTAACCATCTCCTTCTCTCAAGTCATATTACACTAATCATTCAGTGTATAAGACTTTTTCCGTACCGTATAAAGATACTCGAGGACCATTTATCAGCTATATGAGTGAAACTGGCATTTAATCATATATAGATTTCTGTATTATTAAATGATCTATTATCTATTTAAGTACCCTTTACAGTACCGTATGAGTCAGCTATTGTTATTGTATTGATCAAGTTACCAGGGCCCTGTACTGTACATACTAGTAAAACACATTGGTGCGTAACTAACCTACATAAAACAATTCTTTTTGTAATTCTCATTGATTGTAAAAAACAAAAACCACTTGACATGTCCTTGGACAAGAGTCTTGACCTCCAGCTGATCTTGATCGTCTGCCTTGGATGATTACCCAAAGAGCTTAGGAGAGCTGGTCGTCTGAGATTATCTGATGTACATGTACTACATTTGCTAATTAATTTAAATATGATTGTCTAATCAGGTGATTATAATACTATTATGGACATCATTGTACAATACATATGTGACTATAAAGACCCATGTGATGTGATATTGACCGAAGACACAGAAAAGTGATATCAACCTCACAAGCTCAGTTAATATCGCTTTCATCAGTATCTTTTGATATGGGTCCTTTCTAATCACAAAACCACGTAAAAAATAAGTCCATAATTTAAAAGAAATACATGGTGTTGTAGTTAACAATTATTGTGGTTCAAAGTTACGGCCTGTTTTATATTAAATTGTTTTGACGTGTGATATATAATAGCTTTACTAAAAAAGGAATAAACTGCAATTCAGACATTGTTTATAGCCGTTAATTAACATAATTGACAATTTGGAAATGTGATTTATTTGATTCGCTAAAAAATTTAAAATGTGCAATATTGCCATAATCAGGTGATTATAATACTATTATGGACATCATTGTACAATACATATGTGACTATAAAGACCCATGTGATGTGATATCGACCGAAGACACACAAAAGTGATATCAACCTCACAAGCTCAGTTAATATCGCTTTCATCAGTATCTTTTGATATGGGTCCTTTCTAATCACAAAACCACGTAAAAAATAAGTCCATAATTTAAAAGAAATACATGGTGTTGTAGTTTACAATTATTGTGGTTCAAAGTTACGGCCTGTTTTATATTAAATTGTTTTGACGTGTGATATATAATAGCTTTACTAAAAAAGGAATAAACTGCAATTCAGACATTGTTTATAGCCGTTAATTAACATAATTGACAATTTGGAAATGTGATTTATTTGATTCGCTAAAAAATTTAAAATGTGCAATATTGCCATAATCACTTTTTTCTCACGGACGCAGTGATATCCATTCTTGTTTACTACAGGGGTCATATCTCTTCATGTTCAACCTGAAAAAGTTGACCCAGGGGTCATTTTTCTTCAAAAAAGACCAATTATTCCACAGCGGGGGGGGGGGGGGGGGTCACTATTCTACGTTGAAAAATGACCCCGGTCATTATATATTCTATGGGCGTCATTATTCTTTTTTACACCGACTTAAGTACACAAGCAACATATGATTTTTGTATTTCAATAATTTATGAATGATCAAATACCTTTCGTACTATTGATGATCTATAAGTGCATTTTATGGTAATATAGAGATCTTGGGGCTGGAAGTTCCATTAAAACATAAAAATTGAATGAGTCTATCTTTTTCATGGTGAATGAATATCTCATTATTTTTTTTTACAACTTCATGGCCTGTTCTGCAAAAAGCTCTTTCAGAGCCATACATTACGTATGAATTCTTAAGTGAACGGTATTTGCATTTAGCTTGTCTTGCTATTATTTTTTGCATCTCTAGATCTGCATTTTGGAACACTGATTTCAGTCGTAATTGGCTACTAGAATGCATAACCTCTGTTGTGTGATACAAAGCAGCAAAACGTAAACGAGTATTGCTATAAAGCCTTCATTAACAGCAGCAAGTGCAGGTTCAGGTGTGATCATAAATTCAAGAATCCCACTGTGTGGAGACAAAAAATAACTTTTAAACCGTTAGATTTTTGAAACTTATTATAAGACATATGGATATTGAATAGAAAATTACCACATCGTATGCATCTTGCTTACAAATGTGACGTTTTTCACAGTGGATAACATTCAAAGAAAAGATAAAGAACGGATGAGTGAAAAGTTGTAGAATTCTATGAAACATCCGCTTTGAATTGTAAATGTAAAGCTAACATTCAGAAATAGAAAAAAACGAGAGATAAGTAAACAAAAAGAGTCCAAAACAGGTAAACACCAGAAGCCTAAAGGTGACCATAGGCGAAACATCAATTTTGCAAACCGTTGACAGACAGAACAAATTGGCAACGAGAGAGGGAGATGAAACACAAGGTGCGGGCGACTCCAGGGTGTGCCATTATACCTGCAATTCACCATCAATGTATCATTGTGTTGATTTTAGCTGGATGGCTGGCAACTGACAAAGGTAGATATATACAAATAATGAAAGGAGAGTAATGGTTTGTTTCATAAGATATTATTTGAACATATGTAGCTACTTTTAAAACCAGTTTCGGAAATTAAGACGGACAAGACCAGGACTCAAACCCCAGTCCCTTGAATATATCACGTCCGACGCAGCGAACGGTCTGTGTAGACTTTTACACAGACCGTCTGCTGCGTATGACGTGTGGGTTTTATTTTCTCTGAATTATGGTATTTAATACAAAGATTAAGTTGTCACGTTCAAATCCGCTGTTTTATGGATTATTTAGATTTTTGTGTAGTCTTAGTTTTGTAGATTTTTTTTCCCTTTTCTATGTAGTTTTTATTTTGTTGTCCTGAAGAAGGGACAGGTTGTCCCGAAAATTTGACAATGTTTTACTTTTTTGTTGTCGTTGGATTTTTTTTAGTGTTTTAAGACGTGTGTGTGTGTGCGTGTGCGTGTGCCTGTGTGTGTGTGTGTGTGTGTGTGTGTGTGTGTGTGTGTGTGTGTGTGTGTGTGTGTGTGTGTGTGTGTGTGTGTGTGTGTGTGTGTGTGTGTGTGTGAAAATGCAGCGCATTTATAAATATCGTACCGGCTATTTACACATGTTGTATTGATTACAATGGGAGGTAAATCTGATATGTAAACCACAAAACCCAAGTGATTATTAACATATGCAAGGGTATTTATTTCTTAGCAAATACAAATGCATTAATGTATGAACAGTTATTAATACACGTTCTCCAAGGAGCACGTTAGTATTTATACCGACACTCTTTGTTATCACCACATGTCATACAACCCACAAGAGGTATTTGTATTGTATATTTAATCATATATATATATATATACATATCATATGATTGCGCCCATGAGAAAAGGGTCCTTATGGCATTTTTTTCACAAATCCAGATTTTTATGGATTTATACTTATATATGTCAGAAGATTAAAGTTATGAAGTTTCATGAAGATCCAATAACTATAAATATCTTTATTTGGCATTTAAAGTTAAGGTTTTTTTTACCTATGACGTTGTTCACCTTGCGACGTTACGTCATGATTTTATCAACGTCATTTTTATGTTAGGTATATAGCCCCATTGTTTCATTTGTTATTTTCTTTGCTTTTGAAGATATCATTATTAATTTCTTATTAGGTAACTCATTAATAACTTTTAATAATAATGCATATATATCAATACATAACTTTTTTTTATTGATCCGGGGCGGCTCCGTGCACGTTGAAAATGTAACTGTCACGAAAACTATGAAGTCTTTTTAACGCACTTTCATTTTTTCTGAATAAATCATATCAACTGATTTTATAAACTACATGTGCAATTCAAAGAACATTTTTAAAATTATTCATTATCAATAACTAAGTACAATGAACATGACATTTTAAAAATGTATGGCGCTAGTATATGCGCATTTGATTCCTGTGCATGCTATATGAAATCAAAGTACTGAAGAACTGACGGGAGTTGATTTTGTCGATGTTTATGTATTTTAAAATCAATGATATGTTATTTTGCATGACAAGTATATGTACATGTAGTTTCTAATTTGTATTTGAAATACGCACATTTTTATGATATGAATTTTTGGACTTTTTCGACAAGAATGTCGAAAAATCCCCATATGAATCATGTTAAATAATATTTAAAGATAAAATTAATTCAATCAAACTATGTATCAGTAATAGAAATATTTCTCGAAAATTGTATGGATCCAAGCAATATTGAACTCTTGTCTCGTTCAACCAAACGCTTGGCTGACACCGTAAATCTCCGACAAGCAAGAGAGACTCTCTGCTTGTCGGAGATTTACGGAGACAGCCGAGCGTCGAGTTGAACGAGACTACATGTATATTGAACTCTGGCATAGGAATACATACGACTACAAAAAATATCTAAATTGTTCGTACCATTTAAAATCTGACTATATTCAAGGTATTTATAAATAAGTTTCCTTGAAAAACAATGCTTTAGCATACATTACATCGAATTTATCAATTGTTTTCAAGAACTAAGTCTTGTCAGCAGCGATGATTTGTGCTGAGGTCCAAACACTGTTTCACTTTCGGTTTGTCCGAGTAACTGCATAGGAGAGTTGATTAAAATCAACTCCCAAAAAAGAAACTTCACCAAAAGTCGATCTTTCTTTTTCTCATTTTGCTTTAACTTCTTTATTCTTCTGTACATTTACACATGATTGTCACTTTAGTGATTTCATATCAATGGTTATTTTACTTTTTTTTTTCGAATTTTACTTTGATTCGTTTTTAAATCGTCATGGCTTGCTTAATTCTATGTTGCTTTAATATTTTTTTCATCCGTAATTATTTAAATTACTGTCTTACATATTTACTGATCTTGTTCCTTTGTACATTCTTATACCTAATAGTGTCTTAATTAAAAACGTAAATTCAGCAATTTAAATCGTTTAAATGAAAAGTAGTGTTTGCTGCAATTGCCCGACCCCCCCCCCTCCCCCCCTCGTTCCGGTTTATGAAATACGCAGCAAGTTTAGTAAGATTGCGGGATGTTTCGCTCTTAGAGAGACAATTTGAGCCGATTATTTTGCTCCTACATGTGTCAATAAAAGATACAATGAGTTCTCCAAGTTCTAAAATAGTATATATTCTTATAATAATGATAATTTTCAAAAGATTGGCATGGATTTCGAGGGTCTGAAAATTAGCGTAGACACCTACAAAACTAAAAAGGGACTACTTCTTGAAAGAAAACATGATAATGTGCGATACAGATACATGTTCATTTCAATATATTCGTAAATGTGTTTGAATTAAAATTGAAGTTAAAAAACTAATATTTATTAAGTCAAAATATGAATGAGATATTCTTTATTTTGAATTCTATTAAATTTTCCCAGGATCGAAATGTATGTTTCTTTTATCCCACGCTTATTGCTATAATTAAAACTCTTAACGTTGTTAATTTTGTTTACTTTTTATGTGTAAATCAATATGTAACGTTGCTGATGTTGTAGATTTTTTTTTATATTTTACGCCAGCACTCATTACACTTTGTTTTTGTTTTGTGTTAAATTGCAAGGAAATAGCGAGCACCAATGATTTCTATAAAGTTAACTGACAACAGTTTACTACATGTATGAAAAAAATAAAGCGTAGTGGAATAAAAAAAGGTGGTCCCATTTTAATGGGAGTGATATGGGAATGAAAACGTGCAAAGGTGTCGAATCGTGAACCTTGATTAATTTACCCCTCCACTCACACTTCTTTTACTGAAATCTCCAAACAAGCACTAAAGCTTTAAACTTGGTTCTCTCGTAGCATTATCTTAATGTTTTTGAAGCGTGCACCCACTATTTTTGTCAAGGCCAAATTGTTCAAGTTCCTGAAGCAATAAATTATAATAAATACACACGTTAATACAATTAGTTAGCTCATTTGTTAATGAGGTATTTGTAGACACATTAATAATGTTTTAGCGCCTGTGTATTTAGCTCAAATGTCACGGAGTTTTTAAATTAGAAAAACTTCCTTCGTGTTTTTGAGCGTTCTCTAAAATTACTAGTATCTTATCTGGCGGAATGCATCTACATGTATTATAAAACAAACTGAGCACGTTATATTCTTATTGCTTTTTACATATTATATTAGATGTGTACGCACAATTACATGTATTTACCCTTTGTCATTTTGGATTTTTTTTCCAAAGAACTGGGTCAATACCCCTCCCCCTCCCCCAAAAATGTATATTTATATGAAAAATCAGGCTCATAAAACATTTGGACAACTAATTTAAATTGAAAAAAAAAATTAGAATCTATTCGATTATAAATACTTGGTGTTATTTTTTTTTTGCACGAACTTGTAATCAATGCTAGCTTTAAATAATCTAAATCAGTACATGTACATCGCTAGCCTGCATACTTAATTAAAATATTAGATCACTAATATGTTTTGTAAACTTAATTTCAGAAGTGAATTTGGCTTTTAAAAATTCTTATCATTATTTATTACAATAAACATGTACGCTGTATTGAACACATTTATTATAACACAGAGAAAGTAGCCGATTACTGACCGACCCCAGGAGAAACAGAGGAGAAATAGAGCGGGGGCAAAAATAAAATGGTTCTTATATTGTATAAATTCATATTTGCAACAATTAAATGACAATCAGAAAGTTAACTTGCATTTGCTTTTGCGCTTAAATCTGTATGCACCACATTTAGTTATATTTAAACATTTTTCTTTATTTATAACATTCAGTTAAAACAATTCTCAGAGTGTATATCTAATCTTTACGAAATCGATGCAATGAAAATAGTCTTGAATAAAAGACGGACTTAAAAAAAAACTAATGACATGCCCTGAATAATTTCTTCTAAATATTCTAACTTGAATAACTGTAAGTTACAGTATAAAAAAATAATGAAGCAAAAGTGAAAGGTTATTATTCATACTAAGAATTTAGTTTCATAATGAATTTATCAATTTTCATTTATTATTATCTATTTAGAAAATCAACAAAATGACATAACTAAAAATCTTACAATTTGTAATAATATCAAGCTATATCAATTGATAAACGACTGGATCTACATGTACATGTATCAACCTATAAATTTAACACCTATATTTTCATAATAATTCATTCACTAGTCTCTTTAATTGAGATTAAAATAACACTAATGAATATTGAACAGATAATTAAAAATAAATTAAATTTTGTTTTTGTTATTATCAATTTCCCCGTGCGGAACCTCGTAGTATTTTCTACACAACTGGATTATCTTTCTTGTTTTTCGACGGGATCCTGTATAAATGAAACAGTGATTAAAGTATTCATCGTGCAATAAAAAGGCTATGGGTTTCATCCAGATTGTTTGGCTTGTTTTTGGACCCGAATCGTCAGAGATAAAGAGGCTTTAGATGAAAATGGTAGATCTACATAAAGTTAAAGTCGGCCGCACGAGTAAACAGATGCTAACGGGCGGATCAACAAGTTTTTATCGGAAACTAAAACACAGTCGCGAATATTATGATTTCTCATATATAATAAACCGGTAATTTTCAAATTAATTTATATTCAAAACATTCAATATCAGGTTCAGTACCGCAATGTAAATTGTTCCTGAATATAAATTGTTCAATCGTGTTATTCTTTCCAATATGCATGTACATGATTTTTTTATGCCGATTATCAAGATCTGTCTCTTGTTCGTATCAAACAAGCACGGAATCTACATTCGATCGTGAGTTACGAGTAAAATATAAAAAAATATAAATATGTTCATTTTATTTATTATAAAAGATACTGCATTAAAGGGCTTTTCTATTAAGACACGTGCTCATAAAGAAAGTAAAAAAATTACAGCGCCGCTGTTTTGTTCTATCATACGAGGTTTTTTTTTCTTTTACGTAACGTCATTTCTTTATGACGTTATTTCTCTGTTTTATACAAAACGTCATAAGGACCCTTTTCTCATGGGCGCAATCATATCTTTATACAGTCGATATGTTTAATCAAGACAGGACATTAAGTGGAAAAATAGAATTTTTTATAGAGAGTCGGAAACCGTATTTTGTTGGCCTGGCAACATAGGGAACCAAGGAACAACGCCTGTTGCAGCATATGGTTTTACATTAGAGTCATGTCTGTGTGGTCTTGTACCCAAAATACTCATTCTATCTTAAAGGAGCAAGAGTTTTATATCTTAATGATAAAAGCCAGTGACATTTTTATTATTTTGTTTATGAATTGCCTGTCTTTTCGGAGGGGGGGGGGGGGGGGGTATTTGGATATTGGAGCCTGTATATATTCCCTTATGTATACCATCATCTAAAAAGTGGCATGCCTCTGTTATTTTACCATTAATATTTTACCTTAACCATTGATCAAATACCTTTTTAAAACAGGCGTGTTATAACTAGCCCATTATGATATTCTTCTACTATTCTTTAAATCCTTATTTGGAAAACTATATATGATCTATTAACTCATACAACATTTTGTATTTAGTTTGTTAATAGTCAGTTTTACTTATTTTCAATATTCTTGATCCCAAAGAAGGTAAACATCGTATGAGTTTAATTGACGCTTTGTGCGTTTTACAACTCAAGAGTTGAAACAAATCTTAACACCAAGATATCAATTCTAGACCTTTCATAAAAAATGTTGTCAGTTATTCTTATCTATGCACTTTTATCATACATATATAAATATTAACTATTGCTTTCGTATTTCAAAGAGAGATTTTTGTGATATCTTGGTGATGAAATTACATTAAAACAAAAAAGAGAATTATTCTTTATTTATTTTCATGATGAGTGACTAGTTCATGTATTTTTAAAAAACTCGTGATCTCTCAAAACCATACATTTATTGTAATTTTTAAGTGCATGGTAATTGCACTGAACTGTCGATCTATTAACATTCTCAATTATCGCAATCCCAAAATAGTTTTTCTTCGTAAAATGACTTTTAGTAATGACTATTCATAACCTTTGCTGGGTAATGTAAAGAAGCACATCGTTAACGAGCTTTGTTATAAGACATACAAAAATAGCGACAATTGCGAATTCAGATGTGATCCAAGTTTTTAGAATCAAACTGTCGAAAAGCCGAAAGTTAACTTTTGACACTGAAAAATGTGAACATGGATAGAGGAATTAGTTATTAACCTTATCCGGAAAGAAAATATTAAATGTCATCACATTACAGACTTCTTGTTTTTTTGTTTTTTTTTGACCTGAAACGTTTCACAGTGGAGAACATTCAAAGAAAGTTGAAGAATGAAAGAATGGACAATTGTAGACTTCTGTGAAATGTCAACTTTAAATTGTTAATATAAAAAGTAACATTTAGAAACAGATTCAAAAAAGAGAGGTAAATAAATTAAACTGTCACAAACAGGTAAACAACTGACACTTCAATGTAACATGTGTACCATATGAAAAAACATAACAGACGTTCAAACAATACTGCAATTATAGGTGTCCAGCAACATTGTTTTGCATACTGTAAACGTGGTTATATTGACGAGTTCAAAATTTGACGATTTTTTAGTGAGAGACAATTGGCGAGTTTTAATTTTGACGAAATTTTGAATAAGAGTAAGAGTTATCTATCTTTGATTTCTTTGCGAACTCTTTTACAAGCGTTTGTATTAATAAAAGTTAACTTTGATTGAAAAAAAGTCTGTACAGATTTGATGGAATAAAATTGTTCTTTGTATTTTGTTTTTATTCACTATACGATATTGCCTGAGGTAATACAGTAGGTCAAACACGGCATGATAATTACGCACGAAGTTATTATAGAATGTTGTGACGATTGAGTGATAATTGCATTTAAAACATGCTTGTTTAGATTTTATGGGTTTTTTAAATGCTAATTACGTGTTTTTATAGCTATTTACATAAATGAATCATTAACTTTGATGAAGTCCTAACGGGATAATGCCGATAAAAAATTCTGGTATAAATACGCTCTATATAAGATGTGAAGTTTGGCGAGTGGAAATTTTGACGAGAAAATAAAAATCGCCAACATAGTCAAAATTAACACATCGTCAAAATTTCCACGTTTACAGTAATTGTCCCCCGCCGCAACGCGGTGCGGGGACATGGAAATGCCGGGCGTCCGTCCATGTGTCCGTGTGTCCGTGGGTCCGTGCGTCCGTGCGTCCGTCCGTCACACTTTTTTGTAAGCGCTCTTATGCCTACAAATTTTGACGGATTTTCATTAAATTTATACCAAATGTTTATACCACTATTACCTTGGTCAAGTTCGAAAATCAGCATTGATCGATACTTTTTGTTGGAGTTATGGGACTTTGACCACAATTATGACTCTGTTTTATCCAAAAATTGACCTTGTAAGCGCTCTCATGCCTACAAATTTTGACGGATTTTCATTAAATTTATACCAAATGTTTATACCACTAATACCTTGGTCGAGTTCGAAAATCAGCATTGGTCAATACTTTTTGTTGGAGTTATGGGACTTTGACCACAATAATGACTCCGTTTTATCCAAAAGTTGACCTTGTAAGCGCTCTCATGCCTACAAATTTTGACGGGTTTTTTATTAAATTTATACCAAATGTTTATACCACTAATAACTTGGTCAAGTTCGAAAATCAGCATTGGTCGATACTTTTTGTTGGAGTTATGGGACTTTGACCACAATTATGACTCCGTTTTATCCAAAAGTTGACCTTGTAAGCGCTCTCATGCTTACAAATTTTGACGGATTTTCATTAAATTTATACCAAATGTTTATACCACTAATACCTTGGTCGAGTTCGAAAATCAGCATTGGTCGATACTTTTTGTTGGAGTTATGGGACTTTGACCACAATAATGACTCCGTTTTATCCAAAAGTTGACCTTGTAAGCGCTCTCATGCCTACAAATTTTGACGGGTTTTTTATTAAATTTATACCAAATGTTTATACTACTAATACCTTGGTCAAGTTCCTAAATAAGCCTTGGTCGATAGACTGGATACTAGTATACTGCTTGACCGGCGGGGGACCAGGAATTCTATTCTTGTTTTAAGATTTATATCGTAATTAAAAAGCCATACAACCTCGTGGGTAATTTTGCTCGCTAAAGAAGATTTAATCTGAGTTTATCAATTTTTGTAATTCTTTGGGTTTTTTTATTTATAACATACATGTAAAATTAAAAAAACTCAATCCCATGAAAGAGCTTAAAATGTCCATGCTAATATTTATGGAAATAATAGATTTTCTATATATTCAAAATGGCGGACGGTACTACAGTAACAGGTAAAACAAACACTCTGAATAAATGGTTAAACGCCAATAATAATTTAATTATATAACCCTGATTACTCAATGTAGCAACTATTTACTTAGATCCTTTATATTGGCTATTACCTTATGTTGAATCTAATTCTCTTAAGTCAGTACTGACGAAAAACTTGTAAACAACCAAAAACAAGAAACAGAAACTGAAGTGTTTTTGAGAATTTTTTCAGAGGAATGAATCTCTGCATTCAGTCAACTGAATGATAACTGAATGGTATGGAAAGATAACGGAAAGGCATAACTCTGCCATTTCGTCACCTTTCAGTTACCTTTCAGTCACATTTTAGTTGACAGTATGGCAGAGATTCATCCTGTGTTTACTCACCAAGTCAAAGTTTCATAGCTCGATGGTCATCCACTAACATTTTATTAAAAATTAAACTTGAAAATCATATTTTTGGATAAATTTGTTGATGTAATAAATAGAGTGATGTGCATTTCAATAGTAAACCATATAAGCTTCCAAAAATGTTATGTGTAAAGCAAAGATTAAGAAACATGTAGTGTGTTCTAATTTTTCAAAATTAATGAGATGTAAAAGTTCATTCTCGACTTCTCAAAGATTCTTCCGTTGGGAAGTTATGGAACTATTGTTGTATTTTGACATGCTGGCTTTGAATACAGGTTAATAATTTCTTTTGTCATTATTTTAATACTGTGAGGGTTTTTTTAAACTACTTACTCAACTTACTGTTTTAGATTCAGGTAAATATAATACCATTCCTCTTGAATCGAATTAATTCTTATCCTAAATTTAGCTAATCTTATTTTGATGATAATGAGCACAAACATATTTTTTTCTAAAAAAAAAAAAAAAAAACATACACAAAAACATTAATATTACGTTTCAAACATTTGCTAGTTATTATTTTTTTTTTATTTTTTTTTACTGGCCATTAAATAAGCATCCAATTTTTTGGCACTCGAGAAAAGTTTACAAAAACACGTGCACATGCTTGTTCAGGAGTAATTGAGTTTTAAGAATCATTCAGTTTCCACTCTCATTCAGACTTAGGAATCGCAGTGTAGTAATAAACACTGTAATGAAACCAGGTGGAAAGAAGAAAAAGAAACCCGAAGAAAACCTTATTTAGATCCGATGTTTTGAAGTGTCTTCCTGTGTAAAGGCTTTTCATTTATAATCCAGTGTTATTAATTCTTTTTTCATCTTGATATATTTATTCATTTTCTTTTTTATCACGTGAAAAAATTGCAACTTTTTTGTTTTACATTGATACATGATATTGATTTTGATATGATATGCGCTTTTTACAATTTTAAATAAAACATATTGTACTGTGCTGAAGAAAATTGGAGAAATTTGTAGTTGTAATCGATGTGTTTAATATTGAAAAGGTCATTTTGTAGTAAAATGGTCATCCAAAAAAGAAAAGATACATGTGACACTTTCAGGCTGTTTTTTTTTCTATAACAGAAATGTTGCCTTAACCTTTGAAAACTGGTTATATATTTTAAACATATAATAAAATTTGACAGTCTTTAGTTACACCGATTTTCTCTAACTTCACATTGAAATAATGTGCACTTTGTCTTTAAAATTTATTCTTTAATATTTAGAAATTATGTGTTTTAATACTAACTAAATGAAAATCTTTATTCACATTTCTTTTATAAGCAGTTATATCTGTTATATCAAATAAGTGATTAATGCTTTTTCATCAAATATTCTTACCGCAAATTAAATGAAATAAACATTCAAAACGATGATATAAACCATTTTTTTTTTAATATCAAAAGCGATTGGGTGGGGATATCTTTATTCTCTAATGGATCCTGTTATCGATATAATTTATTAAAACATATCGATGTTATTTTGAAATAAATGAATACTTGCAGCTTACTAATGACATGTGGTGATAACGAACAGTGTTCATAATAAAAAAAAATCATAATACAAAACAGGGACAGAGCATACACGAACCTCCAAAAAAATTAGAGGTAGGATCAGGTGCCATGAGGATTTTGCATCCTCTGCTAACCGGTTACACCCCCGTATGTTCTTTGTCATAATCGGTAAAAAAAAAAAGGTAGACAATAAGGTGATTAATTATACTCTAACAATAGGTCTGAAAAAACTAGAGCAGATCTCGTTGCAAAGCAACGCGTAGGTCTTCCATTGTTGCTGCGAATTGAAAATATATATGATTTGGTGTCAAACAATTATAATGAGTTCTGCTTTCGTTATGAAAATGTGTTGTGATTGAAAGCTTGTATAAAACATGTTTTGAAAAGGACCTTAAGATGTTTTAAAAATGTTTAAGGAAAACTATTTGTCGAACATCGTTTGTGTAATCTTTTCAGGATTTCTTTAAACAATGAGAAGTTTACGGGTTAGTATTAATTTTAAAGAGTAGCAGGCATTGCTATATACATGTTATCATGATTCATGTCAGGCATTGTATTTTTAAAACAAGAGGCCCAAGGGGCCACATCGCTCACCTATGCAGCAATAGCCATAACTCTGATCAAATCAGCATTGCACTATAAAAATCTAAATATCTTGACAATCTAGTACAATAGATATGGTAGATCTTGCAAAACATTGAATAAGTCTGCCAATTATATCCACATATTTTAATGGTAAATACTCAAGTCCCTTTTGTGGCTTTAGTATTTGTGGGACGATTTTTCGCTGTTTCTATTTACCCTCCCCCTTTTGGCCCTATTTTTGTCCAAAGAATTATTGTTTGATTAAACTTTAAACTGCATAACCTATGCTTTCACACAAGTTTCAGCTTTTTTGCCTGTACACTTTTTCAACAAGATTTTTCTCTATATCGTCCTATGTAAAAATTTGACATACTCCCCCCCCCCCCCCCTCTCTCTCTCTCTGTGGCCTAACTATATCTCATTGATCATGATTTGAACAAACCTGAATTTAGACAACCTGGGGATACTTCCACAAAAGTTTTAGCTTTTCTGGCTGATCAGTTTCAGAAAAGATTTTCAAATATTTACTATATATTCCTTTGTAAAAATCAACCCCCATTGTGGTCCCACCCTACTTCGCAGGTCATGATTTTCACAATATTGAATCCACACTTTCTGAGGATGCTCTCACACACGTTTCAGCTTTTCTAGCCAAATGGTTTTTGAGAAGAAGAATTTAAAAGATTTCCTCTATATGTTTTATGTAAGATTTGACACCCTCTCCCCATTGTCGCCCACCCTATCCCTAGGTGCAATGATTTGAACAAACTTGAGTCTAAATTACCAGAGGATGCTTCTACTAAAGTTCTAGCTTTTCCGGATTTTGAGAAGATGATTTTGAGAAATATCTACAAATTTTCAATAATTTTCAATTATCTCCCCTTCAAAGAGGGTGTGCTCCTTTATTTAAAAAAGTTGAATCCCCTTAACCAAATGATGCTTTGTGCTAAGTTTAATTGAAATTAGTCCAGTGGTTCTTGAGAAGGTGAAAATGTGAAAGGTTTACAGACGGACAAACAAACGGTCGCCAGACAAAAAGTGATCAAAAAGGCTCATTTGAGCTTTCAGTTCAATTGAGCTAAAGCTAACACGCCCACAAAGCACGTTACTGTTTCTTCTTTATTTTATTCTTTCTAAATTTTTGAAGACTATGTGCAAGTTTGAAAATGTTGCATGCTGTCAAAATTTAGTAATTTGTCAAAATCGATTGCATCTATGAATATTTCTATACAGAAGTTTGTGTCGTCTGATATTATCTAATGCTATGTGTAGACTTGGACATTCAAAATTATAATCAGCTATCAAAGATCAGCGGGGAAATTTATGCAAGATTGAGCATCTAAATTTTACACCAGATGATGCTCTTCCATAGAGACACCGCTATGTAACATAAAATTAAATAACGTTTTTTACAGAAGTGAGTATTACTTTTCTCGACGATGCAATGATACGCAAAATCCTTATCTTTATGTCAGTTGTTTCTAATTTATCAGATCAAAAGTAATTTTCTCTCAGAAATTTACTTAAGTATTTTGAACGGGAGAAACTTTCATAAATAGCGGGAAGATCATTATGTTACGATTTTTTTATTTTCAATTTAACTTAAAGACATGTGACAAAGGGGCTTTTTTGGTCAAATTTTTGGGGTAGCGTGTACATGAAGTAAATTCGACGTAAGTTCCATGATTTTGTGTTTTTTTCTTTTGTGCTTTCTTCTGTTTTATTATAAATATATATCAAGAAATCAAAGCTCCGCAAAAATCTAAAAATCTAAAATATGCAGATTTAGAGGGAGTGAGGTGTTTGTCACATGAATCCATGTTTGTATTATTCGGTTTTTGGATCGCCAGTTCCCACGCGATGCATCCTTTTGGTCAATGTGGGGTCTGTAGGTCGATTGTAACAGGATTCTTGACAGTCTTCATTTATACTTTAATTATACATGTATATTTTAATTTTTGATAAAATCTAAATGCATTAACATAGATCGTGCTAATGCCTGTCGTCGCACGAGTATGGCAGGTACATGTAAAATGTTAACTAATTGAAAATACAGAAATATAAATATCTTTAAGCTTTTTTAATAAAACAAAAGAGGAAAATTCATATACAGTGCTTAGTCATTGACGTCTGAAGGCGACACATATAAACGTTGCGTGCTTCTACCTAAAGATAGTCTAAGCGTGCAAGGGTTCTGTACAAATATCTACAAATCGTCGAAGGCACGATGACTCTCCACAGCAAAGTGCAATGAATGAGTTACGTAAACAATTACACAAAGCTTACATTCTAAAATGTTGCCGTTATTGTATGCTTAATCCTCTTGGGTTTTTTTCTTGTGTTAATTTGATTAAAGAAAATCAAACAATTATCAACTTTATTTAACCGTACCCTTAATTGTTTTTTTTTTAAATGACATATCCAAAAACGAGTTTTGAAAAAAGCACGGGATACTTAAAACGTATTCTGATTTATCTGTAGATTTCAATGTAAACAACAAAAGTAATGATTGTGACTTTAAAACACTATTATGCACAGAAAAGTATTAGCAAAATGAAAGCGGGTATACATATTTTTATGTGAATCTTTTGACTCATATTACGCAATACCCAAACAACACTTAATTACAATTACATTGATCTGATAAAGAAGAATAACTTATCCAGCGACAGAATTATTAAATTAGTTACCGTTGTTTGGTTATAAAGCAAAGACTTTACAGGTGCATAGATCCCTAGATCACTAGATCCTTTTCTATGGTCTTATATGATAGCCCTTAAAATTATGCACAACTCTTGTTCTCTATGTATTTAAGAAATATCTAAAATTAAAAAGTTACGAAGCTAAAACATAAGTAAAATTACCATTAGCATTTTGAGATGCAAAATTGGTAAAAAAAAAAAAAAACTATAAAAAAAACCTCAGAGAACAACGTTCAAAGTGTCAGTATTAAAGATTTTTAAACAGGAGATTATTTGCTACGGACTATTTCGGAGACTTTGTCTGGAAATGAATGCCCCTTGAATTTTACAAAAAAAACTGCAGTTGCGATTTCAATTTTTTGTGCTATAGAAACTTAATTTAATTACAATATACCCTGTACATAAGAATGAAATCGGATGACACACATATAAGTTATTGGGATTTAAAAAAAGAAATAAAAACGTCGGTCCGCATGAACTTTGTATCCGAGAATGACAGCATTTTAATGGAAAGTCATCGAATAATTCATTTATATATTATAATGTAAACGGAAATTTATTTTTGCAGTCTTGGGATGCAATGAGTTCATGTTGGACACAGTGACTGATGATAAACTGACGGCCTCTAGCATATATGATTATGATTATCTTGCCAACAAATCAAGACTATCCAGTACTGGATGGAGTCCAGACGCACAAGAGGATGACCCATGGATACAGGTGCAATTATAGACAGGGTGTTTGAAAGGCATGCATTGCAACATGAATATACAAGAGGTTAATTTTCATAAAATTGCAGATATGAATAAATTGGCGTTACACAGAAGAAAACGAAACACTAACCTTAGACATCCTGTGCGGTACTTGTTCAGGGATTAATTTTTCCGGGTTGACTTATTTTAAGCGGGTTTTTCCCTCGAAAATGTTGTATTATTTATCAACTTGCTAATAAAACAATATATAATTAAGTGATATTTTTTAGAATTTAACAATGATCGTAAGAATTAAGTTAGATTTCATATCAATAACGGATTATATTAACCATTACGTTTTGCATAGCAAGATGTATGATATTAAGCTTTACAGCATACATTCTTGTTAAGGTAGTTCATCCATAACTATCATATTGCATATCTAATAGATTGTAAGTTGGATTACTAAAATCTTGGTGTGATTTTAAGGAGTTTATTAAATAATAGATTCACTTTTGAAATCTTTAAAAAAAAATAATTTTAATAAATTTATCATATGTTGAAGTTAACTTTGAAGTCTGTGCAAAAAATGCATTTTTGAATATATTTCTTTAGTACAAGTACTTTTCTCACAATTCTCTTAGTAAAAAAATGCAAAAACTTTCCCTTTTCCAAATATTTTAAAATAATTCATAGTTTCACTCAGAAATGTTAAATTCGCCCCAGTTATGGATGGACTACCTTAATGTTAATGTTTATCTTTATTTTTCTTTTCTTGTACAGGAAAAAGAAGAAAGCGTTACTAATTGTTTCTTCAGGTATTTTATTGAAAAATGGTTTTTCCTTTAGTTCAACATTAAAGTACTTTGGAATCATTAGAAAAAAAGCGGCTCATTTTGGTGTTATTCGTGGATAGCCCCAACCCCACCCCCATTTCCATCCTTGACGAAAACAAAGTTATCTTTCTTAATGAGTTGAAAAACCATCGCCTCGGCGAAATAACATATTGAAGAATAGGCAAAACACCAACAATCATCGAAAATTGCACACGCGAATGTAATTAATTTTACAGTAAACTTAATGTCATAATTACCTTACCTCCTAATAATAGAACAGGTAACAGTAGCGTAACATATTCAATTTAATCATTAGTTGATTACTGCAAAAAAGAAATTTTACATTAAAAATAGTCGATCTTGATATGTGTAAACGGAATATCAAATGTGAGTAGTCAGGACAATAACATGGTTTCATGTTGAAAATACGAAACAAAATGATTTTTACAATATGGTCTATATTTCTGTTTCAGGTCGATTTTGGACGACCCTTAACAATAGTTGCTGTTGTAACGAAAGGGCTAGATTTCCACAACTTAGATGAATACGTGAAGAAGTACAGAGTGAGATACAGTAACACATCTGTTAATTGGACGATGGTGTTTAACCGCATTAACGACGTAAGTCGGTGCATCAATTTGCTTCAAACCATTAAAACATTTTGTGAACGAACATTATCTACAGCATATTTTGATAACTTATTAACGAATCGCCGTTATCAAAGGGCGCACTGGCACTTGAAGTTATTGTAAATATATTGTATGTGTATGTTTAAAAAGGGAAGGGTAGGACACTCTTTTTGAGGCAAAATCTGGTTTGGCGAATTCTGGGCGTTCCTAAAACGAAATTTCGCGGTGAATCGTTCAAATATACATTACTTACTACATATCTATATATTTGTTCGGCTCCAATGACGTTTTATTGAGGGAAAAAGTATTTTTAAACATCCAAGTGCCTATAAGCCTATAGGGAAAATAATGTGGGGCTACAACGATCAATGTCGGTGATCCTAATTAGAGTAAACACAGCGTTCAGCTGGGTCAGCTTGTTACACACTAGGGAAAACCCGATTTAAACACTGTATTAGAAGGCTTAACTAGAATGTTGCAAATAACAATTTATTTTGCATGTACAATAAAATTAAAAGAAAAAACTATTTTAGCGGCCTTTAGACTGTAAGATGTGTCACAAAGAATTACCTATCATGAATCCTATTTCTTTTTCTAAAAGATTTTTTTACGTGTCTTTCTCCAAAAACATAATTGTGCATTTTTGTAGCTTTCCTTCCTTTTACACTTCGTTGCATTTTGTACTTTGGCTCAAGACTAAAGTAGATTCTCTCTCAACTTGTTCTAGTGTCAGATTGCTACGTTTGATTAAGCAACATACTGGGTATCTTAAATTGACTTTTTTCATCTTCATAAATATTTACAACATTATAGAACTTTCTACTTAAAATACATCAATACAAATTCTGTCACTATGAGGATGTTTAAATGTAACGTAGTATTTTATTACATCTAACAATCATTTCTCAGCTTTTGTTACAGCCTGTTAAAACCTTTCTGGAATTTCATAATTAGGATTTTTCTTGCAACTTAGGGATTTATGAAAAGATTGATGATTATTTTTGTGATATTAAAAAATGTAAATTTAGATTGAGGGTTTTTAATTTTCCTGATCTTTCATACAGTTTTGTGATGGACCAAAGAAAATGTGTGGATATTGGTTCTACTTTCTCATATAAGTGTGATGATTTATTTTTTCCATCGAAAAAATCTGGTCTAGATGATTTTTTTTCAGAACTGCTTCTGTGGACTTTACAGCATGCCATGTGTCATTTTGGATTTCTGATTCACACTTCTCACGAATGAATTTGGTAATTGATAATTGATTCCTATCATTAGCATGGGCTTCAATGTTGACTTCTTAATCTTTAAGATGTTGGAATTTTTTTCTACTCCAAACTTATAATGTCTCTGTGATAAAACATCATTGGATTTAGTCACATGCTGACATGTCCACTTTGTGAGACTTTTCTCAAAATGCCACAGCACTTGCACTTTGGCATTTTTCTTTCGCCATGTCTAGCATCAGACATAATGCTGATGGTTTTAAGTTCTCAATATTCGTAAGTTCTATTGTCGATACAACAACCCTGTCAGCAAAAACAATTTTCCAATTGGTCGCATGCTGACTGACGTTTTTCATACTTATTGTTAGACCATAATTTATCATCTAATAGTCTAAGAACTTGTCCGTTTTTTCCCCGATTACGACAAAGGGCACACGACGGGTGTGACGGTCAGCAGAGGATGCTCACTCCTCCTAGGCACCTGATCCTGCCTCCAATGTAATGGAGGTCCGTGTTGGCTCAAAGTTTGTGTTTTGACCATCAAAAACAAACCAAATCGTCAACGTTTCCTTTTTTCCCTATTAAGACATTTTCCCGATTTTGACATTTACCTAGATTATGACATGCCTAATTGTGACAAAACGCACACAGCGGGTGCGACCGGTCAGCAGAGGATGCTCAATCCTCCTAGGCACTTGATTTTTCCTCTACATTTTTGAAGGTCCGTGTTGCTCTGCTTTGAATTTTTATTTTGTTTCATGGATTTTTCAGATGGTTGACGGTTTGTTATTGTCATTTTTTTCATTTTAGGAGTCGTTTTCTCCAGTGTTGCTTTATGTATTGAATTATCAAATTCACTTTGTATATGGGTTTTTATTTCGTTGAAAAAATACGTTTGCTTTGTTTGGAAGTATTTCCAATTCAAGCAATTTGAACATAGTGTGATGGTAATATACTCCCCAAAAATGCATATATTTTCAAATCCTTGGAACAGTGATTTTCATTGATATACCAAAATTTTTACCCCCAAATTACAGTGAAATTACAGTACTTATGCATAAGAAAAAGCGCGTAAATCATGTTTTTCCATAATTGCAAGACGTTTGTCTTTTATCATTTGTTTTAGATATGAATAGTTTATAATACGTCATCAGTTTAATCCGATCATACCGCCGCCTGGTTTTGATTTGGATTTTTAAATGAGACATAATGAATGGTTTGGGGCAATTTAGCATATGCATCGGACTCAAAACTATTCTATGCAGGAGAAAACAAATCTATACTTATAAATCACATTTTTTGCACATAAACTGCAAAATGCCCGCATCAGAGTAACTGCTTATACCTTTGGTATTTCAACACGTGTATGATGATGTCCGTAAGTTACAAATGAATTTACCTAATAAGCAATTATTGTAAAATTATTTAAAAAGTTAACCTACTTTTATTTTCGATAAACCAGCCCGAAATAGCAAAATGAGAGTTCTGTAGTAGACACGCTTTGGCGGATCAAAGTCAGTGGGAGTTATATATTTGCAATGGGATAATATTGAATGATAATGTAAGGAGTAAGTATAGCTATTGTGGACTTACTTAGAGTATACATATAAGTTAAGTTTTGACAAATGTTAAATAAATAAAATTAAGAAATTCGTTTTTTGACTGCACGATCTTAGTTTTGATGGATAGACGATTGCAAAGCACGATCTCTGGTGAGAAAATTGGAATGAACTTTCCAAAGTGGGGTAACCAAGAACGCGGATTGACTAATAAATGTCTAGCATGGCAAAAAGTGTTGGACAAGTGCATCGTGCATCGCTGGCAGATACCTTTGATCAGCAAATTATGTTAAATTAAAAAAAAAATGGATTAATTTGATGTGATTTTATTTTCCATGGAAAGCTTAAAGAAATTTCAAGAACGGGGTTCCCAGGGACGCGAGTTAACCATATTGCAGATACTTTATATCTGACAAATTCGGTGAAAATAATGCAAATAGATGTGCCTGTGGCATACATTAGAGTTTTTTTTAATTTTAAACATTTTTACACCACGACAGATTGGTAGTAACCATTATATATTAATTTGTATACAATGAACAGATCGAGTGTGTTCTACAGTATACGATTTTGAATGGTGGGGGTGGTGGGGACTTTCCATCTATTTTATCAAAGAAGTATTATATTTGAATATTATGTAACTGCTTTATTATTTCAATTTTTGAAGAATATGTCAAGAAAGCAACTAAAAAATTTTCGACACAGAATATACAAAATACAACCACCAAAAAGATGTTCAACATATTAAAATTATATCATATCCATGTGTAAAGTGTAAATACCGCGCTTGCACGAAATATCATCTAGTTTATATTTCTACACATTAAAATGTGGTCAACGATGTATGACACGATGACACTTAGTATGTCACCAATCATTCTACCTTAGCTCTCTTGTTGTATATAGTATAAATAAATTACGATTTACGGTTCTCAAACGTCATTACATCGTTACAATACGCACTTAATTAGTCAATTCTTTCCCAGATTGATTTGTTTTCAGTAAAATATTGATTCACCGACTTTTTACTTTATTTACAGGAGTTCGAGGCAAATTCAGATACAACAACTCCAGTGACGAACACTCTACCCTCCCCAATAGTTGCCCGGTATCTCCGCCTGTACCCCACAGAGTACCATTCCTATCGCAGTCTCCGTTTCGATGTCATCGGTTGTAAAGGTAATGCAAACTTGAATATCATTTGAAAAGTCATTAGTATTATTGTGATTAAATAGGCAACACTTTACAAACGACTTTCTTTTACAATGGTATTAACTGTTTGGAATTGAAAATATCTATTTTACAATATTATGATTATATTATAATATAGTTATTTTTATTACTTAAGGGACATTTCTCTTTGTTTCAAAAATTAAATTTATGACATTCTAACCAACAAGCGTAGTGAATATATTTAGATTATAGGACGGATAAAATTTATTAAATAAAAAGCAGAATGTTTCTAACTGTTTACCCTAATACCTCATAAACGCACAAAGATGAAAAACAGAATTTCCTGATATCATTTTTGGGAGTTGATTTTAATCAACTCTCCCATGCAATTAACCAGGCAAAACGAAAGTGAAACAGTGTATGAACCTAAGCAAAAATTAACACCGCTGACAACATTTAGTGCTAATCGATAAATTCGATGTAATGAGTTCTTAAGCATTGTTTTTCAAGGAAACTTATTTATAGATCCCTTGTAAATAGTCAGATTTTAATTGGTACGAACAGTGTAGATAATTTTTGAAGTCGTACATTTATTATATTCCTACGCCAGAGCTCGGTCAACCAGACGCTCGACTGTCTCCGTTAATCTCCGACAAGCAGAGAGTCTCGATTAACGGATACAGCTGAGAGTGTGGTTGAACGAGACTACAGTTCAATTTTTCTTGGATCCATAAATTTTTCATAACTATTCCAATTTCTGATACGTAGTTTGATGGAATAGATCTTTGAATATTATACAACGTGATTCATATTGGGTTTTCACGAAATTCCTGTGAGAGAATTCATATTAAAAAAATGTGCGTAATTCAAATACATATAGGAAAGTACTTGCCATGCAAAATAACATATCATTGATTTTAAAATAAATAATAATCGATAAAATCAACTCCCATCAGTTCTTCAGTACTTTGATTATATATGTAGCTTCAATCAAGTTTAAGCAATTTTTCATATTCTAAGAATATCAAATATCAATTGTATGAAAGACCAAATGTATTTTCCCTTCCCAACGGATTTCAATCAAGTTCCTTTATATTTTAGTCGCTACAACTGTTTCTACGACTTTGACTGTGCCGACGTCTACTATTTCTTCACCAACCACATCCATCACTGTAAAAGCGCAAACTACTGCCACAAGTTTGTCTTCGTCTACGACTCCTACCACTCCGAGTACAGCGACCACTACCGACACTTTGTCATCAATAGTAGCTTCCACCATTACGAATACCCCAAATATTATCATGATTTTGTCTTCACAAACCACTACCAACACTTTATTTTCACAAACTACTTTCAACACTTTAAGTACGATGTTGTCTTCGTCAACGACTCCTACCTCTGCGAGTACAGCGACCACTACCGATACACAAACCATTTTGACGACCACATTAAAGTCAACTTTATTCAACAGTACTCGAGCTGGACCATGTACTTGTACCTGTACCGAAACCAAAGCTACAATGACACCACAGGCATTACAGGAAAAAATAGATAACATTGTACAGAACCTAACATTCTCGAAAAAGAAGACATCTAAATACATTAGAAGCAAAACCTCGGCACAGGATACAAGACCAGAGGTGGTTTATGTTGGATCCGTGGCTGTAGCAATCATATGTGTATTTGCAAGTCTCGTTGTTCTGCCTGACCTATGTACTATGATCCGCTTCCTGTTTTCAGTGAAGAAACGTAAACAACGTAAAAAGCGTAAAACGTTAAAAAATTGAACCAAAATGGGACAACAAATTTTGTCAACTAATTTTTAAAATTCACCAAAAAATGTTATCCGTTTTTTCATTTTAACGCCATAAGAAAGCGCTTTTATCATTCAATAAGTTATCTCCTTTCAACATATGTTGTGTTTGCTTATATATATCAGATATTTCAAGACTGGGGTCACTGCTTCATACATTTGTTTGTAATTTTCAATGTACGTTAAAATTAACATCGGGTATGCAGGACTTTATAGTTTTGCATTTCATTTAATATTTTCTTGATGGTTTGTATTGTGTAGAATTATTAATAATAATAATTGTATTAGTAATCAAGAAAACATTTGCAACACAAAGATATCTTATGAACACAAATATAATGTATGCATCATATCAATTTTCAATTTCTTCCACTAATCATGCCTTGCTTTTTAATTGGTAAAAATTTCCATATCTCCCCCTCTCTCTGTCCTGCTGTACGGGCTGACAATGGAACTTACATGTGTAGAAGGGAAAACATTAACCCTCTTGTTTCATAAATAAAGTAATCATACCTGGAACGTCCATGACATCTTGTTACTCACGGCTTTTTTTTTTCGCCTTCATTTTGAATTCATTTATTTGTCACAACGGTTAATTAAGGTGGCTCTATACACCACTTTTTGATGACGCAGTACGCAAAAAAGTAAATCTGGAAACATGCATTTCCGGTACTGGCTGATTTAAACTAAGGTGAATTGTATGGGAACCGCTATTTTGAAAAATTTGTTAAATGGATAGATTTAATTTGATAATTGGAAAATTCATTACTTACAAGTAATGTGGTATGTGACATTTCTTTAGCATCATCGATATGTTACACCGTAGCGCAGTGGGTCAGTGGGTTCACTACAAACCAGTAGATCATGAGTTCGATTCCCGTTGAGAACAATAAATTTTTTAACTTTCCAAAAATTTCTAAAACTTTTTTTTGGTTGAATACCGTGAAAGAAAATTCTAAACAGGTGAAAATATTTCAATTATAATATACTTTAATGCACATTAATATCGACACCTAACGGGGATGAGAGGGTTGCTTTGAATTTCTCTCAGGTTGGGATACATAAATCCTATTAGCCTAGTCAATGTTCCCCTTTATTTATTTGACTTAGTTTTGCATTAAGGCAAATATATTCACTTATACAGGGCAAAGTCTATAATGAAATATGTATGTATTTATCATTCCAACATTATATTTAGGAAATTTTCTTCAACTCAGAAATGAAAAGTCCCCAAGGTGTTTGGGCCTTGGGACTTAGGAACGATAACCCTTACATGAGGAACTTTCATATCAAATAAAATTTAAAATATTTTTTGTGTTTATTTGCAATGGTTTTCATTCAATTTTTTATGTCACATTTATTAAAATACATTTTCTTATAACATCAAGCAACTTTTTCAGATGATTTGTCAACAGAGTAAGAAAATATGAAAAATTATGTTTTGGGGAAATACTAAAAAAAATTGCAATAATAACGTTTTTGAATGTTAAGAAGTGTTATATTTTTTTATGTGTCCGAAGGAAATATCCATCATATGACAAAATAATTTCTCTCAATTTGTTGATAGCTGTCTTTTTAAAAAATATTTAACAAAATCACGAAAATACATTAAAAAATTCTTTTAAAATACCTATAGTATCCCTATCGTCATTTTAATATTTGATAAGTATATGGTCTTCTATTGAAAATTGGAATAAACTGTGGGTGTATAGAGCCACCTTAATCATCGTTCATATTTTGTCGAGATTGAATGAAACATTGGCACCAAACGTATTCCTTATTTTAGTTTAGCTCTCACATTTCAAACAGATGTATTAAAAAAACCCTTTCAGCAGTTAAAAGTTCTTAAAAGAATAGGGTACACGTGACCAGATTAAGAAAAGAGATACAATTTATCATACTTTTATAATGTTGAATTATAACTACTGTCCATTAGTTTGGCATATTCTGTGGTGAGAGAGAAACGAGAAAAATTTTAAAAATACAAGAAAGGGCATTAAGATTTGTCTACGACGATTACATTAATTCATATAGTTATCTTAATCAAAAATCAAAACTACCATGTCTTGAACTCCGGCGTATCAGAACAAATACAATAGAATGCTTAAAATTTTAAATAAACAAGGCCCTTCTTAGCCGCAGGATTTCATCCAAATTAAAGAAATTCCATTTTCTTTTAGATATGCAAATACAGCTGTTTTACCAAAAGTAAGATCAACAACATATGGTCTAAAATCTTTTAGATTTGAATCTGTAAAAATCTGGATTTCTCTGCCAGAGTCATTTAGAAACATCATGTCCTTTAATCAATTCAAATCAAACATAAGTAGCTGGTATGGAAACTGTTGCGCTTGACGCTAAATTTCCTAAACAGGTTTGATTTCAGTAAATCAGAACTATTGTGGTATCTATTTGTCTTAGAGTGTCCTTGTGGTATGTTTACAGTTATGTTTTTAGTAATGTGATACTGGTATTGTATATTGCATGTTGTCATTATATGTAATGGTATTATGTAGTCGGAAAAAAGCTCCTCGGAGCTCATGTTTATTGTTTGTAAAACCCAACTTTAATAAATTCTATCTCATCTTATCTGATCTAGTATCCTGCCTTCATTCTATGGTGTAAATCTGTCTCTTTAACTATCAACTTATTTGTTATACGTGTATAAGGATCCCATTGGAAATAAGTTTTTTTCACAAAGCTTTTATGGGCTATCTTTCGGTAATATCAATTGAATGTCATATAATCTATATTATAATAATTGAACAAATTGATCCTTGTGAAGTTGCATAGTGCCGAGATACTGTGGAATCATTTGAATTCGTGGTGGCTCAATTTTCGTGGTATTCGTGGGTAGCCTTCCCCACAAATTCAGAACCTCAACGAATACAAATTAAGAAAGAGTTTCTTACTGAAACTGAAAATCGATGCATCCATGAAATTACATACCCACGAATACGCAAAAAACTCACAATCTACGAAAATTGGCCCCAACGAAATTAGATGATTTCACAGTAAAGTCTATTTTCTATTTGTTATATCTTGTATATTTCATATGTGTAACCATGGCATTCCGTGATAGATTTACCTGAATAAAATGAAATGAAATGAAATTAAAAAAAAGTCATATTACTTTTTCAGTTTATACTACTGTTGCTTAAAAAAACTCTCTGGTTCCACAAAAAATCCCAAGGGTGTCACAAGACTAGAAGGCTACAGAACCTTTTAGTCTTAATATTGCGGAGTGCATTGCCATGTATAAGTCCTTAATGTTCATGCACACTCTAAAGCAAGACCAAAATTTTATCTGGCGGCCGCCAGGTAAATTACAAATCGATTGCCATATAATTATGGCCGCCAAATAAATAACTGACAGTTGTCGAAATCGCCAGATGATTATATTGTTGACGCAAAAAGAATTAAAAAAAAATTAATATTATTTCCATAATTTAAGGTTTTGACACTAACCAGTTCCATAGAAAGTTGTAACAAAGTTACTTAAACTTATCCCAGGTACCTGATAAATAACATGGAAACCAAGTAATCTCAGAATAGTTTATTTGGCGCTTCTGGCCGCGGTGAAGTGGGGGGGGGGGGGGTACCGCAGGGCCGCCACGTACAAAAGCAAGCACGCAAAAAGCAAAGCAATAAGCATGAAGCAAACATGCCGTAATCATTTAATATTTATTCATTTGATGAGATATCGGCGCTTCTGATTGGTCGAAAAATTTCTTTGATACCTGCATCAATAAAATTTTTGCCGGATCTACTTTTCTCAACTGTTCTGATCTAACACTATTTATAGAACGGGAATTTCCAAGAAAACACTGTCAAGAAAATGTAAAGTTGTGTCTGTTTTATTGTCAGCAAACAAAATGCAACCTTGTGAATATAAAAAATTGAAAGTTTAACCTTCAAAAATAAACAAAACACATTATTTGATTCACGAAATAGAAAATTAAGCGTCTTCTCATGATTTCGTCTGCTTGAGATCAATCAACATTTACAGCGAGACTGGCTGTTCCTTTTCCAGGAATATTATAACGAACATATAGGCCTATAAACTTTCACGGTAACACTGCTGTTCAAATTTGGTAACGATAATTTTTGAATTTACACACGTACATGATCGGTCATCAGAATAAGCGTCGTAAAGAAAAGCTATGAGTGATGCATCAACTCCTTCGGCGCATTCCAAGCGGCTGATATACCATTTAAGTACATCACTGGCTATCTAGTTACCACAACGTTTACAAAAGTCGCTTATACATACTATTCTCTGTCGACATATCAGCAATTTTCATCCACGATCGCCTTTCCTTGGATGGTTATGTCCAGTTGCATATTCCAGCGATCTCACATGAAAACTAGTTTTATTACGAGTTTTTCTGCACAGTGAATAATATCATAAGCTATCGCATGTATTTTCCTTTCGTTTTCAATTCAGCCGGTTCAGATTTTAACTCACTATTTGTGTTTAATCCTTTAATTCAGCTCAATAGCTCTGCATCAGCTGAAGGCGCACCCATTTTGAATATTGTTGCTGTTGTTGTTTTGTATTCATGCGCGCCGCTTCATTTACATTATTTACATTTTTGATCAATGACACATCACATTTTTCTATTTGAAAATGTTTTATTAAATGATAAGAGATGAAGATAATAATTTTTCTATTGATCGACGTATCAAAGAAAAAATTGACCGGAAAACTTTTTCATCAATGCGCTACGCGCATTGATGAAGTTTTCCGGTCAATTTTTTCTTTGATACGTCGATCAATAGAAAAATTATTATCTTCATTTCTTAAATCAATAGGCAAATATGACGTAATTGTGACGTCATCAATAAGCAAATATGAGGTTATCAAATATCAATAAGCAAATGTGACGTAATCATGCACTGGGTAAACGCAAGTGCATTAACGTGATAATGGATATTTTAACATTAATTAAGCCTTATAATGATATGAGCAACCCTGAATGACAAGTAAATGGACAAACATTTAAACATGTGTATATCTCACATTACGGATTTTAGTTAGGATCAACTGTCCAATATGACGTCATGAGCGTAGAATATGTGTCGACTCCTCAATTTGTGTTGAGGTGTGGTCAAAATACACCAAATCGATTTTTTTCACCGCGACATTGTCCAGTGTAGCTGTTTCGTGAACCAGTGTACAGCTGCAATGTAATAAAAGGAAAACAACAGAAGAATACACTCTTAAAGATTCACATGAACATAAAAAACATGTAATATGTAATTAAGTAATACTTGCCAATAACGACCATGTGCATTCTAACAAGTATGGGTAGTAGGTGCATGGGATAAAAAAGCAATATTATGTAAAAATTATTTTAGCAAATTTACTACGTCTTACCTAGTCCACGATTGCTTAAGAAAACGGAGTTATCTAGGAGGGAATAAACTAGTTAAAACCCAACCGGATCGTTCTCAAAACTTTACGGCTAATAGTTACTGAGATAAATGCGCATATCTATGACAAGCTCCAATATGCGATATTATGATAAAACAAAACTAGTATTCCATATTTTAAGAGAAAGATAAAAAAATCTTTATACACATGTATACAGAATATTGATATTGCAAACAAAACACGTAAACGTTTAATGAATAGTCGCAAATTGTATACAAAATATATACCTGTTCAGTTTTACTTACAGAGCTTGACTAAAGTGATGTGCATGTAAATAACAAGATCCTGGTATATTCCGGTTTTTTTAATTTCATGTTTACAATGAACAATTGACACATATATTTGTGGAAAATGAAGTAGTAGAGACATATGTTAAGATGGGATCAGCTGTTATTCTAAAAAAATGCTTAATAAATGTAATTTTAAACAATGGTATTATATGTGGTCGGAATATAGGTCCTCAGAGCTAATGTTTATTATTTGTAAAACCCGACTTATCTTGTCTTATCTGACCTAGTATCCTGCCTTAATTCTATGGTGTAAATCTGTCTCTTTTGCAATCAACCTACTTGGTATACGTGTATAAGGACCCCACTGGAAATAAGCTTTTTCACAAGCTTTTATAGACTATCTTTCAGTAATATCATCTGTATAATCATTACATACAATTGATACTTATTTTATTTTTTGATTATCTCAACATTTTAAACGAAATATCAATTTTAGCACGAATCTATTTTTACATATATTATTTTACGTACAATATTCTATAAAACGGTTGCTATACATTAACATATGTCAGCAGTCTACTGTCATGCAGTTCTTTATAGAACATAAAATGTAATTCTGATAATTCTAAAACAAGAGTGAATTGTTTCTAATTGTAAAAAATGACACATAAATGATAGGTTTTTTCACTAAAAAGGTAAATAAAATGGGTGGAGCTTGGTACAATAATTAAGCACATCTTATAAGACCCGTTTACATATCATGTTACATTGTTTATCGCCTTATTCTTACCAGCTGATGGAAAACTTAGCAATTATACTTAATAAAATCCATTAAAAAAACTAACAAGTATTAATGTATTCGCATCATTAAAGGTTCATGACGTACTAGTATATTGTTACAACCATTTTAACAAAAGCTTAGACTTTAGGTAGATGTGTCAAACAGCAATGTGACGTAGGTCTGTTCATTTCATTGCTGGCCACTCAGCCATGGCTCTTTGAAATCAACAAGATTTGTCTGGCGTTTGAGCTAAGACTACGCACTCGGTGCATATTTCTTTAAATTGCGTCATTTTTAACTTGTTTTGGCGCAAGAGATAGATAGCTACGTCCAACCGAAAGTACAAAGTCTTGTTAAAATGGTTCTACTTCAAACACGCCGAATGTGTTGTCACGGGTCCTATGGGATACAGACAAGTAACGTGAAAGGTTAAGCGAGTTCATACTATGTAAACACTATTAGTTTGTAATGAAAAACTGCAAATTGACTTTTACATTTTTAAAACAGTTACCCAAGTGTCCTCTCTCTCTCTCTTCACAAGAAGGAGAATTTGACAAAATTCTTTAACTAGCTGAAAGAAAAAGGTACCTAAATGCCTAAATTTAAAGGCTTTTGAATGTAAAGATGAGCTAAATCTCTGAAGTCATTTTGAAGGTAAATGTTCAAAAGATGGAATGCATGCGAAATTAAACAAAACAAAAGATTAACAACTTTATCAACACCTGTTAAAACAATAATAATTTTAAACAAAATAAACTTTTAAAACATAAAGCACTTTGTTTTTTAACTGGATAATTCTTATTTTCCCGACCACAACATGAATTAATAAACAATTATTTACATACGGACATGTATGAATAATAAATGAGACGTACATCCGCCTGAAATATTTATATATGAGATTTTTATGTTTCCAATACTGTCAGTTAAGTAGTATGACAAGACAGTACAGAATATGTTGAGATAACCGAAAACACACGAGTGATTGCATAATAATATTACGTTAAACGACCAAGTAAATAATCCTAGTCTCCTTCTAAGAATCAATTATCATATTCAGATAACTTCTTACCCGTTATACACAGAATCTTTTTTAAAGTTAAATGAGACTGTAATTCTCCCCCTTAAATGTACACATTTTCAGTATAACTGCAACTTCTCGGACCTTTCCGGCAGAGCTCGTGAAAAAAACACGAATGTATGATAAAGGCGTCCATAACAACTCCCCTTTTTATAAAACTTGATCTATACAACACATTTTACGACCTGTTGAGATGTGAGCTATACTTTATGAAAGACAATGATATTCCCGAACATGTACAACTTAGGCGACATAAAAGGCAATCTATCATTTTCTGTCTGTTTATGGAAACCGACAACGACTCCGTTTTATTAAATTTTAATATCCGGTAATGTTAATAAATTCGATCTGTTTTTCCCGAGCTCTGACTTAAAGGCCCGAGAAATTGCGATTGATTTTCAGATCTGGCCTTTTTTACAGACCACGATTATTCAATCTTGTACTAAAGTTCAATTTCCACTGATGTAAGAGAATTTTTTAGCCACCTTCTGCATTTGGTCCCAATGGCGAGGAAATGCATCATTTAAATTGACGCTAAAATGTGCGAAAAAACATTATCATATTTATTTAAACGGGCTGTAGTTTTAAAGCATGGCACTGACGTGAACAAATTGTGACATTTACAAGATATATATTACAGGAACGTTGTATCGTCGCGCTTATATTTCCGTGATTTTTTCATATTCCATAAAGTAAAAAAAAACTCTTAACGTTTACCCATCAAAAACGATAAGGCTGTTGAGGTCTTGCACTTTAAAATTTTAAATACACTTCTTCAAGAATAGTGTTACGCGGTATTTATATTTTACAAATTACACTGTTTAAAAAGATAAGGTTTTAACGCATATGCTTATTTTGAGCGGAACATACGCTCGTTTTGTACGTTTATAATTACCCATTGTAAAATTCATATTAATTAGAGGTATAGTGATTATAATTTTTGAAATTCTAGATGTATAAACTTTTTAAATATTTTGGATGGTATTTTCCAATGTTTTCAAATTGTTTGTATCTTGATAAAATTTGCAAGTTTGTCATCGATGCATAATTAATAATGTTGATCTGCAGTAAAATTACAAAAAAATATCAGCAAGATGTATCTAGTGGGAAAATATCAGCACGTAAATAAATAACATTTTTTTTTAAATTTAGAAGTAAACACAAAAAAATTGTTAAATGATCATCACAACATGACATGGAGATGTAAACATTAGTCCCCGTATTTTGCCCCGTAGATTTAAACTCAATCGAATTCTTTTTTACTTACATAATGAAATATGCAGCATGTTAATATCAGATTGTCAATTTCAGTAGAATAGCACCATACGATGTGTAGTAGATTGCATTTCTGGGAATGTCGATTTTTGTTTTTCCAGCACACTATAAAGAAATGTATTTTTTCTCCAGTGTCGCCACCTTCATACCCCACATTAATCACCAAAGAATGCATTTTATTGCTTAAATATTGAACATGATGCTAACTTTAAAAAAGGGAATATATCACAGTATCTATTTTAATCACAAAGATTAAAATGTATCAAATCCATTGCATTTTAGAAATAATTATGTCTGAGCCTCTTTTTATATAAAGAAAAAGTTTACCACGCAGTCTAAATAAAAAGATCGATCATTAAAAATATAACCACAATTTGTTTTTCTTATTTGTCAAATTCACTGCATTTTAGCAAAAATTTTGTCTGTGTCCCTTTGTATAAGATTAAATGCTTACCCCAAAATCTAATTAGATATTCTAAACAGTTAGATAACTAGAAATACAATCACAATTTCTTTGCCTTTCGCTGTGTTTCTTTAAAATGATATCACTGGAAATATTATGATGCAATGATCAAGTGTTTCATTTTAACTGCAAGTAAAAACTCGCTGTTAATGTTAATTTTCGAGATAAATGTAAACCTGATGTGACTCTCTTTTTTTATTAGATTAAAGAAATTCCATTGTAAAACAGTTCTTTGAAGAAATAAGAAACAGCGCTACATGCAACTTATACAGGTATAATGTGTATCACAATTATGAATCTAATAGTAATTGGTGCATAAAAAAGCATTTTTTCACAACAAGACACTGAAAACGTATAAGCTTACGTTTAAATATATAATTTCATCAATGATAGTAATAAATGAGATACTGAAAGCTCAGTCAAAATTGGGTCCCTACTCAACTAGTTTTTGGTTAAATTACTAGTAAAAACTAATAAAACATTTTTAAGGAAAGGAAACCCTATCAAGAAAGTAAAACCTAGTACAAAAATTGATATCTTAATACATGTTTGTAATTTGATTATTAACTGTCTTGTTATTTTCTTTAGAATTAAAGGGTACAGCCCAGCCGATGTGAAACATATGTTAAAGAGTTTATTTACCAAAATTTAATGCAAAAAACCGCATCGAAATCGGTGCAAAAATAATGAAGTTACGCCCCTTCAAAGTGGCTATTTTTACCTGCTTTGGGAAATCTAATCAAGAGAAAACAGAATTAGGCGATAACGAGGCTTCAGCGGAAGTGACGTCACGAGGTCAACACAACGGAAATTTCCTTACAAAGCTATACAAATTAAATTCGATTTTTCAGCCAAAATGATTGATATAGGTCTGATGTTGTGACGTATTTTGTTAATTTAAGTATTGTAGATCTAGAAATTTGTATCCGTTATTATTTTATTACAACCTGATTTCTTTTTAAACGATTTTAAAATTTGTTATTCTCGTCGCCTTTTTACCGATGAATACGATATCTTAAAACGCTTACATGGGCAAATTTATGTTCATTATTCATTTTATTGATTACATAATATCCTTTCACACACGAGTGATCCGAGAAAATGACACAGGTAAACAGGTAAACTAACGAAGCCACTGCTCCAGACACACGTGTATCTGGGGTATGTATACACAAGGTACACGAGTCTGGTGAACAAAGAGAGGGTTTCACACCTCTAGACTGGTAAATTGATTTGTGTATAATTAGCTACTCAATTGTTAAAAGATAAAACAGAAAAATAAATTAGACTGTGTAAAATCAAGCATTCGTCAGCTAAAACATGTGTATAGTCCGACAATCAGTGATTAAAGAAGCATGCATGATACTATTGAATAGTAAAACTAATGTTCAAAGTAAATGCCTTTATTGTTACTTATCTTATCACTTAAATAATGACAAAAATTTACAATTCTGCAATTGAAACCTTTTTTATGTGATCAAGTAATTATTTCGGATTTATAATTTGTTATTTAATAAAGTGCAACTTTTTTTCGAGCGCTATGGTCAGCAATTAAACGCTTTATAACTCCGTATAGCTTAAATTGTAATACTGACAACGAATCATTATGAAATCTAAATAAACTGGAACATTTTGACAAAGGATGTAAATAAATGTAAAATTAAATTCCATTATCGTATTTTTAAAAGAATACGGGACAGACATAATCATGCATGCAGCCATCTTGGACTTTCGCCTTGATCCGTTTATAATCCCGTGTTTGTTTGTTAAAGAATGCATACTATTTTGATTGTTATTGGTCCGATATCAATATTATTGAATAATCGGGCGACATCATTTGTAATGTTATGCCTTATACGAGGAACAGACCCCGAGTTACCTTTTACGAAATATCATTATGTATCATCAATATTATTTTTATAATCAGTTAATAATGTCACTGAGAAATCATTCGAAAGAATGACAATATTAACAAAATATGTTTCGAATAACAATAATGCTTTGATTAATTGTCATTTTGCTACATATGGTGTGCATTTATATGTAAAATGTGTTACACATTTGACGAAATTCATGAAGCAAACAATTGTCCAAATTCGGCATTTTTGTTCGATAAAATACGGGTTAAACTCAAACGACAGTATAATTAGTCATCCAGGGTTGATACGGAAACAAAATAACAGAAAAAAATATTCATATATCGATTAAACAATGCAAGAAAACGAACAGTTTTCATACGATATTCCTGTTTCTCATACAGCGGCGTTGACCCCGTGACGTCACAGTTCATCTCGCGCCAAAACGGCTTGATTCAAAACTCGTTCAGGTGTGAAATCGGGTTTTCCCCAAATATCTCGAAAACTACTTATGCGATCGATGTAAAATTTTCAGGATGATGTTTTTACACATAGATCTCCATTATATCAAAAATTGACCGGCACTGCAGGTACCCTTTAAGATTTATATATGTTGAACTTAAAAGGTTAAAAAAAACAGGGGTTTACACGCCTATATTCAACAAGCAAGCACATGTACCTCGATATCTCAGAGAGTATCACTACTTACTCAAAGACAACATATTAGTTAATTGATTCGTCGATATAATTTTGGAAAAGCTGTAACAGCAGACGCTGTATACTAAATAATTGATCTTAAAGCAAGTTGACGAGTTAAATTAATAGCTAGTTTGAAAAAAAAAACACAGTTGAAATTAAACACTTTCATATAACCATCAATTATTGACTTAAAATGGCCTTCTAGCAATCATTTAATTGCAATTGCAATATCGTTTTTGATGATACATTGGCAATGTGAGTCCAATGTTAACATTATAAATGCATTCATAACCTCTGGTGGGAGAAGCAAGGCCACACAACATTAACGGGTATTGTTAGAAGACCTGGTTTTTTTTTAAGGTAGAACTTTAGCAGAAGCGAAACATATCCATAGAAAAGATATCTTGAAAAACGGAGGAAAGGTCGAAAACTTCGTTGAATTGTAAAAGGCGAACGAAAAACATACAAATAAACGGAAAGAGTCACAGAACGGTAAAATCTTTCAGCTCACAATTAGCATTGGCGACAAGGCGTGACAGGAAAAACATCTCTATTTTAAAAACAACTGACATACCGAACAAGTTTCCAAGAGAGCAATCTGGTTAAAAGGATCGATTATAGAGAGATTTAAGAAACAGACCGCTTGCGACTTAAGAGTAAGACATGATTCCCGGAATACAGCATCGGTTTATCCTTCTACTAATTGTGGTTGGATTAATGGCAACAGGTAAGGTACTTGCACGTAACTAATAAAATACACATGTTTTTTAAACAAGGATGGAGAATATTTGATGTGATTAATCAAATGTGTTCTATGCCTTTAATGTGTTTAGTGGTTTAAGAAAGGAAGATGTTGTAAATATTTAAAACAATAAACTTTGATAGTTAAATAGACTTAGATACGATTTGAGATCAATTTTTTTTATTCTAATGTATTGAATGGTTTACTTGGCATCATAAATGATTGACCAAAATTGGAATGTTAGAAACCAAATTACAAGCAATTACAATTACAAGCAAGATACAGAGGTAAAAAATCATTGTTCTGTAAAACAAAAAGCTCGAGTCAAATATTTGTTTACAAATTATTTAAAGTATTACCATAACCATTTTACTATAATCATTTTTTTTTGGAAAAAATAACTCGTGACAAAAACAATAAACTGCCTCAATGTGTTCATAAATAATATTATCAACAAAAGATAGCACCATACAACACATATGTAAACAATAACAAGACTCGAGCTTTGATTACAAAACAAAGAATTTCAAACTCTGTTTCTTTCTTGTAATTCGACCTTTGGCTTTTAAATTTAAAAAGGGGAATACACAATACCCATATCTATTGTTATCCGATCATATACCCCCTTGTTTTTGCATCGAATCTTACTAAGGGGCAAAATAAAGCGTTTCTCTTTAATGTAACGTTTGTTAATAGGTTTTGAATATCATTTTTTCAATAGTAATATTCCTGAAATAATCCGGAAACCTAATGCAATGTCCATTGATATTCTGTCGATATTAGATATAAAATTGGATCCAGCAGCTTAAATGTGTTTCATGATAAAGAAATATGGAAGAGGGTATACATGTAATTTATAAAATGAGAATAAGCGTTCATTGATTTTTTTTTCGACCCTACGATACGGTATTTAATTCTTCCGATCCATATTTGATTTGATTTTAATGGAATATCATTATTTAAACATCAACATATTAAATCATGATTGTCAATCTATTCCCAACTCCCGGACCACATTCGAAAATCGATTTAAATTCGGTTCTTAAAGTTCTCTAGAAATGGCCCAAATTGTCAAAGTAGACATTTTAATGTAAATGATTAAACGTGATATTTGCGTGAAAAGTTTCTGATTTAACAATACGCAGTTAAATGTGTATCGGTGTATAACCGAAAGTTATCAGTTTCTATAAAATGATGTACATATATTCCTGTATATGGCATAAAGAAAACGTAATATGTATTAATATATTTCCAATAAAAACGATACCTAAAATGCTGATATTTTCATTCAATTTACATACATTCCTATACAAATAACGTCGCTATTAAGTAAACATTGTGAGGAAAAGCATGCCCATTATATCAGAATCAACAGGCATGTTCACGAAGCTATCTTGGGACTATGGTGCATTCTAAGTACATCTTTGGATACGTCTTGTTATTAATTCTGTTTCTCTAAGCTCTCCTAAATTTAGGAACCACAATAACTTTGAAATAACTTCAGGACATCACTTAGCTTTTCCTAAGACCATTCTAAGGTTGAAAAATCACGTTTTCGTGGATATTGGGACAGTAGAATAAGGCAATATTTTCTACAGTTCCAGCATTTCCGACAAACCTCAAAATTCTAATCCGGAAGGGGGCATATCATTTATTCTATCATGTACTTTTATTTAAACATAATGATGTGGAGAGTGACCCCTATCTCCCTATTCTTCGTTGCTACATGCCAGCCTGGGAGCTTTAACAAATTTATTTCTTTTTCTTTTTTTCCCAAATATTGTCTCTGTTTGGCAAAAGAATATCATTCTCTTACTTTTGATATCTACACTTAGTAAGTTACATTCATTGTTTTGATTTCAAGCATTGGCCAAACAATTATACAAATTGTCCTTGGCTAAAGAGTAAATCTACATCGGTTATTAAAGGCATGCGTGATCATTCTTAATTTTTATCACTTCATTCTGATAAATAACCTTTAAAAAAAATATGCTGTAAACTGTATTTATGTATTTTCGAGATAAATTGCTTTTTTTTTTTTTTAATCTGTACGTGTATTCTATATATCACAGATTTAAGGGAAATTAGTTTGTGTTTTTTTCGTGTAATGTTAAGTTCTATAAAAAGCGCATGCTAATGTATTACTTGAATGACAAGAATATCAAATGTTGAGTAAAATGTACACTCAAAGAATACACATATGTTGTCTAAATAATTATTTGCTTGCCAAAAGCTGCTCTGAGATATATTTTCATTATACAAAATAGCAGTTATTTGGATTTCGGGGGGGGGGGGGGGGGGGGGTAAACGAAATTTTTATTTGTCACTGAAATATATCTAAGTAAATGTAAATGCATATTTTTGAAAATGTGAACAAATTACTACTTTCGGGCCTATCGTGTTACCGATACGTAAAATTTCGCTGGCAAAATCTTTATACTGATTTATCACTACACAAGTCTCAATATACATTTATCTCCATAATATCAATCATTTTCGGTTCTGGCATAACTCAACATTTTGTATCTAGAGATCTTTTTAAAGAATGTTTATTTGTTATATTTACATTTACTTTCTTTCTCCCTATCAAATTGAATTGATTTATTTGAGTGATATTTACACATAACACAGAAGACCCAAACACCAAATCTGGTGCGTATGAATACAGTCTTCCTTTAGTATTTCTCGAAGAACATGACTGACTCTCCTCGCGACTTCAAGCCAGATCACGGCCTGATATTATACTTACGCTGATTAATATTCCTTGATGTAAACATATTTTAACAGTAAAATTAATTCAATTGATTAATTTCCTAGTATACAAAAAGTAAATTAATCACTATTTTGTCAGAATGATTTGGCTGTTCCAATGGTTCTTCCGTTAAGGACTTTGGATCCTGCGATCAAAAGTCTCCAAGTTTTTTTCTAAGGTATTTTTTTAACATCTACACACATATCTAAACCAAAATTCAAAACAAAATTTTGGGGTCTATATGCTCCTTTCGGTGCTACGGTGTATTTAATATGACCTCTCTGCACTGAAAGTGCAAATTGCACATAAATCGCTTTTCCCTCTATAATTTTTTTATCGAAATGAACCATGGTATCAAATGCAAATTTCCATTATTTAGAATTAATAAAATTAAAATTATCATAATGAAAAAGTTTGCAATTTCTTCACCTTATTGATATTTTGACCTTTTTGCACTGAAAAAATACTATTTTTATTCATAAACAATTCAACATGCAATTCAATCATTTAAAAGTCTTAAACTGTTTCTCAAATTATAACAGACTTGTAAAAAAACTTTAAAAATTCAGAAATAAAACTAAAAGTATGGGTCTATAATGTAAATTTTGAGATATGGCATGAAATAAGCTTATTTAAGGGGAAATTGGAGTTGATTTTTTCTTTACTTTTATGAAATATCACTTACTCATGCTAATATATGTCGATAGAAATATTGAAATATTGTTGAAATATGTTTTTTTTAACAACATGAAGATATCCCAATGCATAAACTATCTGGAAATTTGGTCTGCACCGAAAATAAGAAAGCTAAAATTACGGTACTCAAAACAACAGAGTTATGAAAAATGTTCATTTTCTTCTTAAAAACCTTCCGCCACAAAATATAGTCCCTTACTATACTCTCTAAATATGGAATTTTTCCTTCTCTATTTTATTCAGTATAGTTTATTTGGCATTGTAAACAAGGAATTTACAAGTAGAAGTCATATATGACACAGAATTTCCAGACTAGAGGTGACCCAAAATGGCTACCCAAAATCAGAGGATCGAACCTCTTTAATTGCATATTACTCGTTGAATAAGGCAGAGATTTTTTAAAAATAAATCATGTTTTCGGAAAGAGAATAAACGTTAAAGAACGTAAATATAAGCATTGAATTATTTTTTTTGAAAGATGTGGTCTCATAACTGCAACGGTGTGTGCAAACAAATTTTCATAACGTGCATTTGTATGCACACACCGTTGCAGTTATGAGACCACATTTTTCAAAAAATAATGATTCAATGCTTATGTATATATACTCGCAAAGAAAAAAGATAAAAGAATGGAAGAACAGTTGTTAAGCGGTGAAGTTTATGTAGTATTTGTAAAACCTCACGAGTTGTTTGTTGTGTAAATTGTTAAACTACATGTATGTGAGCTTACGAGAAATCTTTTTAATCGAAAAACTGTTAATGAAGTTGGCTTAGAGAATTCATTGGGTTCCCTTTTTAGTTTACCTCAGCCGAAGACTCAAGTGATCTTTTCTAAACAAATGTGTACGTTGTCTGTTGTCGTCGTCGTTGCTAAATATTCTGTTCATATATATTAATGATTTCTTAAGAGAGAACGTATAAGATAACAAATATACATTGTCTGCCGTCGTCGTCGAAGTTGTCGTCTTATAAACTTTTTGCATTTTTATCTTCTTCAAAAACCCGTGGGCCAATATTAACTAAATTTCGCACAAAGTATTATTGGATGAAAGGGATTCAATTTTGATCAAATAAAGAACAATGCCTTCTTTAAATGGGATATAATTCAGAATGATATTTTTTAAAATAGTTTTTAAACATCATCTCAAAAATCATTTTTCAAGAAAAGCTGGCACTTGTGTGGACGCATTCTCATGTATTGTAGATTCAAGTTTACTCAAATCATAATCCCCATGTCTTGGCCATGCAGTCAGTGCAATGCACATTGAATGAAAGATGAAAACGCTGAGAAAGGCATTGGCACTCATAGAGAGAGCAGTCAATCGCGAAGTTGAACTCCATCGGAACGCAGTTTTACGCCGCGGGAGCGGAAACGCCTCAGCTGTCATCAGGACGCCTTGACATTTTTCATGAAAAATTAAGTTTTATATTTTCCATGCGATCTCACGGCGATTGCAGAAATTTTAAATAATTCTGTGGGAACACAGCCTTGTGTGATGAGGCCTTTATACGTATGCAGTAATACAAGTACCTTTGCTTCTAAAGACTGAAACATAATCAAAATCACAAAAAATCGTATCATGTTCTTTTAGCTTCGGCGTGCAGTGCATATATGGTGGAAGACGTAACTGATGACCAATTAACTGCATCGAGTTCTTACAAAAATTATACTGCCGACAAGGCGAGATTGTCCAGTACTGGTTGGGGAACTAAAAACGGGACAAATCCATGGATACAGGTTCTTGTTAACTAGCAAATAAAGCAAGCAAATAAAATGTAAAACGGGTTAAAGTTGTGAGTCAATATAATGTGCAGTCAGAAAATACAGAAAGTTTACTATTTCATAAATTTATAAAGTTGATTTTACAATTTAACAAAATACCAGACGACTTGTTGGGGATTCGAAATACGATATTCGAGATTCTAAATTTGATATTCAATATTTAAATTGACCATCCAAATTATACAAATTATACCGGTCAGCAGAGGATGCTCACTCCTCACTCCTGCTCACTCCTCCTAGGCACTTGATCCTACCTCCTACCTCTAACTATTTGGAGGTCTGTGTTGCTCTGCTTGAATAAGTATTTCGTTTTATGGATTTTTCAGATGGTTCACGGTTTGTTATTGTCATTTTTTTCATACATGTTAACACCTAGCTGTATCCTAGCGCCACCAAACTGTTCGATCGAGAGAGAGAGAGAGAGAGAGAGAGAGAGAGAGAGAGAGAGAGAGAGAGAGAAAACAAGAGAGAGAATCAGATAAAGAGTGAGTGACAAAAAGAAAGATGGATGAAGAGGTCGGTATATACTAAAAAAAAGTACAGAAAATGGGATATTGATGTGATATAACTTCCGAATTGAAATGTATCATCTGTTTAGCCAATAAGGTGCCTTCGTTTTCAACCTATTAATGATTAGCGTATACCCAATAGAAATGTTGTATGATTAGACCAATCGGTGAGAATATAATATAAAATGATAGATAGATAGATAGATAGATAGATAGATAGATAGATAGATCTATTCGGAAAATTTCGGTGTTCTTCATTCTTTTCAAAGATAGGCATACGTGACACTCTAAAAGATCTGAAATACTAAAGACCTGAAATACATTAAACTTTATATAAATGATATATTTGAATTTCTATGTGCTGCATCAAATAAAATGGCTTTTTGTCTGTAATTATTATATTCACATGTAAAATGTGGTAGAAAAATATGACAACCATATCAATTATTTACGCAAAAATATGAAAGACCTGAAAATTTGAACTAATCTTAGTACAGCCAACTCGTTATTTTCTTCTTTGTGGTGTGTTACTTATTTAAACAACCAATGATGATTCATACAAAAATTTTATTTTTTTCGGCTCATTTGACGCTTGCGTCATTTCATGATTTCTTGTATTATATTCTTAGTCAGTTTTCTGACGGTGAAACACTTCGGTTAGAGTTCTCCAGATTAGGGATTTGAGCTGTATCGGAAAGCAACATAATTGCAACCATTCAGTTCTTAAATATTTCTTTTCTTTGTGTCTTGGTGACTTTATAGTGTCTAAGTGACTTTGGACTGACTGTATTGGTATGTGGCTGTTGTGGCACAGTGGTAGTAAACACAATTGTTTGTTTAAACCCACAGTCTACAGTTAGTTGATTAGAGGTTGATTTTGTTATTTTGTTTTTTTTTTGTTAGTTGTTCTACAATCAAATAGCCAAGGTTGGCCCTAGAAAAATTGTGTGATAAGTGCGTGTTACATTGACAGATGTAGGTTTCGTTGCAATTATTGATAATTACTTGATTTTTATGAAAGAAAACCTAGGCGAAATCACTAATTAATAGATCATAATTTTATTTGTAACTTGAAAAACCGTAACAATATAAATCAATAAATCAATGAACATTCGAGTACTCGACTACAAATCTGTCAAATTTTTAGTTGATTACTCTATATTAACTGAATAAGATTCTTATTATGTTTTAACGCAGTAATGTTGGGGCTACCAATAAAAATAGTATCCTTTTTATCGGCATGGTTGGTCTTTAAGTTACAATCTTTCGTCGGTGCTAGATATAAACTTAAAGCGGCCAATATATTGGTGTCTTTGAATACAAGTACTTATACAAACAATCATGTAATTGTGGAAACCAATTAAATGTTTTTTAAGGATAAAAACTCGATTCAGTTATTGATTGAATTGAATAAAATGTTTGTATAATTAAGGACGCCCATCTGGGGTTTTTTTGCGGAAAAAAATACATAGCAAAACTCTTTATTTTTTAGCTATATGTCATTTAAACCAACTCTAGTTTATTTCCGAAGTTTCAAGAAAATCTACCATCTGGTTCTTTTTAGGGACCATCTCAAAATAGAGGTACATTTACTATATGAATATATAGGAAACTGTCATTTTTAAAAAAAAGAGATGTACACGTGTGTAATCCTGATTGCCTGAGATTATGTTTGAAAATAGATTAGCCATATTTGAACGGTGGACGCGGGGGGGGGGGGGAGGATCCGAACCAGTTGTTACATTTTGTATATTACGATACAATGTAAGTATAGTTATTGGTGCTGGATTATCATCATTGCCAAAGAATCATCCGTTTGGATTAGAAAAATACATATTCATATAGCAAGAGTGTTTACTGGAGGAACTAAATCGCCGAAGCGGGGTGTGACCCAAATTTCGATCGATTGGGCGATTTCATTCATCTTGAAAAGGGTACATAACTCGCATGTCTAACAAATGTACAATACTAATTAAACAATTACTAGCCAAGTGTGTGTGTTAATTCTCTTCCAAAACATTCGATCCAAAGTATGATATATGTAGTTGTAACAAAACAAATGTCAAACAATTCATTTGACCTCTCCTCATGGATCTATGCTAATGGATGAGTTCATTCAAACCATCAGATCAAGATTTTAGTCGTTGCGTGTTTGGTAAATCAGGACTTCGTGCCATAATATCTCATTCCTAGTTTTCGCACGCCGACTCCAGAATAAACAGTGTGTACACATCACAGGCACGTAACATCGGGGGTGGGGTGTGGGGGATGCCTCCCCCATTTCTTTTGCAGCGGGCACTTTTCTTAACGTTATATATATAATAAATGGAAATATAATGGATTTGCCGACCCTTCCACTTTTGTCGGAGCATGTAATAAATTAAGCTGGAAATAAGGAATTCTAATTGAATTGAATTGAAGATATAATTAGGGTTTTTTCATGATTATGAGAATTCACCCTTTTTAGCTCACCTGAGCCAAAGGCAGCTTTTCTGATCACAATTTGTTCGTTGTCTGTCGTTGTCGTTGTCGTTGTCGGCGTCGTCGTCGTTGTAAACTTTTCACATTTTCATCTTCTTCTCAAGAACCACTGGGCAGATTTCAACCAAATTTGGCACAAAGTACAACTAGGTGAAGGGGCTTCAAGTTTGTTCAAATGAAGGGCCACGTCCTCTTAAAAGGGGAGATAATTGAGAATTGTTGAAAATTTGTTGGTATTTTTCAAAAATCTTCTTCTCAAAAAATATTCAGCCTGAAAAGCTTAAACTTGTATGGAGGCATCCTCCGGTAGTGTAGATTCAAGTTTGTTCAAATCATGGTCCCTGGAGGTAGGGAGGGGCCACAAGAGGGGGATCAAGTTTTACATAGGAATATATAGAGAAAATCTTTAAAAATCTTCTTCTAAAAAACTATTAGGCCAGGAAAGCTCAAATTAAAATGGAAGCAATCTCAGATAGTGTAGATTCTAGTTTGTTCAAATCAAGGTCCCCGGGGATAGGGTGGGGCCACAATTGGGGGATAAATTTTTATACAGGATTATATAGAGAAAATCTTTAAAAAAAATCTTTTAAAAACTATTTGGCCAAGAAAGCTCAAATTGGCGTGTAACTATCCTCAGATAATGTAGATTCAAGTTTATTCAAACCATGGTCCCTGGGGGTAGGGCGGGGCCACAATGGGGGATAAATTTTTATATATAGAGAAAATCTTTAAAAATATTCTTCTCAAAACTATTAGGCCAGGAAAGCCGAAATTGGAGTGGAAACATCCCCAGATCGTATAGATTTAAGTTTGTTTAAATAATAGTCCAGGGGTAGGGTGAGGCCACAATGGGGGATGAATTTTTACATAGGAATATATATAGAAAATCTTTTAAAATCTTATTTTTGAAGACTATTTAGCCAGAAAAGCTTAAACTTGTGTGGAAGCATCCTTGGGTAGTGTAAATTCAAGTTTGCAAAATCACAGTCCCTAGTGGTAGGGTGGGGCCGTGATGGCGGTTTAATTTTTACATAGGATTATATAGAGAAAATCTTTAAAAATATTCTGGGAAAGTTTTCGGTCCAAAGCTCAGTACCTAGCGTGAAAGCACAGGTTATGCAGATTTAAGTTTGATGAAACCATGATTCCCTAGAGAAATATGGGGCCACGAAATGGGAGGGGGGGTAGATAGGAATAGAGAAAAATTTCTTACAGGTACAACAACAAAAGGGGCTTGGCATTTACCAAAAAAAAGAGGTGGATAAAAAATTGGAGATTTTCAATTTTTTTTAGCAAGATCTACTGTCCTTAGTTGTCAAGATATTTTGATACTGTAATGCTAATTTATCAGAATTAAGGCAATTGTTGCTCAGGTCAGCGATGTGGCCCCTGGGCCTCTTGTTTAATTTTTTGCTTGTTAAGATGATTGAGATGAAGTTGCCCCCACACACTTTCAAAAAAAACAATGCGTGCTTGAATATCGTTATGTCCTATGGTTGGAACTTTTTTTAGAAAAAGCCTTTCAGTTGATTTTGCATCTTAAAACTGTTTTATCTTCCGCTTTCAAGCTTACATGCAATTATTATATGTGTACATTCCTAAAACAATTTGATTTAATGAAATAATTTAATTTCTACGTGATAGGCTGTACATGTACATCCACTAGATCGAAGAAAATTTCTTCTTTAATCTGCACGTTCCGTTTAATAATGAATTTATTATCAGCAGCGAAAATTAAAAATCATTTCTTATACGATAGCCTAATTGATAGATGCTTGCTTCCATTGAATAATTTTGTTCATTCAATCAAGCTTTTTGCAAAGCTATTGCTTATCTCAATTATATCTCAAGGCTTTTGTTTATATAAACGTTCAACTTGTAGATTAGGGATGGAACAATGATTATGCATGGAAAAAGACACTTTAGAGTTGCCATAGAAGATAAATATTTGAATTATGTTTGAGCGCCATAAGCAGAAAGGAAAAATCATACTAAGATTAAAAAATGTTCAATGTATTTTAAATTAAATTTATTTATTACATATTATTATAAGTTTTCAAATATTTTTGATTTAACGACACAATGCATGTGGCAACAGCGTTATTTCATTAGAAAAGGACACGCAGATTTAATAGACCAATCCACCACTTTACAAAAGTTATGTCTCTTGGCCGCCATCTTTGGGGAAAACCCATAGATTTTTCACAGTAGCCTTTGTAGTTTAAAGGTTTATAACTTTGTCATTTAACAATAAAAATCCGTTTCTGTTCCGTATTTTGATTGCCGCATTATAGGGCATTACACATTTCGAAGGAATAAATAAAATTCCAAACGATTCCATCACAGGACACCCTAATGCTTGGTTGCATACAGAAGGAATAGTTGGTTTTTCCCTGTTGACCTTTGGGCTGACATTGCAAAGGGAGACAACTTTTGCAAAGTGTGGATTGGACTATTATTTAAACGAGTATTCGACTATCGCTCGACTAAAATCTTCGATTATTTGACTAGTCTCTCTAAATAAAATTGGCAACCAAGATATAAATTGATCTCTTTTTTAAGGGGGTAAAATTAAACGACGGGGGCACAAATCTACGATAAACGGTAAGATTATGAATATAACATGTACACAACAGTAAAACAATAATAGAACAGTTCTGATAATGTATGTTAAAATATGATAAAATTGGCATTGAAAGTTTTTGCATTCCCAACATCATATACAGAGAATGTACAGTTTTAGACGGGGTCACGTGACCCCGTCTATTGGTTTACTGTACGCCGAAGTCTCAAACCGGAAGGCACGCGTAGAACACATGAATTGAGAAAATAGTGCAGAAAGTTTTCATGCATTTCAGTAAATATGTATTATAAAAACATGCATGAAATCTTTTTAAGTCCTCCGTGTATAAACAAAATTCTATTTAGAAAATAAACAAATAGTTTTATTGATCAAAATATTCTTGCCCGGGTTCAAATGTGGAATGAGTTACGTAACTGAATGCACAGCGCCGTTGACGATTCAGTTGGTGTACGAGCTCATTAATCAATAGAAGAGGTCGATGGTGGAATTGAAATTAAAGTTGTCCTTAACACAACGCATGTAAACCAGGGGAGGGGGCACACATAAGACAAGCAAACCCAAACAGATTAGCGAAACATATAGTATTATAATCTGATTGTTTTAATTTTGTGTATAAATTATACCATTTCTTATTAGGTTTGTTACCGACTGTTTACAGAAATTTGTGGGGTCGAGGGGTCGAGTCCATAGAAGGCGAGGCGGAGTGTTTTGTTTTGTAGAGGACCTAGGGTTTGATATGTAAACAACAAATTATACAAATATTGACTGGGGTTGAGGGCAACATTGATTATGTTAGCCCCCGAGGGACGAAATATTGCCCGACGCGAAGCGGAGGGCAATATTTTTGTCCCAAGGGGGCTAATATAATCAATGTTGCCCGAAAACACAGTCAACATTTGTTTTGTTATATGAAGAAACAAACCAAAATTCTCAGCTCAACAAAGAATTCACGAATTCAATTTTGTGCATAGTTCATTTTCTATATATCCTCTGCATCAAACGGTCACTGGTGAAATTCCGCCGACCGTAAGAATTAACATACAGATGTTCTACCTGATTTTACTTCACAGTAATTCGCAAATCCTTATATCCGTTATCATAGCAAACCGTCGCATTGCGCGTCCGTTGTTTACTTGCCTTGACTGACTGTCTATTATGACGTCACCTTGTTTTGGAGTCGCGAAGAGTTATTTACGTCATCGTTTACGAATAAACAAATCAGAGGCGATTATTTGAAATAGAGGGAATGTTCTCGAGATATTATTCCTAGCCGGTCAGTATTAAAAAAATATTGACCGGTCAATATTTTTCGGACGAGCTAATATTACAATTATTGACTATTCGTCTATATATAGTTATATAGTGAGAATATACTACTGAATATAACAAAAGATAATATATAACAATTAATTTCATTGGCTAATTCTCTAATTGTTTCCCTTTCTCGTCAGTCGTCTGTGCAAACCTGTATGCCATTGTACGATCGTTTTATTACGTTAGTGGCAAAGGAGGAGGGGGGTAACTCTAAATATTTGGGGCTTAAAATTAAAGGTATGGTTGAACGTTTGTGCAATACATCAGCTCAAATAACGTAATGTCCGCCATGTTGCCGTATAAATTTTGACGCCCGCCGTGTAAAGAAATTTATAAGGCAATCACGTGACTCGATGTATCCAATGACGTCGAGACATTCAAGTCCGAAGCAAAAAAAAAGTAATTATTGAACAAGTAATGTAATGACATTTATTGAAGGTAAGAGCATGTACGGGGGATATTTATTTATTTATTGAAGAACAGTTTGGTGCTGCTTAGATACTGGACTAGTGTTCAGATGTATGGTTTAAATTATGAATTTAGATATTTAATCTCGTATTTCGAATCTCGAATCTCAAATGAGCCTTCTGGGCTTTCGTATATTTTTAATAGGATTAAAATAATATTATGATTGTTTCCTACATATATTTATCAAATAGAAAAAAAAATATCATTTGATTTACATCTACTTAAGCAAACGATGTAAATAAAAGAACAAGAATTTGGTACATTCGAAATGTTCTTGCTGATAACCACTGCAAAGAAAACGTTGATGTTGTTTTTAACATTGGAGGTCCATTTCGAATCACAGACCACAAAATATTTATCTAAAGTTTCAGACGCTATTTAACTAATTTTTCCTGTCTCCATGTAAAATTTACATACAATATACACTTTTTTTAAAATAATCTCAAGCATTAAATATAAATCTGGTTTTATCTTTTGATTTCAGCAATAAAATTCAAAAATACTCATTAAGTAACCTATACCAATATTTTTATTTTAGGTCGACTTTGGACGACAAATAACCGTTGAAGGTGTAGTAACGAAGGGAATGGAAAACCGCAATGCCTACGTCACGAGATACATGGTTAATTACAGTGATACATCCTCAAGTTGGAGCACAGTGATGCAAAACGGCAGTTTTAAAGTAATTTTGTCAGCAAGTGTCAATATCCTAATTAAAAAATAGGGTGTTTTTTCAATTTTACTAACGACATGATCAAATATGCTTATACATGTACATGTACATCTACAAAACTTGTTTATAAAGACAATCTTAAACATAGTTATCTACAATATTAACAGTACTTATATTTATAAACTACACTAGCGCCGTACAAAAGTACCAGAAGTTTTGAGCTTATTAAACGTTGCTAAAGAAGATCTGAACCGTTTTATTTTTATTCATACATGCAGTTATCATCTTGTTATATCTAAGCTTTTTGTTTGAATAAAGTACAAAATGGTATCGTTAATCAAACTTTGTTACAATATACAATATACAAACTCTATTTATTCTCTGATCGCCTTGTTTGCAAAACATGCGTCAACTTCATTTTTTGTTTTGATTAACAGATATTCAACGCCAATAACGACTCAACAACTCCAGTGACTAACAATCTACCAAGTCCTATTCTTGCCCGATATGTCCGACTATTGCCCAGGAATCATATTTTACACCGCGGTCTCCGTTTTGACGTCATTGGTTGTGAAGGTTAGTTATATGTTACAAACGAGTTTTGTTTGACTTTCTAATTATCTATTTAATATGGTGACGGTCCTACAAAACATAATACATAAAAAGACTTTACAATCATAAAGTATCTCAGTTAATTCAATTTCTATAATGACACATATATATGTACAATTACAGTATATTGTGTTTTTTTTATCTTTCATTACAACCTTTATCTTTTATTTTATAAATGATGGTCATAAAGAGAAATGAACCAGTTACAATATTGAATTCTTGAGTTGCAGATTAAAACTATACTCCGACAGTATACTCCGACAGTATGTAAATGCCATAATCAATAATTTCTGAAGTAAACACGTACCTACCCCAAATAACGGTGAAAGGAACAGATGTTCTAATAAGCTAGCCGAGTATACTGTATATACAATTACATGTACTGGTAGGTAATCTATTCTACTACAATGGATATTAAAATAATACACTCGAATTTTTGGTCCCCAATATCGATAAATCGGAAGAATTCTGTCTTTTGTTTTATATATTTTAAACATTATTGGTAATTGAAGATCACAAATTTGTTTTTTCTCAGTTAAGCTTCGCTAATTATTAATGAACGAAAATTCCTCAAAAAGTCCCGGAAATCATCTGAATGTTTTGGATTTTACAATCTTGCGCATGCGCACTACATTCACGCTAACGTCATCTTTAGTTTTTGTTTCCATATTTGCATGAATAAACTTAGAGATGATAATACAAATACTGGTAAATTTTAATGGGAAATTTGCTAAATATTCTGTTCATATATATTAATGATTTCTTAAGAGAGAACGTATAAGATAACAAATATACATTGTCTGCCGTCGTCGTCGAAGTTGTTGTCTTAAACTTTTTGCATTTTTATCTTCTTCTAAAAACCCGTGGGCCAATTTTAACTAAATTTCGCACAAAGTATTATTGGATGAAAGGGATTCAATTTTGATCAAATAAAGAACAATGCCTTCTTTAAATGGGATATAATTTAGAATTATATTTTTTAGAATAGTTTTTAAACATCATCTCAAAAATCATTTTACAAGAAAAGCTGGCACTTGTGTGGAAGCATTCTCAGGTATTGTAGATTCAAGTTTGCTCAAATCATAATCCCTATGTCTTGGGCACGCAGTCAGTGCATTGAACATTGAATGAGAGATAAAAACGCTGAGAAAGTCATTGGCACTCAGTAAGAGTGCAGTCAATCGCGAAGTTGAACTCCATTGGAACGCAGTTTTACGCCGCGGGAGCTCCGTAGAAACGCCTCAGCTGTCATCAGGACGCCTTGACATTTTCCATGAAAAATTAAGTTTTATATTTTCCCTGCGATCTCACGGCGATTCCAGAAATTTTTAATAATTCTGTGGGAACACAGCTTTGTGTGATGGGGCCTCTATACGTATGCAGTAATACAAGTACGTTTGCTTCTCTAAAGACTTAAACATAATCGAATCACAAAAAATCGTTTCATGTTCTTTTAGCTTCGGCGTGCAGTGCATATATGGTGGAAGACGTAACTGATGACCAATTAACTGCATCGAGTTCTTACAAAAATTATACTGCCGACAAGGCGAGATTGTTCAGTACTGGTTGGGGAACTAAAAACGGGACAAATTCATGGATACAGGTTCTTGTTAACTAGCAAATAAACAAGCAAATAAAATGTAAAACAAGTAAAAGTTGTGAGTCAATATAATGTGCAGTCAGAAAATACAGAAAGTTTACTATTTCATGAATTGATACAGTTGATTTGACAATATAACAAAATACCAGACGACTTGTTCGGGATTCGAAATACGATATTCAAGATTCTAAATTTGATATTCAATATTTAAATTGACCATCCAAATTATACAAATTATACCGGTCAGCAGAGGATGCTCACTCCTCCTCACTCAGTCACTCCTCCTAGGCACCTGATCCTACCTCCTACCTTTATCTATTTGGAGGTCTGTGTTGCTCTGCTTTGAATTTGAATTTCGTTTTATGGATTTTTGAGATGGTTCACGGTTTGCCATTGTCATTTTTTTTTTCATACAGGTTAACACCTAGCTGTATTCTAGCGCCACCAAACTGTTCTACAGAGAGAGAGAGAGAGAGAGAGAGAGAGAGAGAGAGAGAGAATATAAGAGAAAGCGAGAGAGAGAATCAGATAAAGAGTGAGTGACAAAAAGAAAGACGGATGAAGGGGCCGGTATATACTAAAACAAAGTACAGAAAAAGGGATATTGAAATTTATCATCTATTTAGCCAGTAAGGTGCCTTCGTTTTCAACCAATCAGTGAATAGCGTATACCCAATACAAATGTTGTATGATTAGACCAATCGGTGAGAATATAATATAAAATGATAGATAGATAGATAGATAGATAGATAGATAGATAGATAGATAGATAGATAGATAGATAGATAGATAGATAGATCTATTCGAGAAATTTCGGTGTTCTTCATTCTTTTCAAAGATCGGTATATGTGACACTCTAAAAGATCTGAAATACGAAAGACCTGAATAACATTAAACTTTATATAAATGATATATTTGAATTTCTATGTGCTGCGTCAAATAAAATGGCTTTTTGTGTGTATTTATTATATTTCTATGTAAAATGTGGCAGAAAAATATCATGAAATGACAACCATATCAATTATTTACGCAAAAATATGAAAGACCTGAAAATTTGAACTAACCTTAGTACAGCCAACTCGTTATTTTCTTCTTTGTGGTGTGTTATTTATGTAAACAACCAATGATGATTCATACAAAAATTATATTTTTTTCGGCTCATTTGACGCTTGCGTCAATATATGATTTCTTGTATTATATTCTTAGTCAGTTTTCTGACGGTGAAACACTTCGGTTAGAGTTCTCCAGAACAGGGATTTGAGCTGTAACGGAAAACAACATAATTGCTAGCTAGACCACTCAGTTCTTAGATATTTCTTTTCTTTGTGTCTTGGTGACTTTATAGTGTCTAAGTGACTTTGGACTGACTATGTATTGGTATGTGGCTGTTGTGGCACAGTGGTAGTAAACACAATTGTTTGTTTAAACCCACAGTCTACAGTTAGTTGATTGGAGGTTGATTTTGTTATTTTGATTTTTTGTTAGTTGTTCTACAATCAAATAGCCAAGGTTGGCCCTAGAAAAATTGTATGATAAGTGCGTGTTACATTGACAGTTGTAGGCGTCGTTGCATTTATTGATTATCACTTGATTTTTATGAAAGAAAACCTAGGCAAAATCACTGATAAATAGATCATTATTTTATTTGTAACTTGAAAAAACCGTTACAAAATATCAATAAGTCAATGAACATTCGAGTACTCGACTATAAATCTTTCAAATTTTTAGTTGATTACTCTATATTAACTGAATAAGATTCTTCTTATTTTTTAACGCAGCAATGTTGGGGCTACCAATAAAAATAGTATCTTTTTTATCGGCATGGTTGGTCCTTAAGTTACAATCTTTCGTCGGTGCTAGATATAAACTTAAAGCGGCCAATATATTGGTGTATTTAAATAAAAGTACTTAAACAAACAATCATGTAATTGTGGAAACCAATTAGATGACTTTTTTAGGAAAAAAACTCGATTCAGTTATTTATTGAATAAAATGTTTGTATAATTAAGGATGCCTATTTGGGTTTTTTTGCGGAAAAAATGCATAGCAAAACTCTTTCCTTTTAACTATATGTCATTTAAGCCAACTCTAGTTTATTTCCGAAGTTTCAAGAAAATCTACCAACTGGTTCTTTTTAGGGACCATCTCAAAATAGAGGTACATTTACTATATGAATATATAGGAAACTGTCATTTTTCGCACTTCGAAGCGGATTTTAAAAATACTACAAAAGCATTTTTCCTTAATTTGCTATATAAGCTTAGTAATATCATTTCCTACATTATACGTAAAAAAATACCAAATTCTGCCGTCTGATTTTTAGTGTGGGCTTCATTTTATCATAACGTCATAAAAGCACAATGGCGACCCTCCCCTACCGTACAACGGAAAAATTATTTAGAAAATAAAAAAATGTTCTTCAAATATCTAAATATTTTTATCTGTATTTTGTTTATTGGGTTCAATTTCACAAATGATATCGAAAAAAAATCAAAAGAAGTATAACTACACTATGTTATACTTGATGTGCAAAAACATGCGCAATGAAAACTAAAGTCGGCCTTTAAAAAATAATATTTGCCTGACGTCATTACGTCAGGTATATCTAAGGTTTGAAAGTTGCCTTCTCCGAAACAGTGCAGACAAAGGGAGCAAGCCATATCAAGATTTTTCTCAAAAAAGATTAACCGATGCATGTTTAATGTGTCGGCAATCACATTCAAAACTGAGGGAAAATGTTATATAGGATGTAATAACACAGTGAGCAAGAGTTTTCAGGTAAAAGGGATGTACACCATGCACGTGTGTAATCCTGATTGCCTGACGTTATTGTAACGTGTTTTGGGTTCGGTGATTGAGACCAGTCTGGGGAATGTGTTTATTTTATAATCATATATGAATACCGGCATGAAACTATCACAAAAATTACGAGTCAATATATACAGATATAGTTGTAAGGATGACCTATCCTTAAGCAACTGCAAAACAAATAATTCAAAATTATTGAAAAGGGATGGGGCTTGATGATCTGTGGGTTATAACTTACATACATGTTAACTCTACCGATTTACGCGGAAGTCTACCGCTTTTTAGCGCTGTAATGGTAAATGCATACGAACATTTTTATTGCTAGTGTTAATATTACTAAATTTCAAAAGTTTTTTTATATTTTAGTTGATATCTTTAATTACTAATCAGAAATCCTTACTACATATGTAGTAAATAAAAATCTGTGCTTTGAAATATACACGAAAAAGGCCGTGCGCGATGCTACCGCTTTTCGGTTTAAAATCTACCTATTTTTCATAACTGTAGGTTAACATGTTATAACTTATAACCCGGGGCTCTATTGCAGGCACAGGTCTCAGCCTCGAGACCTGCGAGATCTGTCCTGATAAGGCTCTATGCCTATATCATATGAACAGGGCTGTATCCCTGCAGCCGACACAAGCTGCAGCCAGGTACACTCAGTTAATAAAATACGATTAAATATTTACGCTCTATTTAAAGATTAACCCAATACGAACAATGTGCAGTCGTATTAACGTACCTACTCCTTTGACAGCCGAACACAGAATGAGCTCTTCTCTCGAGTGTGCTCTTATATATACTAGTGTCATCCGGGCTATACTCGCGCATTACCATTAGCGTCAACGATAATTCAGGTTGCACACCACTATTAATTTTTACTTTATATTCTTACCAAAATTACGCAACTTTAGATACGGGTAGCAGGTTTAAAACAAATTTCTGGGAAAATTCCTCTCTACAACTTTTAAAACAATTGTTCCTAACCAATTTAGTAGCAAAACACACACAGCCATACACAAAGGCACGAGAGTTTGTTTACATCAAGGTTACACATGTGCTTGAAAATCATGTCCGAGCTCTTTCACCCCCTGCCTAAACAACTGGCATCAAAAATTCAAGTGACCTCGTATTTTTACAAAGGTGGGAAAATCAGGCATTTTACACGTTGTTTTTTATCTCATAAAAAGGTGCAGTCCCTGTCTCTGGCGGAAAACTCCTATAAACGAAGGGGAATTCGGGAATTATTTTCACTCAGCCATGTTTTAACGTGAACCTTCGGAAAAATAGTGTTGTGATACCTGCATAACACCCGTACGATATAAAAATTATCAGAACCCCAAACCCGATCATTTGTTACAATATGTTTAAAAATAGATTAGCCATATTTGAACGGTGGACGGGGGGAGGGGATCCCAACCAGTTGTTACATATTGTCTATTACGGTACAATGTAAGTATAGTAATTTACAATGTAAGTATAGTTATTGGTGCTGGATTATCATCTTTGCCAAAGAATCATCCGTTTGGATTAGAACAAATACATATTCATATAGCTGGAATGTTTACTGAAGGAACTTAATCGCCGAAGCGGGGTGTGACCCAAATTTCGATCGATTGTGCGATTTCATTCATCTTGAAAAGGGTATATAACTCGCATGTCTAACCAATGTACAATACTAATTAAACAATTACTAGCCAAGTGTGTGTGTTAACTCTCTTCCAAAACATTCGATCCAAAGTATGATATATGTAGTTGTAACAAAACAAATGTCAAACAATTCATTTGACCTCTCCCCATGGATCTATGCTAATGGATGAGTTCATTCAAACCATCAGATCAAGATTTTAGTCGTTGCGTGAATGGTAAAGCGGGACTTAGTGCCATAATATCTCATTCATAGTTTTCGCGCGCCGACTCCAGAATAAACATTGTGTACATGTACATATCACAGGCACGTAACATCGGGGTTGGGGGTGTGGGGGTGTGGGGGCTGCCTCCCCCCCCCCCCCCCCCACTTCTTTTGCAGCAGGCACTTTTCTTAACTTTATATATATAATAAATGGAAACATAATGGATTTGCCGCCCCCCCCCCCCCTCCGCTTTTGTCGGAGCATGTAATAAATTAAGCTGGAAATAAGGAATTCTAATTGAATTTAATTAAAGATATAATTAGGGTTTTTTCATGATTTTGAGAATTCCCCCTTTTTTGATTATTTGCTTGTTAAGATTATTTAGATGAAGCTGTCACCACACACTTTAAAAAAACAATGCGTGCTTGAATATCGTTATTTCCTATGGTTGGAACTTTTTTTTAAATGTCTTTCAGTTGATTTTGCATCTTAAAACTGTTTTATCTTCCGCTTTCAAGCTTACATGCAATTGTTTTCTGTGTACATTCCTAAAACAATTTGATTTAATGAAATAATTTAATTTTTATGTGATATACTGTACATGTACGTGCACTAAATCGAAGAAAATTTCTTCTTTAATCTGCACGTTCCGTTTAATTATGAATTTATTATCAGGAGCGAATATTAAAATTCATTCCTTATAAGATAGCCTAATTGATACATGCGTGCTTCCACTGAATAATTTTGTTTAGTTCAGTTCAGTTCAGTTCAGTTCAGTTTATTTCACTCAACACCATATAATGGTACAAGAGGTACATAAGAAGAACAAACATATTTACATATATACAATATAGTTGTAAAGTTCAAGAAAGAAAGTGGGGTGAACGAACAGTATGATTAATTTTTGAAATAAAGAAACACAATTTTCTTAATGTGATATAATCGACTGAAGACATGATTTCATAGAACTTTTTAGTGTTAGGAGAAGAACAGTAATATGTATCTAAAAACTGACTTCGTAATTTACTTAATGCCTTGCATTCTAATATAACATGAAATTCATCACCAATTTTGTTACAATTACACAAATTACAATAACGTTTACTTCTTTCAACAATACCCCACCTTCCTATTTCAGCAGGAAGATGATGATTTTTCTTAATTTACTTGTTAACAAGAGTAAGTAGCGTTCACATTCAAAATTTGTTTTATAAATTCTATATATAACACTCTTAGTGGATTCCTGAATATCGTTATGCCATTTTTGTAAAAATTGATCTCTTAACCTTTGGTTAATAGTTGTCTTAATCCAACTGGAGTTATAATGGTAAGATTCATGATCACACCATAAATTTGAAACCCCGCATTTATCTAAAACATTTTTTAAAGAGCATAGCCATGGATTTAATATTTGTCCCTTATCAAAAAGAATACGTACATACATATATATGATTTTGCTTAACTTGTTTTCACTGCTATTGATTATTAATCATTCTAGTAAAAATGGTTATATACTGAGGAAATCGTCCAGTTTCGCCATATACCATGTAACTAGGTGTACAACTTTTCAGATTAAGTATATGTTTCAAATATTTTAAATGGACACGTTCAATAATCTCAATATTTTCATAACCCCAAACTTCGCATGCATACAATAAAACTGGTACAACAATTTTATTAAATAAATCTAATTGACAATCAACAGGTAAATTATAAGTTCTTATCTTCCATATAACTCCGTACATGGATTTCTGTGCTTGCTCACATAGCCTTTTTTTTTTGCTTTGACAAATGAACCTTTTCTTGAGAAAATTACACCGAGATAATTAAATTCCTTTACTATTTTAATAGGTAAACCATTATATGAAAAGACATATTTGGGTTGACGACCTTTAGAAAATACAACAATTTTTGCTTTACAAATTTAACAGTAAGTTTCCACGTATCACAGTATCTATAAAATTCATTAAGGAAGGAGTCTTCTCATTATCAAACATGCTTCTTATAATAAGAAATTCATGAAAATTTGACACAGTCAAACGGATCACATTACCAAATAATTCAATCAGTTTAATCAAATTTGACCTTTTTGTTTTCGCAAAAAGGTCAGGTCAAGGTCACTACCTTTTTCCTTGACGTAAAAGATGATAAAATAAGTGTAGCTCTTTGTAGTTCTGTAGACATTTGTTTAACATTTGAAGATTTTAATCTTCAATGAAATCATAGACTATCAGAGTGTCTATCAACTAATACTACTAAATTGGAATAAATATCTATACTATAATTGATATTGCTTAGCCCGCATTTCCTCTAATTTTCTTAAATTTTGAAGAAATTTTGATTATTTTTTTATGCTTCCAATAATAAAATATTCCTGATTTTTATGTATAATGAAGACTTTATATAAAGATATAAACTGACCGAAAAACTAATAGATTGACCTTTTCATAAGAGAGAAAAACTGATTTTAGTGATTTTTTCACAAAAATAAATGTATCTAATGGGAACTTTAAAAAGCTTATAAAAATGGTATTTGATAGACAAATCATATTTTAAAAACATATTCTGAAACCCAAGTATCTACGGCGGCGTGGAAGGGCCAGATGAAAAAAACAATTAATCTTATTCGTTCGGACGAATAAGCTATTTGTTCGGACGAATAAGTTATTTGTTCGGACGAATTAGGATTTGTTCCGACGAATAAGTTATTTGTTCGGACAAATAAGTTATTTGTTCGGACGAATTAGGATTTGTTCGGACGAATTAGGATTTGTTCGGACGAATAAGTTATTTGTTCGGACGAATTAGCTATTTGTTCGGACGAATTAGGATTTGATCGGACGAATAAGTTATTTGTTCGGACGAATTAGGATTTGTTCGGACGAATTAGGATTTGTTCGGATGAATAAGTTATTTGTTCGGACGAATTAGGATTTGTTTGGACGAACAAGTTATTTGTTCGGACGAATTAGGATTTGTTCGGACGAATAAGTTATTTGTTCGGACGAATTAGGATTTGTTTGGACGAACAAGTTATTTGTTCGGACGAATTAGGATTTGTTCGGACGAATTAGCTATTTGTTCGGGCAAATTAGAATTCGTTCGGACGAACAAGTTATTTGTTCGGACGAATTAGGATTTGTTCGGACGGATTAGCTATTTGTTCGGACGAATAAGTTATTTGTTCGGACGAATTAGGATTTGTTCGGACAAATAAGTTATTTGTTCGGACGAATTAGGATTTGTTCGGACGAATTACGATTTGTTCGGACGAATAAGTTATTTGTTCGGACGAATTACGATTTGTTTGGACGAATTAGATAGTTGTTTGGACGAATTACGATTTGTTCGGACGAATTATGATTTGTTCGGACAAATAAGTTATTTGTTCGGACGATTTAGGATTTGTTCGGACGAATTATGATTTGTTCGGACGAATTAGATATTTGTTCGGACAAATAAGTTATTTGTTCGGACGAATAAGGATTTGTTCGGACGAATAAGTTTTTAATAGTGGTACATGTATGAGAGAGAACGAGAGAGAGAGAGAGAGAGAGAGAGAGAGAGAGAGAGAGAGAGAGATGTCATAATCATGGATACATAAATGTGAAAAGTTTAATCAGTTTACATGATCATGCGCGGATCCAGAAAAATTTACTAGGGTAGTGGTGGTGATGGGGGCGGGGGGGGGGGGGGTCTGATAGATAGTTTTGTTTGCGGGGTGGGGGTGCAAGGCCCCCCGACCACCCCGGCTCTAGATCCGCGTATAAATGTATGCCAACTGTAGGCAGCGCAAGTTTTTTTCTTTGCTAACTATATAAGTTTTATTTCGTTATTAATAGTGGTACATGTATGAGAGAGAGAGAGAGAGAGAGAGAGAGAGAGAGAGAGGTCATAAATTTGAAAAGTCTAATCAGTTTACATGATTATGTGCGGATCCAGAAAAATTTACCGGGGTAGTGGTGGTGGGGGAGGGGGGGGGGGGTCTGATAGATAGTTTTGTTTGCGGGTAGGGCGACCAAGGCCCCCCGACCACCCGGCTTTAGATCCGCGTATAGATGTATGGCAGCACAGGTTTTTTCTTAACTAACTATAAGTTTTATTTCGCGCAATGCCAGAAGAAATGATTCCAATAGTCATAATCATATGATTCCGCAGGTGGATTTCGATTGTCGATGTTTATATTGAAAATGTAGTCATTCTCCTGTTTACTAGGGACACTGGACATACGAAATTATCTTTCGCCTTAACTTTATACATATACATGTATACGATCAAAGTTAACTGATATACTTCGTGGAATTGTAATAATCGCACAGTTACTTAAGTGACTTATAAAACAAACTAATTTTTACTTATACTTTGTAATATAAAGTCAGCAAAATATCTCAACATCCTAACTATAATGCAAAAAAGTAATAAAAATAGAATTTAATGATAAAAATACTTATTGTCCGTCAAATAGACCTCTGATGACGTATTTGCATGTTAAAATTATCATATGGCTTTGTAAAGTTTTCCTATGTTTGGAATCTGAGGAGCGCAAATAAAAACATTATCAATAATCATAACTGATTGAATAATCATAACTGATTGAATCAAGTTATGGGGAAAATTAAGATAATTAGACGATTTAAGGTGAAATAAAAGCTTACAAAACAATTGACAATTTTATACAATATTTCAAAAGGTTGTATCTCATTTTTCTTAACTATTATTGAAAAATATTGTTTATGAATCATACTATCGTAAAATCTGACGCCTATTTTCATCGGTCGAATGCGGCATCCAGGCTATTTATAGATAAAAACTCCATATGATGACGACTAACTTTGATTCTGTATCGACGATTTTTGATGCTATGTCTGATTTTAAAAATGAAATAGATTCAAAGTTGACTAATGAGACAACCATTAAGGTTAACATTAGTTTTAGACTATCGAAAACCCATGGCACCATGATAATATAACTCCACTCCTTTAGATAGATAGAGTTTGAAAATTGAGCTTGACAGCACAATATGTCAGATATTGCATGCATGTCAGATAGTATACATGTAACACCTATGTCTATATTATAAGCAAATTATCATTTGAAGGAAAGGGGTGGCTTGACCCCCCCCCCCTTTCATCTACATCATTACCAGAGCAGATACATGTAGTCTTTATATTATAAAGTATAAGTAAAAACTAGTTTGTTTTATAAGTCACTTAAGTAATTGTGCGATTATTACAATTCCACGAAGCATATCAGTTAACTTTGATCGTATACATGTATATGTATAAAGTTAAGGCGAGAGATAATTTCGTATGTCCAGTGTCCCTAGTAAACAGGAGAATGACTACATTTTCAATATAAACATCGACAATCGAAATCCACCTGCGGAATCATATAATTATGACTAGTGGAATCATTTCTTCTGGCATTGCGCGAAATAAAACTTTTAGTTAGCAAAGAAAAAACCTGCGCTGCCTACAGTTGGCATACATCTATACGCGGATCTAGAGCCGGGGTGGTCGGAGGGCCTTGCACCCCCACCCCGCAACTATCTATCTATCAGACCCCCCCCCCCACCAGCACCACTACCCCGGTAAATTTTTCTGGATCCGCGCATGATCATGTAAACTGATTAGACTTTTCACATTTATGTATCCATGATTATGACATCTCTCTCTCTCTCTCTCTCTCTCTCTCTCTCTCTCTCTCTCTCTCTCTCTCTCTCTCTCTCTCTCATACATGTACCACTATTAATAACTTATTCGTCCGAACAAATCCTAATTCGTCCGAACAAATCCTAATTCGTCCGAACAAATAAGTTATTTGTCCGAACAAATAAGTTATTTGTCCGAACAAATAAGTTATTTGTCCGAACAAATATCTAATTCGTCCGAACAAATCATAATTCGTCCGAACAAATCCTAAATCGTCCGAACAAATAACTTATTTGTCCGAACAAATCATAATTCGTCCGAACAAATCCTAATTCGTCTGAACAAATATCTAATTTGTCCGAACAAATCGTAATTCGTCCGAACAAATAACTTATTCGTCCGAACAAATCGTAATTCGTCCGAACAAATCCTAATTCGTCCGAACAAATAACTTATTTGTCCTAACAAATCCAAATTCGTCCGAACAAATCCTAATTCGTCCGAACAAATAACTTATTCGTCCGAACAAATCCTAATTCGTCCGAACAAATAACTTATTTGTCCGAACAAATAAGATATTTTTATTTTTTCATCTGGCCCTTCCACGCCGCCGTTAGTATCATATCATTAGTTCACATTAGTAAAAAAAAATCCAACATTAATGTTATTGTTTTTAAAATGCGAAAACAGACTCATTGATCTGCAGCAATTCTGAATTGTAAAACATGTGATATTTTCCTACGCCAATATTACGCCAAAAATATAGTCCTTGTTAGATTCTAAACATTGATTGCCTTTTTCTATTCCAAGTTGTATGATAGTCAAAAAGAAAGAAAAATATACTATTTTAATTTCCTTTCATCTTGATTTAATGAACAATTGATCAAATTTACGTTTGACAAGTCGAAAACCAGAAAAGACTCCTTCCTTAAGGGCAAACTGTAAATCGTTTGCAGACTCAGCTAAAATAACAGTATCGTCTGCATAAACAGGATAAACATTTTTATATATAAAAAATGTTCCTTTTCAATTCCCTCAGTAATTGTAGACACTGCAGTTACGTTTTTATCTAACAAATAATCTTCTAGATCATTTATATACAAGGAAAACAAGAATGGAGATAAACTTTCTCCTTGTCGTACACCGACATTACAAGCAAAAAGATCAGATGAAAAACCATTAATACATGTTTTTGATTTTATACCTTTGTGCATGTTTTTATGTATGTAAAATATTTACCATTTATTCCACTTTTAAGAAGTTTGTACAAGGGCCCATCCCTCCATACTGTGTCAAAAGCTTGTTTGAAATCTACAAATGCACAGCTTTTTGCAAAGCTATTACTTGTATCAATTATACCTCAAGGCTTTTGTTTGTACAATCAACTTGTAGATTAGGGACGGGGCAATGATTAAGCGTGGAAAAAGACACTTTAGCTTTGCCATAGAAGATATATGTTTCAATAATGTTTGAGCGCCATAAGCAGAAAGGAAAAATCATATTAAGATTACAAAATATGTAATGTATTTTAAATTAAATTCATTTAATACATATTATTGTAAGTTTTCAAATATTTTTGATTTAACAACACAATGCATGTGGCAATAGCGTTATTTCATTAGAAAAGGACACGCAGATTTAATTAATTCAAAGAGAATTCGACTATCGCCCAACTTAAATCTTCGATTAATTGACTAGTCTCTCCGAATAAAAATGGCAACCAAAATATTAATCAATCTCTTTTTGTAGGGGGTAAAATAAAACGACGGTGGCGCAAATCTACGATAAACTGTAAGATTATGAGCATAACATGTACACAAAAACAATACAATAATTGAACAATTATGATAATATATGTTAAAATATGATAAAACTGACATCGCAAGTGTATGAAGGCTGTCAAAGTTTTTGCATTCCCAACATCATATACAGAGAATATACAGTTTTTTTATTTAGTCTTATCGGTTACAATACATGTGGATAGAGTGACAAAGTTTTAAGTTAGCACCGCTCACCTCTAGTAGCTATCGTACTGATTGAATTGTGTTCGTCCCTGAGTTATTTTACAATGATTAACAAAAAAAAAGTTCTACAAAACATGGAATAACTAATCCATTTGGAACGGATATTTCTTCTGGGGGTCCAAAAGTGACTTAAAATTTTAGTAATAATTAATGAATTGTTGTTCGATCTGATTGATTCTCAATGATAGTTTATACATGCACCTTTTGTCTACCAAGTGAAAATAATACACATCTGGGCCGAAAACATCCAGGGTTAAAATGTATTATGGGTGAAACACAACGCATGTAAACCGGGGGAGGGGGCACACATAAGACGAGCAAACTCAAACAGATTAGCGAAACATATAATATTATAATCTGTTTGTATTAATTTTGCGTATAAATTATCCGATTTCTTATTAGGTTTGTTACTGACTGTTTACAGAAATTTGTGGGGTCGAGGGGTCGAGTCCATAGAAGGCGAGGCGGAGTGTTTTGTTTTGTCGAGGACCTAAGGTTTGATGTGTAAACAACAAAGATAATATATAACAATTAATTTCATTGACTAATTCTCTAATTGTTTCCTTTCGTCGTCAGTCGTCTGTGCAAACCTGGATGCCATTGGGGGGGGGGGGGTCACTCTAAATATTTTGGGGCTTAAAATTAAAGGTATGGTTAAACGTTTGTGTTAAAAAAAACAGCTCAAATAACGTAACGTCCGCCATGTTGCCGTATAAATTTTGACGCCCGCCGTGTAAAGAAATTCATAAGGCAATCACGTGACTCCATTTATTCATTGACGTCGAGACATTCAAGTCCGAAGCAAAAAAAACGTAATTATTGAACAAGGAATGTAATGACATTTATTGAAGGTAAGAGCATGTACGGGGGATATTTATTTATTTATTGAAGAACAGTTTGGTGTTGCTAAGATATTCGACTAGTGTTCAGATGTATGGTTTAAATAGTGAATTTAGATATTTAATCTCGAATATCGTATTTTGAATCTCGAATCTCAAATGAGCCTTCTGGGCTTTCGTATATATTTAATAGGATTAAAATAATATTATGATTGTTTCCTACATATATTTATCAAATAGGGAAAAACATCATTTGATTTACATCTACTTAAGCAAACGATGTAAATAATGAAAAGGATTTGGTACGTTCGACATGTTTTTGCTGATAACCACTGCATAGAAAACGTTGATGTTGTTTTTAACATTGGAGGTCCATTTCGAATCACGGACCACAAAATATTTATCTAAAGTTTCAGACGCTATTTAATTTTTTTCCTGTCTCCATTAAAACTTTACATAAAGTGGACAAAATCTTTTTTAATCGTCTCAAGCATTCAACATAAATCTGATTTTATCTTTTGTTTTCAGCAATATTATGTAAAACACATTAATTCCGTAACCCAAAGCCAATATTTTTATTTTAGGTCGATTTTGGAAGAAATATAATCGTAGAAGGTGTAGTAACAAAGGGAGTGGAAAAATACAATGTATACGTCAAGGAATACATGGTTATTTACAGTGACACATCCTCACGGTGGAGCACAGTGATGCAAAGCGACAGTTTTAAAGTAAATTAGTAACAAGTGACAATATTATAATTGAAAAATAGGGTGTTTTTTCAATTTTCAGCAAGTGACAATATTATAATTGAAAAAAAAACAGGGTTTTTTTTTTACAATTTTGCTATCGACATGATCAAATATGCAGTTACATGTACATTACAAAACTCATTAATAAAGACAAACTTAAACATAGTTATCTACAATATTAACAGTACACATATTTATAAACTACACTAGCGCCTTACAAAATACCAAAAGCTTATCAAACGTTGCTAAAAAAAAAATATTAAAACCGTTTTGGTTTTTTTTAATCTATACATGCAGTTAAAGCAAACGTGTTTTTGACATTGATATAAGTATGTGCAACTGTTAGACGCCTAATCATTTAAACAATAGTGTTTATGAGTGCATGCATCATATTTCTTTGATCAGCATAATGTCAGTGGGAAATCAAAGTTACACTTTTTATCTACTTATACGTAAGCGTTTCGTTAGAATAAAGTATAAAACCGTATATATCGTTAACTTAACTGTGTTACAATATACAATATATAAAATCAATTTATTTCCTGAGCGCCTCGTTTCAATACGTGTGTCAATACGTAAACTACTGGGTGTTTTTTTTTTTTTTTTTTTTTTTGGTGAACAGATATTCAAAGCCAACACAGACTCAACAACTCTAGTGACTAAATATCTACCCAGTCCTATTGTTGCCCGCTCTGTCCGACTATTGCCCATTTCGTGTCACTCATACTGCGGTCTTCATTTTGACGTCGTTGGTTGTGAAGGTAAGTAACAAACGAGTTTTGTTTGACTTTCTAATTATCTATTTAATATGCTGACGGTCCTTCAAAATCTAATACATATATAAATATTAAAAATGCTTTTGTAATCAGAAAACTTCATGTATAAACTTGCCTTTTTCAAGTGACCAGTATATGTATTATAACATGTGTATATTAATTGTATATGTCTATGAGCTGTACAGCTGGTGACAAATAAACAATACAATACATATAAACTTCACAATCATAAAGCACCACAATTAATTCAATTACAATAATGACTCATAAATATGTTCAATTACAATATATTGTTTTTCTACTTTCATTACAACCTTTATCTTATATTTAATAAATGATGGTCATAAAAAGAAATAAACCTATTACAATATTGAATTCTTGAGTTGTAGATTAAAAATATACTCCGACAATATGTTAATGCCATAATCAATAATTTCTCAAGTACACAAGTACATGTATCTACCCCAAATAAGGGTGAAAAGAACAGATGTTCTGATAAGCTAATCGCGTATACTGTATGAAATGTACCTTTAGTTATCATTATCAAAATGTTCTAATTCACATCAAAGTCAATATTCAAAATGTTCTAACCATTTTCCTATAGGTTAACCAACAGTGATTTTGAAATTTAATTTAAAAAAAAAAGGACATGTTGTTGCCCAAGCGTCCGTGCCCTACTGGATAAGACAGCAGCCAACAGTCCCAGCGGCCAGGGTTCAATCCCCATTAGGACCTCCTTTTAATAAGTGATCCGTCTGCTACCGGTCAAGTTTACGTAGTCCTGATATCAAAAGATGTACAAGTTTATAGGGGCATGGTCACAATTTTTGTCAAAAATTATTTGTTGTTATTTTAAACAAAACTTATAATAAACGTGATGACTTCAATTTTTCTATAGTAAACTTTTCTTATATATATATATATATATATATATATATATATATATATATATATATATATATATATATATATATATATATATATATTTATTTATATATATATATTCATTAACTGATGGTATTTTTGTCTCTCAGTTAATTCGATACGCAAGGGCATGCTCTTCGTATTAACAGTTTCTAAGGCGAGGCAAGCTACTGACAAACAAGTTGATAAACCGGACTATCAACAGACTCGTTTGAAGTTATCTTTTTTGTAATTTCTATAGTCGATACAACGACCTAAGCAAATACAACCTTCCACTGGGTCGCATGCTGACTGACGTTTTTCAAACTTATTGTTAGATCATATTTAAACACCTAATTGTGTACGACTTTTCCGGTTTTCCCGATTATGACAAAGTGCACACGGCAGAAGCGACCGGTCAGCAGAGGATGCCCACTCCTTTATGGCACCTGATCGTACCTCTGTTTTTTTAAAGAGGTCCGTGTTCGCTCTGCTTCTATTTTGTAATTTCCCTTTGAACTTTTAAATTTAAACACTGTTCGTTATCACCACAAGTTATTTTTCCGATTGTTATTGTTACTGTAAAAACGCTTCAGTAAGGCATTTTTAATAGGTAACCAAAATTTAAGTGTCATTTGTTGAATTATAAGCGAGTAACAGAGCACATGATAAAGGATTGCGAGCCCTGTTGTTGCTTATAACTCTACGACTGACTCTCAAATTTAATTTGATCATTAAAAATGCATTCCTAAGAAATTGACCAAAATCGTGATCATTTTGGATGGCCACATCAATGCACTGCCATATGCCTCAAACAGTTGGATAAAATCGGACAAACAAGAATATATTTCATTTTCAGTTTTTTAAATTGGTATTTCTAATTTCAAGCGGTGAAATGCAAAAATGTGATGCACTGATGTTTATTTATTTTTTGATGTTTGTAAATAGCATTCTGGATTTACACGGGTAGGTTAAGGCAACTCTGAGTTTAATGACCGTCAAAATTATGATCAATTTGCAAACTGTTTATTTTTTATGAAAACAGTGCTGAATATTAATATCAAGTGAATGTGTTCACCAAGATATTGCTTTTCTACTTCAGAATCGACTGGATCTTTGAAGCTGCCGTGCTATGGTATCACGTGACAGTTAAAAATAGATCAATTTTTTACCTTAACAAAAAATCAAAAAGTGTAACACTACCCCGAAGTTCCTTTGTATGTTTGCTACAAAAATTCGATCGGCAATTAGTTCAGGTTTATTAGTATTACTGCTACAATCCTATTGTTAATCGCATAAAATAAATATTGTAAATATTTATCGGAAACCCTCTCAACTTCTATAATTTCATTGAAAATACTACGTATTTTTCATTTTAAACAACAAATCACAGGATTTTAGCAGCACTTATCAAGTAGTTTAGGTCATATACCGTTGATATTTACCAAAATCATCTTTCATAATATCCGGGGTAGTGTTACACTTTTGCCCTTTTTTTGTACACACTGACAGGAAAGGCTGGTCAAGCCATATAAATGTCGAACTGCTTACCTTATAACACTCGCTGATTAAACAAAATATCCATGCCTGTATTATCCTGATAATATCCTAACTGACACTTATCTAAGTCTTAGGTATCTGTATTGAATAAGTCTTATTTCGGCATTGTTTACACTGCATTCTGATGATTTGGCTCCCGACATTATCTTCTCGATTAAACATGCTTGTGACGTCATCAATGACAATTATACGTAATAGAGAGAAATCGAAGATATATTCAGTTAGAAGAGTTTTAGTGATATTTTTTGCCTGTAGTTTTCATAATTTAAACCAGAGATAAAGTTAAAATCGACATGTTTCTGAGTAAAATATGATATCATGCTGCTTATTGTGACGTCATTTCGATCAGAGGAATTTGATCGCTGAGAGTTGCCTTATCATACCCGCGTAGTAATAGATTCTAAATTGTTATAATTGTAACTCCTGAGGTCCCAAGAGGTGTTTTAAGTTTAAGATAGAGATATTATGGTAAAATGTTTTTAAAAAAACTAATATAAAATGATACAAGGAACTGTTTTTCAGGTGAGCGATGTGGCTCATGGACCTCTTGTTTAAAAAGTGTCCGTTTTATAATTTTTCTAAAATTTGAAAATTCAGTTACGCATATATAATATTTCAAAATTCGTTGAACCAAATTATGGTTTCATATTTTATTTAGATTGACAAGACTAAAATACATGTAAGATACGATACAATATGTAAGTTTTTATAGCCTTAAAATTAGCGAAGAGTATCATTGGAAATTCAATTTATAAACTCTTGCAATAAAAATCAAAGTACTGAGGTACTGGAAGCCGGGCTCTTTTGGCGTGTCTTAATGCATATTGTGTAGTAAAGACTGAAAATATCTCTCTCTCTCTCTCTCTCTCTCTCTCTCTCTCTCTCTCTCTCTCTCAAAGTAGTTCATGGAAATTCATGCGCATTATATGTGTCCAAAATGCAAAGTCTTGTTTTTAAAACACGTTATTATGAGAAATAAAAAAAAAGAAACAAAATGACAACACTTTTGACAAAACGTGGCTCTTTGTGTAACTATTTGGTAAAGCGGAAGTTTTTACTTTGACGCTGTTTGGTTTTTTGTTTACTTTTGAAGTTGTGCCATTTATAGTAACATTTGCGATTTGCCTGCCTACAGCCAGGACTCTGCTTTTAGCAGAGCCCGGCTAAAAATGAAAGGAAACATTTATTTGTCGAACCAATAAGCAATATCTTTTTTTGGTAAAACAGACGCATTTTAATTTATTACAAGTAGGTTTTTTTTACTAATATACTATATTCAATTAATGCAAGAGTTAAGAATGTGACGTGATTCAATGTACATCTTAGTATATACAAATAGCATGGTTCATAAAGTTTGACCTCATACATTACAAAAACACAATCACAACTTTAGTTCACAATTAAATAGGTGGCCATGACATTATCTAATTTGATAAGTCAGTCTCATTGATGGCAATGTTTCGATTTTAAAGTTTATGGAAGTTATAATCTAGCAGTTTGATTTAACGAACAAAATGACCACAGCTCATTTTACAAATAATTCTGCCAACAATAGTTTCAATTAAAAAAAACAAAACTTTCTCATGAACGAAACGAATTACAAAATCAGTTAAATATTTCATCTAACGACAAATGACGAACGGCTATAACATTTCTATACCATTTTTCTATTTTTCTTTTAAAAAATCATGTAAATTTTGAGATATCGAAATAAGATTTTGCGAATTCCACAGGTCACATTACCAAAGCATTGGTGGTAATATAAGCAAGTGTTTTGTTTTGAAAATAGACGTTCTCAAAACAATTCAACACTAATCATTTTAAAAAGATAAATGTCTAAAATGAAATAATAAAAAAAGGGTGTTTTGCGATCCATATTAAATTATGTATCATTTAATTGCTGTTTACCATGAAAATTAAAAAGGTCTTTGAAATAAAATACAATTTTTTTTGTCTTTTCTTAACGAATTTTAATCAACTTTTTTTGGCAGTAGCTACAACTACTTCTACGACTATGACTGTGCCATCATCTACTAGTTCTACACATACCACTTTAACCACTGTAAATAGGCAAACCATTACCACGACTTTGTCTGAAGCAACCACTACGACAACGTTGACTACACCAAACATTACCACGACGTTTTCACCAACCACTACCACGACGTTGTCTACACCAACAACTGCCACGACGTCTTCACCAACCACTACCACGACTTTGACTACACCAACCACTGCCACGACGTCTTCACCAACCACTGCCACGACGTCTTCACCAACCACTGCCACAACGTTATCTACACCAACCACTACAACGACGTTGTCTACACCAACCACTGCCACGACGACTTCACCAACCACTGCCACAACGTTTTCTACACCAACCACTGCCACGACGTCTTCACCAACCACTGCCACGACGTTATCTACACCAACCACTGCCACGACGTCTTCACCAACCACTGCCACAACGTTATCTACACCAACCACTGCCACGACGTCTTCACCAACCACTGCCACAACGTTATCTACACCAACCACTGCCACGACGTCTTCACCAACCACTGCCACAACGTTATCTACACCAACCACTGCCACGACGTCTTCACCAACCACTGCCACGACGTCTTCACCAACCACTGCCACAACGTTATCTACACCAACCACTACCACGACGTTATCTACACCAACCACTACCACGACGTTATCTACACCAACCACTACCACGACGTTATCTACACCAACCACTACCACGACGTTGTCTACACCAACCACTTCCACGACTTTGACTATACCAACCACTGCCACGACGTCTTCACCAACCACTACCACGACGTTGACTACACCAACCACTACCACGACGTTGTCTACACCAACTACTACCACGACGTTGTCTACACTAACCACTACTACGACGTTGACTACACCAACCACTGCCACGACGTCTTCACCAACCACTACCACGACGTTGACTACACCAACCACTACCACGACGTTGTCTACACAAACCTCTGCCACGACGTCTTCACCAACCACTAAAACGACGTTGACTACACCAACCACTGCCACGACGTCTTCACCAACCACTACCAAGACGTTGAGTACACCAACAACTACCAAGACGTTGTCTATACCAACCACTACCACGACGTTGTCTACACTAACCAATACCACGACGTTGACTACACCAACCACTGCCACGACGTCTTCACCAACCACTACCACAACGTTGACTACACCAACCACTACCACGACGTTGTCTACACAAACATCTGCCACGACGTCTTCACCAACCACTACAACGACGTTGACTACACCAACCACTGCCACGACGTCTTCACAAACCACTACCACGACGTTGTCTACACCAACCACTGCCACGACGTCTTCACCAACCACTTCCACGATTTTGACTACACCAACGACTGCCACGACGTCTTCACCAACCACTACCACGACTTTGAGTACTACAACCACTACCACGACGTTGTCTACACTAACCACTACTACGACGTTGACTTCACCAACCACTGCCAAGACGTCTTCACCAACTACTGCCACGACGTCTTCACCAACCACTACCACGACGTTGACTACACCAACCACTACCACGACGTCTTCACCAACCACTACCACGACGTTGACTACACAAACCACTGCCACGACGTCTTCACCAACCACTTCCACGATTTTGACTACACCAACCACTACCACGACGTTGTCTACACCAACTACTACCACGACGTTGTCTACACTAACCACTACTACGACGTTGACTACACCAACCACTGCCACGACGTCTTCACCAACCACTACCACGACGTTGACTACACCAACCACTACCACGACGTTGTCTACACAAACCTCTGCCACGACGTCTTCACCAACCACTAAAACGACGTTGACTACACCAACCACTGCCACGACGTCTTCACCAACCACTACCACGACGTTGAGTACACCAACAACTACCAAGACGTTGTATATACCAACCACTACCACGACGTTGTCTACACTAACCAATACCACGACGTTGACTACACCAGCCACTGCCACGACGTCTTCACCAACCACTACCACGACGTTGACTACACCAACCACTACCACGACGTTGTCTACACAAACCTCTGCCACGACGTCTTCACCAACCACTACAACGACGTTGACTACACCAACCACTGCCACGACGTCTTCACAAACCACTACCACGACGTTGTCTACACCAACCACTGCCACGACGTCTTCACCAACCACTTCCACGATTTTGACTTCACCAACGACTGCCACGACGTCTTCACCAACCACTACCACGACTTTGAGTACTACAACCACTACCACGACGTTGTCTACACTAACCACTACTACGACGTTGACTTCACCAACCACTGCCAAGACGTCTTCACCAACTACTGCCACGACGTCTTCACCAACCACTACCACGACGTTGACTACACCAACCACTGCCACGACGTCTTCACCAACCACTACCACGACGTTGACTACACAAACCACTGCCACGACGTCTTCACCAACCACTTCCACGATTTTGACTACACCAACCACTGCAACGACGTCTTCACCAACCACTACCACGACTTTGAGTACACCAACCACTACCACGACGTTGTCTACACCAACCACTACCACGACGTTGTCTACACTAACCACTACTACGACGTTGACTACACCAACCACTGCCAAGACGTCTTCACCAACCACTACCACGACCTTGTCTGAACCAACCACTACCACGACGACTACACCAATCACTACCACGACGACTTCACCAACCACTACCACGACGACTTCACCAACCACTACCACGACTTTGTCAACACAAACCACTACTACAACGTTGACTACACTAACCAATGTCACCACCCAAATTACACCAACTGCCACCACGAATTTTTCTACACCAACCACTAAGACCACCTCAAGTACACAAACAATTACCAACACTTTGTTTTCACAAGATACGCCCACCACTGAGAATACACCAACATCTCCAACAACATTGTCTCCAACAATGCCTTTCACCACGTCGAGTACATCAACTACTACCACGTCTCTGTCTTCAACAGCCACTACCACTATTTCGAATACACCTACTACTACCACGGTTTTGTATTCAATAATCTCTACCGCCATTTCTAACGCTTTGAGTACACCAACAAAAGCAATCACTTCGGTTAAACCGACTTCATTTAACAATACTCGAGCTGGACTATGTATTTGTACCTGTACCGAGACCAACGCTACAATGACACCACAGGCATTACAGGAAAGAATAGATAACATTGTACAGAACCTAACAATCTCGAAAAAGAAGACATCGAAATACATTAGAAGCAAAAGCTCGGCACAGGATTCAAGACCAGAGGTGGTATATGTTGGATCTGTGGCTATAGTAATATTATGTATGTTTGCCAGTCTCATTGTCCTACCAGACCTTTACACGCTGCTCCGATTCCTCTACGCAATGCTTAAATGTAAAGAAACATAAAGAAAGATGGAATCCTATGGGACAAACATATTTGTCAACTGATCAGAAATACACCATGATAAGATGTTTTCTTATTATTACAACGTCACATTATCGTGGTTTTCTTTTTGAATATAAAATAACATAGAACTCTTTATAACATAAACTTCATTTAGCAATAGATTAACAAACCTTTGTAGTGTTCTGTAAAGGAGTCAAACTAGTTCAAAGGAGCATGCAACAGTTTTTAAGTTAAAAGTTACACATATCAAAAAAACTAATGTGTTGAAATAGTTGTGTTGTGACAGTTTTTCATACTTATTGTTAAATTAAAAAAATATAAAGTTGTTTTTTTAATTACGACAAAGAGCACACGGCAGGTGTGACCAGTCAGCAGAGGATGCTCACTCCTCCTAAGCACCTGATATAACCTGTATCTTTTTATTTCGGTCTATGGGTATTTGAGATGGTTGAAAGTTATTGTCATTTTTCATTGCAAACTTAGATGGTCTAAATCAGGATTGCTTTTCGTATTTTTTTTCCTCATGAAAACAAACAGTTTTTGTTTGTGTTTAAATGTCAAAACTGGGTTTGTCACAACAAAACTGTTTAGTAGCTTATAATCGTTTTTATCAATATTGTCAATTCATTATATATCTTATCCTTTTAAACGATTCTTATAACTATAAATGAATACATTTCGTGTTGTGTTGTGTACATGTACTATAAAAGCTTGCATTCAAAGTTTATTGTTTTCGCTATGGGTGGTGTCTTTCAAATATTTAGGGTATTTCTTGACAAAAATATCTATTATGTTTTTAATAAATAATGTTATGTTACGTTATGACCAGTTTTTAATTTCTACATTGTCGGTAATAAAATGTTTGTGTAATACTTTAAGCGTCTTAATAATAAAAAGTATGTTTACATATCCACAATCATGAGAACTGCGTAGTGTATTAAAACAACTACGAATAGTCCATGTAATCTTAAGAATCTTTGGTTTCTTGAAATAGTATTTTTGTATCTCTCCTCCTGCAGATATGTTTATGATGCTATCTTAGTACTAAGAAATACCTTAAGTCTAAGTGCTGGTTTCAAAAGTATCCTAACAACGTTCCTTAGAATTGGCTTAATCTTAGGACAACTTCTGACATATCTTAAGTCATTTTTTGGTAAGCGTTTTCCTTGTGTCTCTTTTCTGAATTCTGACGGTCCAGACTCTATAGATTAATTACGTATAATGGTGAATTACACTGGAACACACAATGTAACTGTCACTTGAACATAGAAGGTCGCAAAATTATTAATTTTATTTTATCTTATCGAAATGTTGTTTTATCAAATGTTTTTTATCCATAGTTGATAGATATAAATTCACAGGTACAAACTATAATTATTACAAATGATATAAATTTAAATAACAAACAAATACATATACACATATATGTATGATTATCCAATTCACAAACAAAAGAAACAGTTGTACCTAAGAAATAAACAAAATAGGGGTGGGGGTAAAGTTAGGAGTAAGGGTATAAAACCCCTTGCTTCATTCTTTATCCGCACCTGAAATGAGAGAGAGTTTAGATGCTAGATTTAACTGCAATGGTCAACATTATTATCTCTATGGTTTTTTTTTCTTTTTTGATAAATAAATGATACGTTTGAGATTGTTAAGTAGAATATCTTTTTCCTCCACAACCTTGTTAACATACCTAGTAATTTTACTTAGAGAATTTTTTGAAAATAAAATCGTTTTCTTTTCCGAGTCTTACATTTTAGGTAATGTTTGATTTCAATCTTTAACAAATTTTCATTTGACACATCCTCCTGGATACTCATAAGTGACCGGGGGGGGGGGGTCAAGCGATATAAGGATATAGTGGGACTATATTTAAAGAATCTTAAAGTAATCAATGGACATTCGTATTTATATTTTTGCAACATGAATGTTACTCGGAAATTATTTATTTTGAAAAAAAAAATATAACACTTATTAAAGTTATTTCACAGCACCAACGACTGCATGAAGATATATAAAAAAGACTCAAAGTCATGTGCAGTCGAAAAAGATTGAGACCTACATTGAAAAATTTTATACAGAAATAACTGTATTCAGTCGGAATAATTTGTTTTACACTTTATAAATGCAACAACAATCTCTGTCCCAAAAAAATAATAACCTGGCCTTTCCGCCCTGTGGCCTTCTGTTTTAATGAGTAATTACCTTTTCGAAATTTTCAAGTTTACTTTTTAAAAAAGAACTTTCTTATTTTTATATTTGTGAAGTTTTTTCAGTTAAGGACGATCCTCTCAATCTACAATCTATGGTCATCATTAAATGATCTCGCTACAAGTTTTATCTCTGCAGAAAAGCAGGGTAATGCCCAGTAAATAAGACAATTTTTATACCTTTAATTTGCACAAAAACATCATGAAATTAATCCAAACCAAAAAAAAATCACATATATAACAGTGATGATTGACTTTGATTATGATCATTTATCAATTTTGTCTCAAAGTGACATTCAATTAAATTACACGCCCACTACAGGGCGAGAAAACAAATTTAATCGATTGCGTGTGAAGATTTAGTGATCTGTAAATACGATAAAAAGAAAACTTACTCATTCGAAAAGCACTGATATATTTGGATGCAATATACTTGAGATTATGAAATGCTGACTGTGATAAATATAGAAACATGAAAAGCATTTTATTATTATTTAACTGAACTAGTGTTATATAATTTATATGAATTACATTCTTGTTTTATATTTCTGGGCTTATATGAATCTGCATCACATATAAACTTCATCAATTAACAAAATCATGTTAACATTATTCGTTATATCCAGTTCGATACCTTTAACATGTATTTAAAATGGGGGCGTGTAGGTGCCACTAGGTGGTAGTTGAACCGACTTTGCCTACGCATGATGAATATAGAAACATGAAAAACAAGTTAAAAGAAGAGATTGAATTTGTAGATACGTCCTTTTTTTTTTGGTTCTTGTAGCATCAATGAAGATTGTGACGATCGATAGAAAGGGAGAAACTCGGCATGTTTTATAGCACTCTCACATTATTAAGATAATTTAATTTTTTATATGCATCCGGTTATGGAAAAGATAACGATTTTTTAAATCAATGTAATAACCTGCAGCTGATTGGCCGTTACATATTTTATTGATTCAAACTTTCTTGTTTACATGTACAATCTATCAATATGGATCAATAGCACCCCTCCTTGTAATATTTTGAACAGTTAAATATGATCGGAACGATTTCCGGAGACAAACACACATCACTTCTTTAGTTAACGGATGCTAGGAAAAGTAATATGTTTTACAGTGCTACCGTTCTAACGAGCGCAGCAAGAATCACACATACCTTTCATCATTGCCAACCTAGTGTTATTTAGGTATCAACGAATGTCAAAGAGAGAGTATTGCTGTACAATAATTATGCCAAAGATACTAATTTTAATGGTTATGATACATACAGCGCAACCCCCTACCCATGGCCAGAGAGAGAGAGAGAGAGAGAGAGAGAGAGAGAGAGAGAGAGAGAGAGATATCTCGGTCCCTGTTTGTAGGTTGTGTAATTTCCCACTTTTAAATTTAATTGTTTGACTATAAGCAATTTCTACATAAGTTTTTTAACTGTTTATTTTTTCATTTTATTCCTTTTTATTTAGTTCAAAAAGTCCTATTGTTTATTTCCTTCCTCCTCATATACTTACCTGCCTACTTACATGCATGCACAATTAGCTTAAAAATGGATTGATATGCTTATATAATCTCTATATAAAAAAATTAAAACCAAATCATATGTCAATGAGGCAGGTATCGCAGTCTATACTGAAATAGCTGGTACACCCATTACAGATGTTTGATCCACCTCTAAATTTTTCGCGGGAAATATAGCGCGCGAGAGCACTGTGACGTCATCCATGACTTTGTTCGTCTTTGTTTACGTTTCTCGACTCAATACGAAGGTATGGAAGCATGTAACAAATCTTTTGAGTCTCGCCAAAGCATATGCGGTACTCAAAGCGTGTCTTCAAACATTAAGACACTGTAAATTACAAGTTAAAATTCGGCCATTTTGGGCATAGCACCACGGGTGAAAACATTAGAGAGCATTATGGGACGTAGACAAAAAATTTTGTTTTTGTTGATGAACTGTAGGTTTAGCTCGTTCTTTTTCCCGCGCACACTGGTTCTTAGAGCTCGCTTCGCTCGCTATAAATACCAGAAAATAAAATCAGAAACCCACGAAAGAAGCAACAAACGGATGAATTTAAGAAACTTTCTCTTAAGTAAAAATAATATGCATATCTGCTAGCATAGACGTTTATTTTCATTCAATTAAAACTACACATTTTTTTTTGCAAAGCTTACATTAACGAAACCAAAAACCTTTTTTTTGTGGTGGGGGGGGGGGGGGTAAAGGTTTCTAGCCCCCCCCCCCCCACGCTTCCCCACTTTCAATTTGCTTCTGACGTCACTGGTTATTGAGATGACTTATAAGGATTGTCACAATCAATAGATTTATTTATGTGTAAATTTTTCTGTAAAGTAGGGTACAACTGGGTTTTTTTTTATGTGTATTTCCTTTTAGGAGCCTCAAACTTTGTCTTAGGTATCTGTTTTTGCATACGTGTTAGATAATATCTTTGGGTTAAAGTTTTATATATATACGTGTATATTTACCGTAGAGTGATGGTGCATTTGTACAAGCCTAGTTTGTTAGTTTATTTATTTTTGCAGACTTATGCGATGTTATTAGTTAACGTTTATTTTTAATGTTCAGAGGTCCTTGTACGGTGTGATTTTATGGTATGCAGTTACTGTACTTAACTAAATAAGTATATTGTGTTAGTGAAACGTTTAATTGAAAATATTGTTTAATAATCGGGTAAATAAAACTAAAAGGTTCCAGCAATGGTCACCATTGTTCTAGTAATCAGTAATTCAGTATTCCAGTAATCAACATCATACCACCCGTGTAATCTTCTTGGTGTATTCATATACACGGAACCCGTCATCCTAGGACATGGCACACAAAGAGGAACACTGGAGGGACGCTACGGACCAACAAACCACCATAGGAGGTCGTAGGATGGAACGATTCTTATAAACTATTCACTGACAAATTACGTTAAATAATGTTAATAGGTTTTTTTCAAGATGACATTTATTTAATAATAAGACTACATGCCGACTCCTATGTATTATTCTACTTTATTTATGAAAATAAGTTTCAAAAATCATATTTAATGTTGTTTCATGTACATGTAATTACGATGGCTTTATTTCTATGTTTTAATCGTATTCGGTTACTGACAGGCACGTAGCATCGTTTTTGAAAGTGGAGGCCATACTGGTCCGAAAAACTTGACAAGAACAATTTTTTAAAGAAAATTACAGCTTCTCGAAAATTGTGAAAATACAGATATGCTATGCTATGATATTTCTATTGTTATAAATTTAAAGAAGATAATCAATCTGATTTAATTACATTGTAACTTTTAAGTATATTATGAAATATTGTAGTTTAAAGTTAATTAAATGATTTCTGATGATGTAAATAGTGCTTAATGTTTGTTGTTAAATTGTTTTCAGTGCTGCCCAATTTCTTGAATCACAGCAGGGGTTAGTCTGGGAGGGGAGAGTTTGCGAGAAGCATCTCTATTAATTGTCCATTTGTATCTGTCATTGTGGGTTGGCCTGGTATAAAAGGGGGTAAATTTTCTTTAAATAACTGTAGTTTTCTTGGTTTTGAAGATGTCGGAGGAACAATTAAGGCGAGCGCGTGGAGATTTGGTAATGAATTAATTAATTGGGTTTTCTTAGGGATTTACCAAGTGACACCAGCTATTTCACCGAGATCTCTGGTAAACTTTAACACCAGTCGGTGTCGGTGAAATTATAGGGTGTTTGCTAATATATTTAAATAGCAGCACCCCTCCCTTTTTTTAATTTTAGTTAGGATTTCTCCGATTTCACCTAAATCATTTCAAAAGGTGTAGCCGGTGAACTAGAATCTCGGTAATTTTACACCGAACTTCACAAAAATATTTACCAAGGTGCAAGTTCTGGTGTTCGGTAAAATTCAAATATTGATGGTATATTAAGCATTTTATTAGATTTATCTTGGTCATTTTAATTGGGTTTTGGTAAGTTTTGGGTCAATAAATCATAACTAGGATTTAAAGAAGTTGGGATTAAATGTGTTCAATTTCATTCTTTTATTTTTACATGCTTTTAATTATATAGAAATAAATGGTAGAATAGAATTGGTTCTTATTCTATAAATAAGAGTTTAAGGTTTATCTACGGAAGCCCATTTAGGACCTATCAAAAAATATTTTTGAATTTGATATAACGAATTCTTGAATTTGTTAAAACGAATTTAAATCGTTATAACGAATTTTTGAATCCGTTATAACGAAATAAATTTGTTATAACAAATTTGAGGAATTCGTTATAACGAATTTAATCTGTTATGGCAAATTCGCTGAATTTGTTATTTCAAATTTTGAAATCTGTTTTAACAAATTAAATTTGAAATAACGAATTCTTGAATTCGTTATTTCAAAGTTTGAATTCGTAATTTCGGTTTTTTAAAATCGGTCATAACCTATTTCTTCCAATTTGTGGTAACAAATTTCATGTTTTGGGGAATAGATTAAACGGACGGACTTCATTTGTTTCATATCGGCGTACGACGAAATGCGCCGATCAATTGATCAGCGTTAAACGGCGAAATGGTATATGAAGTAAACTGGCGTAAAAAACAAAAGTGGAGGAACATATTGTCACAACTGTTGCTGTAACCGTGGTAACAGATGTAACAGTTCCAAAAATTGTTTAGTCAATGCTATTAATCAATGAGCATGCAAAAATAATGGAGTTACGCCTCTTCAAAATGCCTATTATTAAAATTTGCTAATCTAATCGCCTTTTACCGATGAATACGATGTATTTAAACGCTTGCATGGGGATTATTTATATTTAATTTGGTCGATGCGTGTTCAAATCCAATAAAGCTTAAAGGGCTTTACGATAGATTTGATTTGCACGCTCCGACCGAAATTATCACCTAATAATATTCAAAGAATGATGCCTTTTTGCTTATATTTATATTTTTTCCAATCTCTACACTTCAATCCAACATTTTAAAATCACTGATTTTTTTTTTTCATGCATAGAACATGTTATGTATTATTTCAGCAAATACCGTTTCTCGATTATGCTGTAGGACACGCCCATTTTGCGTCGCTCATTTTTTTAATTGGGTTATTGGTTTCAAAATCGATTTGTAATGTTATCACAGTAAAGGAAACTTCAAAAAATATAAATATGATCTATTTATATAGCAAAGCCAGGCATTATAACCAGGATGCGCGCATGCGTGAACCAACTTTCCATCGGGATTCGTAAACGTTTGGGAGGAAATTCGATAGCTTCTTACAGGAACTTCGAACTGATGATAGGTGCTCATAAAAAAACCAAGTATTCCTTTTAAAGGAATGATCAAATATAATGATATATAGATAGCTAGAAGCAATCAACATGATCAGTTTGATGTAAAATATTTTAATAAGTACTGTATTTTAACAAAATATAGAATATTTTGAATCTGTACACCATAATTTCATCTTTATAAACCGTCAACAAATTTAATTTTGAAATGAATTTGGGGAAAGCCGTTCGTAAACTCCTTGTCTAGTTTTATATTTTTAACGTAATTATTAAATGTTAATGTATCTTCTTCTTCTTCTTCTTCTTCTACAGAATACTGAGTAGGGCTCTTCAAAGAGCATTAGCACGTACTATACAAAGAAAGAGTTGTATTAGAATAATTTAATGCGACTGAAAAACATTAAATGCTATCATAACTTGCTATTGAGGTCGCATTATAACGTAACCTTGTCTATAAATCAAGCCGTCTTCCTACTACTATTATGCAACATCAATAGATCGAGGTCAGTTCATTGAGCATCTATGATCGAGGTCAGTTCATCGAGGTCAACTGCATTACTGAATGAATCTTTCGATCAAAGTTCTTACGCGTGAGACAAAATGTGCATTCTTGAATTAACAGGTCGAACTGTATTTAAGGTTCCTCGACACACCAAAATTTTATTTTATGGATCGATAGAGAATCTTTTTTGAAACATGATTCAACAAAACAGAGATCAATATCGGCGTTCATTTATTTTATACGAATTTTTTTGTATTTTTTCAGTGAAATAGGAAAAACTGTTTTGCAGACAAACAGAATATATTAGTGCTTAAAACTTGTTGTCAATTAATGTGTAATATAATTATAAATAAATTCATGCCAAAGATCGTTTGGTCAAGTGTTTAATTTTTTAATTAAAAAAATATTTCTGAAAATCAAAATTGTAATTCTTTAATATCTTTTTAATCTATGGATAAAATTTTAAAAATAACATATAGTCACATAAACTATTTACTAAACAAAGATATTTTACAAAGAAATTGAAATGAAAATGCAAAATTTTGGAAAAATTGTTATTTATCAAATTTGAACCGATCCCGATTGAAAAAAAATGATCCCGATCAGAATTATTTTAAAATTTAAATTTTACAAATAAACTGCAGTTTTTTCTAAGTAATTGATATAAATTATAAAGTTAGTAAATGACGAAACCATTTTACAGCTAAACAACCTGAAATTTTTGCAAAATTATGATTCATTCTAACTTTATGTGATTTCGTTCGGGATCAGTTTAATTACAATCGGGATCGGTTCGATTTTAAAATTTTCCATTTATACTTTAATTTCACTATTTGGTTTCAATTTCTTGTTGAAATATGATTGTACAGCAATTGTTAAATGCGAGTTACAGTTTATCTGCAGTTTTTATCCATAGATTTAAAAAATATCTACAATCCTTTTTTTTCATTTTCATAAATATTTTTTTTTTCAAAAATATTTCAAAGTTTATCTGGCCGTTTTTGATATGTATTTATAGATAATTGTATTGTTCATTAATTGATAACAAATTTTTAGCACTAATATATCTTGTTCGCAGCTAAAACGATGTTTCCGGTTTCTATCAAAAAATACAAAAAAATTCATATAAAATAATCAGAGGCCGATATAGGTGTCATTTTTGAATAATCATTTCTCAAAGAGAATTCTTCATCGATCCATCAAATAATGCATTGGTGTGTCGAGCCACCTTAATGTATGTTTGCATCTCTTAAGGTAAATGAATTGAAATATAACTGAGTAAAATGTTATATAAATACGAAACCAAAGCTTCAAGTTTTTACAGGAACTACTTATGCAAGCGGAATGTGTGCGCACGTGGAAGGAATTGCCGGATGCCTCATATGGACACAACAGTGATCGGCCGAAGCCGATCAAAAAAACAAAAAAAAACAAACAAACAAAAACCGCGACTTTTATATTATATATCATTAAAAATTATAGGAATGTTATGTACCTTTTGTTTACACTTTAGATATTTGCGAGGAAAATAAAGACAATGTTACAGGAAAACAATAGACAAGTAGCCTTAAACGGGTGGGTGGGTGGGGGTGGCAGGGAGGGGCCTTTCCCCATGCAGTTGCCCCCCCCCCCTTTCCCATTATTTTTGGAACATGTAGAAAATTGAAAGTGACTGGGAGGAAATAAACAGTGGAATTTAAATTTGAGGTAAACTTAGCATTTCTATAGCTAACCCAACGGTCTACGATTTTCGAATTTTTGAAAAACATTTTTTTTTTGCATGTCAAGAATTGTTTGGCGATCCTCCAACCCCACCCCCCCCCCCCCCTCTTTTCACTTTTTTACAATGCCACCTTTCTGAACAAAACATCACAGTTTCCTTACATATACCAGTAAGAGACAATTGGCTTTATATATAAACCAATATAACTGTATCTCATACAATATACCATTCACCAGGTTCTACATGTATAAACACATACGCCTAGATTTAATGTAAAAAAATCCAAGGTTAGGACAGGGGTTATTGGGGAAGGATATGGGTGTTCAGGACACCGACCCCATGTAGCTCTATCCATAACCCCTCACCAAGGTATGTGTGCCCATCAATAGGGTCTGTATATACCCATCACCAGGGTCAGAGTACGTATTACCAGAGTCGGTGTACGTATCACCAGGGTCTGTATACGCATAACCAGATTCAGTATACCCATCACCAGGACACCAGGGTCTCAATTCTTATCCCGAGGGTCAATGTTTCTTTGTGCTCATTACCAGGGTCTATTTATCAATAGCCAGAAATCCACGTAACCATCACCAGGGTCTCAGTGCCCACTCGAGGGTCAGTGTACGTTTCACCAGGGTCTATATGCCTATCACTGGGGTCTGTTTACTAGTATTTATTAATAGGGTCAGAGCGCACATCACTAGCGTCTGTATACCTATATCCAGAATCAGTACACCCATCACCAGGGTCAGTTTACCTATAACCAAGGTTAGTGTATCCAACTAGAGCAGAGCTCGTGGCAAAGCCACGAGTAGGTCTTCCGTTGTTGCTGCGAGTTGAAAATATATGTGATGTGGTGTTAAACGATTATAATTACTAAACTTTCAGTTCTGTTTTTAGCTCACCTGAGCTGAAAGCTCAAGTGAGCTATTCTGATCACATTTTGTCTGTCGTCCGTCTGTCGTCCGTCTGTCCGTCCGTCCGTCCGTCTGTCCGTAAACTTTTCACATTTTCAACATCTTCTCAAGAACTACTGGGCCAATTTCAACAAAACTTGGCACAAATCATCCTTAGGCAAAGGGAATTCAAAGCTGTGAAAATTAAGGGCCACGCCTTTTTTCAAGGGGAGATAATTAGAAATTTATGAAAAATTTTGAGATATTTTCAAAAACCTTCTTCTCAAGAACCATAAAGCCAGGAAAGCTGAAACTTGTGTGGAAGCATCCTCAGGTAGTGTAGATTCAAAGTTGTGAAATTCATGGCCCCCAGGGGTAGGGTGGCGCCACAATGGGGGATCGAAGTTTTACATAGGAATATATAGAGTAAATCTTTAAAAATCTTCTTCTCATAAAATAATCAAAGTTGTGAAAATCATGAACCCCGGGGTTAGGGTGGGGCCACAATGGGGGGGTCAAGGTTTTACATAGGAATTTATAGAGTAAATCTTTAAAAATCTTCTTCTCAGAAACTAATCAGCCAGGAAAGCTGAAACTTGTGTGGAAGCATCCTCAGGTAGTGTAGATTCAAAGTTGTGAAAATCATGAACCCCAGAGTTAGGGTGGGGCCACAATGGTGGGGGGTCAAGGTTTTACATAGGAATTTATAGAGTAAATCTTTAAAAATCTTCTTCTCAGAAACTAATCAGCCAGGAAAGCTGAAACTTGTGTGGAAGCATCCTCAGGTTGTGTAGATTCAAAGTTGTGAAAATCATGAACCCCAGAGTTAGGGTGGGGCCACAATGGTGGGGGGGTCAAGGTTTTACATAGGAATTTATAGAGTAAATCTTTAAAAATCTTCTTCTCAGAAACTAATCAGCCAGGAAAGCTGAAACTTGTGTGGAAGCATCCTCAGGTAGTGTAGATTCAAAGTTGTGAAAATTATGATCCCTGGGGTGGGTGGGGCCACAATGGGGGCTCAGAGTTTTACATAGTAATATATAGAGTTAATCTTTAAAAATCTTCTTCTCAGAAACTAATCAGCCAGGAAAGCTGAAACTTGTGTGGAAGCATCCTCAGGTAGTGTAGATTCAAAGTTGTGAAAGTCATGATCCCTGAGGGTGGGTGGGGCCACAATGGTGGGGGGGGGGTCAAAGTTTTACATGGGAATATATATAGTAAATCTTTTAAAATCTTCTTCTCAGAAACTAATCAGCCAGGAAAGCTGAAACTTGTGTGGAAGTATCCTCAGGTAGTGTAGATTCAAAGTTGTGAAAATCATGATCCCTGGGGGTAGGGTGGGGCTACAATGGGGGGGTCGAAGTTTTACATAGGAATATATATAGTAAATCTTTAAAAATCTTCTATTCAGAAACTAATCAGCCAGGAAAGCTGAAACTTGTGTGGAAGCATCCTCAGGTAGTGTAGATTCAAAGTTGTGAAATTCATGGCCCCCAGGGGTAGGGTGGCGCCACAATGGGGGGTCGAAGTTTTACATAGGAATATATAGAGTAAATCTTTAAAAATCTTCTTCTCATAAAATAATCAGCCAGGAAAGCTGAAACTTGTGTGGAATTATCCTCAAGAAGTGTAGATTCAAAGTTGTGAAAATCATGAACCCCGGGGTTAGGGTGGGGCCACAATGGGGGGGTCAAGGTTTTACATAGGAATTTATAGAGTAAATCTGTAAAAATCTTCTCCTCAGAAACTAATCAGCCAGGAAAGCTGAAACTTGTGTGGAAGCATCCTCAGGTAGTGTAGATTCAAAGTTGTGAAAATCATGAACCCCAGGGTTAGGGTGGGGCCACAATGGTTGGGGGTCAAGGTTTTACATAGGAATTTATAGAGTAAATCTTTAAAAATCTTCTTCTCAGAAACTAATCAGCCAGGAAAGCTGAAACTTGTGTGGAAGCATCCTCAGGTAGTGTAGATTCAAAGTTGTGAAAATTATGATCCCTGGGGGTGGGTGGGGCCACAATGGGGGCTCAGAGTTTTACATAGTAATATATAGAGTTAATCTTTAAAAATCTTCTTCTCAGAAACTAATCAGCCAGGAAAGCTGAAACTTGTGTGGAAGCATCCTCAGGTAGTGTAGATTCAAAGTTGTGAAAATCATGATCCCTGAGGGTGGGTGGGGCCACAATGGTGGGGGGGGGTCAAAGTTTTACATGGGAATATATATAGTAAATCTTTTAAAATCTTCTTCTCAGAAACTAATCAGCCAGGAAAGCTGAAACTTGTGTGGAAGTATTCTCAGGTAGTGTAGATTCAAAGTTGTGAAAATTATGATCCCTGGGGGTGGGTGGGGCCACAATGGGGGGGGGGTCGAAGTTTTACATAGGAATATATATAGTAAATCTTTTAAAATCTTCTTCTCAGAAACTTATCAGCCAGGAAAGCTGAAACTTGTGTGGAAGTATCCTCAGGTAGTGTAGATTCAAAGTTGTGAAAATCATGATCCCTGGGGGTAGGGTGGAGCCACATGGGGGGGGGGGGTTAAAGTTTTACATAGGAATATATAGAGTAAAACTTTTAAAATCTTCTCAGAAACTAATCAGCCAGATGATTCTTTATAATTGTTAAGACTTTGGCTCCAGGACAATTCTTCGGCCTCACAAGAAGGTTCAGAGTTTGATGCAGCTTTATATCCCATAGATAAACAATTATTAAGGATCTTTTTGAGAACTGCAATACTCATCATGTGATATGACTATAAAATCATCCTGTTAGAAAAGGGACTAATGATTATAAACATAAGAATATCCAGGGGGAAAATGGATTTTATTTATACAGGATCTACATGTATTATTGTACATTGTCCAGATTGTTTGTATTATGACTCCATTAAGCTGATTTTATCATACCTATTGTTCCTCAGGTGAGCGATGTGGCCCATGGGCCTCTTGTTGTTATAAAAACGTGTTGTGATTGAAAGCCTGCATATAAAACGTGTATTGAAAAAGAAAAATAAGAAAATGTTTTAGTTTATGTAATCGTAACAAACATTATTTAAAAAATGAAATATTTAATGGTGAGTTAAATTTTCAGAGGGTAGCAAGCATTGTTGTAAACAGTATGTACTCATGGGTCATGTCAGGAATTGTGTGTTGTTTTTTTTAAATCGAACCCGTTTACAAAACACGTAACCTTTTCTCTAAGATAACTTCTTTATTTAAATATTTCTAAATTTTTGAAAACAATGTGCAATTTAGAATTGTTGCGTGCTGACAAAATTTACAGACCCTGAAACGTACTACTACACCAAAAAAGCGTGCGACTTACGTGCAAGAAACGTTTCGTGTTAACCGTTTCGTGTGAATCGTGAAGCGTTTCGTGTAAACCGTTTAGCGTTTCGGACAAAGCGTGCAGAGTTTCGGACAAAGCGTGTAAATCGTTTCGAGCAAAGCGTGCGAGAACCATGTGAAACGTTCATCAGATTTCATTCGGAACTCTCTGACAATTTGTTTCAAAATGGCGCCTGTGTTTTACATTACATGTACTTTAAACTGTTTGTAATTGGCAAAACTCTTTTGTAGGTATTTTCATGGAAAAAAAATCTAGAGGAAATGATATACTTATCTTTTTACAAAATTGAATTTATTTTTAACAAACAAAAGAAAGGTATATGTATTAAAAGACGACTAGTTACAGAGTACATGTATATATAAAGTTTTTATACGATGTTTCAGTACTAGTCCAGTCGTTTTGCCGGTAACGAATATTTGCCAGTATCGAATAATTTTTAGAAAAATTACTAGTGGAAGACGAAGTTGAGGTTTTAAAAAATCCTAGCTAGGTAATTATAAAACAGAAATAAATATTCTATCAGTGCGTGAAGTTGTTTGCCATTTGCACGATTATTTACCGAATTGTTTACAAATTAAAAATGTGAACCAGATATGAGCTGCCGGAAGTTCAAAGCAGAAAAAACGAAAGTGTGAAAACAATTAAGCCTAACTATTAAAAATAAGTTTGTTATTGATCCCTGTTTAGTGGATAATTAGTAAATTTAATTCATTTTAAAAGATAATGCATCATATCAAATTATAATGAAGCTTTGAATGAAATTACGACTTCAAATAGAACCACGTGTAGTTTTCCTAGTTTCGGTTCATTGCGACAGAAGTATTATTTGGCTGCATATATTGATAGATATACGGGAAAAACAAAGGAAAATGGCAACTACTTATCATCAATTACTATTATAAAGTGTTTTAATGAAAATTCAATATTATAAAGTAACGCAAATGAAAACTGTTCAAGTCCAGTTTTAATTTGACGGGAAAACGGTATGATAAAAATAACGATCATTTTATTTGTTTAAATGACATATTCCCACAATTGTTTTTCTTTCTTCATTTATAAGTCCATTAACATGTACCTCTAGTATATTTTTGAAATTAATTCGCCTCAAAATATTCGGTCAGAAGTAATAAAGGGCGCTTAATTCGATACCGGGAAACGAATTCTCAAAACTAGGAAAATGGAGGGGGTGTTGAAATTACTTCCTTTATATTTTCGGAAGTTTGATACTACAGTTTAGAAGGACAAAGAAACGCGATTTAAACATAAAATAAAAACATTTGGAATTCCGATAATAATAGTTGCATGCACGACGAAACCGCATATTGATTCGTTACCGGTAAAATGACTGTGCAATATTGAAATTCGCTATACATAAAAAATATTAAATACAATTAGCAAAACATGATTTCTGTTGGAACAAGCCTTAATCAACTTTAACTTACACGAGCATGTTTTGATAAGCATGTATTTTTTTTATTATTTATTTACATCGATAACTCTTACTAAGACCATTCGGCTTTGTACAAGCGGCACACATAACCTCGGACATCGGGTGAGACCTGCACCTGGCTGAACCTGTCAATCAAACTCTGTGTATTTGTTTTCATTGGATGGTCAAGCGTCTCTTTTTTTGTCAATAGCCAATGGAAAAATTAATGACTTCAATGTAATCGGAATCAGTATTTGATGAAGCACACAATTTAAATGATAGAAAATTTATTAATTATTTGAACAAAATTAAATGTAAACATAGAAAGAAAACATACTGATCATTTCTATGAATTGCAGGAAGTAAGTTCTTTGGAATCCCGATTATAGATATTTTTACAAGTAATTATTTTAATTATTTAAACCACTGTTAACGGAAAACAAGAGGTCTTAACGAGGCCGAGTACAGAACGAGTACGCACGCTTTCGCGCAGCGTTTCATTTGTATTGTGACGTCATCTTTTTGCTTGGTTGACGCCATGGCGTGATAGTTTCAACTGCAGATATTCAGCGAAGTTTGTTAAAAATAGCTCGTTTGATGCGTAAAATTCATGTTATATTGTGGAATAAACATAAATGTCTCGAAGTATAAGCTATATTTGGGCTCGGGTGGAAAACGTGAATAGGGTTCAGCAAGCCTAACCCTCTGTCACGTTTTCTTAACCCGCCTAAATATAGCTTAATTCATATATTTCAAGACAGTAACCATGTATTTTATATTAATGACCCTTAATATGTGATGTTATATATTTTTTATTACTTAAATATGCCTGAATGTTTTAATAATACTATATAGATCACCTTTTCCGCCTTTGTCAAATAAAAAATAGCCATTACCTGACAAATCTGGGAAATTGGGCATACAAAATTCAACTTTGATAAGACCCCTTGAACAAACCAGGAGGTAAAAGGTTTTTTTTATTTGACCATTTGATGCCTTTTAGAAATAACTTCAATATGTAGAACAGAAAAAGAAATCCCTAGGGCAGAAGTTTTTAAAAAATGTAAAAAATGTGCAAAATTGATACATTTCATGCAAAATCCCATAGGGGCCTATGTTAAAGATTAACAAATTTTGAGATGACCCCCTAAACAAACCGTGTGGTAAATGTCTTATTTTTTAATCTTAAAATAATAATTATATCAGTAGAAATTCATGTAAAAAATTTCATCCAAAAATCTAGGGCAGAACAAATTAGACCCGGCCTCGTTAAAAGTAATTAACGCACAGGGATTTGCCTACAATGTACACAGTCATGCAATTAATTATTATGGGAATCTTTACGTATGGTACTTAATTCAAATAGATCATGATAATCTATACACTGTACGCCGTTATACATGTACATGTAAGGAGCGCCGGTAATATATACGAAGATTGGGTCAAAAAATTAAATCATTTTTATTTCTTGTTCATTTCAATACAATGTTAAATTACTTTGAAAAAAAAAATCCGAAATAGTAATTACAACTTTCTTTTTTGTTTAATCATTTGAATTTTTTTCTGAGGTGCATGGATATGTACAGAACATATTTATTTACGCGAATGATACGACATAGGAAAAAAATTAACGGATGTTTGTATAACATTGTTTTCTAACGAATGTGACTAATCTAATTTTAAATATTTTTCAACATTATCAATGTAAATAATATCAGATTTATTTACTGTTTTTATTTTTACATCGTATTCTCTGAAACCAATAAAAATACTAATGTTAGAAGAAAAATCAAATCCCGCCGAATACTGAAAACCCGATTTCAGTTTGTAATCATGCGGATTTTATTTTTGGTATTGACTATTGAGTTACGGTAACATTTTTTCTTGATGATTTTTTTTATTTATTATTTTATGTAGTAAAAGCACCATTCCAATTGTTACTCAATTAACATAACAATTGATGACCCGGAGCTATATATGTTCTGAGCTGTGTGCGCTGAAGCGACACAAGATTCTCGGTCGCAGGTGGCGGTTGAATTAACACAGACTGACCGAATAAACAAACGGGTGGGAAAGTGAAACAAAATGTTACACATAAGAAGAAGCCACCAAAAATGATTTTCGACAGGTCTTGATATCGTTTCGCCAATCAAAAAAAAAAAAAAAAATACAGCGCGAGCTCCTGTCAGCGGGGCGGGAGAAGGGGGGTGGGGGGGGGGGGGGGCAGCAATGAGTTCGCTTCCACAATGAAACGAACATGTAGAAAAACTACAGAAGTGATTAATATGTGACCGATAGAATCTAATCTAAAGTGTTTAAAACTCATGTGAATATTCTTTTAAATAATCATCGGATGCCTCAACTCATGACATTCTTTTATCGTGCTAGCACCTACCGCAAACATGTAACATGGAACTTTGATTATAATTTGATTTGATTTTTAAACTACCTTGTACGCTATCGTATACATCAATGCTTAATCAACTGTACAAGTAAAATAAATTTATCTTTTCACCTTAAACCAATATAATAGTTGAAAACATAATAAAATATAGTTGTGTCCGTGCAAAATATGAAACATGAACGCGTGATAAGGTACATGTAGAAGATCACGAACCGACCGCGGATCACTTGTCTACTCGCGCCGGATCTCCTCAGCCATGTGCGATGGATGATCATCATTTAAATGTTTAATATTTAAGGGTTGTTGTTGTTGTTGATTTAAAGCATTATTTGTACAGTTTATAAAATATTTTACATAAACAAACCAACCATTAATTTATGTGACGGTGTTTCCGATTTGGAGTAATATCGATCATTAATATTCATTTACACTCAAATTAAATTAAATAAATACAAAATGGACAAACTTTGATAACATAAAATTAAAACAGTTCTTGTATTTACGGCTATATTAACTCAAACACGTTCATATGCATGGAAGTGTGCGTCTCGGTGTGCGAATCTTGTGTATTAAATAACCGCTATGTAGTGCAGCCGTGGCTGAGATCCTCGGCCGTGGGCGAACGATAGATTACGTAAAGGTACAACGCACAAACCCGCACAGCTCAGAACCCAGGAAGCTTTGAAAAGATCGCAGTATAATGACCTTACTCTATCAAATAGAAGTTATTTATTTTAAACTTAAAAACCCACAATTGATCTATGTCTATTATTGCTTGATTGAAAATGACATTCCTTTATCAATTAACTGAACGATTTCTTAATTGACACCCAATCGTTTAATCCATAAAAAAATATGTGTAATCAAAACGAAAACAATTCTTGAGTTTGCGGATAAATAAACTCATATATGAGAGACGCAACTCTCGTGTATTAGATAACCGCTGACCGCTAGGTAGTCCAGCCGCGACCATGGTGACCGATTTTCTCGGCCGCGGGCGAGGGAGAGCTTACGTAATGGTACACACACACAGCTCTGATTCAAGGTAGATTTTAAATGCATGGAGTTAATAACTAAAATGTAATGCATAGATTTTTTTTTCATTCCATATTTTGTGGTTTACTAGAAAAGAAAAACAATGATTTGTTTCCCAAATCCAGTTTTTAAGGATTGTGCATTGTAGGAACTTAACAACAATGACTTAAACTCCTAAAATAAAGCACGTAGTCTAAAAAAAAATTCTTATGAACTAATGCCGTTTGTATAAACCAGCATACTTTCTGCGGTAACTTTATGCCAGTTGTACGCTCAAAGACTTTCGTTAACTTGTCAAATGAAAACAGGTACATGTTATCATGTAAAGCATTTTACACTCATACTACACAAATCTCATACAAAATAACATTGTAACGACCTTTATGAGATCCCAACAAACAACTTTTCCAGCGACAGCCATATCAAAATCCTAACCGTTTTTGAGTTATTAAGCAATTTTTTTTAGGGGCCATTGGCCCTTAATTTAAGGGGCCAGCCCGTTTTTATTGGTGTCAAATGAAAGCCCTTGATATTTTGCACAACTTTTATTCTACATGTCTTAACAAAATGTTTTTCGTTTAAAAGATATAAAGGAAAACATGTCTAAATTTTTGCACTTTTTTGAATCCTGTTTTTTGACCCCCTACCTTTTCCTAAATAAAAAACGTAATCTAAAAACAAAAACAGATGTGCACAACTACAATGTCTCTGTTATTCAAATTCGTTGGATTCCCATTCCCTGCTATCATAGTCTCGGAGCCTTTGTCTGGAAACAAAAGGCCCTAAAAAAATTTAAAAGGGGAATAACTCTTTAGCGGAAAGGGAATTCTACATTTTATGAATTGCTTAGGATGGTGTTTTGTAAAGTACATTAGCCCTGAAAATTTGAGCAAAAACCGTTCAGAAATGAGCGAGATATGAAGCCTCAAAGTTCGCGTCTAGGAAACAAAAAAAAAAAAAGAAAAATAAGAATAATCTTAATTTTTTTCCCGCACAATAATAGAAAGGTCTTCCGTTGGAAACGGAAGACCTTAATTAGAAGTGTACATGTAAACGCGTAACCAGAATCAGTATACCCATCACCTGGGTCTCAATACCTATCACAATATAGGTTTTAGACCCTGGTAATGGGCACATAGACCCTGGTATTATGTATACGGACCTTGGTGATATGTCTACTGACTTGGTGATGGGTACACAGACCCAGGTAATACGAACACTGACCCTGGTGATACGTACACTGACCCTGATGATACGAACACTGACCCAGGTTATTTGTATGCAGACCCAAGTGATGGGCACACATCGTAATATTGACCTAGGTTATTGGTATACAGACCCTGGTGATACAAACACTTATCCTGGTGATACGTCCACTATGCTATTAAAACATTTAAAAATCCTAATCCGTGGAGGTAGGGGGTTAGGTGAACACTTAACTTCATTTTTACAGTTTATTTCCTCCCTTTCATTTCAGTTTTTACCTGGTCCCAAAACATTGGTGTTGGTGGTGGGGGGGGGGGACTCTTTGTCAATTCACCTTTTATATGTATTTAAGAAAAGTGTGTTAAAGGGGGTAGTCTCGTCCCCACTGCCCCTTCTCCACTCCACACACTCCTCCCCCATTCCGATGCTAAGTGCCTGTTGCTTTCCTGTAATATTGCTCTTTATTGTTCTCTCAAATAGTAATATTTATTCAAAATTTTGGTGTAAATCTAATGTACACAACATTCCTATCACTTTTAATGAACATTTATAATGTAAATATAGAAATTTCCTATACTTTTTTAAATTGTGCAAATATCAGTTCGAAGTTCCTCCAAACAGCTTTTAAATTTCCTCCCAAACGTTTACCGAAAATTTGGTACATGCATGCGCACATTTTGGTTATAATGTCTGGCCACGTCATTTAAAATACTATATCTATATCTTTAAGTGTCCTTTACTGTGATAACCCAGCCCAAAAATTTCATAAAATATGAGCGACACAAAATAGGCGTGCCCTACAGCATAACCGAAACAAAGTATTGGCTGCGCTACGTAAAAATACATAGCATGTGATATGCATTAAAAAACAGAGGTTTAAAAATGTTGTTTTAAAGTGTAGAAATTGGGAATAATATAAATATCAGTATTAAAGTAATATGGAATCATTCTTTGAATGTTATGAGTTGATAATTTCGGTCAGAGCGTGGTAAAATTTATCATAAAGCCCTTCGAGCTTTATTTGTTTTGAACATGTCCCGGCCAAAAAATATGGCGTAATCTCACGGTTTGGTGATGAAATGAAAAATGCAGATATATGTTGATAAATTAACAAGCCCATTGATTGATAGCATTAATTAAACAAATTTTTAGAATTATGCGCAGAAACCCGTCGAAACAAGTCTGTATAATTGTATTTTTGGTGAAAATGCGTCTCTACATATATAGCAGTTCTTGAATATTTTGTTTCTATCTATGTAAGAATTCTAGCAAAGCCGATCAAGTTATGTGTCTTTTGTAATTGTTACATCTGTTACCATGGTTACAGCAACAGCTGTGACAATATGTTCCTCCACTTTTGTTTTACGCCAGTTTACTTCATTCACCATTTCGCCGTTTAACGCTATTCAATTGCTCGGTGCATTTTGTCGTACGCCGATATGGAACAAAGGAAGTCCGCCCCGTTTAAGATGTTCCCCAAAATATGAAATGTTACCACAAATAAGATGAAATAGGTTATAACCGATTTAAAAAAACCGAAACTACCAATTCAAACTTTGAAATAACGAATTCAAGAATTCGTTATTTCAAATTTAATTTGTTTGAACAGATTTCAAAATTTGAAATAACGAATTCAGCGAATTTGTTATAAAAGATTAAATTCGTTATAACGAATTCCTAAAAATTGTTATAACAAATTTATTTCGTTATAACGGATTCAAAAATTCGTTATAACGATTTAAATTCGTTTTAACAAATTCAAGAATTCGTTATATCAAATTCAAAAATATTTTTTGATAGGTCCTAAATGGGCTTCCGTATTTATCACTATATCATTACATTGAAATTTATTTCTTGGGATTTACAACATTTAAAGGAGATTATGCTATTGTGTGTGATTCAGTGTGGATTACTTATTTTATCATATTCACAATAAAAACTACGTACCCTATTAAAATTATGTTGACGAGTTCGCCTCGCGTCACATTATGCTATTAATAAGTTGTCTAAACAAATAATTAATTTGTTATAACAAATTGATAACTAGTTATAACAAATTATTAAATTGTTATAACAAATTACTAATTCGTTTATTCAATAATTCTTCGCGATAACTCAAACCTGTATGAACAAACTTGTGCGAGGGATGATGGAATCATTTACAGTACGACTTGTCCTTTACCGATTACACCGCTGGGGTTCTCGACGGAGAAAAACTAAGCTTTCGTGAAACAAAATGCAAGGAACTAATGAACCTCCGACTATTTCGGGCAGATTGTTGTACAAGAATCAATGGACAAAACTTCTGTATAGATGGTAAGTCACGGAGATACCATTAAATTGTATAAAGCCTGCATTTTTCGATGAGTGTGAAAGACTATCATCGTCCTTGAAGATCTTTGAAATCAGAAATTAACAAGAACAAATTCAAGGAGGCAAATTAGTGCACTTCACATCTTTTGAAAAAATAGCAATTCCCTCATTCCTTTTTTCTAAATTCATTCTTATTTTATTAAAAGAATTTTGTAAACCCAATAATTTGTTTAGTAAATTCAATGTGGAGCAAATTCGAGCTATTTTTGTCATTTTTTGTATTTGAAGGCATAATCATAAAATAAACTTTACGAATTGTTTTTCTATTACCCCAGTGATTTGAGCCAAAAGTTCCAAAGAATGAGAGTATGATCATGATATTATTAATAGAAATAATCCATTTAGGATAGCAATGATCAGTCGATTGTATGCGAGTTGTTCTTCATTAAAGGGGGAGGAAAGTCAAAAACAAATTTTATCAAAATTAATAAAGTGGTTTAAATTATCACATGTGGTCATGCTGTTTTGAAAATAAACTACATAATTAAGCTTTAGTGCAGAAGTTAGAGAAATCGAATTTACTGGAGGCTGACATGATGTAGATAGATTGTTCTATCGTTAAAATGACAGATGTCCTACAGACCCGGTTTAACGATAAAATTCGTCCCATATACTTGCTTTGTAGCAAATAAAAAAATTATATTGCGCTGTATTTCACCTAAATTTTCATATGATTGGTCTCAAATTCCTACAATGTTGCTTTTTTATAATCCCATATTACCACATTAACTGTTTTTGCAACGAAATCGCTGCCACTTTTAACATCTTGTTTGAAAATTCGCCGTTTATTGTCGCCATGTTAACGATAAAAACCGAGACATTCTGAGTGTGATTTTTGACAAAATGGCATGCAAATTCAAACATGTATTTTAACAAAACGCCTTGGTAAGGCTCATTAAATGGATATTTTGTTGACTAAACTACATATGCTTGTTCAAATAGGTTTGTAAAGTATAAAAATGTGTTTTTCCTCTGCATATTTTATTTAACAGACTAAAAATCGACGCGAAGCTGATCCGCTTCGCGGCTGCTACTTTGAAAGTATGTGGGACGAATTCTTACTGTGACCTGAGCGTAGCCTGGTCACAGTTAGATTATTCTTTTTAGACATAATGTAGAATTCCTTTTTATTAAAAACCAAAAAAATAAATTATTTTGACGTCACACCATCTATTCCGGTGTGGTTTACATAAACAGTGTACACAGTGCTCTGATTAAAAACGTAGAGGATCACACATCAATCTAAAGAATAAATACAATCATGTATGTATAATTATATGCATTTTTATTAAGTAAATGACAGATGCTGTCATTCAAAGTTGAATATGATATTGAGTTACTTTTTATTCCAAGTCAAGTTCATCGCTAACTTAAAAAGTATGTTGTAATTGTAATCAGGATTTATAAAATACATTCACTTAAGTCGGAATTACATGTACCATGTTGAAATAACAACAACACCTATTTTCTACAATACTTGGCATTTAATGACTATTTCCACAACTACACGGAGACTTCTCAGACACTAACAGGTCTGCTTTTAGATTTCAATGATTGAACATGCTCCATTTAATGTTGGTTTGTAATTAAGTGGAACGTCAAAGGTAAAAGAAGGGTCTCAAATCGATATTGTTGCAGTTTCCAGAACTTGTCATTTAGAGCGAATATCATGATTTGATACTGAGGCTATGTTGATAAAACAAACCGGAATAGATGGTGTGACGTCATAGATTAAAGTTCAATGGCGACGGGAAATTTAAATTAAGCGATCAATTTTCTTCATTTATTCATTGTTCCGGGTTTTTTTATGAAAATAATTATGATTTACAATTAAAGTAGATGATAATGAATTGATTTATTGTACAAAATATTTTAAGTTACCTTCTCCTTTAAGCATAGTACATCTGAGTAGCTTTTCTTCTTCCCTTATTGGAGTGTACTCAACATGAGTGTTGTTATAAATTCAAAGAAGATAATTAATATGATTTAATTACATTGTAACTTTTAGTATATTATAAAATATTGTAGTTTAAAGTTAATTAAATGATTTCTGCAGTAGTGAATTGCTATGTAAATAGTTCTTAATGTTTGTTGTTAAATTGTTTTCAGTGCTGCCCAACTTCTTGAATCACAGCGGGGGTTAGTCTGGGAGGGGGGAGTTTGCGAGGAGCATCTCTATTAATTAATTGTCCATTTGTATCTGTCACTGCGGGTTTGCCTGGTATAAAAGGGGGTAAATTTTCTTTGAAAAACTGTAGTCTTCTTGGTTTTGAAGATGTCGGAGGAACAATTAAGGCGAGCGCGTGGAGATTCGGTAATGAATTAATTAATTGGGTTTTCTTAGGGATTTACCAAGTGACACCAGCTATTTCACCGAGATCTCTGGTAAACTTATTTAACATCAGTCGGTGTCGGTGAAATTATAGGGTGTTTGCTAATATATTTAAATAGCAGCAACCCCCCCCCCTTTTTTTTATTATTTTAGTTAGGATTTCTCCGATTTCACCAAAATTATTTCAAAAGGTGTAGCCGGTGAACTAGAATCTCGGTAATTTTACACCGAACTTCACAGAAATATTTACCAAGGTGGAAGTTCTGGTGTTCGGTAAAATTCAAATATTGATGGTATATTAATCATTTTATTAGATTTATCTTGGTCATTTTAATTGGATTTTGGTAAGTTTGGGGTAAATAAATCATAACTAGGATTTAAAGAAGTTGGGATTAAATGTGTTCAATTTCATTCTTTTATTTTTACATGCTTTTAACTATATAGAAATAAATGGTAGAATAGAATTGGTTCTTATTCTATAAATAAGAGTAAAGGTTTATCACTATATCATTACATTGAAATTTATTTCTTGGGATTTACAACGTTTAAAGGAGATTGTGTTACTGTGTGTGATTCAGTGTGGATTACTTATTTTATCATATTCACAATAAAAAACCACGTACCCTATTAAAAAAGTGTTGACGAGTTCGCCTCGTGTCACATTATGCTATTAACAACTACACGGAGACTTCTCAGACACTAACAGGTCTGCTCTTAGATTTCAATGATTGAACATGCTCCATTTAATGTTGGTTTGTAATTAAGTGGAACGTCAAAGGTAAAAGAAGGGTCTCAAATCGATATTGTTGCAGTTTCCAGAACTTGTCATTTAGAGCGAATATCATGATTTGATACTGAGGCTATGTTGATAAAACAAACCGGAATAGATGGTGTGACGTCATAGATTAAAGTTCAATGGCGACGGGAAATTTAAATTAAGCGATCAATTTTCTTCATTTATTCATTGTTCCGGGTTTTTTTATGAAAATAATTATGATTTACAATTAAAGTAGATGATAATGAATTGATTTATTGTACAAAATATTTTTAGTTACCTTCTCCTTTAAGCATAGTACATCTGAGTAGCTTTTCTTCTTCCCTTATTGGAGTGTACTCAACATGAGTGTTGTTACTCCAGTGTTTCCCTGGTGAACAGATAAAAACCTTTATGTACATCTAAAAATAGGTAAAAAAGATTAAAAGTGGACAGTGTAGTGTTGAAGGGTCTCACACATGCTGTTGGTATGTATAGCGTGTCTAAAGTTGTCCACTGATGGTAAGTTCCTAAATGTTGCTGGTATGTTATTCCTTGCCGTGATAGTTGCTGGAATGAATGAGTATTTGTAGACATCCACTCTGGTGCTGATTTGGCTGATTTCATTTGCCATGGAGCCATGGGTTCTGCTATTGGTGACGTGTAGCAGGTGATGGACTTGAACTTCTACAATGTGATGGTAAATTTTGTAGAACATGATCACTCGGTTCCAGGCCCTTCGGTGTTCCAGTGGTTCCGAGCCGAGTTGGTATAGCATGATGGACACACTTCCCGGATCCCTTGAAGAATAATCGCCAGTGTAAACCTTGCTGCTTGGCAATTAGCATGTTCTAAGCATTGGATTAGATGTTGTTGGTAAGCATCCCAAATTACTGACCCGTACTCCAGTACTAGGTGAACTAGCTTTTGTATGCCTGGCTCTTGATGACCTGCGGACATTCTCGTCGCCTTGGTAGAAGTTGATTGATGTGCTCGCGCCATGACAGGTCTTTGCTGATTGTGATTCCAAGGTATTTACCACAAGGGACATCTTCCAGGGTATGACTATGCAGTTGGTAAGATGCTTTGATTGGATGGCGTTTCTTTGAAATGTGGATGATGGTACACTTCTGAGGGTGAAATGCCATCTGCCTGTCATTTTCCCACTTCTCAAGAGCACTTAAGTCCTGCTGGAGTTGGACTGTGTCGTTGGTTGATTGAAGTCATCTGCAAATAGTTTAACTTTGGGTGTTACTACATCAGGGAGCTCATTGATGTAGGCAAGGAATAAATGGGGACTCAATACTGTGCCTTTGGGTACTCCGGAGTTCACATCAGCAATGTTAGAGGACATCCCTTCAACAAATACTCGCTGTTTCCCGTCTGATTAATCATTTTTTCCTGTCCTGTCTACCTTTTAAATGTCTAGGTGTCAAAAGCCACATCTTAGTATTTATGTAATATGGTTAAAATGCAAATAGAGACATATTATTAGCATATTTTCATCCACATAGTATTTTCTATTTCTTATGAAAGCCTATGGTAATTGGTATAAAAATTAACAAGATAAAAATCTTAATTTGTTTGTATTTTCATATTGGTCCAAGAGTCCAATTTAGTTTTAGCATAGTCACCAAAGTTATATGACAGATTATCTCTGTGATCATAAAGATGCTGGCTACAGTCCTGCAAAAAATCTTGGTGAAATCATTTAAACTGATAATCTTAAACAGTAAAAATTTATCTGTGTATAAAATACTACAAATTATAAAATGTATGCATTTCTTTAACTTTTAAAAACTGCTTTCAAATGAATTGTTTAGCTAAAAGAAACACAAGCAAAATGTAAACTTTATAATTATTTAGTTCTGTATAGGCCTCTGCTTCAGTTTTTATGGATGTCAACTTTTTGATGTTTTTTTTTTTTTTTTTGAGACAAAGGTTGCCTAGAAAATCTATGAAAATTTTGCCTCCACAAAGATAAACGATTCTGTAGTAAATTAAAAGGATCTTTGTTGTAATGAATTTCAGTGAGTTATTTATTTCACTGATTTAAATAATTCGATGTTGCCATTATTTTTTAGGAAGGGAAGTGTCACCACGTTCGGGATCACCGGAGCTCTGGGTGTGGTGTGGCTGTTTGACGTCCAGTTGTCCGATTATCTTAAATATGTTCCAATCTTCAAAAAACGATTCGGGGATCAACATTAACGAAAGCCCTGCAATAATGCTGTCCTGTGTTAGTACATGTAGGTACTGTGTGGTGTATGTAGTTATAGTATACTACATTGTATTATGAACTCCAATACTGTAACGGTCAACACTTATTCTAATGATGAGTACATAAATTCATACTTTTGCAATTAGCAATATATCAACCTATAGCTTTATTTTAATTGACAGAACCTTTATTATAAAATCTTTGAGAAAAAATGTATATTGTCATCGATATGCATTTATTTGTGAATTTATAAATGTGATGCATTGATGTGTGGTTCATGATGGGTTTTTATTTTAATTCCAGAATCAACTTATACAAAGACCAGTGTCATACAAAGAAGAATAGAGTGATGTTATGAAATGTGAAATGTTGTAAATAAAAACTGTTTGCTGGTTTTGAGATATTTTATAGCATTGATTTGTTGGGATGTGCCTTCCTTAGGTAATAAGATGTTAGGTTGTACAACTTTTAGGCAATTAATGAATGGGGATGTCCCTCCATTAGAATAGAAAGGGTATGCATGCACAGATCTAGAGGGGGGTTGGGATGGGACCTGATCCATCCCTTCTTGGAAAATTCAAACTGATAAATCCACATTGTAAATGTTACTAAAAATATGCCTCAACCCCACCCTCCACAGGTCGAAAATTATGGATCCGCCCAACTGACTCTGAGAAACAAATAATCATGACATCATTATGTACTCTATATTTTGTGCATCGCGAAAACTTGTGAAAGTCTACCCTATATGCCAAGTATTTTTCTGTGTCCAAACCTAGAGATAGTGCATGGATTGAAACAATCGTTCTGTGATCATATAAAGGATATACCAATATACAGTAGGAACGACAGTGGCGTGGCTAGAGACTAAGTATTTGTAAGCAGGGGGTCTGAGGCGGCAGCCCCCTCCTCAACAGCTGAGCACATATATTTTTAAAATAATTTTAATCTATTTCAATGTACAAAACCTCAGCAAAATTATATTGTAATTGTACTTACAGAAAAAGTTCTATTCTATATATACATTATGGTATTTTGTATCTATATGAAATAAAAAATCAAGTATTGTGGAACAAAAAAATTCAAAGAAATTGAAAAACGAAACAAAACTCAAACCAACAGAAACCAAAGATTGAAGAAAAATTATACATCTAAAAAAAAATGAATCAAAATTTTCATACGATATTTAGCAAATATTGTGTTTTAGTGCTTTAATAATTTCAATACACTTGACACCCATTGACAAGAACTGGTGTAAGCATACCAACTTGTCATAAAACGCCATTTATAGAACTTCGGTACATATACTTGCAACACATCACATTATATTTACATTTAGTGTATATTTCCCCTCATGTTTGCATTGGAAGTCTGCGACGTTCAATTTCCTATGAACACAGATTAGATAACGAGTTTTATTATGATGTCACAAACGTCGAAGTGCAACGTCACAAGCGAAAAATCAGAGTCCTTTTTGTGGTTGTTAGAATGGCTCTTCCATAAATCGAACTTACCCTAAGAATATTACAGTAATTTTGAGTGTATAAATCACATATATATTTGCAGACAAGGCAAGAATTTAAAAGAAACATAAATATAAGCAATGGATGGTAACGCGCGGTATTCAATTTGTCTGCACGGCCTGGTGTGGTATAAGACCGACGACATCCCAATTGCAAAATAAGCATTCGCGAATTTCATTGCTAAAAAACCTTTTCATGAGAACTTTTGAATTGCGCAAAACTATCGCTCCAGTGTGACATCATCTTTTTGCTTTGTTGACGCCATGGCGTGATAGTTTCAACTGCAGATATTCAGCGAAATTTGTTGAAAATAACTCGTTTGGTGTGTAAAATTGATATTATATTGTGGAATAAACATAAATGTCTCGAAGTATAAGCTATATTTGGGCTCGGGTCGAAAACGTGAAGAGGGTTCAGCAAGCCTAACCCTCTGTCACGTTTTCTTAACCCGCCTAAATATCGCTAAATTTATTTATTTCAAGACATTAACCATGTATTTTATATCATTTACCCTTAATATGTGATGTTATATATTTATTTATTACCGAAATATGTCTTAATGTTTTAATAATACAATAAAGGTCACCATTTCCGTCTTTGTCAAATAAAAAATAGCCATTATCTGACAAACTGGGAAATTGGGCGTACAAAAAATAACTTTGATAAGACCCCTGAAACAAACCAGGAGGTGAAAGTTGTTTTTTATTTGACAATTTGATGCCTTTTAGCAATAACTTTAATTTGTAGAACAGAAAAAGAAATCCCTAGGGCAGAAGTTTAAAAAATGTGCAAATTTGGTACATTTCAAGCAAAATCTCATAGAGTCCTATGTTAAAAATTAACAAACTTTGAGATGACCCCTTAAACAAACGGTGTGGTAAATGTCTTATTTTTTTAACTTAAAATAATAATTATATCAGTAGAAATTCTTGTTAAAAATTTCATTCAAAAATCTAGGGCAGAAAAAATTAGACCCAGCCTCGTTAAAACGTTTCCGTGTTTCTGACTGTGACGTAAAACGCTTGTACCTTGCAACGTCATGCATTATGACGTCACGTCGTAAAGAGTTTAACAATCTGGAGGGAAGTCGATAAACCTTGTAAGTAGGCCTACCTATACCATACAGTACATATAATAATTATTATAAGATGAATGGAGTAAACTTTAAAACATAGTAATTTTAAGTACTTATTTCATGTTAGTACATGTATAATATATATCATATGCGATTTTATGAGTATATACTAGATACTTGGTATCAAAAGAAGAAGACAAATAAAACTCAATAAAAAATGTTAGAATATGGACTACAGTGTAACGTTATCGATAAACCACTTAAAACAAAAACGCAATGTACTTATGAATACAAATTATGTATGTACATGTTGGACACGCCGATAACAAACTGATAAGTTATAGTAGCGGGTGTACTTGTGTGGGCCATATCTCCACCATTGTGTTGTATGTAAACATATATATGTACATATAACATATCAATCTGTTTTACTCAGTTGGATCTACATGTACATGTGAAATTCATCTGTCCATATATATGTGCACGCCTTTCTTACAATGTAGGTATGATGGCCAGAGATAGCCGGGGTAAACCCGTAATAAAGGAGAGAAGTTCAACAAACCATCGCAAAGATTCTGGAGAAAGAAAAGCAGAAATCAGCGTGAGAAAGCGAAGCCGCTCAAATCCAGAAAACGTCATACAAGATGGATCACATCCGGGTAATGCACGCCGTCAGCTAAGGGTGGTAACTCGTAATAACTCGGTAGCGGGAACGAATGACACGCTTGTAATACAACTGCACGAAGAGTCCACTGCTACAAACACCAGAAGTGGGGCGTTAAAAGAACGACAGGAGATGTCCCACAAAACACCACAGAGCAGTTTAAATCAGGTGACACAAAACTCAAGTGGTGCAGTGCAATGGAATGGTAATGTGAAACAGATCGCCCGGGCCAATCCCGAGAGGAGGGCCCTCCCAAAAATCATAGTAGAAAAATCTAACCATGAACAACAGTTTGAAGAGAAAAGCAAAAAAAGTAGAGTGATAGAAAGGACAACAAATAACAGAAGTGAAACTGTTCCCAAATCGAGTTTTGCTAAACAAGAAAAGAAAGAGTCGGCATCCAAACTTCCGGTACTCCAAAATACCCGGATGCATCTAAGATCTGGTGAAAAGGAGACTAAAATTACATCTTCTTGTTCTAGTGAAAGAAAATCTTCTATTACCCCTTGCAAAAGTTTAGATAAACGAGATATCAAAGTGCCTGATGATTACATGGAAATCAAGCTATCGTCATCACACAGTTTACAGCGGAAGTCTTCTTCCAACAAATCTTTGAAGATACCAAGTAAGGAGTCTGCACAAACCTTGTCTGCGGCCAAAGAATTGCCGAGTGAAAAGCGACTAAAGAAAAAAGTCACCAATGCAGAACAACCCACAGCGAAACCAAGCTATGGAGTGCGCAGTGTAGGAAGACAGAGCGGACCGGAAGCCGTCAACCCTCCGGAACAGGAACAGGAAGGGGCTAAAAACTGCTCATGTTTGTACTCCCGGACTGTGGGCAGTAATAACCAAAACTCCGGCAACGCGTTGGTCATTGATCGCACTAACCGTGGTAGAACAGAGATCGGCAGTGATACTGAACTCACAGGGAGGGTGGGGGATCTCGGTATGATAGAAGAGTCAACAGGAAGTCCGGATCAGTCGCTCTCAACCCCTGACAGTCCAGCAGAGGTAACTATCCAATAATCAATCGATGATCGTTGGTAAACCTTTATATTTTTACAAGCTGTATGTTATCTATGTACATTCGTGGAAAGGTCAGATCTTGAAACTAAAGTTTGGTGTCGTTTTTCTGTTTGTCTTTCACAAAAGAAACCGAATTCGGAACAAAAAGTCGAGAGAACATGCCAAAGAGAATGGAAAAGACGTCCTAAGAAGCAATCCGAATCACAGGTAAAAACGCAGGTTTGTAAATGCTAAGAAGTGGAACGAGAACTATTTTTTGCTTGTCAGGAATTTTTGGGCGAGTCTGCCCCCCCCCTTCAATTTCAATTACGATGCTACGTGCCTGATTTCATTCTTTTTTGTCTATCTTGAGAGCTCTTATTCAACTCGTTACAAAGAAGACGACATTTTAGAAGGGTATCCCGAGCCTGACTTGTCATCTTCTTTCTGGATTCCATTGGATAATGAGGACCTATCAAAGGTTGCAAACCACGTCCTTAAGGTAAGAAAACAACATAACTATCCCTAAGAAGCATTTTTTTGAAAAATGAATATAGATGTATGAAAATTAAGACCGATATGGGACTCCTGTTTGGCTTCATCAGCTCCTTGCTATATAACTACGCATTCGACCTATCATATACAGTCGTCTTCTTTATTTTAGATATCAGAAACTTCAAAATTCTCAAAAATAAAAACCACAACCTCAGTTAAAAACCATTAAGAGGATGTAAAACTTAAAATATCAGATCAGATTATCAAAAATTCATATAATTGGATATGTACACTATAATATAGAAACATTTTTACATTCATATAAACAGGCAACTCCTAAAGATGCCGAGAGTTTCGAATCGCTGCTGAAGTACCTGTGCCATGATCTCAAATCCAGTTTGTCGCGTGTTCGCGCCATTTACTGCTGGATAGTTAGCCAGCGACTTCCGGTGATTGATGACGTAAAAGACCTTCCGTCACACGAATCTCCGCTAGGAATTCTGTACCTGATTACACAGGGAATAAAGTCTTACTCCGAAATGTTCTGTAAAATGTGCAGGTAATGTTTCTACTCGTATTATATTGCAAGGTATTCGAAAGCGATTTTGCGTTACTTTGCAATACAGTTTTATAAAGCAAAACACTCCATTGGTTTTTTAAAAGAAAGTCAACGATTTTTTGCCAAATATCTTAACCTTTTTTCTGTGTATTTTTCATAGGTTTGTTGACATACCCTGCGTAGTGATACATGGGCTAAGCAAAGGCGTGATGTATAACGTTGGTGACGTCATGAGCAAAGATAGACACGGAAATTCATGGAACGCGGTATACGTTGAGGAGACCTGGCGCTTCGTCCATTGTCACTGGGCATCTAGGTCAGCGAGGGGATACAATTCAGGAGAGTGGGTTACTGTTGACTGTCCAGAATTCCGTACTGATGAAATAGAGGGGGAGAGTCGATCTTATATCGTCAGTTCTCTCATAAATGACTATTACTTTTTCACTGACCCCTCAATTTTTATAAACAAGTGCTTTCCATTCGATGATCGGTGGCAGTTGTTATTGCAAAAATTATCAAAAGACGAATTTGAAATGCGTCCTTTTTTGCAACCAGCTTTTTATGCATTAAATCTAAAGCTAGTGGACGAAACGCTTTCATGTGTTGTGTACACTAACGATAAGTATGTTCTACAAATCAAAATGCCGTTCAAAAGTCGAACCAGGCTGCGATTTTCCTACAACTTGTATCGTCTGCGGAACTCTCTGGACGAGGGAGAATACGACTATCCTAGCTTGGAGAAGTTCACCCTCCATTACTGCATAAAAGACACGGCTTTCTTTGAAATCAGATTCCCCCCGATTTCCGCAGGCGAATACAAACTCCAGATATTTTGCCGTGACAATCAAGTGTGTCTTCCGTCCGAATGGATATGCGATTTTAAAATCGTCTGCAAGAAAGGAATGGAAATCAGTATCCCACTTCCGGTCGTACCACGGATAGGATGGGGAATTAACCCAGAACTAGCAAAACACCACATAACCGCTGTTTCGCACACAGACGGTCTTTATTCGTTAGACGACGGGGTCATTAGGTTTGAATTCGTCTTTCCAGGAAAAACTGAACCACATGCTGAGTTACTGAAGCATAAAAGCACCAGGTCGGAGTTTGCAGACTACGTCACAATAGAGAAAAATGGAGCAAATGTTTCTATAACCGTCGAGCCGCCATGTTCGGGAGAATTCGCTTTGCAGATTTTCTGTCGACAGGAAAGGTCTCAAAATCACGTCAACGTCTGCAACTATCTCCTGAAACGAACTCTGTTTGCTGAGGTGTGTGAAATTAATTTACCGGCTGAACATTCTAAAGGTTACTAAACAACCATAACCTTCATGCGCGGATCCAGAAAATTTTTCCAGGGGGGGGTCCGAAGGATAATTGTGTTTGCCAGGGGGGGTCCGAGGCATATTTTCGCGATAATTTTACTATGTAAATTTAATAAATTTTCATTTTCCAGGGGGGGTCGGGACCCCCCCGACCCCCCCTCTAGATCCGCGCATGACCTTTATTCTGTTCAACGTCAATGCATACATATAATTATGCGTACTTTTTTTTATATATCGTGTACTGAGTGCATTGTAAAGTTCCACCACTGAAGGCGCGTCCTTTCATTGCTAAAGATACCCCTTTTAATGATATATACGCTTTTTTAAACGCCAAAAGTCTTTGTAGCAATATTCTTTAAACATTTTCAGTCAAAGGCTCATGCTGAAGTCCGGAGAAATCTCGCTACAGCACTGTTACGGAACGACTTGTCTCTAGAGGAACTCTCGGAAGTCTTGGAGAGCTTTAACAGACTCGGCGTTGCAGACAATGGAGAGGTGGAAACTGCTAGAAAGAAAATCGGACAGCTGCAGCTCAGAGAAGGCAAGTTCTTAATGAATGATTACAACTGTAAATTCCTATTTAAACGCGAGGAATTTAATATATCCGCGTAAAATCGCAAGAAGCACATCTCACGGATTTTGAAATCTGCCTTATAAAATTTTGGACAGATAAAACTATGAATGAATAAAAAATTCGGCGTTCGCGATTTTATATATTATATTTTTATTCTTTCAATTTGATGCAAAATGGTTGAATCGCATTTATAAAAGTACTCTCGCTTCTTGTCGAATTAAAAACGCTTCGTCCATGTTTAACCACCGGGCATAGCCATTTTCAAATCTCTTCACGGCACTTTAGAGACCTTTTAATTTTTAAAATTCTGAATTGCAATTTTCTGTTATAGACCTCCTCGCAGCCATCAAATGTAGAAGCTTGGACAAACTAGAGAAGGCCCTTCAGAGCGTGAGGGCGTGTCCACCGTCCTGTGGGGTGGACTTGGGGGACAATGTCAGTAAGGGAGAGAAGCTGCTGGTCCATCTGAAGAGACTGAGGCGCCTGCGCGCGGCTGTTCTAGAGATGGACTCGCAAACGATCGCCGAACTCCGCAGTTACACCAAACCCCCTCTGGCAGTTCATGGGGTCATGGTGGCTACGTATATCCTTCTTGGGGTCAAGGAGAAGGAGTTACAGGTGAGATAAAGATGGGATTCAGTGATTGGGTATTTTGTGTTCAAGCAGAGATGTATAATTACTTTGTAGTATTACGTCACTTTTATCATCTCTCTGTCTCTCGTCACCGATGAGAGAGAGAGGGGGGGGGGGGCGAGAGAGAGAGAGAGAGAGAGAGAGAGAGAGAGAGAGAGAGAGAGAGAGCATACTACCCATAGTCTGCGTCTCCAAACGAACCCTGGCGGAAGAGAGAGAGGGGGGGGGGGGGGGAGATATAGAACACGAACGAACGAGAATCATCAGGATCAATACATGCAGATAGAGTAAGAAAGTAACAAATACGTTGTAATTGAATGAACAGAAAGACAAATGAACTGGTTTACAGAAAACGAACGACTTTTATATAACGATTTTAGGGGCAAATAATGGACATACAGATGTAAACTTATATTTCTATTTTAACGAATGAAGCATCTATTACTTCGGGATTATTTTCTAGCATTGGTTTGGGGTACAGAATCTGATCGGTAAGACAGGCAGGGAAGCTCTGAAGAAACGAGTGGAGAGCTTTAATATGAGGGGTGTGCCGCCTGAGGCCCTACACAGGGCCAAGGAGATCCTGGACCAGTACGACCTGTCCATCGTCCAGGATGCCAGCGCAGGCGCAGCCACCTTCTACCTGTGGGTAAGGCTAATCAACCATCAGGGGTCCAATTAATCTAGTCTCTGACTCTCATAGTCTGAAAACTAAGGTCAGCTGCGCATACATGTACGCTTACTGACCGTGGGTCAAACATTTATCTAAGAATGTGTGTCAACTCGCTGCATTTCATTCGTTCTGTAGTAGTTGGGCTATGTGGACCGTGGATATCGGACTGGGTAGCTCGGTGTTAGAGCTCCTGACTAGAGTTACAGCGGTCCCGGGTACGATTCCCGGTCCAGCCATATGTTTTCAATATCCGTCCATTCCTATTACATTTGGTGCCGTGACCTACCCCTGGAACTAACAGGTTTGCTCCTGCCAGGGGAAGAACCTGGGGTGATCTTTGAGGGCGAATATCATTTAAGGAGGGAGGAATGTAGTAGTTGGGGCTATATGGACCGGGGATATCGGCCTGGGTAGCTCAGTGGTAGAGATCCTTACTAGATTTTCAGGGGCCCGGGTTCGAATCCATCATTATTTCTCCCATCCCGTTACTACACATTTTTTCAAGGAAATCTTGCCAATCGCGTTAAGATTAACGCACGTGTCCATCGACAGTGCTTTGTTTACTGCATGATCATTGTTTTCATTCCTATAAAATCTAAATTCAATCTTTTATTGGTGAATTGAGTAATTTATAAAAAAAAAAAAAAAAAAAAAAAATATTGAACAACAAATTCAATGAGTTGACCAGCGGTTAGTAAATGTATGCAAGACTGGCCGCGGATTTCCGACGATGGTCCAACCTAACTCATGTACATAGCTCTCTATTGAGAGACAATTGTTGTATTTACACTTGTCAATCATTTGGTAAGAAATACAAAACGTATCAGTTATTTTGTAAGAAACGCAACACGTTTGTGTATATATAAACTATTTGGTAAGAAATATAACACGCGTCAGTTATTTGCTAAGAAATTAATTATCAACTATTAATTTATCTATGATCATCTTGCCCAGGCCATCAACATGATTAAGGACATCGAAGAGCAAACTCCGTCCTGACGGGTGACAGCGTCAGAGGCCAGGGAATAGTTCGTCTCACGGGGGTCACCTTATATAGAGGGGTTCCAGGAACAGACTGTATAGAACATTTATATCTATCAGTGTGCGTGTATTGTATCAAAATCATAAAATGTTTTATTGAGAAGAACTTTTTAAAAATTATTTTGGTAAGTAACTTGAAAATTGAGTATAACAATGATTATGATATTTAACCGATTATTTTTTTCTTGTTCTATACAAATATATAGTTGATATACCTGAATGTCAATAAACAAATGAGATATTTCAGCTTTCCAAGTTTTGGTTTTGTTTATTTTCAACATTTTATCATGTAAACATAAATATAACAAACTGCGGAAAAATATTTTTTTCAAAAACAACATTTAATTGAAAGCTATTGCTGGAATACATTGTAATTACAATACGTTGAGAAAAAAACGAATTGTTTAATAGTTAATTAGATATCATCTTGGGAAGAAACCATGAATCACAAGATTTGATTCACTGCTCGTGTCGGACTTGACTTTGGATATCGGAAGTAATTTCTCGTGCCAATTCTCGGATTTCTCTGTTTTTATCCTTCTCTAGCTCCTGTAAGACATGTCTAGGTAGCTGCAATATATGATGGTGTTTTATAAGGATAAACTACTAACAAGTTGCTTTTATAATAATGAAACAAAATACTCTCGATATATGCATGGTGAGAAACAATTAGGATATAAAAAGTAGCACCCTTTATCTGGAGAAATCACATTAACAAGCTACACTCTACAGCGGTTCATTTGATGAGGTAAAGTTCAATAGACATCAGCAGTTTTTTATCAGTCTGTAATATGTTGAGGAAGGTATCTTAATATATCAGAGACAGTACTAGTTACTTCTTCTTCTTCTAACCATCCATATATGAGATTGAGTTTGATATCTACATATATCAGGGGCTGTTACTCGCCTCCTCTTACAACTCATATATAAGGTTGATGTTGATATCTACAGATATCAGACAGTTACGTACCTCCTGTATCAGTTCATGTATGGTGTTTAGGTAGATATCTACCGATATCAGAGAGTTACACACCTCTTCTAACAGTTCATAATGTGAATCCAGGATATCTTGGGACAGAGTATAATATATCAGAGACAGTACTAGTTACTAACTTCCTCTGACAGTCCATATATGAGATATCAAACAATAAATCTCCATCTGAAATAGTTTGTGAATTAGATTGAGGTTGATATTTACAGATATCAGAGACAGTAACTCGCCTCCTGAGCTGTTCTGGTTGAGGTAGATATCTACTGATACCAGAGACAGTTACACACCTCTTCTAACAGTTCATATATTTGCCTAGGTATATATTTAGAGACAGATACAAACCTATTCTAATCCTTATATATAACAGTTCATATATTTGCCTAGGTATATATTTAGATACAACTACTAACCTCTTCTAACAGTTCATATATTTGCCTAGGTATATATCAAGATACAATTACAAACCTCTTCTAACAGTTCATATATTTGCCTAGGTATATATTTAGATACAATTACACACCTCTTCTAGCAGTTTATATATTTGACTAGGTATTTATTTAGATACAATTACTTACCTCTTCTAACAGTTCATATATTTGCCTAGGTATATATATAGATACAATTACTTACCTCTTCTAACAGTTCGTATATTTGCCTAGGTATATATTTAGATACAATTACATACCTCTTCTAACAGTTCATATATTTGACTAGGTATATATTTAGATACAATTACAAACCTCTTCTAACAGTTCATATATTTGCCTAGGTATATATTTAGATACAATTACAAACCTCTTCTAACAGTTCATATATTTGCCTAGGTATATATTTAGATACAATTACAAACCTCTTCTAACAGTTCATATATTTGGATAGGTATATATCTAGATACAGTTACAAACCTCTTCTAACAGTTCGTATATTTGCCTAGGTATATATTTAGATACAATTACTAACCTCTTCTAACAGTTCATATATTTGCCTAGGTATATATTTAGATACAATTACTTACCTCTTCTAAAAGTTCATATATTTGCCTAGGTATAAATTTAGATACAATTACTTACCTTTTCTAACAGTTCATATATTTGCCTTGGTATATATTTAGATACAATTACTTACCTCTTCTAACAGTTCATATATTTGCCTAGGTATATATTTAGATACAATTACTTACCTCTTCTAACAGTTCATATATTTGCCTAGGTACATATTTAGAAACAATTACTTACCTCTTCTTCTTCTAACAGTTCATATATTTGCCTAGGTATATATTAAGATACAATTACAAACCTCTTCTAACAGTTCATATATTTGCCTAGGTATATATTTAGATACAATTACTTACCTCTTCTAGCAGTTTATATATTTGCCTAGGTATATAACTAGATACAATTACAAACCTCTTCTAATAGTTCATATATTTGCCTAGGTATATATCTAGATACAATTACTTACCTCTTCTGACAGTTCATATATTTGCCTAGGTATATATTTAGATACAATTACAAACCTCTTCTAACAGTTCATATATTTGCCTAGGTATATATTTAGAGACAGTTACTTACCTCTTCTAACAGTTCATATATTTGCCTAGGTATATATTTAGATACAATTACTTACCTCTTCTAACAGTTCATATATTTGCCTAGGTATATATTTAGATACAGTTACTTACCTCTTCTAACAGTTCATATATTTGCCTAGGTATATATTTAGATACAATTACAAACCTCTTCTAACAGTTCATATATTTGCCTAGGTATATATTTAGATACAGTTACTAACCTCTTCTAACAGTTCATATATTTGCCTAGGTATATATTTAGATACAGTTACTTGCCTCTTCTAACAGTTCATATATTTGCCTAGGTATATATTTAGATACAATTACTTACCTCTTCTAACAGTTCATATATTTGCCTAGGTATATATTTAGATACAATTACTAACCTCTTCTAACAGTTCATATATTTGCCTAGGTATATATTTAGATACAATTACTTACCTCTTCTAACAGTTCATATATTTGCCTAGGTATATATTTAGATACAATTACAAACCTCTTCTAACAGTTCATATATTTGCCTAGGTATATATTTAGATACAATTACAAACCTCTTCTAACAGTTCATATATTTGCCTAGGTATTTATTTAGATACAATTAATTACCTCTTCTAACAGTTCATATATTTGCCTAGGTATATATTTAGATACAATTAATTACCTCTTCTAACACTTCATATATTTGCCTAGGTATATATTTAGATACAATTAATTACCTCTTCTAACAGTTCATATATTGGCCTAGGTATATATTTAGATACAATTACAAACCTATTCTAACAGTTCATATATTTGCCTAGGTATATATTTAGAGATAGTTACTTACCTCTTCTAACAGTTCATATATTTGCCTAGGTATATATTTAGATACAGTTACTTACCTCTTCTAACAGTTCATATATTTGCCTAGGTATATATTTAGATACAATTACTTACCTCTTCTAACAGTTCATATATTTGCCTAGGTATATATTTAGATACAATTACTTACCTCTTCTGACAGTTCATATATTTGCCTAGGTATATATTTAAATACAATTACAAACCTCTTCTAACAGTTCATATATTTGCCTAGGTATATATTTAGATACAATTACTTACCTCTTCTAACAGTTCATATATTTGCCTAGGTATATATTTAAATACAATTACAAACCTCTTCTAACAGTTCATATATTTGCCTAGGTATATATTTAAATACAATTACAAACCTCTTCTAACAGTTCATATATTTGCCTAGGTATATATTTAGATACAATTACATACCTCTTCTAACAGTTCATATATTTGCCTAGGTATATATTTAGATACAATTACTTACCTCTTCTAACAGTTCATATATTTGCCTAGGTATATATAGTTACAAACCTCTTCTAACAGTTCGTATATTTGCCTAGGTATATATTTAGATACAGTTACAAACCTCTTCTAACAGTTCATATATTTGCCTAGGTATATATTTAGATACAATTACAAACCTCTTCTAACAGTTCATATATTTGCCTAGGTATATATTTAGATACAATTACTTACCTCTTCTTACAGTTCATATATTTGCCTAGGTATATATTTAGATACAATTACAAACCTCTTCTAACAGTTCATATATTTGCCTAGGTATATATTTAGATAAAATTACATACCTCTTCTAACAGTTCATATATTTGCCTAGGTATATATTTAGATACAGTTACAAACCTCTTCTAACAGTTCATATATTTGCCTAGGTATATATTTAGATACAGTTACTAACCTCTTCTAACAGTTCGTATATTTGCCTAGGTATATATTTAGATACAATTACTAACCTCTTCTAACAGTTCATATATTTGCCTAGGTATATATTTAGATACAGTTACAAACCTCTTCTAACAGTTCATATATTTGCCTAGGTATAAATTTAGATACAATTACTTACCTTTTCTAACAGTTCATATATTTGCCTTGGTATATATTTAGATACAATTACTTACCTCTTCTAACAGTTCATATATTTGCCTAGGTATATATTTAGATACAATTACTTACCTCTTCTAACAGTTCATATATTTGCCTAGGTATATATTTAGATACAGTTACAAACCTCTTCTAACAGTTCGTATATTTGCCTAGGTATATATTTAGATACAGTTACAAACCTCTTCTAACAGTTCATATATTTGCCTAGGTATATATTTAGATACAATTACATACCTCTTCTAACAGTTCATATATTTGCCTAGGTATATATTTAGATACAATTACTAACCTCTTCTTACAGTTCATATATTTGCCTAGGTATATATTTAGATACAATTACAAACCTCTTCTAACAGTTCATATATTTGCCTAGGTGTATATTTAGATAAAATTACATACCTCTTCTAACAGTTCATATATTTGCCTAGGTATATATTTAGATACAGTTACTAACCTCTTCTAACAGTTCATATATTTGCCTAGGTATATATTTAGATACAGTTACTAACCTCTTCTAACAGTTCGTATATTTGCCTAGGTATATATTTAGATACAATTACTTACCTCTTCTAAAAGTTCATATATTTGCCTAGGTATATATTTAGATACAGTTACAAACCTCTTCTAACAGTTCATATATTTGCCTAGGTATATATTTAGATACAGTTACATACCTCTTCTAACAGTTCATATATTTGCCTAGGTATATATTTAGATACAATTACTAACCTCTTCTAACAGTTCGTATATTTGCCTAGGTATATATTTAGATACAATTACTTACCTCTTCTAACAGTTCATATATTTGCCTAGGTATATATTTAGATACAATTACAAACCTCTTCTAACAGTTCATATATTTGCCTAGGTATATATTAAGATACAGTTACACACCTCTTCTAACACTTCATATATTTGCCTAGGTATATATTTAGATACAGTTACTAACCTCTTCTAATAGTTCATATGTTTGCCAAGGTATATATTTAGATACAGTTACAAACCTCTTCTTACAGTTCTAGATGCAGTTACTAACCTCTTCTAATAGTTCATATATTTGCCTAGGTATATATTTAGATACAATTACAAACCTCTTCTAACAGTTCATACATTTGCCTAGGTATATATTAAGATACAGTTACACACCTCTTCTAACACTTCATATATTTGCCTAGGTATATATTTAGATACAGTTACTAACCTCTTCTAATAGTTCATATGTTTGCCAAGGTATATATTTAGATACAGTTACAAACCTCTTCTAACAGTTCTAGATGCAGTTACTAACCTCTTCTAATAGTTCATATATTTGCCTAGGTATATATTTAGATACAGTTACTAACCTCTTCTAACAGTTCATATAGTTGCCTAGGTATATATTAAGATACAATTACAAACCTCTTCTAACAGTTCATATATTTGCCTAGGTATATATCTAGATACAGTTACAAACCTCTTCTAACAGTTCATATATTTGGATAGGTATATATCTAGATACAGTTACAAACCTCTTCTAACAGTTCGTGTATTTGCCCTATATATTTAGATACAGTTACAAACCTCTTCTAACAGTTCATATATTTGCCTAGGTATATATTTAGATACAGTTACAAACCTCTTCTAACAGTTCATGTATTTGCCCTATATATTTAGATACAGTTACAAACCTCTTCTAACAGTTCGTGTATTTGCCCTATATATTTAGATACAGTTACAAACCTCTTCTAACAGTTCGTGTATTTGCCCTATATATTTAGATACAGTTACTAACCTCTTCTAACAGTTCGTGTATTTGCCCTATATATTTAGATACAGTTACAAACCTCTTCTAACAGTTCGTGTATTTGCCCTATATATTTAGATACAGTTACAAACCTCTTCTAACAGTTCGTGTATTTGCCCTATATATTTAGATACAGTTACTAACCTCTTCTAACAGTTCATATATTTGCCTAGGTATATATTTAGATACAGTTACAAACCTCTTCCAACAGTTCATATATTTGCCTAGGTATATATTTAGATACAATTACTTACCTCTTCAAACAGTTCATATTTTTGCCTAGGTATATATTTAGATACAATTACATACCTCTTCTAACAGTTCATATATTTGCCTAGGTATATATTTAGATACAATTACTTACCTCTTCTAACAGTTCATATATTTGCCTAGGTATATATATAGAGACAATTACATACCTCTTCTAACAGTTCGTGAATGAGGTTGAGGTTGCCCTCTACAGATATCAGGGACTGGACCAATCTCAGGCTATTCACCTGGTTCTCTGTAGCTACCTCTTCTTTGTTAAGACACAAAAATTAATTAATTAATCAGTTGAAAGGATAATTTTATGTCAACTACATGTATGTTTTCGTTTATACATACCTTGCAGCAGCCAGGCTAGGAGTTTTATGATTCCTCGCTTTGAGGACAAGTACTTGATTCCATTCTGATTAATGCTCAGGTTATACAGTGCCATCAGGATTAGGCTGTAAAAAAAATTAATTTTAACTGATAAATCATTTACGTGTAAAATTTTCTACGCATAACATAAAACTCTACAATATTAGAGGTAGTCAGTATTGTATGTTTAATCCGTAATTTCACATACATGAAACTACAGTTTTACCAGAACTTCTCAATACCCTTTACAATATCGTAAGTTTAATTTCTTAAATTTTCTTATATTAAAAATCAAATGATGAATGAAGCAAGGTAGATTTTTGCTGAGACTGATGCTGAGTTTTTGCTTGTTTCAATTTTTTACACTTCACTGTTTGAGACGAACACTTTCCTTTTAATAAAACTTATTAAGCTGATATTTTCTAGTTATTTTTTGTTATTTTGTTTCACTGACTTTTTGAGTCGTGCACTTTTCCCGTGGGGAGCCTCCTCTAGCACGTAGATGAAGGTGTCCACTAGTTGACGTCCCCGGGGGTTGGTTATCAGGAAATCACGACCAAACGCAGAGGCAGCAATGTCTGGCAAAAAGGTTTTTGTTTAATTTTTTTAACATTGATTGATTGGTTGATAAAATGATTGACTGATATTATATAAATAGTGCCTGTTCGGGAGGGTAACAGTTGAAATTGACACCCCGAGAAAACCATTGTCAACCGACGCGAAGCGGAGGTTGACAATGGTTTTCGAGGGGTGTCAATTTCAACTGTTATCCTCCCAAACAGGCACTATTTATTTTGTTATACTGAATGTCTTTTTTAAAAGTTTTAAGAAAATTTTACTGCTTTTATATAGGAATAACGTGAATTCTACAGCGAACCGTACGCGCATAATTTTAGCGCATGTGACATTTTTTAATGTTACCCGTTGCCAAGTGCGTTGCTAACGCTGAGGGTAATAGTAAATATTATTAACTGCGTCTTAACCAATCAGATTTCAGTATTTAACATGAAAGTATAACAAATAAGAAAGAGTAACGAAAGATAACTATTGGCGTCGTATTTAAAGTTACAATGTAACGATATGTAGGATATAAACTTTTGTTTTAATTAAAAGAAATCAAACGGCATTCGCTTGCGTTTTCATAAAACTGATATGAAGTTCTTGGAGTTTTCTACCTGAGTTGTAATTAACAAGATTTAATACACAAGTTCTTACTGGTGATGACACCACAAAGTGCGTGAACAAACTGGCTCTCGTCCGAGTCCATTCCCGGCCAATCAGATTTGTAGGTGGTGACGTAACTGTTCAGTGTGTTCGAAACTAACGTTAGGAACTCCTCGACCTTACTCTGAAACAGTGAATTTTTTTTCCCATTTTTAATCTAAATATTAAAAGCACTTCATGCCAATAATTTTTTTTTGATTTTTAACCTTTTTTGAACAATGCTAAATATTTAAATGAGACTAAACATTTAAGTCTTGATCTTGTGTGTTTTTCGATTGATTTGTACAGGAATAGTGAAGAGGAATCAGAGGAAGATTATAAATAGATAATCTTGGTCACCCCTATCAGTAAGGACTGTATGGTGTCCTCGCTCCTGGACACGCGCCACAATAGAGTGCAACACGCGGCCCCCAGACCGGAGCAGTACTCGGACTGCTGGGATAACTGCTGAGTCAGCACCTCAACCTCGTGACGTAACCGGATGTTCTCCTATAACGAAACAGCTATTGAGTCCACAAAAATGAAAGACAAAAAAGGCCTGAAAAGCGCAAATTGTTGTAGTAAATATCAATCTAAGGTTCTCAGGCCGTTCGAACAATTGAGGAAATGAAGAACTTCTCGGTCGCATCCAGGCAAGCAGATAAACCAATCAAATGCATCTGTTATAGGCGTCTATGACAAACTTGATATAAATGTAGATGATGGGTATTGTTTTATCTGTTGAGATTTTAGGCTGTGCTAAGCTTCTTTATTTTCATATGATTCACTACATGATTTAAAATACACCAATGAAGAAACATTCAAGGTTGTCTAGCCATTACTTAAATTGATGGAAAGCAGCTCCATTTTGTATCTAAATTTCAACATCCGGTAATGATTATTCATTAAATTATTTACATGGGTGTTTTTCGTGTTCTGCCATTTGACCTGAAAAGTTGCGATCAAGATTTTTTTCTTAAAATAAAATGCAGAAAACATATATTTTGCCATTTTACACAATAATTTCTTTAAAATGTTGTTAGAATCTTACAACCTATTAGTAAAAAAAATATACGGAAGGTCAGTGTTTAATGCAACAAATATAGATTCATCCATATGCGTAATTAAATAGGATATCTTTAATGAGGGACTCGATTTGAAAACGAAACTTTGAAGAACACCATCTCATCTACAATCTACATTTGTGGCAGAATTATGTGCATGCATTCTATGCAATTTGATGTTCTAGTTTGATTGCGTTTTATACGATAGTATTACACAAATAACAACCTAGATTTTTAAATTGAATGCAGTGCGATAATATGATAGCTCTCTCTCTCTCTCTCTGACCTGCTTCTCCTGTTGACACTCGGTTACAGCTGTCTCACAGCGCGTCCTTAGATACGAGATTTCTGCTAGGTCATTCTGTATCTGTTGTCTGGTCTGCTTCAATTCTAAATGTCAATGAAATAAAATCAGCAGTTCTTAATGATCGAACGTTTGATTTAAAAAACACAACCACCGAACAGTTGCTAAATTTTATTTATTGAGTGCATGATTAATGGAACAATTGTGCATAAATTTCAAATTTTATTTTATGTGTAATACGTGTATATATTACTATAAATTTATGATACAGCATATATGTCACAATATTTGTATAATGTATATAATATATGTACTTCAAATTGTAAAGGTTAATTTTTTATGTAATTTAGTCAAACCTTACCGGATAGCGCTAACAGATGTCTAACGACCGATAAATACGGCGTCAAATCGCGGTCCCATGCAAGCAACGGCCACTAAAACCTCTGTCACACTGGAGCTGCATCCTCACGGCGATCCCGCTGCGTCCTTAAATAATGTAAAACGCCAAGGTAAACGCATTAGAGTCTCCTACAGCGCCGTAACAACGCAACGGCATCTTCGTAAGTCGTGGTGGGATCGCCTTGAACATTTTAGAACGCCATGCGACGCCGCGCACTTTGAACTTGCACAAAGTACGCGCCGTGGCTCTGCGTTCTGATAAACACGCCGTAGAAGCGTAGTGAGGTCGCCGTGACAGCGCCATAAGATCTCCAACAGCGCAAAGAGAGCTCCGTCGGCGCGCTCAAGAAACGCAGCTAACCGCAGTGTATACGCAGTGGTAAGTCAATTGCGCTTGCACGGTGTCATTTGGGATCTCACTGCATCTCTATCGCGCTCTTATTGCGCATCCACAGCGTTTGAACAAGTTGTTTTTCATTTGGCTGCGTATACACAGCGACCCCAAAGAGCGCTCTCGTAACGTTTCTTCTGTGTTTATACCGCGTTCCAACGGCGTTTCCAGTGCGTTGTCATCAAGACCACGAAAAATCGAACAATGGCTGTTGTACAATAGCAAGCGATGTAATAATTATCAAACTGGATGTAGATGACTATGTTAAATTTTAAAAGTAGCATTTGCTAATATTCCAAGATCTATCAATGGACGTAGATGGAATTCATGCCATTTGGTTCTGATGTTTTCATATCTTTTCTATGTTTTCTTACAACTAATAACGGATCTTTTTTGTAAACCTGACTACTTAGAGTTTTGTCCTAGTCCTTCACCAATTGGTTAGAAGTAGTTATGTTTCAATTACAATGTACCTTTTCATAAAATCAAAACATTTTTTTAGTCATTTATTTAGTAGTTGTAAATTCTTATTTGTTTACCATATAACTGTACAAATTAATATTAACCTACCAAGAAGTAAAGAACGTCTTGTGCACGCAGTCAGCGCGCAGAGCACGCCGTGGACGCGCTGTAAAAACTCCTAGCACGTCGTGAGCGCTCGGCGGAGACTCAGCGAGAGCGCAGTTTATCGCCAAGTAGAACTCCGTGGAAACGCAGTTACACGCCGTGGGAGCTCCGTAAGAATGCCTCGGTCGCCGTCAGGACGCCGTGACATCTCCACTTGTAAAATTTTCAAATAAAACTGTACATTTTTTTGATTTTCCTTGCGATCTTACGGCGATTCCGTGAATTTTACAACGCCGTGAACACGCCGAGGGGGCGCAGCTTGGTGTGACAAGGCCTTAACGGACCTCTTCGTTTCGGTCACGAGAAAGTCGACACAACGGTTTTTGACCGGCCGTTGTACCGTTCACTTCGGACCAGTCCGGTTCATCCTGTATACGGTCGGCGTTGTCCGTTTCTAAATCGGACAAATTGATCAACGAACATCAACGGAAGCGGTTCATGTTGATTATAGAATACGTATTGGGCTCTGCATACGTTCAATACGCATCATACCGTACATTAATTAAGTGCACATCATAGCCTTTCGGTTTAAAGTTGGTCCTAAGTTTTATGGATTCTCAAATTCCTTTGCCGAGTCAAGCGGGGTTTGCTGGACCTCACAGCTAGAACATGAACGCATTTTCCGAACAAGAAAAGACAAGAATTAAACGCATGCGAACGGACTAAAAAAAATGCAGCCATCCGTCGGACGTCCGGTTGCGCTATCCGGTGAGGTGTGACTGGGCTAAACCAAGACACCCAGCAGTGTGGCTCACCCTCCCTCAGGGTCTCAGTTACACGTGCCTGGGGACCGGTGCTGGGGGACACTTTTGGTTTGGGGGAATTCTTCCTCAGCTGATTTCTAATGTCGGCGACAAGCCTACACAAATCACTTTGACTCACCGACATCAATTCCTTAATAAATAATAAACAAACAAGAATTCAATCTATAATTTAGCAAGGCAACTAATTTGAACAAATATTTATCAGTACATTGATTAAGTTTTTAATCGTTTTGCCTGTAGATCAGAGACATATTTATAAACAAAAGCAAGTTGTTTTATAAATTAATTTTCCAAATACACACATCTACATTATATTGTTTCCTTATATTGCCTACAAAGCTTCCAGAAATTCTCTGCGGCTGTTTAAAGGGAGTTACATACATGTACATGTACTGTTAGACATCGACGAAATTAAAAAAAAATAGCACTGATCGACTGACGGATGGGTAAAAAAACCCCCACAATTCCCGCCACTTGTTGGGGTATGGTATACTGTAAGGCTTCTGTCACTAAACCTCAGAGGCACAGGAGCATCTAATCCGCTCTCCTCATGCATATATTAAATTACATGTAACGTTACATGTCATTGAGAGCAGAGCGGATAAGATGCACCTGTGCTCTGAGTTTACCGAACTCTTTGCCTCGGTTTTAGAATTGGTTGCATCTTCAACACGTTTTCCTTCTTTGGACCTTTCCTCGTCTTCTGGCAAATATTCATTTTTCTTTTTCACATCGATGATAAAATTATTCTGAAATCATTGAAAATGATCTTGTTGAAAATGAACATGTGGCATTAAACGTTTTATGACTGGCTTACACTCTATAGTCTCTCCCAAGATATTTTTGACGCATATTTTCTTTAAAAAATCATTCGATATTTATGAATACCTCTTGATTCAGACGATGTTCATTCATTAGTCTTAAAAAAATCGCAAGATTTTACTTTTAAAACGCCCCCTCTAGCTTGTCAGGTTTCAATACACGGCTAAAAATAGAAAGTCTACGGGGATTTTGCATTGCATCAGCCACAATGAAGCTCAGATGTTAACGTTGAAAAATTGTGCGAGATATTCCGAGTAATTTCCGAATGGAGAAAAGATGTCAACAGTCCCCATTATAAATCTCCGTAGGAAATCTATTTCGTTCTTGTGATTTTTTACGAGGGAAAATTATAATGTGTGAATGAAGTTATCTTGGAAATTTTCTCTTTCATCGATTTCAATTGCATTCTTTCACAGGTATGTGTATTTTTATTAAAAATCGTCCAAACGTGCAGCATAAATATCTTGGGACAGACTATACATATAACATGTAATTGAAAAAGGCTAATGAGCTATCAAGTAACTACATGCTTATAAAACTTCCATTGAAATCCCATTGCATTTAACGCTAAAATATCGTTATTGATGTTAATAATTAACTTATACGTGAAACTGACCAAAGTCTTCTGAATGTCATCTGAAAACTTTTCCATTTTAAATTTCCCACAAAAAAGTACTTCCATTAACTGAGGCACTCCGAATGATATGTATAGGCCTATATCCGATCTTGTTTAACTTTTAATCGATAATTATTTTGTAGAGCAGTATGAATATTTTCTTAGTAAAGATATGGAAATAGTTTACATGCTTCTAGCATGCTTTGTAAATATTTTTTTATTTGCATGCACTGCATTCACTGCGGTCCAGAAGTTCAAACAGACGCGAGGAGTTCCGCATAAATATTTTGCATCGCGATAACACTGTTGTTATATATCAGGTGTATTTTTGGCACCTATGACTTATGACCGATTTTTACCTTAATGTCTATGACTGTATAGCACTATGAGTGATAACAGAAGAAAAAGATACAACCCAGGGCAGCGCACGCGGCCAGATAACGGAGAAAACAACCACAGAATCTCGTCTGCCCCTCTGCGGGGATCAAGTCGGAATAACAATTCACAATCCAGCGTAAGTGGACGGGTGTTTTTTGGTTTGCAGTGTCTTTTTAGGTGCAAATTAATAATCTTGAATGTTTTTCTGGAAAATGCACCGATGATTGGTTGTATAATTGATATTTTTAGTTGTGGCATCATAAGCACTCGTACAAAATAAATTATATGTTCAGACCTGTTTTCTTGAAATCGTTCTTCACACGTGTTAGAAACTTTAATTAATATACTATACATTCAAAAGCTTTATGCACATGAGCATGAATTTTATGTTTTTTCATAATGTTTAAATCATTTTTTGCATTTTAGTTTTAATAGCCACTTGTCAAAGTTTTTTAAAATGCATGTTCATATATAGATCATAATAATGAATAAATAGCAGTTTGTCTGAAAGCATCTTACCATCTGACACAAACATTAATATGTCCATTGGAAGTTAAAATGGCCTCAGCCCTGGTATAATTCAATGACCTATCATGAAAACTGTGTAAAATAATAAAGATACTCTTGTGCCTCTGGTGTATGGATGAGGTCCTAAAATAAACAGGGTCCAAATTTCGACTGTGTTCATCTTTTGTTTACATCTCGTTCCTTCTCACAGGAACAAGAGCAATTTTGTATGCATATGATAGACTAGCAATCAACTGGCCCAGTAATTATTAAAATGCACTTCAAACAAGTAAAAATTTTATTGAATTTTTCCCATCAAATAACAGCAAATTATTAGCAAATGATTTATGATAAAAACTTAGGTTGTATATATACATGATACATAAATGAAAATCTTGATGAAATGTCCAAGAAAACAAAATATGTTGTTAATTTTTTTTTTCACAAGCATGGACACCTTGCATGTCTTGTTCATAGATAAAGTTGTGACCACCCAGGATGCCTGTCAAGTAGTGCATATATTGATGGTGGAGTAACCCCCAGGTCCCCTATCTCTCTGATCTAAAATCTGTAGAGGTTATCTTTCTTTTGACAAATCTTTGTTTTTCCAATCTGCATTTGTTGATTAGCAAGTAAAGTAGGGTCACCATAGTCACTTGATTATGATTAATTTGTGATATGCTTCTTGAAGAAATAATTGTACTGAATGTTTAAGCATAAAAATGTATCTTTTTTCAAAGTAATTTTTCATGTTTTCAGCATCATAACTCCTCAAGAATGAACAGTTACGACCATGTCCGCAAAATAGTTCAAGAAGAAGGAAGGACTGCAAGAAATCTAGTTCTGTATAATGTTCCCGTCAGACAACACACAGGTAGGGACCATCTCACAATCTATGTCTTGTTCTGTATAACATCCAAGTCATACAACATACTGATACAGGTAGGGACTGTCTCACAAACTTTATCCAAGTACTTATGTGTAACATCCCTGTCATCCAACGCACAAATAGGGACCGTCTTACCAAAGAAATCTAAATGTTCCAGTCAGACAACACACAGGAAGAGACCGCCTCACAATCTATGTCTTGTTCTATATAATATCCCTGTCAGACAACACACAGGGAGGGACTGTCTCAAAAACTTTACTACCTCTGTAAAACATCCAAGTCAGACAACACACAGATAGTGACCTAACACAGCTAAATACATATACATACAGAATAGTGACAATGGTGAATGGACCATCCTAGTGTTGTCATATCAGTTGAAAATCAAAATGGATTTATTGGCAGAATCGGTTGACCCTGATTAATTGATGATTGCTAAATAAACAAATTGATAACAATTTGTATTCAATTCATCAAAATGGGGCCCTTAATTTTATGCTATGGTTGAATTTGAAACATTTACCAGTAAATGCTATTTGCTCTCGCTTATGCATTGCTTAATAGTGACCAATTAAAGAGTTACATATCTTTGAAATTAGAAAAAAAACACTGTTTTGCAACAGTTTTCATTTCATTAAATACAGGATGAAAAACAAAACAGTAAATATAGTAATAATCATGTTAATGTAATAAACTGGTTTTAATCGATTATAAATCCCAAGTCAATTTTCATAAATTGACAACCTTTACAACAGATCATTTAAAATTCAATCATTGTGACAACACTAGACCAGTTCACAAATAACAAGTAACTGTACAACTCGCACAGATAAACAGTCACTTGTCCAAATTACTGCTGTCTGACTAGATCCAGCCCCTCAGTTATTCAGTAAAATGAATAAGTGGGGGCTGGCTAGACGCTAGTCTGACAAGAATTATTGGTGATTTTCAAAGAGAGATCTCCATACAAGTAATTTTTCTGCAGCCAGTCTACATCTGAATCTGGACCCCAACCTAGCACATAACACATCATTTATCACCTTTTTGTACTTTGTACTTTCCTCAAAAAAATCTTATAGCCAATAGAAATATTTGTTATTATTATAGAGGAAATGTTAAAGATAACTTTTAAGGTTGAGCATGGTGAGGATGAAGTAAGTTAATCTTTAGAATAAAAAAAAATACACACACAACCAAAACATACAAGAAAATCCAATAAATTCAAGCTAAGAAAAAAATTGGATGATAGTTGTGACTTAACAGATTGCAAAAGTATAACTGTCTGACCTAGTTTCTCAAGCTTGACCTAGTTTTGGGACTTGAGACAGGTGAGCTGCCCAGCCAGTGTGTCTGAAGTGGTGGGTTCTTTGGCTTCGTGGTCTATTGTTTACTAGACATCACTACCCAGAATTGAAAATTCTCTTAGAAATTATTAATATTTCATGACTATTCCCTTAATGAATGCACTGCTATAAAAACTGCATTTATATTGACACAATTTTCCTACCTGGCATTGATTCAGCTCTGATGTAAGAAACAATCACATAAAATAAATCCAGGGGGAATCGGTAACCCAATTATAACAGGAGAGAATGATCCAAGTGGAGACTGTGTATGGGACATTATTCTTGGAGATATTGATTTTATTATTATATCAATACACACAGATATGCCTCAGTCTCGTATCCCTGTAGTGGCAGTGTAGCCCAGAGAGATCTGGTCTGTGAGAGTGAGTCTAGGGCCTGCTGAGTGTGAACCCCGAGTTCTGTCGTAATCTCGAGTTCAGTAGTGGTTCATAGCAGGAAATTTGTTGTGTGCGACATATTATTATCATATCTCACTGAGCCGTCTGTGTTTACTGTCTGGATTGTGAGCATGAGTCATGAGGCTCTCAAAATCTCGAATCTCAGGTAAGGCTCTCAAAACCAGACCCTATTTTTCAAATGAAACTTTCAGTATGTCAAATCTTTTTAACAAACATGATCAATGTATTTGATATCTTCAGTTGCTTTCATGCAAGGATCCTAAATCTTGGGTATTCTCAGCTGTCAGGTATGACTGAGTCAGGAAATCTCTTATCTCAGATATTATATTATTAATAAAATGATTTTAATAAATCACAAATTTATCTCTGAAGTCTCTGAGTCTTGAAATTGCAGTTCTCTGTATAGCTAGTCACTGTTGGATGAAGCCGTAAACTAATTTCTATTAACTTTACAATATGAATCGGGAAACATAATTCCTGCAATCATATTTTATTCATAAACGTTCATAATTACTTATGATACTTCCAGTTGTGGCAATCAATCTAGTGAAAGAGGTGGGATGAGCAAAATTAACTCCCAAACATATTTACTGTGGAATCTTTTTTATTCATGTGGGTTAATATTTGTTGGTAGCCGAAATTTTCCTGGTTTGTGGGGATGTAATTTCGTTTTTCGCAAGTTCCGGATAATTTTGATAAATATCAAACAAATGCTTGTATACATATGTTCTTGGGGAAGTTAATTTGTGGGCAAGGGCACAAACATTGGTCCCCCAGGGGCCCACAAACAATGATGATTTAACAGTAAGCTTCAGTGTTGATTTATTTGCTTAATTTATTATCGTTCTTTAGTGCAGAGTAACATATTCTGTCTGGAGCTCTTCAAACAGAATGTCGTGGTTTCAATTTTGTTTTTTTGTTTCAGATACATCCTTTAAGACACCGTTGAGAAATCAGACTCCACAAAAGTTTTGATTCAATTTCGATATTTATTTCTGTTTTAGAGTCATCATACAAAAAACCGTTAAAAGACCAAACCCCACAGAAGAATTTCCGAGCCAAGTCTCGGTCTGTGTCCGAGTCCGACTCCAAGAGTCTCCATGACCTGACCAAATCTCCAAAGTCCGACTCGGGCACCAGGAAAGCTGATCGGCGAGCCCGGTACTGGAAATTCTTGTTTGACAACCTGCAGCGAGCTGTGGATGCCATATATGATACCTGTGAGACAGACGAAAGTGTTGTAGAATGCAAGGTAAAAGCTTACGGAAACCTTTTGTGTGTCGTATGCATGCTACTGCTCATTAACAAACAATTTTTTCCCAAAAATACAGTATTAAACACCAGTATTGATGAAGTGTTGACAATTTTGTATCAAGTCATCAGGTGTTTCTGGAGGGGTTGGGAAAAAGCACACAATATCTAAGTTTAACTTACAAAATCTGTCCACAGTGGGGAGATCTGCAAAACTGAAAAATTCAGGTTCCTAATGCAAGATTATTAAATTAAAAGTGTTGATGTGTTTGTGCTCTGTAAATTGCAAGATTTTGTATGTACAGAAGTTTAATTTATTTGATTCTGTACACAGGAAGTGATCATGATGTTGGACAACAGTACCCGGGACTTTAAGTCGCTGATTGAGCGTCTCCACACAATGAAGGCGTATGAGGACGCCACAAAGGACGGAGACAGGTGAGAGGCAAGAGGAAGTCAGCGGAAGTATTCTATCCATCTAGACAGTTAGATAGCTTGTACTGAATTAATTCTCCTCTTTCTCAACGTTGCCTGAGATAAAACATAACTGTACAGTAGATTTTGGTATGTCTGCAAAGTATACTCCCATCTGAAATTATAATCAAGACTGTTACCACATGATATGGGAGACTAAGAAAAAATGTAAACTGGTTTAATTAATCTTTGTTTTGTGTCTACCTAGTTGATTAACTTTATTTATCTGAGAAATTGTGTCCCTGTGCTCATCAACTGAATACAGTAAACCTTTCACCTTTTACAGACCTAACTCCATCGCGTGGGAAGTGAGGAAAATGTCTCCAGGGAAGACCACCAGTCAGGGACAGGGACCAGTCAACGCTCCCACCAGCCCCGCCCAGCGGGTGCTACTATTTACAGACACCAATAAAACAGAGTAGGGATTGGTTGCTTTTATTAGAATGGTCTGAACTGTTTCAAATCACTGGCATGAGAAGTGTTCAATGAATATAACAAATAATTCTGTTAACACATGTATGGTTGTCCTTCAATTTTACTGTTACTTTTTTTCATTAATGTTTATTTTACAACAGAAGTTAAAATTTGATATTGATACGTGAACATAAGATGAAAATAAGGAATGAAACTTTAACAAATAATTGACCTTAAGATCATTAAAATGTCCATGAAAACTCTTAACCAAATGATTGTCCAAAAATGTTCATGAAGTTCTCATGAAGTCATTATTTGGGGTTACAGACCAGAGACCAAGAGGAATGGTAACAGTTGGGCTGACAAAGTACGGGGAAAGGTCTCTCCCTCCGACTCCCCAGGGGTAGGAGGGAGCCCATCCCCCTCTACCTCCTCCCCTCAGACACAAGACAACTCTTCACCTGTGTCCCCGGGGCCAGTCCTACCTTCCCCACCGCCTAAACAGAACGGTCACATGGACGATGTTGACACGGATGGGAGTACCACTATAGAAGGTATAGAATTATTTAGTATTTGTGGGTTATGTAGAGAAATCAATTACCAATTTATTGCATTGTGATATTGTAAAAAGTTCATAGAATTAAATAATGAATGTAATAATTTTTCTTTTGAATGACACATTGATAAAAAAAGTTTCTGATCAATTTTTTCTTTGAAACGTTGATCAAAAGAAAAATTATTAAATTCATTTTTATTAAATTATAAAAACGTTGAGTGACAGTCACCAAAAATGTAAATGATGACATTGAAGAGGCACGTAGGAATACACAACAATAACAGTAAGAACATTCAAAAAGGATAAATATAATATGTTTGGTGTATTGTTGTAGATGATGATGAGGGTTGGGAGACAGTCAGACCAACAAAGGGTCGGGCCAGGAACTCTCCCTCTCAGAGATCTCTGGAAAGTCTAACAGGGGTGGGGAAATCCCCGGCCAAACTTCAGCGCACTTACTCCGACCCTCATGCGGGGGGTCTGAGGCGACCGCCCTGGAATCACGGGGGTGGGAAAGGAAGAACCCCACCCCAAAAAACACGGTCCTCACTTGGAGAGAGCCGAGACAGCGAGAAAGAAAACCGTCCTCAGACCCTGTCTTTGTCCAAATCAAGACTGGATTACAACAAAAGTTGGTCAACAGGAACCCTAAGTAAACTGACAAAGTCCTACAGTAGCTCTGTCTCACAGAGCAGCAAGTCCCCACCCACAGTCAGCACACAGGAGAACAGGGGGGAGAGGAAGCCCGCCCCTGAGAGAGAACCCCCCAGAGCTCAGGAGGGACTGGTTAACAAGATGGTGGAGGAGGTCAAGGCGGTTTCCCCGGTGATGGAGGAGTCTGCTACAGAGGACGAGGAGGCTCTGGTCATTGACAAGGTCAGGTCAAGGTCATTTAAGATATGAATAGCAATAATTATGTATAATAAAATGTTTATGTAATGCATGATCAAACCATAAAATCGTAAATTTGAACTCTTGTTAAAAAGTTCACACAGAATTGAATACTTTTGCTCTTCAGTAGAGTCTATTAAGGAGACTTATATTAGACAAAAGAATCACTGGTTATTATCTCTAACTATGTCTTTGGTAATGTAATTTTGTAGTTTTAATCATAGACCATAACTTTGATGTAACTTTCTGAATTACTCATTTTCAACACATTACATTCAACTCTGCAGGCGCTGGAGTCTGTGATGGACGAGGAAGAGAAACTGACCAATGAGCTAGAGGCAGAGCAGCAGCAGGCGTTACAGACAGCAATCGAGGAGGAGGAGTCGTGGCTGAAGGAGCTCGCTCGGGAGGAGAACACCGTCATCGATGTCGAGACCGAGACAGAGACGGAGAATGAGCTCGGGGTAAGTTCAGATCCATCAATATAGTCATGTGTTGTTTTGTTCATCATCTTTTGTCTGACATCATTCTCTGATATTAATTTCATGAAAATCTCATTAAGAAGAATATTTTTACCCAGATGGGTTTTTTTGTAGAGCTTGGATAATGATATCTATATGTATTCTTAAATTTAATGAGCAATCATTTCTATCCCTGATTTATTTCTTTTATTCGATGAGCTTGCTCTGTTTTAGTCGTAAAAGTTGTTGAGATTAAGACTTACATCCATCATTTGATGGTCGTCTCTAATGTTGTGGTGTATTTGTTTAGATTTTGTGTAAATGTTAAGATTATCCTTCATTTGATGCTCTCTGATGTTATGGTATATTTATAGAACACCATGAGTTCCCTGGAATCCTCTCAACCATCTCTGGACTGGGACACCATCTGTGCTCAGTATGAAGGTAACAACCAAAACCAACAAACACTGAACACCTTATTATCTTATTGAAGAAATGGAATTGGAAAACAATATGCTTCTGTCATTGATGTGTCTTATTTTATTACTGAAGCTCTATATTCCATGGATTGTTTTTTACTATAGCCCAGTCAGACAGTGAGAAGAGCAAGTCATGGGGGGACATGGTGGAGGAGGATGAACAGGAAGTCAGGACCCCTGGCCACGCCGTGCACATGCACGAAAAGCTGTCCTCTCCCTCCCGTAAAAGGTAAAAAATTACCTCACCCTCTTGCAAAAGGTAAATATTGTCCATACCCTCTCGCAAAAGGTAAAAATGGTCTTCTGAAGTTGTATGGAGCCAGTTTTTGTAAAGCGTCAATTTTTTACAGGTTTATGGTAATGTTACTAAGTGGATTAAATTGTATTATTAATGAATAATTACAGTAAACGTTTCTCCTAATATTTGGAGTTTTACCTTCATCAATTCATGAGTAGAGGCCACAAGGTCCATGAGCCATCTCAAATTTCAAGGATTCTACAGATTCGTTCAACTGCTTTCTCAAAAATATTAGATTTTAAAAATCTTATTTTATGAGAAAATGGGGGACTATTTCAAAATTATTTGAGTTCTTAAAGTTTAAATTGACATAAGTTGTTAATTATAGTGATATATTACGCATGGCTTGTGTAGTTCCTACTGACCTTTTGACAAATTTTCATTTTTATTTTATTATTTATTTTTTATAAAAATATAGATCCCCTACAGAGTCGAGAAAGAGGCATGAACAAAAGCAGGCCAAAGCCAGGCAGCTGAGAGAGAAGCTGATGCAGGAAAAAGCAGAGAGACTCAAAGAAATCTCAAAAAAGGTACATCATTCATGTATCTTATCAATGTAACTGATTTTTTTTTCTGTTGACAGGAAAAATTCATTTTTTTAAAGAACATTGTTGACAGTTGATTTTCCTGTTATGTACAGTACATGCATTATCAGAATACCATTGTTTGAAATGATTTGTAAGATCAGGTACGGGGTTGGGTTTCATGTTTGCCTTGATGATATTAGTAGGTATTTCAGAGTATGTTGTGTATGTACTATGTGTATTTGCCCACTGTCATTTGGATTTGTTGATGGAATCATGTAACTTTGAAATATGTATTTAACCAGTACCTCTGACAGGTGGAGGATTCTGTTTGTTGTTTGTCTGTTATGTAGTATTTACAGTTTAATGTTGACATGTTCCTGTTAGGTTGAGGAGGTGCGAGCATGGAAGGATGAGCTGCTCCAGCAGAGGAAGGGAACCATACAGAAGAAGATGGCCAAGGCAGAGGAGAGGAGGCAGCTACAGATCAGGATCAAGGCCCAGAAAGCTCATGAAGAGGAGGCCAAGGTTAGTCAAGGGTCACATATACATGTAAGAGGGGGTCACACATAGGAGGCTGAGGTCGATGAGGGAGGGGAGGGAGTCGCAAAAAGTCAGTCAAGGGTGATACAAAGGGGTCCAAGGTCAGTCGCGTCACATTTAATTGAAGGGGTCATGCTTATACATTCATGTAAGGAGAGGGGGTCAAACATCCATGTAGGGGTCACACATAGAAAGCAAAGGTCAGTCAGGGGTCACGCATAGGAGATCAAGGTCAATCAGGGATCACACAAAGGGAGAGTCGAATCACAATTCTTAGGAATAGGGCATTCAACAACGAAAATGCAAGTCAAATACCATATTGCAGTGTACTCGTTGAATATGAGAAAAAAAAGAAAGGTCGAAATCCCAACTGTACCGTTACACATTAAATACCAAGTTTAACTAGATTAGTATAAAGCAGGTTATACTGGTTGAGTTTGACTAGAAAATGTGTATCAGAAACAGTGAATTCCAGTGTAAATAACATCAACATTAGGTTGCTAACCTAATAATTACTTGAACGTTTTAAAGTGGTTTGTGTTTCATATTTGTGGACAGAAACCTTAGTTACTTATTGTTTCTTTCAGTTTAAAAACAGTCAGGAATGAGACTAAATTTCATCTTTCTTTCTTTTTTAAATGATTTCTGATCATTAAACTAATTAGTAATGACTGAAATTCATCATTTTTAGAATAATGATGAAAAACAGTTTTATCTATTTGGAGTTTATTTTGAAAATAAATAAGACTCTATTTCATCATTTTTTTATCAAATTATTAAGTCTGGGCACACTTGATTATCTCATTTGTTTTACGGGGCGCACTACTTTATTCTGGTTTCAGTTGTGTGGCAAAACGTTTCTCTACACATGGGATCATGGCAGGATAGTGTACTTTATCTCATTGTGAAGTATATGGGTGAGAAGATTAAACTTGGGAATGGAATTATGATGAAAATAATTCAAATTTACAAGCTTAATAAAGTTATGTACATTACATAGTTGTAGAGATGACAATAATCATTTATTTTTCAATATGATGGATTTCAGTCTCACCCCTGACTGAAAAGTGTATTTTAGGCTTTATTTTGTCGAAGAATTTTATTGATATTTGGGATTTCTTTAGTTTTGAGGAACAAAGAATTGAATTACAGTGGATGTGTTATTTTGAGAAGTTTGAACTGAAATGAAAATAAATTTATTTCTGAATTTTGAGCTGTTTGATGAGATGTACATCCATGCATATCAAAGTTGAATACAATCTTGAGCACATTTTTTACAACATGTGTAGCAACTATTTTTCCTTTGATTAGATGAGTTTGGAAATATCCAAAGATATTCCTAAATTCAATTTTTAGAAAGGTTACAGAGTGTCCAATAAAAAATTTTTAATTTGGCTTCTGAATTGCAAGCTTTTGCGGCATGATTTTGGTTTGCATGGCAAACACTTGAGTTTGTGTCGGAAGGGATGGGCTTATTTTCTTTGTAATTTTTCTAAGGGCAAAGAAATAGAATTTATCAACACTCTGGAGGCTCAGAACAAACGGCATGAGATCATGTCCAAGCACCAGGTGTCTGAGGCCCGGCTACAGGACATACAGGTGAGTGGAACAGGTGTGTGTGTCAGAGAGAGGCTGACACCGGGTCACACAGACGTCATGTAGAGGGCACCAGTAAACTCCTCATCCTACACTATGTGTGTTATTTTTCACATCACATTATTGTTCATGTTCACTGTTCAAAATCAGTTTTGTTCATGCTTAAACAGTCCTTTAGATTAAGGAATGGGTTTTAGTTACATGAATCTTGATATTATTTTATGTTTGTGAGCATAAAAATTCTTAATGATACACAATATGCAAATCCCTCTCAAGTTTTAATTCTAAAAATAAATTGGTTATCATGTAATATTGTTATCAGAAAACTTAATCAACCAGATTTGAGTACGAACTGAAGAAAAAGTTAACTATTATAATACCTGGTATGATAGACAGTTTTGCATGTGTAACATTTGGTTTGCTTTGTGAATAATATCTGCTTTATCCAGGTCAATTGTTAATGGCTGCTTTTGAGTTTTGCTGTTGTCCTTGTTAAATTCTGGTGTAAGATTGTTTAAAATTTAAATGCAGGTAAAATAAATGTTCATAAACAGGAAGAATTGATTTCATAAGTATTTCAGTCTCTGGTGACAGAGTACTAAGAATTCAGAGCAGTGTTACAGTTAAACACTTCTGTACCAAGTATCCACTGTACACAAAAACAAAGTTTCTGATGTTTATTATTTTGTTGTTGTAAGACTTATTTATCTATATATGTAAAGAACTGTACACTGAAGTTTCTGATGTTTAAAACTCTTGTAAGGCTTAGATCTCCACAGTACATATTGAATTTGACCATGTAAATCATTTTCACATCAGGATGAGCGTCAGCGTCGACATGAAGAAAAGCTGGCTAAGGAGGCGGCCGTGGAAGAGAGGCGGAAAGCTCTGGAGGCGGACCGACAGGCCAGGCTAAAGGAGATGGAGGAAAAACGGAAACAGAGGTCCGCCCGGGCGGAACAGCAGCAGTTGGAGCGCGAAAAGGAGAGACTGGAGAATATCAGGGCCAAAGAGAGGTCAGTAGTGAGAGTATTAGGAACTTAAGGCCATAGAAGTGTCAGGGGTCAGGACACAGAGAACTGAAGGTCGCAAGAATATTAATGTTAAGAAGGGTATAGGGAACATAAGCATTGGAAAATATCAAGGCCTAGAAATGGTCAGGGTCAAAATCAAAGGAAAGTAGGGTCAGTTTATTTCTTCTTACATTAAAAAAAATTTCTCTGCACAAAAAATAGAAATGTGCTTTAGACCCATTAAATTTTGATATTCGTTAAATGTTGGTTATGAATTTTGTTATAACCTGCATTTTATGTTCTTTTTTAATTTTAATAAGATTTCATGCTATAAGGCTTTACGTTACTTTATCAGTGTGCAAAAAATCATTAAAAATGCTCTGTTAAATGCAGAAGAATATTGATAACCTAAAAGAACATGAAATGAACAAGTAATTTTTTGCCTTCAGAGAAAGAGAGGAGAGGTTAGCTGTATTGAATGCACAACACCAGCAGCATATACAGGAGTTACAAAAGAAGATCCAACAGAAAGTAAGAGGAGTTGGATTCAAGTTTTGTTGATATGTACCTTATTACTGAAAAATTTGCAATGATAATGCTGAATTGCGAGTATTATAATTTGAGAGAATTGTTTTTTACAGCAAGACGAGACGAGCCAGCGCCACCAGGAGAATCTACAGCAGATCCGAGAAAAGGCGTTTGAGATGAGTATCTTGAAGCATTCAACCGAAGAACACAATGAGGCACCCAACGTTGTACCGTACGACCACAAGAAACTGTGTACTATCTGTAACGTACTGGTGGGTGTAGCTCGGGATACCTGCTCCCCTGTTTGATTTATTCTACATTCTTGAGATTAAAAGGGAAAATATGCAGAAATTCTGATATGGAATCATTTGAATTTATTTTAAACAAATATTCTCGGCTAATATGGCATGTTTTGATTTGATGGCTCGTTTTCAAAGGTTATGAAAAAAATGAATAAGACAAAATTTAATGTGTTTTGTGCAGATTACGTCAGAAGTCTACTTGCTGAGCCACTTGAGAGGGAAGAAACATCAGCAGGCTCTACAGGACAACAACTCGGGAAAAGCCATGTCAAAGCAGGAAATCGTAAGTCTCCCACTCTGATTCTATCGTAAGTCTCCCACTCTGGTTCTATTGAAAATCGTAAGTCTCCCTCTCTGGTTCTATCAATGGAGCAAGAAATCGTAAGTCTCCCACTCTGGTTCTGTCAATGGAGCAGGAAATCGTAAGTCTCCCACTCTGGTTCTGTCAATGGAGCAGGAAATCGTAAGTCTCCCACTCTGGTTCTGTCAATGGAGCAGGAAATCGTAAGTCTCCCACTCTGGTTCTGTCAAAGCAGGAAATCGTAAGTCTCCCTCTCTGGTTCAATCGGAAATCGTAAGTCTCCTACACTGGTTCTATCAATGGAGCAAGAAATCGTAAGTCTCCCACTCTGGTTCTGTCAATGGAGCAGGAAATCGTAAGTCTCCCACTCTGGTTCTGTCAATGGAGCAGGAAATGTTAAGTCTCCCACTCAGGTTCTGTCAAAGCAGGAAATCGTAAGTCTCCCATTCTGGTTCTGTCAAAGCAGGAAATCGTAAGTCTCCCACTCTGGTTCTATCGGAAATCGTAAGTCTCCCACTCTGGTTCTATCAATGGAGCAATCTAAACTTCATTTTTCGGCATTTGAGATCAGGAAAATAGGGCTCTTCTAACTTAAGTCAAAATAACCTTAAAGGTATCATACACATTCAGTGTGGTCGTACTAAGGGGCCTAAGTGTTTAACAAGTTTAAAATGTTTGGTTTTGTTTATACTTATATGCAAATAATGAGAAGAATTTTGGTCAACATCTTCAGAAATTTGTTACATGACCTCACAAGATTACAACCATCGATCTCTTGTCTTGTAGGAGAACTTTAACCTGAAGCACATTGTGAATGCTCCCACAAACAGCACCCACCCCAAGATAGTGTCGGAGAAAGAGCGGCTCAAGTCCATGAAGAAGCGCTCCAAGAAACTCCGACAGCGGATGACCACTAGGTGGAGCTCTTCTCACATTACCTCATTTAGGCTTACTGTTTATAAAGAGAAATTATTTGATTTGTTTAATTATGCATCTTGAATTTTTTTAAAATGATGCACAAAATAAATGTCTGACATGAGTACAGCAAAAGCCTACAAGTTTTGTTTTATAGGTGTTTTCATCAACAATTTTGCACTCTGATTATTTATAACTCTAGCACAAACTGTAAAGCATTGTCTGATTTTCTGATAACACTAGCTTTACGTTTAAAGCATTTTTCGAGTTTCTGATTCAAGTCTTCTGAGTTTCTGACTCAAGTCATTCTCTTGTTTACAGAGGACATGAGTATGAGAATTCTTTGTCCCAGAAACAGCAGCAAGTTGAGTCCGAGCACAAAGCAAAGTAAGTCAGACTCATGTGAGTCAAGTCACTATATCATTGAATGATCCTCATCTACATTGTAACTGTCATAGAGAGCAAAGTCCACACTCAAGTCCTGATTGTTGATAAAGCTGTAAATTGAATTGGTTATTGACAGGATACACAAGATAGTGCGTGACCTCAACAAGTACCTACAGACCCAGGACTCGGGGCCCTGGCCCCAGAACAAAGTGTCCGCCCTGGACCGCGCCCTGGGCGAGATCGGCAGGATCATGGACAAAAAGGTAAGGTCAATTCTAAGGTGCAGATAGGAAACGCAATATCAATGATTCTATAGGTCAACTTTTTACACCAGATTGAGGTGAAGAAATTATGTCCAACAAAAAATCACTTCACATTGTAGGAAACAATGATGGTTTAATAAAAATAAGATAAGAAGAATTATTGCAATTTAATTCAAAATCTTCAAAGCAATTTCATTTTGTATGATTTTTAGAGTCCATTTATTTTTATCGACAGAGTGCCAATGACCAAGGGGCGCTGCGAGTGTTGGGGGGACTGAACAGTCTGAGTAGGATCCTCCATGTCCTGGACAACCCCTCCCCAGATCTACCCCCTGTCATCCCTATCAAGTAGGTCACATGTTACATTGACCTACTTTAATTCGGTCATGCTTTAAAAAGTCATGTATAAGTAAGGAATGAGTGGTCCAACTTCATATCTATTTATATTGCATTTTCTGGAATTCAACTATTCCTCTAAGGATTAATAAGGCTTGCAACATTAACTTATTGTTAATAATTAGTTCCATTTATTTTGCTCTCTGACATTGACTGGGATTGAGGCAAAAAAAAAAAACCAAGAATGAAAATTGCAGTGTATGATTGTCCCTACTGACTTTTCTGTCTGTTTTAGAACTCTGACCCTGGCCAGCACCGTGTGTAGACAGGCGTGTAAGAGTAACTATGACAACTGTCACTACATGCTGTTCACCAACAAGATCGGAGTCATCGCCGACCTACTCATACAGAGGCTCACAGTCAGTTATTGCATTGAAATGTTCATATAGGGGAAAATTATCTACTCATACATATTGTGTATAAGCACATACAGAAACAATACAGTTAAATCAACAGTCCTTTTGAAGGCTTATATTTAGTAATAAGTATGGGGAAACGCTTACTGTAGTTACTTTAGGAATGTTTAAGCAGAACATCCTCACACAAAAGATAGATGCTACGTTTGTTTTATAAAGATATCTGACTTCTTTCATAGTTTTGTCATTGAGCAAAATTTCCACAGATTTTAGAATGAATCAACATAAATACACTTGTAGTACCTGTTACCTGATGCCCAGCCTCGCCCTGGATCCGGCCAATCAGCTGTCAGCTCCCTGTCTGGTGGTAGCACCACAAGTGGTACCACAGGTAGCCGCCTGCCCTACGACCCCCTGGCCGTCAGTCTGATGCAGCTCCTGGCCACCGTGCTCTCGTGCTTAGCTAAGCACAGCCCCGCCTCTAACGTCAGCGAAGCGTCTGCCGAACGGATGAGTGGAACCGTGGATACGGTGTCCACTCGCAGCAACGACCTTATTAGGTGAGTCATAAGTAACGACCTCATTAGGTGAGTACACATAATTAGTAAAAACATGATCAGGTGTGTCATTAGTAACGACATGGTCAGGTGATTAAGATATCATTTTATATCACTTCATCAAGTGAGGGGTGAAGTAGAGCAATAACCTTATCTAGTATATAGAGGGCAGTCGGGTCAAGTGAGAGGAGGATGTGAACAAGACAAGAAAGTATTCTCATCTGGTGGGGGGGGAGGGTTTTGGAAGTCTAAAACCTTTCTCTATTTTTTTTTTCACTATGGCAATTGAAGAAATCAAAAATTATATTTAAAACATGCAATGTTGCCATTAGCTGACTGCATAGAAAGTTCAACCAGCAGCACACAGAGTACGGGTTGGAATCTGAGATTCAAATATTGCAATAATATTAATCCAATGGAATCCATTGGATCAAATATCAATGTTTCAATATATTTTCTTCATTTGATGCCTGAATGATGTGATGAGTTATTAGTTAAATGCAAAGATAAAGTTTAAATCAGAGTTGTCTTTCTTTCTCTGAAGTTGGTTCCTTGTTTTATTGATATGTGTGTTTGATTACATGTATCAAATCAGAGTTACTGCTCTTTGTACACATGGACTGATGATGTTGTTCTCTATACAGCTACGTGGTCAGTGTGGGTATTGTGGACAAGCTGACCCAGTATTTCCGTAAGGTCCAGGGCCCGATCGATGATGACAAAGACGGAGCCGAGTTCTTACAGCATAGCTTAGGACTTCTCGTCGCCATGACCAAAATCATGTCGAAACGGTAAGGGATATTGTAGTGTATGGGGGATTGTAGTTTATCTATTGAGTGGTGTGTAGTGAGATAGCCACTACTGTAAATCATGGTAGCCATGAAAAAGGTCATGGCATTAGGTAAGTTGGAGGATTTCTGTACAGCCATTATTGTTTCAGTATGGACAGTGTATTCTTGTATCAGTATATAAAGTATGTACAGTGAATATGTATTTATATATGTGTATCAATCTCTACAGACCACACAGGTCAAAAAGAACTCTTATTTTTATTAAATTACACATGTGTAAACCTTTACCTCAGTAAATAGACAAAAACTCCTTTTCTCATTGACCGAGAGGAACAAGCAATGGTTTATAAATTATATGGAACTTGTAGCAATACTGATGTTGCATATCAGTTTGAAATAGGTTGCACATGTATTCCTATCTAAAGCCACTTTTACCGGTACTTACCATTATATTAGTATGCCTGCATAGCATTTGCAGGTTATCATACCAATTTTAATGAAAAAAAGACTGTTTAATTTACTGCTGATCTTATATTTGTATCATTTCTCTATGTTTAACTTTTGATTAGGGCAGTTAGGCTTATGCACAAATGTAACTGGTTAGCTGTAAGATATAAAGCAGTGAAGTGTGAAGGCAAACATTGGGTACAACAGTCTGAGGAGATAAATTTCTGCATCCAGAAAGTTTAAAGGTTTAGGGTACTGCATGTAGCAGAAAGTGGTTAAGTCCCAGCAAATCAGTTTTTTTATTGGCACCTCTGCTCACGTTGAATGGTCTGTGTATAGATAATCAGCCAGGCTTGATCCCTGTGATTTTAGTTTGTGGTCATTTCCTGTCTGTGTTCTTAATCTGCGACTCTGATCATACACCAACAAACAAATATCATCTTCTGATTTTAAGATCTGTAGATATAAAGTAAGCAGTTAAGCTTTATCAGTGGTGACAGGGGTCAGCAGTGAACCGTCTAACTGTAGGTGAACGTATATAATTAGATCTCTAGTTCTATTTGGTCTAAACTGCTGCAGGTGTCTGAATTTAATGTGGAAAAGATTGATAATTTGCTCCAGTGATTTCACTAGAAAATAAGCCGGTTATAACTCATTTGTTAATATTAAATCAGATTTTCTAGAAGTTTGAATAGAAAACATAAATAAATGTATCCGATCTGTCGGTAAATCCCAGATCTCCCCGATCTCATTGGCCATGTGACCTCCCCCTCACCCTTCACTCCATTTAGTGGCCATCTTTAAATCTGCATATTAGCCATGAAATGTGAAATAAAATCAGATAAAGCTTTAATTCTGTTGATATCTTCATTTTTCTCTGTCGTTTAAGTCCAATCTTGAGCATCAGGTCGCCATTTCAGTAGGTATAATGATTATTGACATACTTTATTTAGCGTTACTTGACTATTAACGCATTCACAATCACTCAGTCACACAAAAATAAAGCCAACTTGACAATTTTTATTTTGTTTATTAATCCCAGTTCATGATCTCTCAGAAAGATGAACACAAGTTCATACAAATCCCTCATCATCTGAACCCCAGGGCAGGCCTCCAGGGAGAAGCCCGGGGGTTCTGACATGAAAAATCCTTATTCATCAAGATGAGACCTGAATTATATTTACAGACTATCAGTTGCATCTAGGAAATATAAACAAAGGTTCTCAAAAACGTCTTAGTCATGAATATACTGTGAACAAAAGAGACTTTTCATTTATATTGTATAGATGTAGTAAATGCTTTGATAAATATTGTACCATGTGCTAAATAAGTATTGATGTGGTACTGTTTTGACCTGGGAAATATGATCTCAAAAGGTAGTTTACTTGGTATGCAAAGAGATACAGATTCAGAGACAATGTGTAGATGGTTGGAGGTTGTTGCTGAACACTGCATTGTCGGATACCCACGGGTGATCGTGTCTTGCTTATCACTGGTGATAAGTAAAAAGTGCAATCACCGGTGGGTATCTGAGGATGTGAACACTGCAGTTGGCTAATGATATAATTCTATGAAGCCATATACTGCTTCACATCTCTCAATACTACATATAGAGTCCCATGTATTGTCTCACAGGTATAACCAACCCCCACCCCAGCCCATTTTCTGACCCTCCAACCAACCCCACCCCTGACCCCCAATTCTCTGGCTCCATGCTTTATTACACATGTATGTCTTCATTTGTTGGATGGTAGTGTGTGTCTGGTGAGAATGTTGAGGGCTATTGTTTTCACTTTTTTCTAATAAGTGATGCCAACTTTTGAAAATTTATCTTCATAGCAATGATGTCTTTCATGGCAAAATGTTTCATGACATTTGGGAATTAAAAAAAAATGTTGCCCCTTCTGTTGCAACACCGATCTTCAAGTTTATTGTGTGCCCTTGATAAATTCAATATAACAATAAAAGAAACTGACAAACAAAACAAAACAGAATTACTAGTATTAAACACATGGCTTTATCAGATTCAGACAATAAGACAATTATACATATGTTACATACTCCGTATTCAGCTTTAAGTCCAAATTAGGTCCATATTCAATTAAGTCAGTGGTAAAAAATCAGCAACCGGAAAAAAAGGATGCTTTATCAAATTGTGTCACCATGACGATAACATACAAAAATTATAACGCGTCAAATAAATGCAGTGATAATGAAATAAGAAAGTTGCGGTTTGTTGTAAATGGGTTTTTTTATTATGAGATATAGGCATATTTGAAATTCCAATCAGGAGACAAAGATTTGCCTTGAAGATTTCTGAGAATTGAAATAATCTGTCTTAAATCAACAATGTTGGTATATATGTTTATCACACATAAAATTAACTCTAGTTCAATTTAGAATTCATGCATAAGTTTACAAATACTAATAGATGATATTTCTAGATAATTGTGAGATAATGTCATTGATTCTCTTATGATCAGCAGTTGCCAATGTCTAAGCCTTCAGAAGGAAAATGTGGCTTAACAAATATGGCTGATTGGACAGATATAGGATGTTCATGCTATGATTTTATTAACGATCCATCATTTGACTCCAAAAAAAAAAGAACCTTCACCCATTTAGGTGTGGGAGGTCATAGGAAGTGACCCACTTTGATTTATACATATGTGTACAAGTAGGATTGAGCAGTCACATCACCACGCACAAGGGTTTTTTTTTTTTCAGATTGATCATGAAATAGCTGCATGTAATGAAAACGGTACATTCCTATGATAAAATAGAATCTCATTGAGCCCAACTTACACCCCGCCCACTCAAAACATACTATCAGGAATATATTCAACTTTTTAATAATATCAATGTTTTACAAAAATTTAAATACAGCATACAGATATTTTAAATTTTATTTTCTTATATGTATTACTCCAGATTGATCATGAAACAGCTGCATGTAATTAAAATGGTACATTCCTATGATGAAATAGAATCTCATTCAGCCCTTCCTGGACCCCATCCACTCAATTCAATATTTTACTGTCACAATGTTTTACAAAAATTTCAATACAGCATACAGATATTTTGATTTTATTTTCTTATATGTATTACTCATGCAAATTTACTATCACAAAGAGGATGTTGAAATGTAAACACAAAGAATGTGGTCTACTTGCTCATTATTAGAAATACGGGGTATGGCTCAGCATAGTTCTCAGAAAGGTAGAAAGTTGGTCCAGTGAATCCATGAGAGCCAGACGTCTGTCTTGAGACTGTCCATTCTGTCCTTCAGAGATCTGACATTACACCACTCTCACTGTCATCTTGTCTCTTCCTTTACCCCGACCAGCTTTCCTTTTCAGAGCTGATGAGGATCCCGTCGTATTTTGTGGGATTTCCTTTAAGCTGTTGTAAGCACTCTCTGTCTGTAGCTCTCTGAGCAGCGGTCGTTTGTGAGTATAATTTGTCTGGTATTTAGGGTCATGTAGGGACCTGTAATTATCTGGCCAGAGATGAGTGGGGACCTGTTATTATCTGATGAGGGCTGTGACAAGTCATGACAATGATGAGCGAGGGCTTCCACCGATCTGTAATTAACCATTGTGAGGGGGAGGGAACCAAGAAACCCAATACTGGTCCCTCAGGAAAGCAAGGGATCAATATTGAGCAGTCTGAATTACTGCTGAATTGTGTGATTTTCTGTTGTTTTAAACTATTTGTTTTAAGTTTCTTTTTCTGCGGGCATAAGTTTAATATGTGATTTAATTTTGAAATAGGTACATTTAATTTTTGATATTCTGAACTTATATGTTATTTATTAGTATTTTTCTGACTTAAGATGACTCATTATTAATCTTAGACTTACAGAAAATATACCCTTTTCCGCCCTGTGCGATATAAATCGAAAATTTTCCTACCCGTGTGATATAAACCGTAGGGGTGTGATATAAAATTCATATCACACTCCTCTCCAGCAATATTCGGATGTTATATCACATCCCTATCCGTTAATCATCGGCTGTTATGACATAGAGTTCGGTATGCACCATTTAATACCCATCTCCAAGTATGTTGTCAAATAGTTACATCGGCGTCAACTTGGTATACAAACAGCTGGCGCAAAATTTTCAGGGAAGTTTGTTAGAAATGGAATATATAGACACGGAGCGATTTGTTAACAATAATCATTCATCGAATGATGTTATTTAATGTTTCTTTAATATTAACTATAAGTATATGATATAAAAATCATAACATGGCAATTTTTATATTGCATCCTATATCAATTTGATGTCCTTGACCCATATTATATGTGTCTAAGTGTGAAAGTAATGAATCAAAACCTCATTGAGTACATGAAACAAAATAACCCCACACAGAGGTCAAACAAAATAACCCCAAACAGAGGCCAAACAAAATAACCCCACACAGAGGCCAAACAAAATAACTACACACAGAGGTCAAACAAAATAACTACACACAGAGGTTAAACAAAATAACTACACACAGAGGTCAAACAAAATAACCCCACACAGAGGTCAAACAAAATAACCCCAAACAGAGGCCAAACAAAATAACCCCACACAGAGGTCAAACAAAATAACCACACACAGAGGTCAAACAAAATAACCCCACACAGAGGTCAAACAAAATAACCAAACAAAGAGGTCCAAAAAAAATAAAATCCCTATTTCAAGGTCATTATTTTATGTCCTACACTCCCAAGCTAGAGCCACAGAGATGAAGGTCATGTTTTGATGGAGCTTACCGTATATACTCGCCTATAAGTATTGTTCGCCTATAAGTCGGTTGCCATTTTTCAAGTTTATTTTCAAGATTTTGCCATTGACCCTCTTATAAGTTGGGTAATTTTTTCTGGATAATCAGTCTACAGATTGCCAATAAAATAAGCACATTTTATCAAGCATGACTATATTCTAGATAAAAAATATTGGTGTTTGACCCCTCTGTTATCATTTCTAGCTGCAATGCATTTTAATTAAAAGTGTTGTGTTCAGTTAACACATCTATCCTGGATGAATAACTTTCGATTTTGGACGCCATTTTTTTTTAATGATACACTGATGAAAACTTGGTGTAAGCTATAAAAATATTTAAAATACTATTGAAAATTAAATGATAGTGATTTTGATCCCCTGTTGACTGATTAAGATGGTATAGCCCCTTTTAAAAGTGGTGTGTTAGCTTGTGTTGTTTTAGGTGACATGCCACCTACAGCCACCAATATAGCTATTATCACCTCATGTGTAATTAATTATGAATAATTATAAATCGATCTTTATTTTTTTTTAAACAGACCAGGAATTATTCTTGTGTTTAATTTTTAAGTATTAAACAGAAATTGCTGTTCTGTAATCCCACTAGATCGCTTTTAGACGCCATGTTTTTTAATAGTTTTCTGTAAACAGAGTTATCTTTCTTGAAGTTTGTAACTTACGATTTTGGACGCCATTATATTTTTTAAACACTCATTACAACTTGATTATAGCTCAAAAACTATTTTAAATGCTATTGGAAATAAAATGACAGTGATTTTATCCCCTACTGACTGATTAGGATTGGTAATTAGCCTCCTAAACTCAGTGTTGGCTTGTGTTGTTTTAAGTACAGTTATACCTACAGCTATTATCACCTCAGGCGTAAATAATTGCCTGTTTAAATAAAAAATACTATCAAATAAACCTTGTTCATATTTTAAGAAATACAGTTGAAAAATTCAATGTATTTATTAAGTGTTTATCTTTTTAGTAATTAAAAAAAAAATGTCAAGTATATGGATCGCAAGTCAAAAGTTGGAAGCAAAATGGCACCCAAAAACGAAGTTTTACTCAGTGGAAAAATTATCTGATTGTATGTCACGCCTATAAGTCGGACCCCTACTTTTAATTCAAATTTCTACTCCCAAAATACCGACTTATAAGCGAGTATATACGGTACCTCAAATAATGTGTACAGGAATAAATTTCAAATTGCTGTTACTAGGGACAGACTTTAGATAAAGGGATCTTACCTTACCTTAGTACAGGTAATTAATACCTGATTAAATGGACAAGGTTACTGTAAATGTATTACATTTGGAGGGTATGATATATTTGGCGAAAAACTAGTTTTGGAACAAGTTGGCGTGGATTTGAATTAGCATATGAGACTTACATATACATGGCATTTAGCGATGTACATAATTTAGGGGTAGCTGCTAAAAGCGCTAAATAGAATACACAGACAAAGATTGTACGTCTAAATTACTCTTACTAATCAGCTATCTATTTGACCTTTTTAGAAAGTATATCCTTATTCAGTTTTCATTATAACTTATTTTTCCTGTACAATGTACCATTTTTAACCGGGTTTTCCAACGAAAAAATCCGGTTATTAAAATGGTGAAAATGGCAGGCGGCTGGCAAAAGGGTACCCTCATTGTATGGATAACTCCTCCTACAGTTTTCAAGATAGGAAGTTGTTCTTTTGCAGATCAATTGTACATATATCAGAGGTGTGCATATTGCTAGGATTTTGATTTCTGAATATTTATGAAAAAAATACCAGCTTTTGAACTTAGTCATTTTTTGGCAAAAAATTGCATATAGGGTACCCTCAATGTACGGATAACTCCTCCTACAGTTTTCAAGATAGGAAGTTGTTCTTTTGCAGATCAATTGTACATATATCAGAGGTATGCATATTTATGAAAAAAATACCAGCTTTTGAACTTAGTCATTTTTTGGCAAAATATTGCATATAGGGTACCCTTTCACCTTATCCATTTCACTGGATACGGGTTAATGTGGATTATGGATACAGTTCACATAAAAGAAAACCCAGTTTGCTGTCACATTGACAGCTTTTCACTTGTTACACTCTTAAAATACTAGTGTATGATGACAGATGTTACTGAAACCTGATCTCAATTAACTGTGGCCTTGACAACTCATTGAATGATCATGCAATGTATTCTTGATAAATGAAACAATATCTTAATATATAACCATAAAGTGGGCATTTCATAGCGATGTCAACGACCTAGCCGTTATCATCTCATTTAATGTTGAGATGTTGTGTCAGCAATATTGATTGATACATGTAGTTACAAAAAAAAAGAAATATTAAAGATTAAAAAAAATATTCTAAGCTAAAAAAAATCATTTCACACATAGATCTTTTAGGAACATTTCCTGTGGTTAAGATGTATTCTATGATATTAAAATGAAAGCTATTTATAAACTAGAAAAAAAACACATCACATTGATTTTGACTAAAAAAGCTGACAGTAAAATTCTTAAAGGTAATACATTGCTACAGCCAGTCAGGTGGCAGGCATCCCCCATCCCTACAAAAAAATGAAATGAAAGATTTGAAAATGTACATTAATTCATTTTATCATAATTTGCAATGAGAGAAAAAAGCTACGAAGAGCGAGAAATGTTTGCTTTTTAATTACATCCCAACTGTTCCAAGTTTTGCCATATTTCAATCTTTTTAATTTATTGCAATCTTTGTGATTTTTTCTCCCCCTCTGATGAGCATTAACCATGACCACGATATCAATGCATCTGTCAGAGTGGTCTTTTCCTGTAATGAAATTGAGTTAAAATGTATTTGTGTGCTATATCTTTATTGTCCAATTAACCAGCCTTCGTTAGCTCAAGTCAAGCTTGCGTCCAATTCTGTGACCAAAACCATTCATATTTCATACCCCTCTTAGAGAAAATGAATTGAGAAAATAATATAATTTTGGAAAATTTGAGTAAATGTGTTTTCAATGGCACAAAAACTTGAGGGCTAACATAATGAGTTGTATTGTTGGTGGCATAAGGCAAAACATTTACGTAACGTTGCTCCAGTAATCACTGATGAGATCGTGGAGATGCAGGTGTTTTCTCCTGTATTTTCACAGTTGATGTCTCAATTGATGTAATCCCGTCGCAGGTGAATGAGAAATTGTAGACCAAACAAAACTAGTCGTCCAATTTTCTCGTTCAATGAAATCAATGCAGATAAATATTCTGTTTGTACCTGAAGCATGAATTTTTTATAATTTAATTTACAGTTTCACACTTTTGAGGCCATTTTAGTTAATAAATTAAATATCCATTCTGGCTTCAATCCACGGTTCCACAGAACTTGTTTTCTTATGTTCCTGTAAATTTATGGTCCAGGTTGTACATCAGTCAGCAATATTTTCCAGAACAAACGAAAGAAATAACTTTTTTTTTTTGGTATGTAAAGTGAAAGATGATTTGAGAGGGATATTATTAAAGGTACAGTTGAAAAGAAAAAAAGAGAGTAATAATGTTTCTCTATAGAAATTGAATTTTTTTAAATTTAAGACCACACTGATTTTGCCAATTCATTTCTTGACAGTGATACAGCATTAGATTTTATTGGATAATTTTCATATTTATATATTTTTTTTTATACACCCATGTTACTTCTCTCAACTGTAAAGCAGATAAACACACTTATTAAAAATAAAGAGCTTCATGTACAACACTATGCATTTGTATAAATTTTTGGCAGTTTTTAAGCCAGAATTATATGCCTCTGCTGTCCAATTATATTCAATTTAAACTCAGTTGGATTCAGTGGTTTCATATCAGATTTATGGCAGATCGTGCATCTTGTGGTGGAAATGTTTCATGGGCTTCTAAGCAGACACATATGATATGGCCGTTGTTGCATGCGTCCACATGCAAGGAAAAAAAACAAAATCTGTGCGAGATAGAAAATCAGTTTAATTGTAAACACGGTACCCGCCAAAGACCGCAGATATTAAATTATCTGCTCAAATGACCACTGACAAAGATAACACATTAGGGCTGTCAGGATAATTCCCGGCTTTATAGTCCTAATCTCTATCAAATATGACAACCTTAAATTTACCAAATTATATTGCACAGAATGATTCAGTTAGAAGTCCCCATCCAAGTCTCGGAGGGATTGCCTAATGGTGCGTTTGGGGGGGCTTATTGCGGCCCGAACATTCGATTATGTTCCGGACTTAAATCCAATTCCATCTTCCCAAGACACCAGTCTTCAGCAGTGACTACGATTCATATAATATTGATAAAATATGATTCATTTATGGATAGAAAATAATATGTTTTTCATACTGAAAATATAATTAAGGCCCACAAGATATAATTATAGCTGTCGCATTGATCTGATAAATCTATTTAAGACTATCATTTTTTGTAAATAAAGACCAATAATGTAGCGGTTCCCGGTGGTTTATGCTCCGGAGTTTGTGCTCACATCTGATGCAAGATTTCCTTTTATCTCCTTTTTTTTCTACAGAAATTTCCCCCCATTTTATCTTCTGTATCTGACCATAATAAGATTTTGTGGTAAATTATTGTTAAAGGAACTTCAGTTGTTTTGTCTGATTCCATTTTTTTTCAGCTGTGGACTTTCAAAAAACCTGAATGAATAATAACTCATTTTTAACAGACCTAAGTATCTTCATCTAATTCAGTGGACCAGTACAGTCAATGAAACCTCAGTGGTTCAGGATTACAACAAGATTTCTGTTGGAATATTGTCAAATCATATCATACAGTTGAATTCTGATATCTTTCATATACAATATTTGAAATACTGTTGAGATATTGAAGAAATTAGAACTTATTTAGAAATTAGAATGAGTGCTATTTCATAATTCATTTGAGGTTTTCATTAATGAATATGGGTACCCACAAAAATTCACAAAAAAATTGAGCCTTTTTGACAGATTCTAGTGTTTCTACAGAACATGTAAGTGTTCTCTCCATTGACTGTACAGTTGAGTAACTTTTATTTTCTGTTCCCAGAAATGCGGCCATCTTTGAGCGTAAGAAACAGGAGGACCCTACCCAGTTGATTAGTACGTACGAGGCGACGGAGCTGGTGGGCATCGTGTCCTTGCTGTATGGCATGCTGCTCCACTCGGGTGCCCCCAGCAGGGGGGATCTGTCCCCGCCCGAACTCCCCCAGCACACCATGGCTGTCATACTGACCGGCATCAAGATGCTCAACAACATGGCCACCTTTAGTCTGGAGATGTTACAGGTAACTTATGTGTTATGTAAGGCAACTGTTACAGATAACTTATGTGTTATGTAAGGCAACTGTTAAAGGCAACTTATATGTAATGTAAGACAACTGTTACAGATAACTTATGTGTTATGTAAGGCAACTGTTACAGGTAACTTATGTGTAATGTAAGGCAACTGTTACGGGTAACTTATGTGTATTGTAAGTCACCTGTTACAGGTAACTTGTGTGTAATGTAAGACACCTGTTATAGGTAACATGTGTGTAATGTAAGGCAACTGTTACAGCTGGGTTACTCTTTGGTGTTTTGCTACAGGTAACTAATGTGTAATATGACAGGTAACTGGTGTACTGTAACAATGTGTAAAGATAATGAGTAACTGGTGAAGTGCTACAACTTTCAGGTAGACAATGGGTAATGTTACACACCGGTTACAGGTAACTTGAATTACAGTTTGTAATAAAGATATGCTCTTGGTAACTGTTAAACTCTTGTGATGATCCCAAAAATGAAAATGTAATACACTGTAGTTATTATGCATTTGAATTGCATTTGAATAATGATTTTAAAATACATGTACAAATGAGGGTAAGGGGGCATAATAGGTAAAAATCAAATGGTTATTAAAAGTTGCATTTTAATCAGGGTTTAATGAAGTAAAATGCAGCTTTTAATAAGTACTATAATATTTTTCTCTTTACACTATTGGTTATTGTTAAGGACAATTTTATAATTCAAATACTGATGTTTTTAATGTATGTAAAAGGGTACCGTATGTAAAACATTGTTTTGTAAAAAAAAAAATTAAAAAAAATTAAACGATATTTTCTCTGCACTTAAATTTTAATTAAGAATGTACAGCTAAACTTTTAAATGAGGAATCTGGTTATCTGTAGATTGTCTTAGAACAGGTTATTTTGATAGCTGGACAAAGCATTCTATGATTGGAGAGATGTTTAGGTCTTTAGTAGCACGAGCTGAACTTCAGAGAATATTGTAACTACATAAAAGGTCATCTTTAATAGTGGCAGAAAGCAGCATTGCCACCTTATAATAGCTCTGATGTATACATCCAGGGAAGGATCTTTGTAATCAATGTTAAAGTTTCAATGGATCTGGCCTTGAAACTCTCATGCTCTGAAAAACAAACTCTGTTTCCTTTGAAGTTTGTCCCTGGTGATATTGTCTACATTACAGGGGAAGTAAATGGCCTTCGTTCTGCTATATTTATCTCAGGGATAATTTATTACAAGGAGGGTGTCTTTGCACCTTGTACAGAACTTTGTATCAATTGTATATCTGTATCACTATGTATACATCACTGGGTTCTGTCTGAGTTAAATTTACGCAAAATTATATTTCCTATGAAATGGAAATTTAGGGCATGAAGTTTATAAAGGCCATATGTAATTGCTGTAATTTTCTCCCAATTGAAATTCAGTCCATGAAAACACATGTATATGAACATTAAACAATCTAGAATTTTTCATATATAATGTTAAAAGATTGCAAAGGTTTGATAATTTTAACACGTTTTTCAATTTTTTGAGATAGGCCCATTTCATATCACCATCATGACCTTTAAATTTTCATACATATATTAGGCAGTTGTATCATTTCATCAAAAGTGATTACCGGTAAATAAAATATAAAATTAAAGTTGGTGACTTAATGAATTGAGACAAAAGACTATCATAATCATAACTAACACTAAACACGCTAAAAGCATAATTATAACATTTTTGATTGAAACTTAAATCCGGTTTAAAATGTTACTGCAGGTGTCTGGTTTGGTAAATGTTAATTCTTATTTCATTGGTGCCTGACAGAAATTGTGTGAGAGGAGGGCATATCACTTATTCATTCACTAATGTTTGTGTTTTGTTTTTCTGTGACAGAAAACCCTAGGTGAGGAGGGCATGTCGTTGGAGTTCCGACACATCGCAAGTTACCTGATCTGGTACTGTAGCCGCCTCACCGCAGAGGAGCTGCTACACGAGGTGGTTCTCTGTGTCGGCTACTTCACCGTCCTCAACCCTGAAAACCAGGTAAATATCTCAAAAACCAGGTAATATAAAACACTCAGAGGAGCTGCTACACGAGGTGGTTCTCTGTGTGGGCTACTTCACCGTCCTCAACCCTGAAAACCAGGTAAATAACTAAAAAACCAGGTAATATAAAACACTCAGAGGAGCTGCTACACGAGGTGGTTCTCTGTGTGGGCTACTTCACCGTCCTCAACCCTGAAAACCAGGTAAATATCTCAAAAACCAGGTAATATAAAACACTCAGAGGAGCTGCTACACGAGGTGGTTCTCTGTGTCGGCTACTTCACCGTCCTCAACCCTGAAAACCAGGTAAATATCTCAAAAACCAGGTAATAAAAAAAACACTCAGAGGAGCTGCTACACGAGGTGGTTCTGTGTGTGGGCTACTTCACGGTCTTCAACCCCGAAAACCAGGTAATAAAAAAAGAACTCAGAGGAGCTGCTACACAAGGTGGTTCTGTGTGTGGGCTACCGTCCTAAACCCGAAAAACCAGGTAAATAACTCAAAGACCAGGTAATAAAAAAACACTCACTAGAGGGTAGATATCAGTCCTTAACCCTGAATGCTGCACATTTACACCCTCCCTAAACCTGAAATCCAGGTAAAATACTACCAACAAAACCAGGTACATATCACCAAAAACAGGTACATATCAATATATCACCAAAAACCAGGTACTTATCACCAAAAACAGGCAAATATAACAATCCGACACTGATCTCATGTGCAAAACCTGGTATTTAATTTAAAAAAAAGTCTCTAATCCCAATAAAGAGATAAATATCAAACAATAGGTGTTTTTCATTCAATTTCTTACACTTTTTCTTTATTTCTATCCCTCTATATCTAGTTTCCTCACTAGATGCTTGTTCTCTCTCTCTCTCTCTCTCTCTCTCTCTCTCTCTCTCTCTCTCTCTCTCTCTCTGAAAACATGAACATATTGTACTCAGACCCTCTTGTGTCGTTCGCTTGCTAACAGTTTATATTTTTTTTTCTCAATGATCATTGAACATTTTGTACATGCCTGATTTTGTGTTAAAGTTTACTTCAACTGTGGGAAAGTTGTAGAAAGCTGAAGTAGTCCGGTGAAGTTGGGGATTTTACAACTTGAGACACATGTTGTCAAGAGAGGCACTTTGTTTTGCCCCGAGATCTTTGGGTTCTATCCCATCCTGTAGCGTGGTGAGGATTTGTTGAGGAGGAGTTTTATGTAGACTCTGAAGGGCCTGCTATGATAAATAGTGTTTACTACTTGTCTCTAGGAGATGTACACACTTGCTGAATGATATTTTATGAAGGTGCAGAAATTTTACAAATTTATTTCCATTTTGTCAGGTAATAATTGAGACATCTCACACCTGACATGCTTGAAAGCAGCTCTAAAGCTTAGGAAAAAGTAAGAACCTGGGATAAAAATTATCATGAATGTTGATGTGTGCCAGAGTTGCACTATTGCAGTGTTTCAGGGTTGTGTGGGAGTTGACAGGCAGGCCTGGGGGGTGGGGGGGGGGAGAGAGTTGCTAGATAAGTCTTTCAGTCACAGCAATTTAAGGCACATTGACTTTGTATCTTTGTCAACTAATCTGATGACTTACAAAAAAACTTGCTCCAGATTATTATGTAACATAAAGTAAAGTCAAATGGATGGGTATCCGTTAACCCTCTATTAAGTGGCTTTTTAGTGGTATAGTCATGTAAGTAGTAAACTAGTGGCCCTCCCTATAGGTGGGGGTCAATTCAAAGTTGATGTAAGTGGTGTCCTTTGCTCAGATTTTACAGAGGTAGTATTTGGTTGTAGTCCAAGAGATGCAGCATTCAGTCTTTTCTTACATTGTGGCCTCATCACTCTCATTTTGTGGTAGGTAGCAAGATTGATGTGGTAGTTCATTGTGGCATCTTGAGGTGGTGTTATGGAGGTGGGTTACCATAGTGATTTGTTGTGAGGGGTTACCATGGTGATGGTCCACTGACAATCAGCCTCAGCAATGGTCCCCACGGAGTTGAGATCTATGAATCATGGGAACTCCTGCTGTTCTATCACCCATCTTCATTACCCCCGTCTCTGTTTACAAGCTGTTAATATAGGGTAATAAGGGCTCTTATGACTCTGACTCAATATGGAGTCACTGTTGTTCTAGCGCTGAACAATTGTCCAGGGAATCGCTGGGGACAAACACTGTCTGCTGACTGAACAATGTGCATCTGCCTCAGAAACACATCCATCTTGCTTTTCTTGTCACAACTCCATAGCATTATGATCCCCCTAATGTCAAGCTCAATTCTTCAGATTTGTGACTTCCAAAAGTAGGTTCAGCTATTACCAGGAATAATATCCCCTCAATTGGAAGGCACTGAGTTTGAAAAGCTGTTATGAGGACCCTGGATATAAGGTTTCTGGGAGTTCATGAAATGTGCATTAGTTCTTAACATCTTATTAATGAGAGCTGACTGTGGTGTTAAACAGGAATCAAGACCCCCTGACCCCCAGGATCTGTAAGACTAGTCAGTGAGATGTGTTAATGCAAGAGGAGCAATGCAGAAACATATCGCACACTCTCAAATTCAAAAGATCAGATGCGTTGTGAAGAGTCACAAGCAATGGTATACTCAATCTTTGAGACTGTGAATCACTACAAATATAAATTTATGTCAGCACCTCATGAAATATATTATAGGAGTTATTGAACCTTGCTTACAAAATATATATGTTGAAAAATAATACACTGTTTCTAATCAAACCAATTTCTTTTGTCAGTCCTTGCACAGTTCTATACCTGTATTTGTATTACCAATTTTACCTGTATTAACCTGTATACCTGAATGTTACAGATAGTGATTCAGTCAGACACAGTACTTTATTACTTGTATTTATAGGTGTAAATCTATATTACATGTACACCTGTATATTACAGGTAGTGATTAAGTCAGACAAAGTACTTTTTTACCAGTAATATCTATAAATCTATATTACATGTACATCTGTATATTACAGGTAGTGTTTCAGTCAGACACAGTACTATATTACCTGTATTAGTTGTAAATGTTAAATGTACACATGTGTATTACAGGTAGTGATTCAATCCGGCCAGTCACCCACCGTCCTTCAACAGATGTGTTCCCTGCCGTTCCAGTATTTCAGTGACCCCCGCCTGACCGCCATTCTGTTCCCCACCCTCATCGCCTGTTGCTATGTCAACAAGTCCAACACAGTCATCCTGGAGCAGGAACTCAGCTGTGCCCTGCTGTCCAACTTCATTGAGGTACGTACAGGGTGTGTCAGTGAGGTACGTACAGGGTGTGTCAATAAGGTATGTACAGGGTGTGTCAGTGAGGTACGTACAGGGTGTGTCATTGAGGTATGTACAGGGTGTGTCAGTGAGGTACATATAGGGCGTGTCATTGAGGTACGTACATGGTGTGTCAATGAGGTACATACAGGGCTTGTCATTGAGGTAAGTACAGGGTGTGTCATTGAGGTACTACAGGGTGTGTCATTGAGGTACGTACAGGGTGTGTCAATGAGGTACGTACAGGGTGTGTCATTGAGGTACGTACAGGGTGTGTCAATGAGGTACATACAGGGCGTGTCATTGAGGTACGTATAGGGTGTGTCAATAAGATACGTACAGGGTGTGTCAATGAGGTACATACAGGGCGTGTCATTGAGGTACGTACAGGGTGTGTCATTGAGGTACATACAGGTTGTGTCATTGAGGTACGTACAGGGTGTGTCATTGAGGTACATACAGGGTGTGTCATTGAGATACGTACAGGGTGTGTCAGTGAGGTACATAGAGGGTGTGTCAGTGAGGTATGTACAGGGCATGTCATTGAGGTATGTACAGGATATGTCATTGGTGTGTGTCACTGGTGTATGTACAGGGTGTGTCATTGAGGTAAATACAGGGTGTATCACTGAGGAACATACAGGGTTTGTCACTGATGTATGTACAGGGTGTGTAATAGCTGCAGAACTGTAGATCCACTGGAAATTCGGTTTGACAGAACTTTGAGCTAGAGTTCCATCCAAATAAAAAACTGCATATTGAATGCACACAATAAGTTGTGCATAGTTTTGGCTTTGTTTAAAATTCTATGAAGTATAGGGTGTGTCATTGGTCTCGAAAAAGGTTTATATTTTTGTTGGACTTTTTGGAGTGTAATAAATTTTTTACTTCAATGTCAGAAGGACAAAAGCTGATTTTTTTAATCAGACATCCTAATTTTAGTGAGGTACATTTAGGGGTTTTAAAGTTTTTCAACTTCATTGATGCACTGAAAATTTAATATTTCTATAGAACTAGACAGAAGAGTATATTTATTGCCAAATACAGCGAGGCACATACAGGGGTATTCTTGTTGACCAAAGTCAGTGGTACTGTATAATTATTGCATTACCACAGTGGGCATGCAGTTTTCTCTATACATCAGTGTTTAGTGCATTCAATCCTGTTTGTTGAAGATTTAGTGACTGGTATCTTATCCAGCCTCCGTTGCTGGACAGCCTCGACTTAAACTCTACAGACTCTGACAGAGAGAGATGAGCTCAGTCATATAATCATCATAACTCAGCTTGTCTCAATCAGAGTCACAGTCAGTTCAGCCTAATTACAGCAGTAATTACAGAGGACTTGATTAAACACAGCACAAATTTAAAAATCTGATAAAAGACAAAGCAAGGCATCTGTACATATTATGGACTTCTAATCAGCCGTGAGTTACGCTGCTTTCTCTTATCATCCATATTTGTAAAGGTGTAAACACTAACCAATCACGTCGTTGTTTTATTTCCTAATAATGAGGGGGCGTATTGAGACACTGGTCCTATTGTATTGTTTATTACCGAGAACCATACAGTTCATAGGTTTAACGTATATACATAAATAAGTTGTACCAAAATATATAGACGTATAAGTATTTACAATCTGAAATAGTCTGCTGTACTATAATGACAATGATAAAATGGAAAAGATAAATGTAACAGCAAATAGGATAATGTACAAGATATTCTCAAGACAATACCAAAAAATTATATTTTCTACCTTAATTTTGAGCACTTGTATAGATATTTGCCCTATTGCAAATTACATAACTCTTTGATATTTGTTGACAACAATTGAGTGTGTTTTGACTGTCTATGGACCAGGTTTTCCATCATAGTCTCAGATGACAATACTACCCCATTACCCCCCCCCCCCCCCCCCACACACACACACACAAAAGTAAAGAATATTGAAATCAGCCAGTGAAAAATAAGCTAGCTGCAATATTAATGTTCTGTAATCTCTGACAATGTTACACCTGATGTTTTCTTTGTATTGCTGTCAAATATTTATTCAGTGTGTTTTGCATGGATCCTTCGGGGAATCGTATAGTACTTTGATTTTTATCAAATTTTTATTTGTGTACAGCAGTCATTTATTGTGGTAGCTAGTTCAGATTAGTTGATTTTAGGCTTTTTTCAAAGCTGTATTGTCACAAAACAGAATTTTTATTGAAAATAATACATAAATGCATAAAATATGCATGCATCATTGTGAAGCGTTAAATCTCTTGCTGTTGTCATATGTAATAGTACATGATCAAATGCATAGAGAGGTCTTTGATTTTTTATTCAAAATATGAAAATCTCTTTGAATGTTTGGATGAGTATTTTATCCTGTTGTCTGAAACCAACAGAAGTAGGTGGATGTCAGGGATTGTTTTATGATGTTGCAGCCTGTCTCAGGATAAGAAATTGTAACGTATTGAATCGTGTTTGTTGGTTTCAGTCTAGTGATTATTGCATTGTCTATATCAACAGCTGTAAGACTTCATATTGTGAGAGTCTTTCTTTTCGCAGATGAATGAATGTCACAGTGAAGTCTTGATACCATGTTTCTGTTTTCGTTTTTTTGTCACCAAATACTTACAGTGTTGGTCTAATACACACTCTGAATCTTGCATCAAGAGCCTCTCACATTTGTCGCAAGTCGAAGCGGGCTCACTAGATACTTACTGGGGATCCACTTCTGATTTCTCGGCAAAGCTTCTTCACTGTGTCAAAATATTTGATTAATTTCCCACAAAAACTCGTAAAAAATGGTATTACCCTGTAACCGGGGCTAATGGAGGGAGCATTCATTATTTAGAATTTCCAGTTAAATGTATGTCACTAAAAGTTGCATTCATTTATTTAAAATTTTGGAGGTTAGAGTTAAAATTTATAAACTGAACTTTAAATTTTTTTTAAAATTTGAATTGTATGTAGAAATGAAATTGATGTAAATACCTTTTGGGAACCTTGCAAATAATATTTTTCAAATTGTTTAAAATCTTGAACCCCTCATAAAGAGACGATTACCTCATCATGTTAACAATAAAGCAAGGTGATTAGAGTAGGGCCTGCTGGAGTGAGTGCTTCAGATTGATTGCTCTCTGTGTAGAGGCTGTCAAGCACCCAGACTCCCCCACCCCCAGAGGTTGTGTTCCCCCACAGCTGACTACTCAGCCTCCCCACTCGTAGTCGTGTATTTATTACGCCATTCTACACCAGCCTGGAATGTTATTCCGTGTTTTTACGTTAATGATTGTGTTGTTACTGGACAGTATCGATTCCAGATGTGTATATACAAAGTGTGGAATCTCAAAAACTGCAATCATAAACCTCAGGAAGAGAGGGATGTGCGTACTTGTGTTTTACCCACCGACAAATTAAAATTCGGAGGGTTAGGCGGTGACATTCCCCATATGGAGGATCATGACATCCCATCTGGTCCTTATAAAAGCAATCATACCAATCACATTTTTTAATTTTTTTAATAATTTTTCAGGAGAAAATTTTGGAGAACCAGGCTAAATCCTCACCAAGTTCCACATCCAAGAAAGGTTAGTTCTAGGGATAGCAGAGATACTGTTAATTCCAAATTAAATGCAAGGAATTAAAATATCCGCGTAAAATCGCGATAAGCACCCCTCGCGGATTTTAAAATCTCGCGTTTATTTTCTGAGATTTGAGAATTATAAGAGATAAGGATAAAAGTTCCGCATTCGGGATTTTATATTCTCACGTTTTGATACAAAACACCGTGATCGCGAAATTAAGTAACCGTGTAAAATAAGCAATCTACAGTAGAGCTCCCCTACTTACAACATCACAGTTGTAATAGAGCGGGACAATTACATGTACATGTATAATCAGTCAAACCTTCTTAATTCAGTGAAGCTAAAATGAACAATTTTTAATGTTAAAATATTATTAGGAAAAATTTGTGGACCTCCAACTTTTACATACATGTATTTAATGTACTTATCAATGTTCAATTGTAAAGATTTGTAAATGCAGTTTTGTACACATTCTTGTTTTGCTATAACAGTAAAGTTATATTGTTATTTTGCTATAACAGTTATATTATATTTTTTGTAATCAGCCCAGGAGAAGGAAGCAGGGGACCAGCGGATGTCCCTGCTCTCTCGGTTTCCACGGGAACAGCTGACCGCCGCCCAGGAGTACTTCAAGGTCTCCTAGTGATATCATCAAGGGTCAAAAGTCACAAAGGATGAACTTTGAAAGAGATCTGAGCACTTGATCAATCCATGTCAGATATTAATTTATTTATCTTATTTATTTATTTTTTTACATGGGACCATTTATTTTGCTGCTTATTTTGTGTATCTGGTGTTTGTGTTCTGATTGTATCATTGTAACAAAATTATTTCAATTTGTTGAATCCGTCCATCAGTAATAATCCACAGTTTTGATCTTTTACATGTAGTTTCATTTGTAGTGTGGGTTTTTATTTACCTGCTTATTTCCACTTGATTTAGCTGTTTTGATTTTAATATGTTTGTATCAATTATGTTTGTTGATTTTGAGAATCATTTGACTGAAGATTTTTTATTTTTATATTACATTATTTGATAACATAGATGTATGTTGAGATACTGTATGCCATAGAGCATACCCTGTTTGTAAGGTTGAAATATCACAGAAGATTTTATTTTCCTTATTTCTGTATGATTTACATCGCACTGTATCAGAATTCATGCTGTTTTGTGTTTGTTCTTTTACACCTTTGTGTTTTGAGTGGGTTTCTAAAACCAAAACTAGCCAAGTGTGACGATGAATAAAAAGAGGTTGAAGGTCATTGATTGAGGAGATCAAGGTCAAGTTCATGTGTATGTGCAGATCTGAACAAATGATATTATCCAAACAAAGAATTGTGATATGATATTTGTAGATTTAGATCCAATATGTGTGTATAAGATGAAATATGGGTATGAGATGAAGGGTTTATTTATGTGAATGTATGATTCTGAGCAATGTTCCAGGGTTGTGAAGTGTGTGGTTGGCTATGTTTTTACTTTGTGTATGTGGACTGAGATCTTTTACTTTGTGGAGACCCTGCTGCTATTGTTGTGTTTGTCAATCACTCTGAAGTATTAAAATACTGCATTATCTTTCTATTGTTGTTGTCTAGAATCTTGAAGAAGACTACAATGTATACTAGCTGTATGTACATTATTATACTTGTACGGAGTGTAACAAGCATATAAATTCTCACAAAAGTGTCTTTGATTTTCATATGTCTACATTTTCCAGTGCATTTTGCTGTGATAACACCAAGAATCCAATTTGTTACATATCGTTTATGACGTACATGTATTGGGTGCCGCACGCGGGATATGCATAATTATACAAAATGAAAAATAAGGAAAAAATGTCCATTATTTAAATTAAAATGAACAATAATAGTCTGAGTCTGGATATTAAATCTGGTCAGGCTTGATGAAATCTATCATAAAGCCCTCCAAGATTATTTGGGTTTTGATCACCTCCTAAAACTTGAAAAATGCTTCCTTATTCCTAAATTGAAACTCATACTTTATTGAGGATAGTTTTCAGACTCATATCTGTTTTTGGTTTTCGTTTTAATGATTGCATTGAACAAAAGTTATCTAAATTTATGGTTTTAAAATGTATGATAAAGTTGAGTTTAATATAGCAAACTGTACAGCATAAGAAACAAATTAGTTCAGATCTATTTTATATCCAGAAAATATTATAAAACACGTTTCCTATGTAGTTATATGGGCAGGATTACCAAGTTTTCATGTCTCTGAGATAATAATATTTTGTCGAGGAATTAAATGATGAGCAATTGTCCCTCCAGGGAGTTTTATCGAAAATCCAACATGTACTTGCGTTATAGTGAATGTTAGTTATACAAAAGTGCTGTAATGCAGTCTTAATAAATCTCTGACTCGCTTGCTTCAGTGGTAAAGGGATTATTCATCGGTAGAAGCAGGGATTTCAGTGAGGACGGAGGGACCGCTCGCTTAAATCGAACGCACCCACTTAATCCTCGCACTGCGCCGAAAGTATAATAAATTTAAAAGACAATGCATTATCATTTTTCCAAGAGAGAGTATGGGAGATTTGTTTCCAATTACTGTTACGAAATTGTCCAAGCAAGATGAGAGAAATCTCCGATAATCGGGTAATTGGGGATTGGTTAAAAGTAAGTGAATCGTGAGCGGTGACTGGGGGTGGGTATAAGGCGTCCCTGGCATCTATTCAGGAGGAAGGCCGATGTAAGAGGGAATTTCCCCTGATATATCGGGAATTTTGGATTATTCTATGTGTTAATAACAAGTGTTTATAACATTTCTCCAGCCATTGGAAATGCCGATTCCAAAGACAAATTCTTGTTGTTTGATCGGAGATCAAGATTTATCATAGATTAATGGCGGCTTAGTATCAGCGTTGTTTGACGAAGAAATATCACACGACTAAAAGCAATGCTTCTAAATCCATATTATCCTTAAAATGATAGAACTTATTAAATTTACATCCAAGTTTATTATTCCTTTCATTAGGAATGAGTTATAGAGGAATGCAGGCACGTCGATACATTACTGCGTCGCTAGATGCTGAAAAATCTGATAGGAATTCGCTTAATGACAAAAAATCCTGATGCTTAACTAAATGTGTTTTAACTTTATCGGAATCCTGAAGTTGCAGTGGGTCGAGTAGACCAATATATTGTAACACGCTGTCCTACATATACAACGAAATTACTACAAGGACTTAAGGGAGCTGGATAATCCCAGCCATTTTTAGGCTATTTTTACCTTCGTTAGAGGAAGATCTCTGTATAAAGATGTTCAAATTTAAAACCGACGTATTTGGATATTTTCTTAACAGTTTATGGCCCCAAAGATATCACATTTCAAAATTTGAAATTTAAATTTAAATTTTTGACCGCCAAGCCTTTTTGTATACCATAACTTGTCTCGATCAAAGTACATATGTACACGTACTTGTACAAGAAGAACATGAACATACCTGTATAAATGTACATGTACCGAGGTCTGAGTATGTATTACATGTATTCATGTTACGAGTTTAGTTATTTCTCAAGAATATTTTTATTTTTTTTAATGCATTAACAGATTGAATAAAATCTAAACAATAAACAACGAAAACCAGGATAAACTTACTTACTTCTTTTATTAATTAAACATACATGTACAACTAATTATTTCGCCGCCCTTCTGTTCGTTGGTGACCATCAACAATGTAGACCGGAAGTTGATCATGTACCGGAAACACAATATCAGTTTGAATGGATTGTGGGGTGTTTGTGTTATTTTAAAAGTCTTTCCAAAAATTTTGGAGGTCGATCCGTATGCTATAAGTACTAATAAAAAGGTTAAATATTATTATGTTAAGTTCTTCTGTGTTTCATCTTTAATAACTATCTCAACTTTGTTGGGTTTTTAATACACTTAGTCCCATTTATGGGAAACAGAGTGTACCGAAAACGTCAGGAGAGCGAAGATGGAACTGTTTGTAAATTAAAGCTTTACGACGAAGATGAAATAGTATTCTTTTTGGTTTGTACATGTAGTTATTTAAACTGAATAAGTTAAAGTATAATTATATCTCGTTTTCCCTGTTGCTTTATGTTTGACTGTGAACTGGAAAACAATAGCAGGTTTACATCACAACGGGTACGTTGATTACATAATGACGTCAAATTGCATTGTTTTGGAAAGATAAAAGGTCGATTGGCGTTACGCACGACCCGGAAATGATGGGTCGGGGAGGCGAGATAAATCAGGTTTAATTAATAATTTGTTTCATCAGCCCGTCTGTGGAGCAGTAATCAGATCAAAGATACCTGTGCTCTGACAACGTCTCATTAAAGCATCCCGATTCACCGAGGACATCAGTTCCACCCAATGCACTCCGAATAAACTTCCGGTCCCACAGAAAAATGGCGGCCTGCGAATGGAACACCCGCAGCGGGCTTTGTTTTCTTCTTTAGCATGTGAGAAAGGTGAGCGAAGAAGCGGAAATAGCGCAAGACTATCACAAATTACATTTTCGTGTAGACGCATGGACTGGTAAATTAGCTTCCGGTGAAGTGCAGGGTGGGAAGACGAGCCTTTCAGATATATTGAAACGACTGAACGCCCGAGAGTATAATGCGGCGGCTGTCACGCAAGCACTGTGACCTCTCCAATATTCCACTTTTTATCATATTTTTTTTACATCGATTACTCAGAGATTTTACGAACATTATTTTATCTGAGGGCCGTGACGGAGCAGATTTTATTAGAATTTACTGTTAAAGTGCAAATCGCTTTTGAAGTTGTTTGTGTTTTGTTATAAAACCGCAATGAAAAAAATCCAAACTTTTTTCATATTTGTATGTAAAAGAAACAGCATTATTGATTTTTTTTATCACATTTAATGAAATATAGCATAAAAAGGCAGACCGAAATAAAACAAGATTATTTTTTATAAATTGAATTTCAATACAAATACAAAAGGTCTAAGTTTATTTTAACTTAAATTGCAAACCGTTTGGAACTCTTTATTTATCGGCGGTCCCGGCTTCATCGCGCCGTGCCGATCTTCAAAGTGGTATCCGTGTTGTCAAACTCAGTTTTTAAGTCTTGGAAATCTGATTTTAATCTGTGGGTAAATAACTGTCTCCTGGCAAAAGGGTGTACATTGACGGAGGTAGAGATTAATGCGCTCCATCTGAGGCCAGCGACAGACGGAGTAAGGCAATCACAGAAATTCAGCCGAACGATTTAACTCGCCCGAGGACGGTAAATAGCGAGGTGTCTCTCGCCCTCCTGACACGGCGGGCGCACACGGCGATCCACCGCGGTGGTTGGAGACGCAGGAATGAGGGGTCCGATCCCGAGGCTAATTGTTATCCGGTCATTACGAATCTGTGGTTTATCTATATTTGACACCCATTACGACTCTGTAGTATATCTATATTTGACACCCATAACGACTCTGTAGTGTATCTATATCCGACTTCCACACACCGGTATATGGGGCGCATCTTTAACACGTTAGTACCTCGTCTCCAGTAAAGCAATAGTCGGGAAATAGCTCATCAGAACTAATGTTTATCGGTGTATAACCTGAGTTTAAATAAATATATATTCTTATCTAATAAGATAAGAACAGAGTCCAATATGAAACTTTTTGAAAATCAATGTTAAGAACTCACTTTACAAATATATATTATTTCATATTTGAGCATAGTTCTTGGAATGAAACTTCATGACAATCAATGTTTAGAATTTGACTTTGAAAATACATGCATATAATTAATCGAGGAAAGTGCATTTAATTCTACATATGTCTAAAACCACCGAATTTGCAATAGGATATTGGCATATTATATCAATGCTTTTCCTCACTAGAGGCATTTGTTAAACTTATATAATCAAGCAGTGCAAAGAATTTGTTGATTTGAAAAATTGTCATTTTAAATACTGAAATATAAAGAAAATATCAACATTCATGGAATCTTGATGGAATAGGATAATCTAACAAAATTAATATCGTTTTAAAATGCAGTTTAAAACAGATGTAATTCTAAGCTACAAGAATTATCAAAAAGACTATAAATATTGATTTACCATTCGAATGTTTGATAAACAGTTAACATTGACAGGGTGCTAAATGTAGTTTGTGAATTCCTTAGAAATATATAGGTCAAACAAAAAAATTTTTTTTAAGAAAAACCTTTATTTTCTTTACGCAAACTATCTCTACACTTGTAGCGAGTTTTCCCCATTGGCGAATTCTTGGTCATTGCCCCTCTCTTCATTCTCATTGGATGACGCTATCAGACGACAGCGCGAGTAGTTTGATGACGCGCCTGTGACGTGAGCTCCATGCTTTTGGTCGCCATTAAATCCCCAGGTGGAACTCTGTTATCACGGAGATGCTCTGTTAAGAGCTTTTTCGGAGTATGAAATGGCTGCAGCACTTATGCGTGTACAATATTTTCTTCTAGATTAGGCATTATGATATTTTAATTACTTCAAAGCCTAAGCGTTGTAGAATTTAAAGTAATGCTACAGATCTGTAATGACTGTGCTTTATGGTGTTTGCAGATGGTTTGAGCCCATAAAGGGAAACATTTGGTTTCTCCTTTGCTTTTAATCCGTTGCAGTGAGAGAAAAAAAACTGAGTAACGGAGTGCGCCTAATTTTGGTCGATGCATTTTGAAAGGTTTGCACACTCAAAATTCGAGGCCAAAAAATTTAAATTAATATTTTCTTATTCCAATATGCTTTAAGGTTTTATCATATTTTCAAAAAATGAAATAAAAAGATTGATATTGCAAAAAAAAATTTACGTTGCATTTTTACATTGTAAAACAGATGCAGCAGGTTTAGATCGTGAATTAAATAAATTGACTACGTATTTCTGTAATGCTGTTTAATTCTGCAATCAGGCCGTGCCCCGCACTGGATGCTGTGTGATACAATTGCCTGTTGTTGTCGTCAGACGGCGAGTCGTCACAAACAAACGTCAGGGGAGATCTCTCCAAGCCGGCCCGACCGACTTCTGCAGAATCCAACAAGCACCAAACGGCTTCATGTTACGTAATCCTCTGCGGAAAACATTGCTGATTGTTTTCTATACCGCATGGAAAGCAAATTTCCGATGGAAATCTATATTATCTATTCGGTATACAATGACTTCGATTTTCACTCGTCTGAGATTAAGTTTTATCAATTCTCAAAAATTGCGATGTGGATATTTGATTCAACATCTATCGCTGCCGACGAGAGTATTTGTTCCGGGTCAGGCAAACAATGGGCATAAATAGAAACAGCGGACACAATGTGTCCGTCATTTTCTTACTTCCGGTTGCCGGAAGTGCTGTAGCGGCCGGGATCGAGCGTTATTGATGGCTGCGTGACTGCCGTATCGAGCCGGGACCGGGGGGCGTTAGGGGTGCTCCTCTTCTGTCTTCCCGTTCCATGCTAGGGGTGACGACTATCGGGTGCTAAAATATTGACATCTGATACAGCGGCAAGTGCCGGAACAATATTGGTTCTGAGTTTTATCTTCTGAATGGATGAGAGTCCCGTATACAGGCCGGAGCGGGACTCTCCGCAAACAAAACTCTTCTGTGATTCAATAAATTCACAAATAAATATTGTTCCTTGTTTTGTCAGCCATTGTCTTCAATGACAGATCAATTCTACAAACAATGGCGCTCGGCGAGAAATCACGAGCCGTTGTTTATTCGTCTTCAATGTCGGACCCTGGTTTCCGTTCACGCTTCTGGAGACAAACAGTCGCACGGGTTTGGAATTCTGTTTTACTACTTATATCGGCAAATAAAGGTGTATCCAAATAAATAGTGTTCAGAGTTATGATGGTTCTTGTCAATACTTTGACACTATTCGTCTTCTGTACTTTTGAATCTTTATCATTGAAGGTATGCTGGATTGTCCATTACAAATCAGAGAGATCAGAGAGAGAGAGAGAGAGAGAGAGAGAGAGAGAGAGAGAGGGGAGAGAGAGAGGGGGGAGAGAGAGGGAGAGAGAGAGAGAGAGAATACTTATACGAATCAAAGAAACAGAAAGTAAAAAGTTAACCTGTTGACGTATGATGTACTTATATATGTAGCTATATTTTCTTATGTCAAAATTTAAAAAAAAGTTAATAGGTATGGAATTTAATTGGATCCGTTATTTTACTTATTTACAAGTTTGCCAGAATATAATTATGTGTCCGACTCCGAAACAAGTACCAGTTCCTTAGCGTATATGATATATTTGTACATGTACCGAGCACATATATTTATCATTTCATACAATACTACAAGCCAAAAATAAACATTTTTTTCTACATGTCCCTATTTTTCTGAAAACACTCTGAGATTTACTGCGGCTTCGCGTCCGTAAATCTCGGGGTCATCCCGGTGTTTTCTTTCACTTCCGGTCTGCTCTTCCTCCCCAGACAAGGGTTCAGACTTGTAAGGGACGGGGACAGATTGTGTTAACAGCAAACTGAACATGGGGGAGGTCATCGTATCTGACAACCGTCAGAAATTTAACAAGGAACTGGACACAGGCGGACAATGCCATCGCATGCGACAAGGAGAGAGGATTCGTGTAATGTATTTTCAAAGAAAAATTCTGATGTTTAATCTTGGAAAAGGTTAGAAATTAGGAACTTCTTGGAATTTTTGGGTACTCAACAGTCAAATCCAGACATTTTTCTAAATTGTTTTTTTTTTTTTCATTTTCTATGTAGTATTTTTTTTTAATATTTCGTTGTTTTTTTAATATTCACTGACTCCAAGACTACACTGAATGACACGTCGTCCACAGTCTACAGTACCGGTGACCTTCAGAAGATATTAGTTTTCCCCGTCGGCAATTTTAATGATGACGATTCATACATTGGTGGTACAGAAGTTTGGCTGCTGTGACAACTCCATGACAAGCTTCTTGAAGGGACGTTGGTTGGCCGTTACAAGAAAGGTTATTCGGTATTGCATTTTTCTTAAATTTCTTGATGCAGAATGCGGTGTTTTGTTGATATGTCAAAGTTCATGCTTAGAATTTATAATATATGGCATATAAAGGAATAGCATGGTGTTACTCCACCAAGATCAGAGCGGGTAATTTTATGTGTACGGTCATAGAAATTAATATAGACATCCTCCAGTTGGCCGACAGTAGCAACACAGGGGCGGGAACCAGCCAAGCTGATTTATCGTCTGCTCCTGCACACGGAAATAAAAAACCCGCTCGACAAAAAATCTTCCTCAAGTTTGTCATAATCTTTCACGATTTTCATTCTTGAAATTTGTACATAGACTTTGTATAGACAACTTGCACGCGGGCATACTGGAGTAAATTGATGGCCGACTTCAGATTCTGTTGGAATCAAGGTGACTTAACTGACGAATCTGTCAACCCCCCTGACATATTTCTTCATCATCCAGGAGAAAGAATTTTGAAAAATTTGTACAACTGTGATATAAATGAAAATAATTTTTACCTTGATTTTAAACTGTTAAAAAGAATAATAAGTTGATGGCAGTGGAAAACTGCTTATTAAACATAATTTGTGTTCATGTCAAATACAGATCATATATTCATTCAAGTATCTGAAAAAAGATGTCATTTAGTTATTTCAAATTATTTTATTTAAATATTTTTTATTCATTAAACTATATCTTTAATGCGTATTATATATGTTTCGTTAGAGTAATTATGATTTGATTGAGTGTTTATATGTGTTTACCATTACACATGCTACTTTTTAATAAATACTTCAGAATTAATCTGTAAGATGCATTTCACACCAATACACTCCCTTTGGCCATAATTATGTTGTTAGTCAGACTTTCACTAACCTAAACGATAATCCGTGTGCATGCATAGAAGAATTTATAAATCCTCTAATTTGTAATATTTACGGTAAATACTGAAGTAAAAGATGAAAATCAATGAGGAATAATGTAAATAGAAATTAAAACATTGAAGATAAAAAATGATTATAAAGTAATTGCTCATGATGAGATCGAAATCTTTATTTTTCCAATACGTTTGATGGAGTTTTTCTTTCTTTCTTTTTTGTACACTCACCGAATTTTTAAAAAGAATTATGATAATTAATACATGTATATATGAATTTCGGTACAACGTCGGCATAATAAAATAAATAAAAGTCTGCTACATTTTTGCTGTGATTTTGTGCACAACAAGCATGTGAATAATTGAAGCCGGGTTAAATGCGCATATGCACTACAGAATGTAAAATGATGAATGTATGTAAATTTAATTATTTCTGTAAAATCTTCAAAATAGATTTATCAGTTGTCATGCTAACATATGGACCACCAAGAACGACCCCGTGACAAAATATCTGCACACAGAGAGTTCAAAGTTGTCAAAATAACGCATTTCTCTTCGTTCAAGTCTCGAATACTCTCCTTTTTTTTTGCAGTGTGCGAAGAAAAAAATCCTGAAGAGCTTAGAATACTGTTGCAAGTGTTTCGCGCCGAAGTCTTCGATGTGTTTCATTAAAATGAAACTGTTACATTCAGAATGACGTCACAGGAAGATCTCGCCCCGGAAGTTGATCAGTGCTAGGAATGGCGGGAACGGTCTGCATCACGTGTCTTTTCGGTGCATGTTGTCACCCTCAAAGCTTTTATTCGAACACTCGCACGCGTCGTTTGTTTTTAATATTTATACTGTGACATACAGTGTATGCTCAAAATTATTGTCAGTTCTAGATTCAAGCACTACTGGGGGAATTGTTTGAAAGATATAATGCATAATTGTTGAATTTCCCAATCGAAGAAAAGGTATAATACAAGATATAAATCTCTTGAATTTGTAATTTTATTCCTTGGAGGCCATGTTTATGACTGAGGCTTTCTCGCCATTATTTCCTGCAGGTTCGGCAACTAGCCGTGTTTTCGTAATTACAAAAAAATATTTGTGTAATAAAACATAAATAAAGAGTAACAAAGAGTTCTAGATTTCAATCTTTGCTCTCTATCCGTGACTCCGAGGGAACATTGTGATTTACGAAAACGACTTTTGATAATAAGGCTAGCTTTTCATGTGTGTCCTCTAGAATTCACACCCTGCGATGACAAATAAGAAATAAGAACGGACAACAATGGCGGTTAATAGAGATGTGGAGCTCTGATGCTTATCACTGCACATGAATCATATCCTAATCGCCGATCTTACAAAACTTTATAGTTTTTATTCGTCCTGGACAGTTAACCGCGTTATCCCGGCGAGAAATCAAGGATTTTATATCAAACACTATCAAAGCTTTTCTTCAGATACTGCGGCAGATAAAATATGACTATCCCCCGCCATCTCTAAAATACATCTAAGATCCATCTAGCGATAAGTCGTCGAGTGAATAATTAAACACCACAAATTACAGGTCCCTACATTGGTGGCGACATACTCTTAGAGTGTCGCCGGACAGCGTGATTAAATGCAGAGTCCTGGAATCACCAAAGAGGAATGTACAATTCCGGATCAAAGAAAATGTGATGACCTCAGAACAGATAACAAGGGGCAGTCAAGAAATCTCTGACATGTCGGTGTCAGATCTACCAGGGAAAAAACACCCGTCCTCCAGCCTTGGTCGCCCGTCGGAGAGATTTATTATCTACAGACCCAGTCAGTTTTTGTCGTATCTTGTTCAACAGACAAGTTTTTGACGGAATTCAGCCGGTGGTCAGATCTATTTCTCTATAGTTAACAAGCCCGTGGTTAAAAAAAAATCTAATATTTTACTCTAACTTTTCCGCCTTACTTGTCAAATAGCATCGCTTCATTGAATCAGAAATTAAAATTCAATTCTCATCTAAATTCATATTGGGTTTTTATTTCAAAATATATGCATACTCTTTCTTTGATTAGAATTCGTTTTATTTCATTTCATTTATAAAGTCTTTTCCAGTTTTTTAACACACTGCTGTTTCATGTAAATCACTGATTCATAACATGTGGTATGACTTTTATATCTCACAGTTGATGTGATAAAGGGGTGGTATAGTGATATAAGTGGCCAGATTGTGTAACGGCGTCGCCGTATGTATGTTTTCTTACACAGAGGGAAAATCACCAGTAGACTTTGATTAAGCTTTACATATTAAAAAAATAAACATAAGGCGTTAAAATACTAGCAATTCCGACCACGAGACTCAAACTTGGAGATGAGAGAAGTGATTCCTAGAAAAAGGTGATGAAATATTGCATCCATTAAAGAAAAGATTGTGTAGCGAAATTTCTCTAAACTTGGACAGATTAAAAGCCCCCTAATGTAGAGGCCAGGCTTTGTATGGGGGTGTGGGGTTTCTTTTACTTATAGGTTACACGCTGACGGTGTCAACAGCCTATAAGACATACGTCTGTTTGGAATCACTGCCAAGCAATCGAGACTTGGTGTGAGAATTGTGATTCCATTATCTAATCGTCATTCGGTGGGGTATAAATTGTGCATTTTGCAGTTTGATTGAAATGTATACAGTTTCCGACCAGTGTTTGAAGCGGCGAGAACTCACAAATAACCACAAATACGTGAAGCACTGTCTTGGCAAAGCGTATCTTTCATTGTGGGAAAATCAAAGCAATAACGCGCAAAAATATTGGGTCTATAATTGATCAGTAACTACATTATTAAAATTTTCGAATTAAACATTTTGTTTAATAACAGAATCGTCATAATATTACAGAGTGTTTATCTAGGCGGCTTCAACTCTTCTTTATGTGAGAGCCATAAAGCCTAAACTATGAATGAAGTTTCCCTGATTTAACAGACTGGATGAATTTACCCGGCTGACCACACCGAATGGTTCCCCCAGTCTGTCCCTTGTTAGCGGAGCCCTGACGGATGCCAACCCTAACGCTCCCCCCTCACAGCCAACAATGTATATAATTTGTCTAGGAAATTCGGATTGATTATTTTCACATAAAGCTCGCAGATTTGACATGAAGTGTTTATGTAATGATGGGCCTGTTGTTTAACATAACTAACTAATGTTTCGGCCGGCTATTTACCCACGTGCGTGCATGTTTTCTTGACGTGCGCCCAACATATGATAACAAATAGCCATGTGCAGAATGCCGCCGATATTTTGAGAAAGAAGGAAGACATTGGTCAACAACTCTCGAGGATCGGCGACTTGTGGGACCGGCCCCTCTCCCTGGCACATGGAGCCAATCACGGGGCATGCGTACAACAACATGGGTTGTTTAGCGACGTGTCAGGTCCCGCTAGTCGGCGACTACGTTGTATCCGGACGTTGTTTGGCACTGACCACAGTTCCGAGTTTTTGTCCGCCGTGACGGTTTTCTTGACGAAAACAGCAGAATAAAAATAGTCACAAAAAACCATGGACATTTGGTCTACCTTGTTCTCATCCATTAGTTCAAACAGTAACGAAAATCCGAAAACTTTGACTCTCCAAACAGCTCTTTGATCGAACATGGTATTTTGAAATTAATGTGGAGGAAAAAATCTCCATAGAGTTTTGAACCGTGTAATGTTTGTGTTCACACATATCTGTTGGTTTTGGAACATCTTAAGGATGAACCAGTAAACGATCAAAGCGAGGCCACACACGAAAAAACATTGCAAACTCAAAACAGCAATGAATTGGTAGACATAATACAACCTAAATCGAACGTTTTGGACCTACATTTATATTGCATGATATACATGTATTATCCTTCGTTTAATTTATGAGAGTCAATGCACGAATTCTTTAATCGTAACTACGAGATAAATCAATATTTTAAAGCACTAAGCACAGCTTCAGCGTTTAATATGCATTTTCGTTTTTTTGGTTCCCAGCTAGTTTTTCCTTTTACGTCCGTTTAATAGAGAAAGGGCACAAACAAATAATTACATTGTATTCTATCACTGGGTAATTACTAACAATATACCTGATTTATGACCATATTCCTGATTTCATTAAACAAACACGCATCAAGGCATTTAAAAAAACCAACCCTTTTTATTGCTTTTTTAAAGGACCTTACTAACCAACATTCGAGCATTCAGTACATATAGTATATATGCGGTATGGAGGGATGCTGCACTACAGTGTCACACAAAACAAAATGACAGGCCTAATATCAGAAAATTTGAAATGATATTGTATGAATTTCATCCGGATAACTCTATCTTGTGTCTTTATGACCGGAGCCTTTGGCAATTTGGGGACGGCACGTTACGGTAATGTCATTACACCGAAGTGAAGCGATCGCCATTTTTTCCTCACCGCGGGGCTGCCATCTGTCGGTATGAGAACTTCTATCCATTCGTTCCAAACATTTTTTTACCAGAGTCGCGGTGCCTGTCAGAAGACAGATGATATTAAGTAAAACTGGTCGCAGTATCTGCCGTTATTATAACGTTTCTGTAACGGTGACGAGCAGGTACCCGCTCCCTGCCCGGTATACAGGGGTGCGTTAGATTGATACCTATCTTGTCAATATAATGGTTCCGCGGACCGGCGCCGAGTTAAGATAGAGACATCAAACTCCAAAATTAAGGCATGGTTATAAAATTCATTTTGTCAAATTCTAAATCTGGCTGGTTTTGTCTGGGGGAGGCGATCCGTGGCTGGTTATGATGCCGTGTACCTTTTCTCTGTTTTCACCATTTTCTGATATGAAAATGGCTTGTTTCCAATCGTCCGATTAAATCGGGAGAAATTTCTGATTTTATGTAAACCATTCGGTTCGTCGTCTCAGATAAATGCATCTCATTGTATCCGTGACAGCGCTTCTATACAAAAACTTCCTCTAATGTCATTAAAGAAGTGTTGAAATGGAAAAACGTTATTCCGTGAAATTTAATTGTTAGAAAAAAATTTAATATTCGTATTGCAGCTGGTATGTATGAGAGAGAGAGAGAGAGAGAGAGAGAGAGAGAGAGAGAGAGAGAGAGAGAGAGAGAGAGAGAGAGAGATTTAATTTATTGTGTGAAATATGGCCAAAAGAGGTTTCCAATTAATTTCTTCTGAGAAAAAAACTATGTGAAAACAAAACTACACGTGGTCTCCATTGGACATTTTATCAAAACACTACTGCAATGTTTACTTAAACTTGAGCAGCATCAGACTGCGCACGTGCCATGCCAGCGTGCATGCGCAACAGTCACCTATTTCAAAGAGACGGACAACTTCATTTTGTTTGACAATTCTTGACGCACGTGCGTCGGTTATTTGTCGGCGGAATGAAAATCTTTTTTCTTTCATATAACAAATATGTCGTTATTTTATCCCCGGATTGTGGTTTCATTAAAAATTATAGATTAATTTCTCCCCGAAAAAAAAGAGTTTTGTCGAGCAGATTTAGTGAGTTTGAATTAAATCTCCAATATCTAAAAAATAAAAGATTTTTTTCTTTTTTTTTCTTCATCTTAAAACCATCCTACAAAATCCTTTTTTTTATTTATTTAATTGTTAATTAATTAATATATATATTTATCCATCGATCTTCCTTTTATTATTAGATAGTAATTTATTTTTTCATTTGTTTATTTTGGTTTCCTTTTTTTCGTGTGTTTATTCATTACTTACTTGAATTTATTTACTCTTAAATTGTTTCAATTTAACGGATATCATTTCCCCCCTTTTTTATTAAAAAAAAATTCTATTACAAAACTCAAGCCATTTAAAATTTTAAAATACTAGTTATCTAAAAGGATTGAGGAAAAACTAAAACAAAAAAACGAAAAAATCAAATAATTTAAAACGTAAAGTAGAGATCAATTTTGGCTTAGTACAAATTTCAAATTTATATATAATTTGTTCTTTTTGAATCAAGCTATGATATGCGTAGATAATAGTTGCTACTGATAATGGTTTGTTTTGAGATTACATTGCATTCTATTTTATAGGTACACTAAGAGTCAAAGAATTCTAAACTCAAATATAAAACAATATACAGATTCTTATTAATAAATCTAGAATTCTTTTAAACGATTCTTATAAGCCTTTAATGTACCATACATATTCCAACTGACATTTATTTAATTCTGTCCTCGGGTACACGAGAAAAAAAAATATCTGAAACAAAATATCGAATGAAATTTCTAAGTGGGAGAAATGTCTGTCAGAAAATAGCAGAGCCGGTACAAAAAATCTAGAGGCATTTTACATCAAAGAGTTTGTGTGCATTAGTCTCGCGGTTAATACAAAGACGTGTCTTGATTATCAGTCGGAGAGAAACCGGGGAAAACTGATGAAATATCTGCAATTCCGTCCACTCGGTAGGTAGAAACATTCCATGGCAGTTTATTATAAAATCAAAACACAAATCTCCCGAAACATTTATTTAGACAAAGATCATGTACATTACAAAGTATATGTAGTATAAATTCTCATAGTCTATTCTTTCCGATTAATTTCCCTTCTATAAACTGTGGCTAATTCGATTTATCAATAAAATCATAGTCATTTACTGAACAAAATTCCCTCCATTTTTCGCCTTTTCGGGGAATATATTCCCCCGGGAGTCATCTACAGTATGCAAAGAAGCCGTTAAAGTTGTGTTCCGAATAATGAAGTGTGAAGACGCCATTAGGTCTCTGGCTACTAAGGGTGACAACATACTAACTGAATCATATAAACCCCGGAACCTTGCATTATCACACTTCACTTTTCCGGGCGTCTGATATAATTCGGCCTTTCTTGTTTTTGTGGGTCTGGGTAATTCAATTCCTTTTGGAAATCAAGACCAGGCCGTGTGAAAATATTGGATTTTATAGAGGATGAAACTCGACTCATTCGCTTTAACATTGGTAATTGAAATAAAGAAAACATAAATTTAGGAGTAAATGTGATGAAATGATTTGGTTAGAGATCAGGAATGTAAATTTACTGTATAACATGTAGCCAATTATTTGCAAGTGTTACTATAATTTCTCCATTTGGAAAACGGTTTTTTTCCAGAGCAGACAATTTTATGGCACTGAGTCGATTTAGGAAAAGAAGAGTTTATCTGCTTGCATGGACAGCATCTATACCCGTTATACTTACATTGTATGTCGTTCAGACTTTTACAAGTTTGAACTTTGAAATGGGTCTAACTTGATATACAAACACATTGGCTTTGTTACTACATTCAGTGATAGTGGCTATCGTTTTAACTTTGTATAAATAAAGGAAATGTGATTTTAACGGTTCTAAATGACCAGATACAGTTATCTGTTTCACCTTAGAGACGGTCGTCGTTAGATTAATGTGGAATGACTTCCTCCCGGGTCCATCTTCTGACGCTGTATAGGAGACCCCTCTTCCTAGGGTCAATAAATCCCGGGACCCGCCGCGCCAACCCCTGATAAGTTCCCGCCAATCCTCGGCCCAAAGTAAACCACTTCTCTTTAATCATTTGTTCCTTTCCTTTTTAATTTTTTTTTCTCTTAGTTAATTTGTTAATTTTTTATTGCATGAGTTCAAGCGATATAACTGCAATTTTAATTTTAAAAAAAATTGGAAGTCTTTGTGAGTGGGAGGAAAGAAAGGTTCCCGATACCCAGTGTTTGAGGGGCACAGAGCACGCCGTGGATACGGTACACCGGGCAAGAAAAAGTTAGTCCTGAGTCATCCAAATACCTCGCTAATTTGATGCAATAAAATATATATATCACAGGGAATAAATCTAGGCAGATAGCATCTAATGAATTTATTTCTTATCCCCCTATCGACTACCTATATATATGTAAACATGGGTCCCCGGTATAAACTAGAGTCACAATCGTCTGAATGTTTGGCCGATAGCAAAATCAAACACTGCTTTATAATGCTGACCCCTTCCTTTCCCTCTAGGTATAACCCCCCCCCCCCCCCCTATCCTTACTGTCTGTTCCTACAACCGACGGAAAGATCAGATAGCGCGGTGACTCTCGACAAATCTGATTAATTTTCATCGCCTTTGTTTACAGCGAGATTATACGTGAATCTCATTTAAAGTCATTTATAAATATTCATCATATTCAATAGCATCAAAAAATAAAGATAATGCGATTAAAACAGTTGATTCATGCTTCATAAACCTCTGACATCTTTTTCTCCGCAATCAGTTTATATTAAAGATTTAAATCTTCTATCCGTTTGATTTCCTATAGTTGCTCGTGTGACTATACGGTATTTCAATGTAAAGTTGTTTTTCTTCCAAGAGTTAATTATTCATCACATAAATGTACATAACTGATGCTTGCGTCTGATTTCTAAAGCTCGAATGCTGACTAACGAATCTACCATCAACTCTCCCTTATCTCCACTCGTCGTTTCTAAAATTGCTTCTAATGACAATTCTTCTTCATATGTATGTCGATTAATTTTTTTTCTCAAAATAAAAATTGGGGGAATTAAATTGTCATTAGGAATTCTCGAAATTTTTCAGCCATAAGTCACGGTGCTAAATGAGTCTCCATAGACAGAAGAGTTCCACGCCTCGTCGCACTTGATTGGGTAGATAGACCGAGTCCTGGTACCGTTCTCGCGTTTCATCATTATTATGACCAGAGAAAAAAAATCCGTGATATAACCGAAATTATTTCCTTCATCCTGAACTGGAATTGTCTGGCGATGAATATACAAGATAAATCACCACGTTACTAATGACCCGAAAAGTCTTAATATACATATCCGGATCTTATTGAAAATAACCATGCTTATTATTTTGCAGTTTTTTACATTTGCTTTTTTTGTATTTAATAAGTATACAAAAAATACCAAACACAATCAATATGTTATTTAAGCATAAATGAGAGAAAAAATACCCCCAATCGCTTAAAAATTGTATTAATACATACTTAAGTTTTAAGGTTTTGTGAATGTTTTTACATAGCAATTTACAGATCCTGTTAATTAAAAACTAATCAAACGACAAAAAATTCATATTGTACAATAGAAATTCTTTATTTTTACTACCACTTTGTAATCATTTGATTTTTAGATAATATAAGTGCATTTAAATATAATCGTGTGCGTACATATGTGCCCTTCTCTGTACAATTTTATTGACGCTAACGATGACGTCACTAGGATATTCCGATACATGTAGGCCCTACATTCTTTATCATTGTCTACATGCGCGGTAGATTAATTTCATGCAAATAAATTTCAGCTCTAGCTATAAGACATCCGGGTTCAAAACCAGTTTAAAGTACAGCTATTCTTTACATCACAACAGTGCTATCAGGTTTCGATAACGATAAAATTTATTCTTCTGTCATTTTGTTAATTTTGAAATTCTACTTGGAGGGAAAATAACATAGCATTTATCTTAGAACCATATTTTATGCATAAATGTTTCACCATCAAACAATATGTCGTGAATTCTCCCATCAATTTAATTAAAAGTAAGTTGTATGGATACTGGGTTGTTTTGTTTTGTTTTTGGGGGGTTTTTGTTGTTGTTGTTTTTGTTTATAACTGACATTAATTTTGAAATTCTACATGGAGTTAGAAAATATAGCATTTTTTCTTTAAAACCTTATTTCCTGCATTACTGTTTCAACATCAAACAATTTGTCTTGAATTTTCTCATCAAATAAATTTAAAGTAAGCTGTATGGACACTCGATTATATATGCAATATATATATTTTTACAGACTTTAAGAATGCTGTATAGGAATCGTTTTACGCGACAATATACAGCCGTGATTCTGTACACTGGGACAGGAGGCGGGCTAAGCTGGGAGAGATCGATATATCTATCGCTCCATCGTTCACAGACCGAACTAGACCAGCCAATCACGCCGTGACAACAAGCCTGTGTTATATACAGGGAACAGAATTATAATACTCAGACACAAACAACAAACAAACACACTCATACATAGCTAATTAATTTATTTGTTTTCTAAACATTTATAAAGAATATAAAATCTCCAAACTTACGTTTGCCTTACATTTACGTTTGCCTGACACATGCTAGCATTCATTGCTATTTTTATTTCATCGTAAACGGGAAGAAAATGCTTAAATGATACTGCAAAATATGATTTCTGCAAAAATCTGCGATCGAAATATAAAATTAATTTATATTGTAAATGTGATTGTCACATGAAAGTTTTCGATAATTAGTATTTGAGTTAATTTTTTTAGAAGACAGAATTTTAGAATTAAACCAGAAAAACTCAGGGATTTTTTTTGGTCCAAATTCTAAGTCAAATCGGAAGGTTTTCATTTCCATACAAGTACATATCTGTTCATTCTTTTATTCTTTATAAGAAAACGACCATGAGTCACCTATAAATCTTGTGGTTTAAAAAGGATTCTTCTGATCTACGGTTTAATGAGCCATATTCCTTGCCCCGTGTTAATACTCATCGAATTAAAAAAATGGGGGGGGGGGGGTCAAAATAACTCCGCCAATCGTCACCTGTGAAAGAACAACAAAACTGTAGCAAATAAAATGAAGGTATCTGATGAAGAATTAAAAAACGGTGCTGAATTTCTTGTCGCGGACCCTGAGGTAACCGGTCAGAGTCTATAGATAATGTAATTATGTTATAAACTGTCAGGCCGAGAGACGGCGGAGAGATATACACGTTAAATATGTAGATGTAGATACGATCTCGGGCCAGCCCCCTGTGATCAGTGAGGGGGAGAGGGATACTAGATGTTATCAAATAACTGACTGCAAATTAAAAGTTTAACCTCCTCGATCTCTTGTTTGCGAAATTACGTTGTAAAGTCTAGGACGTCAGCAGTAGTTTGATTGAATTGCTGTAATTTCTTACAGACACAATAAATTTTATGTAATGTCCCGGGGAATTGAAGAGAAATTGTTTACATAACGACCGTATAGATATATGTAACGTAACAGCATTTATCTCTGAAGAACTTTACCGTACAGTTAAAAATATCTCTTTTCTATTTAAAAGACGGTATCGCACCGAACAGTCAGGGCTATAAAATACATTTACATGATATAACTCTGTCCAACATATGAAAGCGAAGTTTTGAAATAACAAAATAGTTATTAAATGACGGTCTATATATGCTTCTCTATAGATTGTTCTCTAACGTTATACCACACACCCTGGTCTGATTTTAGAAGGTTAAAAAAAATAAAAATTCGACTTTCACAAATTATACTTTTCCATTAAAATATGAGAAGAAGAATTGTACCATAATTCAACAGTTATCCCTTGCACCGCAGCAGTTAATCACCAGTACTTATACTTAGTACCTACACGACTTATTTATGACTTTCAGTGCTGTTCTGCACCGTGAATACAACATTATTACGTAATTGTACAGCGTAACCCTCGTGTAATAACGTGTACACGGCTATTATGACCCGGTGAGCCGGTAACATCATGTTTACATGCTACTAATGCTGTGTGTACCATTGATCTGATGCGTCTTAATGATAATGGTCGCCCTATCTAGTTCACGTATCTTTAATTGTTTTGATGGTTTAAATAATTCCAATGCAGCGTTATACGTGCTACTATTTTAATAGTTATCCATTTTACTTTGATCTTCTACTCTTTTTGTGACCTTAATATCAATTAGAATTAATTTCAATTTTTATATTGTATACCCAGTTAATTCTAAAGGTATTTATCTCGTGTTGTTAAAAAGAATTTCTAAACTGGAAATAAAATAAGTTGCCTTTTATATAAGAAATACATATATATTGAAATAAATTCCCCGTGTGTTAAGACATAATGTATCTTAGTAGCAGGTGCCTGCATTTTCACAAAAATCCCACCCCTTTAATTTTCCAATTTAAATTCTCCTCATAGACAATGTGATGCGTTATACATTAAATAAACAGAAATATTACACATGTAATTCTTATTCATTACATTGTTTTTTTGATAACGGTCTTTGTACTTCAGAATAAGTGACAATGGAAATTCCACCAAATCATAAAAGATCAAAACACCAAAGAAAAGGGAAAATGTGCCTCAACCATATTTTTTCCTTGCTAGTTATCTTTCATCTCTTATCTTTTTACAACAAACAAGATAAAAGCGAGCGCTATGAATGCGCCTTGCGTCGACATCGATGTGTTCTATTGATTATATGTAAATTTGGCATTGCTTCGTAACCCCTCTAATGGAGCAAGACTTTCTTACCACCAAGAGCCAACGGAGGAACGAAAAGCGAGAGTAAGTAAGTGAAATAAAAAATACAACAAAAACAGCGCCCCGAAATAATCTGCGTGTTGAGACAGCTTCGGGGCCACGCAGCGAGAAGGGTAATAGAAAAGATTGTCATCGGACTCCGCCCGCTTCTCTTCGTAACTTGCCGGAAGGCGCACGATGCGCAGCCGTGATTATAGGACCGCAGCGAATCATCGCCGCGATGCTCCTCTTCCGCATTCTCCAACTTTCCCTTGTTTTACCGCTGGGAAGTCGTGCTTTCTTTCATCTCGAGGGAAATCAAACGTTTGAATTTTAAAAAGTATCTGAAATTAGCTGAAAATTACACCGTAATATATTACTTGTGTTTCCCTTGAAACGTAATTATAATGCATATTTCAGAACTGAAGAAAAAGTGTTTCTTGCATACATAAGTATTATTTTTTAGTGTTGAACTGTACGTATAGCGGCACTATAGTATACATGTGATACGTATCGCGTACCTTCGCTGTAGGAAGCTTCTGTTGATTAAGAATCAAACGCATAAATGTTTTTTTTTCATTTTTTTATTTGATGTAAGGAAGAATTCGTTCAATTTCGTTAAACCTTATAAATACGTAAAAAAAAATACAGAAAATAAGCATTTTTCATGCATAAAAACGTTGTTTTGTGGGATTGCTTCCCCTGTTTTGCACTCACTTGCTTGGCTACCCAACAGGCTCCACACATTATATTTATACGCTATCACGTACGTAATTAGTTACTGATTTTCTGTATCTGTTTACACCGCAAAAAACGTCAGTATACCGCCGAGCGAGACTCCGCCCCAATCAATGGGAGATCCGCGCGCGGGCGCGAGGTCACTCTACGATAGCTATAAATGACGCCCCCTGGTGGGGAGTGTGCTGGTTTTCATTACGTTGGTAGAAAAAATCGCTGTGATTTTGATAAAAATGTTGTCAATTCAATAACACGAGATGCATTAACTTATGAAATTCCTGCTATTTCTTAAATGAAAAATCGCGGCATATTAACACATAAACTGGCGCGCTGGTTGGAAGGAATCTATTGTGAAGGCGCGTGCGGCTCGGGCATTGCGCGACCTCCACTCGGCGTCCGCTATCACTCGCCCGTCTCGGCCAGAAATTTCATCTCATAAAATGTCATAAATATGTATTTTTGTCCCGGTGATAACAAAATGCATGCTTCGGAATACTAAGGCAAAATAAAACCGTTTGTTCTTTGCTTTCCAATCAACATTTTTGTCCCCGTGATGCTAACATATCTCCCCACCGTATATTGAACACACGTGCAGCACGCGTACTGCTTAATTTAAGTATCGCATCGATAATTAAAATCTTTTTTCCGTGTGGATTTATATTTTACGAAACAGAGAAATAAATCAGTAAGTTGTTTTCTCTTCCATTGGGGACAGATGTTATATAAGTGAGCATGCTGCGAAAATCAAAACACCATGCCGAAACTCAACACTTTTGTGGAAGGTCATATATTCTAGTGATTTTCATGTGTTCATAAAAAGTTTTCAGAATCAGACAGTAGTAAATATAGCCAGTTCTGACAGCAAAGAGAAATCCAGATTCTGAAGAAGTCATCGCCCGGGAAAGTCTCAACATGTCAGATTTATTTAGTTACTTCAAAATTGTTTATATTTTGACAAAGAATTCCAAAACTTTACAATCAAATAAGAAAGTTGAAAATAAGAATGTTAATTAGGATATCAAACAATGAAATCAACAAAGACTGTTGATCTAACAGTTGTAAGTAAACATTACTAATCCCCCGTGATCAAACTGAACACAGAGATACCCCGAGGCAGGCTCGCCCCCCAAAGTTGGCGGTTTGTTTACATGGCGTTTTGTTCTTTGAATCATTTACAACACTTCGCCACAAATATGAATAAATTCAACGATAAAAAAGCGTTTATCAATTGCCTGTGCTTGTACTGTATGTATGTTGTTGTTTGTTATTTTATGATTTTCGGTGTGTGATTACAAGTCCGTACATTATACTTACATGTACAGTTTAGAAGTATACAAACACCACGGCACGTCCGCATTGCACTTGCTACATTCTTGATTTCACTGACGGGTCCCACTTAGTCAGTTTAACAGCTAATACCTAATTAATTTAGTCTGTTTTTGTGATATTTGTGGGACCAGTGTCTTGTCCCCCCGTTATGATTAACACAATACGATTAAGGGAGTCTAACTGACCGCATACAGCGGTCGCCCGCGCGCCCCGTACCGCGCCCGGTCGGGAAATGTTGTGACACTCCGTATCTTGTCCGACAAAGTGGTCATTCGGGTACTCTCTTTTGTCCTTAGTTCATTCGGAACACGTGACCACGCACGCGAACGACAGGTCGGCCGCTTATAACAATAATCTCCATATGTAAGACAAGACAGTTGACCACACGCGAGTGGCCGGGCCTGTCGTGTCATTAATTCTTACACGCGGGGAGCGCTCGGGACAAAGGTTTACCGGGGACAGTTCACGTCCCGTGGATTATTACACAGGGATTTACTTTCCCTCACTCCAGCTCGGCCCTGTCCAGCTTTTGTTCCAAACACGATGTTATTCGTTCAAAGACAAAGCGTGCTCACTTTTCCGTAAAAAAGTAATTTTTGTCGTTTTATTTTTTCATCAAGTAAAAGAACATCTCGCCCGATTCGTCCTGGAAACATAAAGCATCACCTGTGAAGGCGCGCCCTTAATATCCGTCTGTCACGCGCCTATTGGAACCCAGTCCTGTTGATCCAATTGAACTGCCTTAAAAATGGCCATCTAATAATTTTTTTGTTTAAATATTAAAATAATCTAACTTATATTTTGAGATATCTTATTATGTGAATATATGACTAAAATTTGATTTTCATTTAATTATTCATCGATCAGGTTTTGGAAGATGATATCGGAAAGTTTACTCGTGCAACGCATGCGCTGTCATTTGTGTCTCCTCATTAAGACCGTTCCCAGAGGAAAGCTAGTTATTAATTTGCGACCAGTTCTCGACTTGTCAACTTTACTCAATGGTTCCCCACGGAGCCAATGCAGTCTGCACTAACCATTGTGCTGTGAAATTTGAAATTATATCATAATATACACATTATCATCTTATTACAAATTTATGACTTATTTTTCACCCGATAAACAACAATGTAATTTGGTATTTCTCATTTATTCATGATATTTACGGTTTTTATTATCCATATCCATTGATCATGTCACCTTCATGGAAAACATATACATCTTAATTGTTAATTCACCCTAACTATGTGACGCCTTTTAATAGTATTTTCATCAAATATCCATTCATATTCCATTTCTACTTTATCTATAGATAAAATAATTGTCTTCTTATTTTTCGGTCTTTGGATGGTTCTCTACAACCTGAGTGAATTCAAAACTAATTGTGACATTCGACCGGAAGCACAAGGCGACATCTAACGCCTGACGTCTGAGCGACTCTGACTTCTATGGCTAAAGAAAAATAGTAAAAACGTGAGCCGAGCCGAACGGTAGAGCGATCCCCGGTGCCAGAGGAAAAGGAAATGCATAAAACTTCCACAGGGGAACGTCGGCTCCGATTAGAGAATCTGTCTTTCTGACTTTTGTCATTCTTGATAGAAATCTTTTACAAAAGACAGGAACGGTCATCCAAAGCCGATACACTGCGCAGCTTCTACACACGGCGAGGCGGGCCGTGGCCTACGCCAGACAGAACAATCTACGACAAAAAATAAGTTTCATTGTCAAGTTAAGAAATTCCAGCAGTATATTTTTCCTTTCCTCGCGCGTGCCGTCTCCGCTCCGTGCAATAAAAAGTGGCGAAGAGAGAGAGAGAGAGAGAGAGAGAGAGAGAGAGAGAGAGAGAGAGAGAGAGAGAGAGAGAGAGAGAGAGAGGTTGAAATCTGGTGAAACCCGGCTCGACACATAAACCAAATGATTGGCACTGGGAGGGCATTGATAACCACAGACACGAGACGACCCCGGGCACCGAGGGAGGACGTTTTTTCTTCTTCATTCGATTGCTTTCTTTAAAAAATTTATATATATATATGTCAAATGTGCAAAAGTTGTTCTTCCTTAATAAATGATTGAAAACTATAGCTCTATCCTTATCTCTCTTTCTCTCTCTCTCTCTCTCTCTCTCTCTCTCTCTCTCTCTCTCTCTCTCTCTCTCAGGTATTTAAGATTAATTTTACGTCTCATTAGCCGTCATATACGAATAGTTACAACACAATGTCGAATATCTTTATAAATAAATCGAATGATCAGAAGTGTCTTGTTTTTCAGAGTTTTTCTAATTTTTTTTATATTGTTTCAATTTTTTTTCAATATTGATTAATATAAATTTTGATTGCTATATAAATACTAAATGACATTTGGCGTCAAACCTCTAATCAAGGGAATTGCAAATGTTTGGTTTTCGTGATCCTCGGAGTTTCAAAGGCAATAAGTTTACCAAGCGATAAAAGTTATAAAGGTCTTTTTTTTTGTTAAGAGAGGAAAAATGATTTTTTTTAAAAGGAACAGAGATGTTCTGTTTACAGGGAACCCTTTTCTTTGAAACGAATGTACGTTTGTGCTTCTTGACTTTATACCAAAGTTTGACTCAACGACACTGTTAACGTCCGGAGAGGAAGTTGTTTATGTACAACCTCACTGACCGGAAGTTATTATCAAAATAGACCACCACCGCTCAGAAAAGAATCGTGTAACCTTGTAGGACATCTTAGACAGCCTTTGAAGGTGAATTATTGAAATGAAGGAATATATAGATAGATGTTAAAGGGAAATTATTTAATTAGAAGAGACATTCTTTTTGTTTTTATCGCTTGATATACCTACATCTATGTGGGCAGGTTTTTGTATATTTGTCAGAGGGAGAGGTTTAAATATGTATGTACGGCTGAGAATTTAACACATCAACTGAACACATTTTGACAGCTCCATGATTTTCTCTGCCTTGTTGAACCTAGAAAATCTATTTATCTAAGGCGGATGATCTTGAATCCTGTAAATCAATTCTATAACTGAACATAATTTCTTCCTCAATGAACGATTGTGAATTTTTTTCAAAACTTGGACAGATCAAAGTCTTGGTTCACATTAATTGATTATAAAAACAAAACTTCCGAATGGCTGCAAAAGCAATTGAAAGAGCTATTCGAAATCCCTCTGGGGCTATTGTCAGAAGAGTTATCGGGAGTCGAGAATAAGACTACAATTAGATGATTAGTTTGCGACATCGTCCGCGGATAAATCATCATAAATGACATTTTTGTAATTATGAGTGGAACATGACTCTGCACTGCTGCATTCAATAAACACGGGGTACGTCTAATGACAATTGTTACTACACAAAATAAAATACCGCTCAAAATCGACAAGGAATTCTCGTATTGAAACTGTAGATTAACCAAATGTCCCCAATATTTACGATCTTTCGACATGTATTGAGTGTAAAACAAAAAAGAAATATTCTTATTCTTCTTTTTCATGAACGATCACAGTATAAACCCATATCATGAACGTTCGCAAACTGAAGCCAAACCAACAGATCAGGTCGGGTTATGTTTATTATGAATATGATAATTGATCGCGTTACGGCATCAATAAAAATTACATGCAAGAAAACGAATTCCCGCCACTACATATGAAATATCCAGAAACCAGGATTAATTAAATATTGGCCTATGATAAAGATTTGCGCATAACACTGTAATCACTTCCGGTTCCGGTATTATAAAAACACACCTCGCAGCTGAAAGAACGATTTTTCTTTTTTCTTATTTCTCCACGTCAAATATGTATCCTGCGTTGCTCAAATCTATTTGACGTCAAGTTTCAAACATCTAAACCAATTTTCATGTAAAAAGATTGCTGATAGTAAATTTCGAATTTCCTCGGTATTTATCTGCAACCCGTCTCTCCGAGAGCTCTAGCTACACGGCTGCAACAACTCGAGGTTTCCTCCGCATCAGATGAGCTATTAATGAATTAATGGAGATGCGATCTTTCGCTACGTTTCTCCGGCATCCATTAAGCGAGGCCATTAGCAAATTTCGCAAATGGAACTACGCTAAGTGGAAGCATGCATCAGCCTTTCACGGCGAGCAGTGGCGAAGCTTTTGGAGGAGCAAGTGCTCCAATATTTCTAATGACAGCGGGAGTTATACGGAAAGTAAATAATAAATTTTGATATGTGCATTTGCCTCTATTTCTCATGTGTACATTAGATAATAATGCATTCACCAAAATTACTTTGAACCCATCACAATTATAGCTGCTATTAAGGAGATCAAAAATGAATCGATTTTTTTATTCTTTTGACTTTCGGTAAGCGATGGTGACGCTGGATCTTTTGAGAACAGCCAAATCGTGTTAAGCAGTAAATGCATCTTATTTGTATATGCTTAGTGCAAAATCGTGTAAAATACTAAATGTATGAGCGATGTTTTGGATCTTCGGGGCCCCCTAGGACTCAAAGTTAATGGAAATCTCATCTAGATATTGGCAAAATTATTTATGCCTCAATGTTAAAGGCAGACCATCAAATCTATCTTAAATATTTCACTTTCATTTGTGAAGATAAATTCAACTGTTGCAGGCAAAGGTTTGGAGAAGGATTCCACTTTTGCCTAAAATTTCGTCCACGAATGGACGTCAAAAAGCAGCGTGCTCACCACTTACTATGGAGTTTATCACCACTCACAAATACTACAGCCCATGGTTTGAAAGTTTTATCGCTATTTCCTGGATCTTTGATCAAATATATTTTTAATTTCGCACTAGAACAACAACGAAAAAAGTTTGTGGAGCCTGATGAGGCCCCGCGCTAAAACAAGCCCAGTTTGTTTGGGTGTTTGAAGAATGTGAAGTGTATAGGATAATTCTTGTCTTCAGTTTGCAAAAAGTCAAAAGTTTTGCTGAAAAAAGCGACCGTATGCAGACCGGAGACGCCGCAAGAAATAAACAACTTTCTGTTGGAGCTTCTCTCGTCAAGTTACCTGCCTGGCAGGTAACAAAGCAACGCACCTGTGACCAGGTAAGATAAAAAAAAAAGACACAAAAAGGGAAATTAAAGTTTCGTACCAAACATGATGTTCTGGAATGAGCTTCATTATTCTCAGTTGAAGACATTGATTTAAGCAAAATATTCCCCTGCTCGAGTAAATCTCTTGAAAATCTGAAATATTGATGAAGTGAAACCATGTAATTAGCAATGATTGTATCATATTGTAATCGGGAATCTTACCAGTTTATTGCGCATGAATATTTAAGGAACTATTTTCTTTGATGTCAAAGCGTTATATTCTCAAAGCGGAAAATCATGGGATAATACATTATGCCTTTTGAATTTCTGTAAAAGATCTTAGATTTATTAGCACTTTGTATGAAAAATTAACTAAGAATTTGTAATGTATCCTTTAGTTTGAGTGGTATTAACATTTTGAATTCATTTATCTGTAAAGATTTTTTTGTTCACGTTAATTTACTTGCTGTAGTGCATTTTCCATCAGAGTTAATATGAGATTACTGATCGCATTTACTTCAAGCAATTTTTTCTAATGAAACCATAAAATTATAGTGCACTTTATAACCATGTTGACTTTATAAATCGTATTAAATTTTTATTTACCTTTTGATATTTACAATTTAAACATTATTAAAAATGTCCAAGTATATATGAAATTTTATAAATTCGTACGTTCAGTTCATAACAAAATTATAATAAAAACAATTATGATAATTTAAAAAAAACATTTTAATATTCAGGTAGTTAAATAAAACACACAATTCCTCATAAATAATTTTTACTATAAATTCTTTTAAATGATTATTCTAAAGTTTTATATTAATTTATCCATTTATTTATTTATTTTGTTGTCTGTTTATATTCACATATTTATCATCTAGTAACCGTTACTTGTCCTTTAGAAATTACTGATATAAGTTGTTCAAATTTTTGTTCATCTTCGATTTTTGTTTTTATAAAAAGATTTATTTTAATAAAAAGACGCTGACATACATGTAAATTTCTATATTTTTTCCAAATTTCTTTTAATGCATATAAGCATATTTATTCTCCAGTCTGATATTTTAATCGTTTCGAGATATATGTATGTTCTAAAGTACAAGTAATATTACAAGCAATACACAGATTTATCATCACAATAAGATTCAACAATTGACTAAATCTTTCACATTTCTCCTTTTGACAGGAATCTAAAAACTTTTTCTTTCTCTCAACTAAATTCATACTTCACCTCACTGGACAGACTAAATGTATAACAAAAGTAAATTTTATTTAAGAAAACGGATAAGTATATGTTTCATAACTTGTTTCCGAATTCAATTCCATTTGCTGTGCATTTATTCATGTACTATATTATATTATCTATTGCAATGAAATATTGTTTACAATAACGTAAGGGGAAATTCAATGAAATTAAAGTCCTTTCATTTGAATTGATGAGGATAACTGACACAAAATAACCGACGTCAATCCTTCCTATCATTGGTCAATCCCCGTAATGTAAGACCACAAAATTTAAAAAAATACAAAACTAATTATTTCCGAAATTAATTCTTTTACGGCGGAAAATTAGCAATGGCTCATATTGTATCGGACAATCTTGTCAATAATGACATCATGCAACCGAATAATGATGAAATAATTAGAAAATTATTATCGGGCCAGCAATCGGTAAACGATTCAGGAATGGCGATATCAAAAACTCACAAAAGCCACGATGGCGGACATCTGTTGGCCATTGTCGGCACAGGTTCGGCATGATCATTGTTGCCGTATGAAGTGTCTTTTGAGATAATAATAACATTGAAATCGAGAAAAACCCATTACAGGGGCCTTCAGTCCGACTTGGCTTGGCGGGGAGTCCATATTTAATACCTTTTATGATTTCCAAAACAAGAGAGTTCCTGTCGGAACAACTTGAGATTACAAAGGACCGTGTCTGATAAGTGTTAGATTTTCACCTGGCTACTTGCGCGCGGACTTGCTGAAAACAAAGAACTAGGAGTTACCTCAGTATCATCTGTTTTATATCTTCTTTGTAAACTATACCAAGCTTTTGCATGCAATTCAGAAGAAATTCCAAAAAATATTCCCCATATCTGTAATATTATGAAACCCTCTCTCTCTCTCTCCCTCCCTCTCTCGTTTAAATCTGATACCGGTAATTATGGCTAATCAATTTAAACATTGATCGTAGTGCAGATCTAAACATTTTATCTGTAATGGATACAGATTGAACCTTTAATCTTTGCAATCAAACGTTCGTCTTGAAAATTGTGTCTAATGACACACAGTTATACTTGTTTTGCATTTGACAAACTGTAAAATATGATTAACTTTTGAATAATAAAGACAGAAAACTATTTTTTTTTCAAATATGTTTATTTTATTTATTCATTTATGTTATTCATTTATTTATTTATCTAGTATCTATTTACATGTATTATTTATTTATTTATTTTTTATTTATTTATTTATTTATTTATTTATTTATTTATTTATTTATTTATTTATTTATCTATATATCTATTTTTTATTTATTTATTCTATATATTCATTTATTTCCTTTTTTCTTGTGTTCATTTAATCAAGCTTTAAGAATTATTTCAATTTTTGTTTTGCCTCTTAGTATTTGTAAGACAAAAAATCCATAAAATGCAGAAATAAAAATGCTTATAAAACATTTTTTTCTTCGGTATAAGTACATATAGTCTTGGTACAGTGCCCATGAACATCCAATCATTATTCACGTAGACAACAATAAATAACCCAACGAAATGGACGTTAATTATAATGACCATATTGCATGAATATTTCAAACAAAAATTATCGCTGCCGATGCGAGACGCACCAGCAAATATTAACCGGAAGTGGGACCCGGGTCTTGCGCGGACCGGCATGATCCGGGCCTGCGCTTAATTTCCTCGCGCTGGATCCCGGCTTGTTTGATGGAGTAATTTACGACAGCTTTGCATGTTTAACGGTGAACACTGATCAGCGCTTTCGTGAAATATCCCAGAAAAATTCTAAGTACTTCCCGTAGGTTGAAGGCCGCCGTGGTTATGGATGGGAGTCGGGATTTTATAACAGGACATAAAATTAATGCTACCGCGCTCGGGTTACCCCAGTTTTATTTATTATCAATATTTATTTGCTTTGTTCCGAGTTTCACTTTTATATGGATCTGATGTGATACATCTATTTCCAGCGTCCATCCTCTTCCCCTCACCGTATTGTTTTATCTTGATAAAACTTGAATTTTTTGTTAAGTCTGTAATGATTCCGTAACGCAGTAAATTTTTAAATCATCGAGTGGTAGTAAATACTACAAAACATGTAAACATGGATGATTTACGTAGGATATTATCTGAGATAAAATACATAAACCTCACAGAAGTGCGTGCAAGGGACGGTCAAAGAGAGTCAGCAGTTCTAGAACTGAATCTTGTAATATATCCAGGACACGCATGCGTCATTGCACCCCCAGACAAAAATCTGTTAAACGACACGGCGAGAAATGAATTCTGATATCTTTATGATATTAAAATGTTAATTGAAACCCAATCTGACCAGCGATTCGAGCGGGCAAAACACATCAATGACATATTCTTATCGCTGGAGCCATCACCAGCGCCTTCTCCATAGAACCGAGCCAAACTAATGATGCAGAATTTTCATTGTTTTATGCTACCCGCTTCAATCTCACGGGGCCGCTTAGGTATAGTGATATAAAAAGGTCGCGTATGAATTGAAAACGTTCAGATGAATTTGACCATCTGTCAGACGCTTGCTGGCATTTTCTTTTGTTTCAGAGACAGAAAAAATATTTTGATTCATCAAATTAAGGTGGCCGCGGCTAAGACATCACCGCGAGAACAATGATGACGAAGTTGTTCTGTTTAATGCCCTTTCATACTCTTTATTATTATTTTTTTGAATTTTCCACACGTTGTTATGTAACGTAACGGAATCGGTATTATTAATATTATTTGCAGTTTTAGATGAAACATTTTATTTAACAAACATGAAATGTTTATTTCCTAATATGTACTGATTTCGAACAGAGATTATCTCTTATAAGGTCAATGAAACAAAAAGAGCATTTCATGTTTAAATTAAAAAAAAAAACCCACTTTAAAATAAAAATTCAGGTCATCATTATCAAAAAAGAAATCAGGAACCCTTTTTGATTAATTGGAAAATGAAGTAGAAAAATAAGCCATATGCTGCCCCTCTGACTTGACTGATAGCATACACGCTATTTAAAGGATTAACGTTCAAACGTTACGCCAGGAATTAACGGATCAGAAACCACTCAAGCATGGACAACGTTCCGATGGCATGGAGGATAGGTCTTCCATCCATGAAATCTCAGCTATTAAAGGTCATCATTAAAGGTCACAGAGGTCAAATTTGCAATAACTGTAACAGACAAAAGGGTTTCATTTCAGTCCAATATGCCTGACTATTTTAACCTTTTCTGATTGGCTTATTATAAATGGTTCATTTCAAGTTATTTTATATTTTTTTAAATTATTCGATCTTATTTGCAAAACAAACACAAAAAAAACGAATCGGCATCCATTTATATACTATAGATATGTTATTCGATTTGCTCGTGAATACTGAAACATCGATAATTCTTTTGCATCTCGACGATTCACGGCGAATAATTTATAAAAGGATGCATTTTGCACGAGACCGGAATAAGCAAAACTTGAGGAAAAATAAAGAACTATCAACTCAACAGTCGCCGTTATGAGTGGAAAGTAAAAAACAATGATGTCACCAGTAATGGTATAATGAACCATAGAGACAAAGGCCATGTTGGGGAAAAGGTGTTAGTCTTATCGCGGAGAGATAAAGGAGGGGGTGTGAAGCGCTGTTTGGCGCAATGATAGTCTGCTGCCTGCAGTTATTTGATGTAAGCGGCCCTAGTAACGGGAAATCTTGGCAGATAGTTCCAGCATATTGTGGTCATCTAATCTCGTGCAAATCTCGCAGACAAGAGTTTTGCAAGATGTCAAACCATCTGCTCGTCTACGAATTTATATTGAGAGAGAGAGAGAGAGAGAGAGAGAGAGAGAGAGAGAGAGAGAGAGAGAGAGTTTCCAAAAAAAACCCACCGGTATTTCTGGATTTTCGGAACTTCTCTCTCAGTTGCATTTGGAAGCTGCGCAATTGCACGTTCATACTTTTGATAAAAATGAATGAGAGCGAGAGAAAGAGAGATAGAAAGGGACAAAATAATTTCATGTCGGTCAAACGAACAAATAGTTTTAAAAAGCTTTGGACAGATAGACAAATACGGGTTCAGGCCCGCTCTCATCTCCTCAAACAAAGGACAGCTTTGTCAATTGACCTTCAACCTTTGCCGCAGCCTCACGGACAAATCAAACATGCAGCCGTGGACTCGCAAGCGCCCGGACCGTGATTACAGAAATCAATTTCCGCATAAAAACGGAATTTCTTAATATCTAAGTCTGCTGGTAAACACGTCTCTGTCTCTTTGATGACGTTTTCTCAGAAATGTTGATGGTACATAATTAAGAGAAGACAGAGGGAGTTGAGAACCAAACCGTCCACAATTGGTTGTGAAAATTGGACAGATTCAAATCCAAATGCAAATAGTTTGGACTAATGAAATCTATAAATCCCAGGAACGAATCACTATTTTACGTCTTTTGTGTATTGCATGTAGAACCGCCGAAGTTATGTTGTCCTGTCCTAAAGCAGCATTCGCTCGTTTCTGCAATCGTTCCTAAACAACTATTGCCCAAAACAATGTTCCAGGATAAGATAAATTTGTATATTTTTATTTATAACAATAAATCTAAAAAAAAATAATGAACACATTTAAATAGATAAATAAATAAACAGAATGCTTAATATGTAAATTTTAAGAAAAGGAATGCGTTTTTCCCAGTGATATGATAATCCTTTAAGCTTCCAAAGGGAAATAGCTTTAATTTTCCTAGAATTATCTGTGTATATCTAATGAAGAAAGGAGTCTTTGATTGTGTTGGCTTGGGAATCTTCAGCATTCCGGATTCCCACAATCCGTCATTTCGTATTCTATGATGATTTCTACATCATGAATATCTACACACGCTCGACTTTCCGGTGATGGACTCACGTTATTTTGAAATCCCCTTTCGTCCTTTATTTTTTACCCTTTTCACATCAGGCAATTAAATGGTTCTAATCAAGGAGTTGACTGGGCAATTACAAAGCTTCTCCTAATGTATTACAACCAACTTCCGGAGCAGCACGACGCACGCGCAACTGGTATATACAAAGGTCACGCGATGCCGCCATTATGGATGTCGCCGGAAGCGACGCTGTCAAGCATTACCCCGCGATCGTCTTGAACGTCGGGCAAGACTCGTCAATCAATAGAGTCTCATCTTTTGATTATGAAAGATTTTTTTTTTACTAAAATTGAAGTGGAAGTATGAAAAAAGAATACCTATTAATGCTTTATTTTTCTTTCTTTCTTCTTCTCATCAATTGAACTTAAAAAAACTAAATGAAAAATGGTAGCATCACTGCTTGGTAAAAGTTAAAAGATAATATATATGCTCTAGAATATCTTTATCTAATTTTCTAGCATTTACTCCTTGTAAGTTACACGTGGATTTGGTCTCTGGGTAGTATGAATGCATACCTATATATTTTAATTTTCTTGATTGCTGTAGAGATTCATATCTCGTTAATTAGAATGATGCGCCGTCGATGCGGTGAAGTGGTGTAATGTTCGCTGCCACCTAATCATATAGATCCGTTACGATGTAGACTGGAGCTAGATTTCCCAGGAGAGTCCGCTATAAACATCGTATTCTTCTGTCACAGAGGCCCGCGTCCTATATATGATGGCGATTCACGTGGCAGACGTGGATATTTTAGGATAAATCCGCCACAAGACAACTCACAAACGATACCGGTATCACTCCGCCACATGACCACTAACACGAAACTTTCTGTATCAATGCGCCACCAGGCTGCCGCTTTATATTTTTTCATTTCATTTTATAAATGATATAATGGTTTCTTTATCATTTCCATAGTTATATACGCTATGCAGTCCATTATTTTTGTGACGTCATATCGTGGCTTAAATGTATTTCTAAATGTAAGTAAGCAGAGTAATGATACTATAACAATGAACAATATGATGTGTATTTCGTGCAATGACAATAATTATATATCGAAAATGGGTACTGAACACATTGTTACATGTGAGGCATTGTATTCTCGATTTTTAAATTCAGATCTTAGTTTTCGGAAAGGCTCTCAAAAGTACTGAATACCCCGTGAAACATTGAGTTCGACATCCCCCAGTAAGCTATGGAGGCTGTGTGGACAACAAACTAACCATCCTACCTGCCTTAAACTGTTAAATATGATATATTTTGGTCATAAAGTATCATTTAGTACAGAAAAAATCCAAACATTTTAGCTTTAAACATTAAAGACTTTCCTATAGCTTTATAACAGGTATCGACATCTTCGTCAAATGAAAGTACCTAGAGCCTAAAAATGACCACCGCCATCCGTCCCCTGTAAGAATCTCATGACCCACACCGAACAAGTATCAGTGCGGTGAGGGTGTCCGGTAAGATCTGTCGGGTGTTTGTGTATGTACCCCGCCTGATAATATTTTGATACATAAACTTTACATAACGGTGTGTACATAAAATATGTAACCAGAAGCTTTACAGAGGCTCTTGGAATTTGTACATATTTGCCCCCACTCGATGTTGACGAGGTAAACAGGCACACTGCTTGTTTGGATAGGAGGTTTGTCAAAATAGCGGCCGCCAGCCGAATGTCAACACATAGGGCTGTCTCAGAAGCCGATTGCTGTAGCGACTTCACTAATCCCATTGGACCCTCCAAAAACGGACAAGGACTTAATTAAATAAGTTGTGCTGGGTCAACATGGAAAGAGGGGCCGCTTACGTCCTTGTACAGCAGGGAGCTCGCTTGTTTTCTCTTCTCAAACAAGTCCCAAATTTAAATGTGAATTTTATTTGAATTTTCTCTATAAAATATTTGATTTATTCCTTTCCCAGGGCGTGTAGATGTATATCTTTTTTTCATTGTTTCCCCAGTTAAAGAAATTTGCTCAGCCGAGACTTGGACGTCTTAATTAGATGTGATTCGCGATCACTGAAGATGGGACTAGGTCCGTTTTGAAAATTTGAGCTGATCTTTATCAGGGGACAAACTGTTACTTCAAAAGTGGTTCGCGTCTCCGCCCGAATTATCATAACGTGTCAAAAACAGCCAAACGGACATGCATGGTTCTACTGGTGATCAGTCAATTTGTTAAGATATCGCGAGATGTGTTCAAGATCTCGTGAAAACCTGTGTTTTGACATAGAATGCCCCGCGATTTCTCGCGGCTGTTCACAAATAAGCCAAACAGAAAAGGAACCCTAATGGGCGAATTGTTTGAGTAAACAAACATGGCGTGCTGACAAGATCTAGTATGTTATTAAACAATGCAACATTTTACCTTCCTCCTGAAGAGTTCACTAGCTTCGATGTGTATTTAGCAAAATACACTAACTAAGCTGTCCAAACATTTCACATCAAGGCGGACCAGTCGCTGTTAGTAGATCGTAGTCTGTATGCGAAAAGGCTACACTACAGACAAACTTAATACACGGGTATCTACACGACTATGCTGCCTTTTTTTTTTTTTTTTTTTACAGAAATTCCATTACCGTTGGATAAATGATAAGTAAATAAGAATATGTCATGCATGATATGAAAATAATTATTTTTAATAAAATACATCACGTGATAATAAGTATAAAGATGTAAACTTTGAAAAAATAAAAACTTTGTCATGCATGATGAAAAATAAAATTTATTTAGTTTGAAAAAATAAAGATATATCATGCATAAAAACTATAAATATTAAGTGTGCGTGTTACCTTTCCTAATAAACGCCACCGGAGTGTAAATTATGCAGTTTGATGGAACTCGGGATTTATTCGTTATTTATTACCGTAAATACAAAAATAAGTATCGAATTAATTTGTATAAAAGATCATAACGCCTCTTTATGGATGTACCGCGGTGATTCTAATGCAGATACCATTCAGCGGAGTTTGAAATCCCGGAATAAGGTACAAGCAGTACCGAGTCACGGCTTCCTTCGTCCCCCGAATCAGCAAAAACCATCAAGTACCAAATTAATAATCAAGTTTAGTTGTAGACTTTATGGGGCAGCGAAAGCTGTTATGTCTATTCAAGATGCTCATGGATTCATAAGACTGTATTGTAAATTTTGTACGGGTGATTTTCGTAATCGCATTAGTTCGATTGCATTAAGAACCCTAATTTCACACCATGCGAACATTATGGGATGTTTTGATTAAGTTACATTATGTTAAAATTTTTGAAATATTTCAGTAGTAAAGCTCTCTCATCTTTGCTGGGTAGAGCGAACTGTTGTTAAGACAGGCGATGTACAGTGAGGATCGTAAATCTAAGTGCGACTTTCCCAAGACTTAGGCATAACAATTAAACCACTTATCCCCGATTTTGATAATATTATTGAAAGAGATTAACAAGATGAATTATTTATTCATAATTTTCAAGTTCTTTTTTGTGTACCTACATTGGTAGATAAAAAGTGAAGAACGTTTAGGCCCCCCTCCTTTGATATGTCCGCCCATTGTGTAGAAAGCTAGTCGGGAATGGAGAATTAAAGATTCCGGATTAAGTTCGTCCAATGTCTCCCCGAAGCACCGGAATCGGGCACGACTCTCTCCAGATACGGACAAAATAGGTGAAAATTTCTCAGCTTAGAGGGAGATTAATCTATTCAATAACTGATAGGAGTTGATCATAGAATTTAAAAAGCATATCTCTTATTTACAGAGCGATCGTTAGGCTAAATCCCGTGTAAGGACCCTCCGTCGAAGCGGACGAGGGCTTGTAGCATGCGTGTTGGGAGATAAAAGGGAAAGGGCTGTTTATCACGGAGTTATCTCGTCAAATCGTCATTGAGATTTCATAATTTACTTTTAATAGGCAAGCTCTGGAAGGGACTTCTAGCGCTGCGTTCCTGCGCCGTCCGCCGGTAGCGAGGGAGTGCGGAATTAGAATCTCGAGGAACACCAAATCAATGCCGTTAAGGGGTACTCGCTCCTGTCAGCAGTCGCCGAGTAGTCGCCAGGCCCGGCTTATCACTGCAGATCCAGTCCACGAGTCAAAATCTCTTTGTATAGAAACCCGTTCTACACGTGAAAATGTCGCCTTCCCATACCCCAACTCGAACATAAAACCTTCCGGAAGAGTGGACGACTCTTTGTGAAAACATAAACAGGGCCCCTGACGATAACTGGTCCCTCTTGTTGGGACGTTTAGCACTCGGGTGACAAACGGTTTTAAACTTCTAACCTGATGGGAAAATCTTACCCAAACCCTCTGAAATGACCGAAAGACGAAATCGCCAGAGACTGCGAGAACCATTAGGCACTGCGCAGACAACATAAATTGATTGCGTCAGAGCTTTCGTCACCTCGCTCAATGAACCAGTCGCTATAATTGCTCTCGGCCATACATAGGTACAAAATGTACTTCACACGGTGGACCAATCTTTTGGTAGACCGGTGATTTGTGTTTAACTCTGGTAGTTTGTATACACGATATCAAGATAACAGCGCTGACGATAGAAATCTTTGATCGCTTACTGTGAAGTCTTCCGACGTCACGCGCGATTTCCAGGGTTAATATTAATTTACCTCTCTGTCTTTTCTGCTCTCAATAAAGCAATATGAATTTGTTATAACGAGCGTTCAAAGGGTAACAAAAAGACTGCTCTTATTTCATCTTAATCTGCTGACAAGGTGCGCGATCTAATCACGCTATCATTAGAGATTAGATTGTTTCCTAATGTTTGTCCCATTTTGATTTGAAAAAGAAAACAATCAAAGAGTCAAAAGGAACTAATTATTCCAAAATGAAAAAAAAGCAAACATTATTTTTTACCATGCAATTATTGGGGAAAAAATATGTAAGATCTTTCCATTTTTCAGGAGAAAAATATCAACAGATGGAAATTTGGACAACTGGGTTTTTAAATTTTTCAAGAAATGGAGAGCAAAAACACTAATGTAAATCTCAGAAAGAATAGAGAATAAAATCTAGCATAATGATTCCAATGAAATAAAATCAAAATATAAATAAAGCTAAATCGAACACAATTGTTTTATTTTATTGTTTGGCATTGCAGCCTCTCCGATACAAACGATTTATAAAATGCCACACACTCGTAATGACGTAAGTTTGATTGTCTGCTACTGTTGGCAGCGCGTGCCCGGTAAATATGCGCGTTCAGCGCAGTCTGTCAGTATATGTACGAATCGCCACCCTCTCTTCCGCTCCCCTCCGCTACAATATTTGACCAATATGTCAATATATTTACTAATGACTAAAATTCCACGATGAATTTTGTTCCATTGTCGTGCGTTTTTGCCGTGACTATACCCGCCATTGTTATGAGTTCGCAGACTTACTTTCTCTAGGTTTATTATACAAATAATGGCCGCTGTATTGCGTGTGGAGAAATAGTAATGTCATCAATGGACGTTCATCGAGTCGTTGACAGGAATTAAAAATCAATCCTGGCAGATAATCGATAGCTAATGTCTCTTACAATGCGTTAAATTTATCTGTTTAAATCTCATCATATCAAATGCGAACAAAAAAAAAATCTTACTGAAAACAAGGCCGATCTATTTTATGGTTTCCCTATATTAAGACTAAAAATTCCTTCAATTTCTTTTTCATTTTTTAAAGTTTATAGTATTGCGTTGGACTTTGGAGAAAAAAAAATATAGGAAATGTTTGTTTAGACTGTCATTATAACTTTTAAAATTAGTTATTTTAGCTCAGGCTCAGTAAATTATCTCACAGAATCACTGTATTCGGTGATAATTCAAGAACACAACACACGTGTATATCAAGTAAAAAAAATAATTACCAAATATTATTCTTGCAAACAGCATAATTCAGTGTGGAGATTGCGTATCCCAGATTAAAGAAAAAAGAAATGAATAGAAATTGGGGTTGTTACACGAGAGTATGTTATATATTAAGTGTTATAAAAATTAAAGTTGACATTACTTCACGAGGTTGTTTTTATTTTACACTTGGTGTAGTCAGTATTTAGCAATTGGATATTTTTGTCTTTTAATCAATAATGACTTGCATTCAACAGAATGAAAATCGGTAGTTTCTCTCGAGTCACTTAGGGTTTTGAAATTATTTCAGGTTCTGTAAAATTGAAACAAATATATTACAAATACATCATTGCGGGCAAAATCTCATAATGAATTTCATATTAATCTTACCGAGAAGAATTATTATTTTTGCATCTTTGTTATTAAATTTTTTTTAACAAAATTCAGAAATAAAATACTTTCATTCTTAATGCATTTTTTGAAGTTAAAAGTTTTTATCTGATGAAGAATTAGAATTTGTACATAAAAACAGATTTTTGAAAATAACAGTTATACCTGTTTCTCCTGACCCCCGGGGTGTTCAGGTGTGTTTCCAATAGCATTGTGCGACACGTGCGGACTCCAGGGTCAAGAATATAATTATTAATTTTATAATCCAAGTACTGTGTGTTATTTAATTGATTCTAGCGGTCTTTGTTCTGTCTGTGACACTAAATTGCATGGATTCTTTATTCCAATGTTTTAAACTTAATATCGAGAATAACCGTCAGTATCTGTACTGTGTGTATATGTGATTGTTGTATAAATTATCTTTTTTTCTATATTCTATTCATCTCTGTGAGGGAGAAATAGTTTAGAGAGAGAGAGAGAGAGAGAGAGAGAGAGAGAGAGAGAGAGAGAGAGAGAGAGAGAGAATTCTTCGTTTACATCGAGACACTGTCTCCGAGACACAAGAGCTCTGCATTCCAGAGCTGTGATAGTTCTACATTAATAATACGGCCATGCTTTTATTACTCCGTTTGCACGATAGTCAATCAGATCGTGTTACTTTAACATTAGCTACATTCATTAAATTTTCCAAGCATCACATGTAGCGTGGTTTTTTTGTATTTTATGCGTGTTCGATATGAAATACATAATATAGTTCATAAAAGTTTGATCTTGATATTATGTTTTGGCTTCAGTCTGATCTATATTTTGTGGTGTTATTTATCCATATCCGCTAATTTTATCATTACTGTCCTTTTCAAAATGGCTGAATCATAAAAACTCCATTCTTATGTGTGTATGTCTCTGAGTATATATAAGTTCGTGTGTTTGTTAATAGGGGTGTGAATGCATATGTTAACCAACAAATGGTCTTACAATTTATAAGTGGAAAACGTTTACTATTTAATATTTAATTATCTCTTGTCTTATGTATACAAAATATAAATATATCACTCTGTAAACTGGTAATTCTATATTCTATAAAAATATTTCATAACACCGCTACTTGACTCTGTATTGTGGAGAGGGTTTAAATAGAATATGCTTGTTATCCAATCCATTTGAATATCAGTCAAATGTGTTTAAATTAATTATTGAATTTGCCAAATGTGACAATTTTATCTTGCAATTTATTTTGTGTTTTGGATAAAATAAAAAAGGAAGAAATGTGTATTGGACAACAACAAAAAAGTATTTCTCGAATGAAAATATATACTCATAAAATAAACCCACGGTTAGATCAAATGCACGGCCCACTTCATTATAAAGAAAAAACAAATATTAAGAAATTGGATTAGCGGCGGGTATACCGTTAATCCGTTTACTTCTTTATAGACTGGTCAAATTGTGGTATTAGCGGTCCCATTCAAACACTTACAAATTACCTATGTGTATATAACGCCGTGTCGGTGATTTTAAGACATTTTACCGAGGAGCGAGTTTGTTCTTGGGAAAATATTTACTCGATAGTAGCAGCTATTCTCACAGCGCCCGAGAAATAACAGATGAGATTATCTCCAAATTATAAATACTAGCAGATTTTATATTGATATGTACAGATAATGCATGCTTCAATTAACAAATGGATTATCGATAATAATCCTATTATCTGTGCACAATAATCTTACATTCATACATCATATTGAGACAGTGTACTGATAGAAATGGAAATTATATATGTCTTATTTTACTTTTTGTTGTCCTGAATTAATTCTTTTCAGTAGATAAATGCATTTTTGAACGGAATATAGATTGAAATAAAACATTGCTTCATATAAAATATTTTTACTATTCACACATTTATATAGCGAGATCAAACAGAAATTCACAGGGAATTTTTTTAAGTAAACATTTTTTGTTTCTAAATTCAAATCTCTAAATGTATAAGAAAGAAACGTTTGAATCACTTTAGATGCAAATTAACTTTTTCAAATTGTATAAAAGCATTTATTAGACACCACCAATTGTAATAATTTTACAAAATGTTGAAATATATTGAATGCAAAAAAATAATATATAGACTATTAAAATGAAGTTTATATATGAAAAGCTAAAATTAATTAGCATTGGACTCGTAAAAAAACCACATTAACTATTATTAAACAAGATCATCATAAATATCTTACTAAAAACCTACGAATATTTTTTAGGAAATGAAACGTTTGAGTAATGAGTGGATGTTTTGACAGGGTTTGACAAGCTGTTCTCTAGTTTTGAGCTGTGTAGAAGAATTGTAAAGTTAGCACAAAAAAATAAGCCCCCGTGTACGAGTTCTCGCTGCCAGCCCTGTTTTGTTTAGTATGATTTTAATATTTGTTTGTGGTAGTTCTATTTCTATGCTTTACTCGTGTCTTTCAACATTACTCAAGGCAGAGGAGCCCAGCGAGATAATAGGCCCCGCCCCCTCGTTGAATAAATAGAGAGATCACGTGTATTTTCCGGATTATATGTCGCGGCGTTAGCCAATCAGAAGTCAGCTGGTCGTGGTAGGAATTTATAGCAGTGTTTTCAATCCTCACTTATACATGTGCAAGTTGACCGATGTGTTAGGGATAATCCTTCTGTGGAGATTTTTTTCTGTTATTTTTTGACTGTGTGAAATATTTAAACATTCAAAATTGCACCATCAAAAGTCGACATCATGACGGCGGATGCCCAACCCGTGCAACCACAAGCCAAAAGTAAGTCTCCCAAAACTCGGAAACGTCAAACCGGCACCGGGACCCCAACATTTCTTATTGATTGACATTCTATGTTTACAATGTAAACAATTTCTATTTTAATTAAGAATATACTATACAATGTTCTACTTTACGTGTTGTAAATTTTTGCATATATTTTATTTTCTTTTCAGAAAGGAAATAAATTCTAAATGTTTATGACATGCCGATTCAATTTATTTGTATCCATATTTTACTTTGATTATTATTATCATTATTATACATGTTTGTCAGATAACATGGAGCTTAGCTTCCAAAGGTTGGAGTTAATTAATCAATTCAAAAATCTGTTCTATTTATTTAGCGACAAAATTGATATATTTCCAAATATTTAAATTGTGACTTTGTTTTGTCCCCCCAGAGAAGCGGAGATTGTCCATGTGCGTGGGATGTGGTTCTCAGATTCATGACCAATTTATTTTACGAGTGGCCCCGGATCTAGAGTGGCATGCATCGTGTTTAAAATGTGCTGATTGCAACCAATTCTTGGATGAAAGTTGCACGTGCTTTGTCCGGGAAGGCAAAACATACTGTCGGAAAGACTATGTCAGGTGAGAGTCAAAGACTGACCTCCTTCTTTCTATTCCTGACCATCTTCTTTTTTTTCTATCCTTGTGCTTCTCGTAATCGAGGAAAATTGATGGGACAGATATTAAATATTGAAATCCCCAAGAGATTTAATTTTAACTAGCGAATAAGCACAATAGCAAAATTATGAAATCTCTTGGGAGTAAGTGCAACGGTGTGTTATTTCAATGACACATTTAAATATTCATGTTTTAAAAAATACGTAACAATTATTTGTACATCACCTCCCCCCAAACTCATTCACAAGAATCGATTGGTTTAGATAGCTTACCTATTTATAATTATTCCTTTTTTCCCGGACATGGGAAAAAGTTTAAAATTTTAATAAAGTATTAAATGTCCGTTAAACTGTGTAAAAGTTAAAAGCCAAATTCAAAACAAACTGGAAAAAAGATATCGCCCGGAGGATTTAAAAAGTGAGATTTGACTAATCCGCGAGGAGGATCCGGGGTACAGTGTCCAGTGACAGATCGCGACCTACATATATACCTATATATCTATGTTAATACCATGTAAGTAATAAGACACTGGGCTTTAGAGGAAGGGGGTATGTGAATCGTGTTGCCGTCAACTTAAACCGTGTTCTATTAATAAGATTTCGTTTGAACAAGGCTGAGGGATCCCGGAACATATGTCCTGTCATTTAAGATATTATAAAGATTCCTCGGCCAATTAAAGAATCCCCATCTCCTCATGCTGTACAAGTTCAGTCCGAGAGAATGAACACGGGGCGGTAAAATGTCCAATATTATCCCATCTCATTGTCTAATGAGACGTCCTCTGTTTGCTCAATTTACTAAAAAAAATACAGCCATTATTAAAGATTAAGAAAATTACAGAGTGTGATTTCATCTCCTCTCAATAGCTTTTCTTATATATCAATAAAAATATTCGATAATTAAAGGAATCTCGCTCGCGCGGACCGAGACGATTAAAATATATATATATACACATACAAATACAAATATATATTATTTCGTTTTTTAGTTAATTATAGTTTAGCCATGTGTTAGGAGAATGTTGGGATAGAACACAGGGGAGGCCCGGGGGGAGGGGGAGATAATCGGGGAGATATCTGTCCCTCCCATGGCTAACGTGTGAGTTAAACACTGACTGGATTAAGATTCCCCCCAAAATAATCTGCTTCAATTATATCTTGACATATTTCTGTTATCGTACATCTCGCACAAAACGCAAACAGCAGAAAGTTTTTGTTTGCTTATTTCGCTTGTGAGTTGTTATCATGGCAGATATATTCTTTATCAAGCGCCCGTTGGAAGGTGGCACTTTGAAATTTTTACGAAGGAAATTAAATCGTTGGTATAACTGTGTATTAACAACAGCCGCCGATAAAACAATTGAATGGGATGCAGGTCTCGCCATCCCCCTACACTTCCTACTGGGGACTAGAAATGCACGTGCATTCTCCCGGCGACTACGGATAAATAAAAATAGAAATAAAATTTAACTTACTGTGTCTTAAAAAAGAAACGTATTACATATTTTATCTTTATTATTTTTCATTTTAATTTTTTTTTGTTGATACAGAAATGATTATTATATTTTATCCCTTACAGGAACTTTGGAGCAAAATGTTCAAAATGTAATATGTCATTCGGTAAAAGCGACTTTGTGATGAGAGCGCGGGAAAATGTGTATCATATAGACTGCTTCCGGTGTGTAGCTTGCAGTAGACAGTTAATTCCTGGCGACGAATTCGCCTTAAAAGACGATGAACTGTTTTGCAAAGCAGATCACGATGTAGTAGAACGATCCTCACCAACAAAAGAAAACGGAAACGGAAGTAGTGCCGAAGAAGACAGTCCCAAATCGTCAAAAATCCGGAAACTGAGCAACAGCAATAACGACGACAACAATAATAATAGTGACATTCAAAAAGGAGGATTACATCTGGCGGGTAGGTGTCCGGGCTGTGCTAGTCCTAGATATTTATAATATTGACTGAAAAATATTATATAGTAATATACTCATAATTTTGGTGGTTATATCTTATATAATATTGACTGACAAATATTATATAGTTATATACTCATAATTTTGGTGGCTATATCTTATATAATATTGACTGACAAATATTATATAGTCATATACTCATAATTTTGGTCGCTATATATAATATTGACTGAGAAATATTATATAGTCATATACGTATAATATTGGTGGCTATAATATACCTATATTATCGACAGCTATAATATTATTAAGTAAAATAATGATGGCGGCTTTATGTTAAAAACTCTTATAATTATGATATTGGGGCTCATATTTAATATATTCATATATTTATAATATTGGCGCCTAACATTTATGGAGTTAAATCTTATTGATGGGCATGTGTCCGAGTTTTGTAATACATTCATATAATGTCGCCGGGTGGATGTCCGGGTTGTTATATTGTCATAATATCTGTAGCTGTCAGAAGTAACGAGATATCTCTTTGTCAAAAAGTCTTTAATTTTTCAATCATAGATGTTGGGTCAAGCTAAACACAAATCTACGGGTATGATTAAAAATGGGTAAATTAATTTCAAGAGAGAAATAAATAATTACATTTCTAAATTTTTCGAGACTGATAAAACAGGCTAAACGTTTCTACAACTTTACAGACCTAGACATTTAGTTTGGAATAGAATATATAGTATCAATTCTCAACACTAACAAAACATTGCGGTTAGCCCAGAGAAGGACAATGATTCAAACCACCAAATAAAAACTGAAAAATATTCTGTGGTCAGTCTCACGTCGCCATATTACGAGGGTCAGGTCAGAGTGGGTCCCCTCATTGACGGTCTGTGTTACCGGCCAGTTATCGGGACCTAATTGTTATTATTGAGACCTTATCTCGATTATTTCCTCGTAAGAAAGTGACAGGCCAGTTTGTTTTGGTCATTTGTTTATAAAATTTGGGATTATAGAGATGTAGTATCTGCTTGAACTTATCCGTGGGATAGAACCTCCTCACCATCTCCCCGGCCGGCAGGAATTCATGATTAAATTTGTCCACGTCTAAATTCCTCACCGGCGGCCTCTAGTAGGGGGCGAAGGGAGAGCTTTTATTAAAATGACCATAATTACACTTCATAAATCATTTACATTTGATTGAAATTGAAATTCAACGCTGACAAAGTGATAATTAAACGAGGCATACAACAAGGGATTACGGTTTAATTTTGAGTCTTGTGATAGCGGGCGAAAATCGCCGGATTAACTGTATCTTATATCTCAAGAAAAAACAGTAATTAGAAATTTTAATATTTTCAAAGGTAGACCATTAAAACATCCACACAAGCATAACTTTGTCGTTTGTTCGAATAAAAATGTTGCATGAAAGCACCGATCAAAATGAAAGCATTCATCGGCTGATTAAGGACCTCCTATAAAATGATTTATATTTTTCGCACCCGAATAATTTTATCCTCAACCTGCAGCACCAAAGAGTTGGCTATTTATTGAAAAGAAGCATCGATCGTTTAATGTCAGTTAATTGTCTTTTACACAGCTCGTCTAGGGATAACAGTTAAAAACAAACACTTACACCAGTCTTTGAGGGGACTGGAGGGGAATTAGTGTAATTAATTTCTTCTCAATCACATCACACCAGGATTTAATTGTGATCTCGGAGATTTCGAGTTTCCGAAGTTTTACCACAGTCGCTCAACAAGGTCTCTATCTTCAGGCCACGACGTAACAAGCGTTAATTAGTCTTACCGGTAATCTCAATCACTCAGGTGCTCTCCTCGCTTGGACGGATTTTACAATTATTACTGATATCAGATTTTTCCCCGTTTGTATTTTTTCATATTTTTCTTTTTGTCTTCCCGAATTACTCGCTTGAAATCCCAGCTGAGCAATGAAAAATGATGGAGAACGTCGCTAACACGGCGCTCACGTAAGACTGAGGACCTAAGCGGCCCGACATGTCCCCTGACAAATTTTTACTTGTTAACATTCAGCTTTGACAACAGAAAATGTTCGCTGGACAAATAAACGTCCTCTACCGGCACAGACCAAAAAGTCCGAGGCAACCAGAAACACAAGTCTGAAACTCATTAAGGGCGAGAGTAAAGGCATACCGAACTAATAGAAAAAGAGGTTTTTATGTAATGCTAGATCAAATTATGCACATTATGTTGATGTGAATGTGTTTATTCATTGTATTCTACCATTTCATGGCGAATAAATAAAATGTTCTGCACAGTAGTCTACACAGAGCAGCAATCTGTACATCGCAGTTATATCGACACAATGTAGATTTAAAGTACAGGGAATCAAAAACGAGAATTTTTTGTTTGATGTTTTCAATTAAAAATATATTCACTAGAGAAATAATATTTGTCACTTTCTAAAAAGCAGGAATTTATCTAACTGTTGAAATTGCATAAAAATGTCAGCTTGGCGAATACGTCGGAAGCTAACATTTTTAATAATAAGAAACTTGTGTGTGGTAGAGCAGGGAGCTGGCACTTGAAAGTCGAGACGAAATGGTTTTCATCACAAGTCTTGTTGCTCGTCAAATATTTTGAAAGATTCAACCCACGAGCTGAAATTAAAAAAAATGAGAGCGTAAACTTTTACAAAATCTTTTGTTATCGATACAAATCTATAATAGGCGAATCGCGGGGATCGATTTCTGCATATTTCGAAGCTGAGTAACATTGCTGATTTTAAAATAAATTATTAACATTTATTTTATAAAAATTATTTTAACCCTCAGGAATTTCTCTTTCTTTCTTTGGAGTATTTTGTAGTACCCCGCCCCTTCTCTGGTGGTTCTATTCACCCGAAACGAAAAGGGTGCATCTACTCAAAGAAAACGACCGCCCCTCTTATTAATTAATCCCACTTGTATTCATTCCACGTTTTTTGTCCCCCATTATGACTATGATATTTTGATAACTCGCTACACTTAGTTTTTGGGTGGTAATTTTGGACGACTAGTCTATTTTTTATTTATCAAAATAGTTACTAGAATCCAAACAGAGCCTTATTATAACAGATTACACTCCCCGACAGAAAACTGATCAAAATAAGGAACGAAAAATATGAAAATGCTGATAGTAACATGATTAATAAAAGAAAATGTGTGGTAAAATTTAACAATGATGGAACATGTATGTTACATAAATAAGATGGTAAATAGGTCATAGAAATTTAAATCTAGAAAAGTTTAATTTGTACTTTTGATTTTGTTAATTTTTATTCATAGCTTTTGTTCATTACAGTATAGCTTAGCATATTTGTGTTCATTTAATACATATTCTGAGATTCATTTAACCGAGAATATTTGTTCAAATTGAATTTATTTTGATGGGATTGATCTGTATTTTTCAACATTTCTCATCGTGTTATTTTCTATTTAAGATTTCATGAGTACATTCATAAATATTTGCGTTTACCAATAAATTTTATTTCGTATTACTTTAAACTAAAATGAAGTGAAATGCCAATAAATCAAATTAATTTTGCTGACAACAAATTTCATATTTGACTTATTCGCCGCTCCTCGTGGGGAGCTCTCTTCACAATTATTGTAATTTTTTACTTACCGATTTAAAAACAATTATTTCTTTGATTGATTGGCCTGCCAGGGCAAGATAATTTTTTTTTTTTCATTTCTCTCTACAGAAAAAAGGTATCTTGTTATTTTGAGCAGTTTACAGGCATAAATCATCTCCAGCGCTAATTAATTAGCCCCTCAATTCTTGCCATGCAAGATAAACCATCTTGTTAAAATCACATTTGACACCGCGGGAGATATTGTTATAGAAAGTAACATTAAAACGGTAAAAACCGGAGCGGTGACACAAGATGAAAGAACCTCGGCCATGTCTTCGGCGAGCACTAATCACCTGAAAACGGCGGCCTGCGTTCTGCTGTCAATTTCCTTCAATTTTTAATACACACGAAACTTACACTTGAAATCAATCATCAATAATTCACGTGGCTCTTTTGATAGCAAGGCTCCGGTTGCAGATATTGGTCCGTAGAGAAATCTACACTAAAAGCCTGCAGGGGGACCGAACCAGGGGGACTAGAAAATGTGTCGGTAATTTTCAAACCCTTGCAGGAACATTTTTTTCCCGGAGACGTAAAGAAAGAGATGTAGATAAAATGTAGGATTTAAGTGCTTAGTTTTTTCCCATGTATTGTCCAAACGTAATTCATCGACTTGAAACTCTGTGTGCCATTCCTAGTGAGACAAAAATGTTTGGCTGATGAGATCTCGCGAGATCTCTGTTTGCTCCCTACTCATACACCGATTCCGAGCACCTGTGTTACAATGTGCGATCGATATCATTATTTTTTAAATTCACCAGTTGTAAGACACGACTTCGTCGGCTGCACATCTCAAATAAAACACATAAAATGAATTTAAAATAGAAGACATTTACTGCTGCCAGCTGAAACGCTGAAATAAAGTAATGAAATGACATGTAACAATCAAATATCTTAATAGATGAATCAAATTATCAAATAAATTCTAAAGATAAAAATACTGTGAAAAGTAGGTTGACGGATGAATAAACACTTGATAAAAATGATAAAAAAGTATTTTTATGTTGATATTTTATAGCCAAATCTTGCCGGATAAATATACATTAACTTAATTGATAATACTTGTGATAGATGTGTGAATAATTACTTATCATTGTTTTGATATTTTTGTTTGTTTACAGGCCGGGTAGAACAAGTCTCGACGAAATCTAACGGCATGCGGGGTCATCTACACAAATCGGAACAAAAGCCCACCCGGGTTCGAACAGTACTTAACGAAAAACAGCTGCACACCCTGCGAACATGTTACAATGCTAACCCCCGACCGGACGCCCTCATGAAAGAACAGTTAGTAGAAATGACTGGGCTAAGCCCGAGGGTGATACGAGTGTGGTTTCAAAACAAGCGTTGTAAGGATAAAAAACGAAGCATCATGATGAAGCAGATCCAGCAGCAGCAACAGGAAAAGGTCAGTGTAAACATCTACGCATGCGTGAACAAAACTTTAAAAGTACGGTGAAAAAAAATTCAGATATCAAAATGACAGTATTTGTTTCTATTCGTCATAAAACAGTCAAGTTAAAAGAATAACTTAGAGAAATAATGCTTAGGAATCAAAAAGTGGTCATTCATACTAAGTTGTGATGCTGAAACAGAGAGAGAGAATGTGTGTGTGTCTGCATTGTAATTTACCTGTCTGTGACAACTGTAAAGAAAAATAGTATTTACACAAATAGGTGTAACGAAAATGTCATAAAAGATTTTAAAACTTATACTGTACATGTACAAACAGACCCTGAATGGTTTGATTATATCTATATTGTTTTATTTTATCGTGGTATTCATCTTCTTTATCATAACAGGAATAATACATGATTAGTAGTCATAAGTGAATAATCCGTCTCTAAAGCCTTTCTTCTTTATCAATTATCTAATCATCAGCCTTGAAAACTCCCCAGTGACGACACAGAACATTTCCTAAATTATTCATCACTCTGATAGACGTTTGAGCAGGTGTGAAATCTTTAAAAGTTTCGTATTAATTAGGCTTTGATGACCCTGAAACGAGCATTCATTGAAATGTCTTCTTTATTATCTGGTTCAATCCCGCCAAATGCGAGGCCGCGCATGGAATTCGCTTTTACTACACGTGTAAAATTGTAGCATAAAACGAAAGAGTTGCTAAAATGATAAATTTATAATGAGGAGATGAGATCATAAAATTTGGTTTTATGACTGTGATGGCGGATCATGGAGGGGGACGCCAGAGAGTATGACAGAACGACGTGAAGTTGGCGTTGACACGCCGCGAAAATACAGAGTATAAAAACCCCAAAACGCCAGAATTCTCCGAGAAAACCACAAACTCCTACCGCTAGAGTTTATTACGCTACTAATTAAAAAAAAATGTGATGTATGTGACACAGTCCCTCTACGGAATATATGGGGAATCAGGACTAGTGTATGTTACGATTTACGGCCGGCATATATTTGTACAAGAAATTATGAAATAATCTTATCACTCGCCACAATCGCTGGATAAATAATTTGGGATTTGAAGTGTTTTGGTGTTTAGATAAGTCTGTGATTCGGGCCCTGGCTCACTGTGGGGTGCTAATCCACCGTCACTTGTAGGATTGGGGTGGGTTACTTTCACTGACACAAGATCCAGGCCTCGCAGACACTATATCATATCACCGAATTATTCTTCTCATAGCAAAAACGGCCCCCTCCCAATTTAGCTTAACTTTTAAAAAAATCAGCAGAGTTAAGATTTTGTTAAACATTATATATGGCAAACTGGATAAGAAATAAATACGCTGTGCTATAAAGATTCGTCCACGTATGTCAAAAATTACAAAATGCATCGCATTATTTTCACGATTAGGAGGGTAATTTCAGTATACCGGGATATCTAATGCTTCAAGAAATGCTTGAATATTAAACACGGAAAGTAAATTATCAGGGAATAGACGGGAAGATTCCATCAATTCTGAACAATTCCAAAGCATCACGTTCAGAACCAGAATTGTAATTGGTCTATAACCCCCCAACTTCAGAAGTCGGTTCGGTAAATCAGATACCTTTACAGTCGTATTCCGGAACAATTGGAGGCAGGAATGCAATGGTGTTCAACACGCTTATTTAGTCAAATTATTTCAACTTAATTTCCTGACCAACAGTTTCGGATGAAGTTGCCTCCAATTTTCAACTTGTTTCCCTCAAATTGCTTCCTCTTGTCGCCACAGGAACATCTCCGCTTGTCTTTCCTTCGACATAATTTTCGCTTAGAATCTCGTGCCCGACATCAAATTATCTTATAATGTGTTGTAAATTGTTGCTTATTCTCTATCAAAATCACATTGCCCTTTGCAAAGATGCTTCCTTAATTGTAGAGAATAAATTGATGGCAATAAATATAAGATGGTTCCAAGTCAAAGGATTAAGAGTTCTAAATTTTGACAGAGCGATTTAAACTTTCGATCAGGACATACATGTACAGTGTAGGTCTCCGATGTTTCGTTATAAAACATTCAACCTGCATGCCATCTCCTTCATTTTTTATGATTAAATGTATATTTTACGATATGCTGAATATCCCCGAAACTAGAAAATCACTGGTATCAAATTTATGAATTCGAAAGATACATGTATGTATATAAGAATAATTAGCCAAGTACATCAGGGATAGAAATATTGAAATATGCTTGGTTTTATTTTAATTCCCTCTAAATATTTGCGTGATTGTTATGCGACTTTGATTTGACGTGAACCCGATAATATTTAAAACTTTCCCTGCGATGACCCGGCGGTATTGAGGGTGATAAGAATGCAGAGGAATGTCGTGTTATTTTCTGTAATCCCACAGTTTAGGGAACTTGTTTTCTTCTCGTCCAAGATGGAAAAAACCAAACTGGCTCTCAAGTGGGACATTTCTACTGCTCCTTGCAATCGATCTCAAATTAAAAATTTAATGTCAGGGAAAACGAGACGTTCTCAACAAATTACAAAAAAGTAAAATTCAAACGCAATCGCGACACTTTTCTGTGGTCACATTAGTAAGAATATTGATCCCGATCTTAATCCCCTTGGGTTACTGCTGTGTTTGGAAACATGAGACCTTGTAATTATCATGTCATATCACAATAATACGTGAAAGCAATGTTTGAATCTGGTGCATGAGGGACTTGTTTTAATTAATTTTCTTGTTTGAGGAGCTATCGTAAGTTTTTCTGCACGCGAAATCATCGAGGGGACAAGTATGGGACAGGTCTCCCTCGATAAACACTCATCTCTACGGTCATCAATCTATAATTAATCTAGACGGTCAATTTCTGTGTGACAATAGACCCCCCTCACCAAATGAACCCCTGGATCCCTCGCTTTATTATCCTTGGAATTATGAAGAGAGCGCTGGTAACGCGTGTTAAAGGAGATTAATAATGACCCCAGTAGCTAGTTGACTTGAAGATATCACAAATTTGTGCCGGCTAATTCCGCGCCAATTTTGCCGGCTACATAAGCATGTTCCCGTTTAATTTCCTTTTATTCAAACGGCTTTTCTGTCTCTTTCGACCCCTTTATTCCGCTTATTGCGGAAATTAAGAAATTCACCAATTAGATTACTTCTTTTATTCTGCATAATTAGTTCTAAATCGTATCATGGAATACTGCATCGATAAATCTTTACAGAAGTTTCAGAAAGAGCTAAAATACCTTGAATATTTCTGATTTTCTAGATGCTTTATACACAGATATTCGGAGAATTTATGAAAGATATGTTTAAACTACATGTATTTCCGCATACAGCCTTCGTGGTCATTATTTATTATTTAGTTTACAAAAGAATTGCATGTGGTACGTCGCCTAGAATATGGCGTTTGGATATTTTACCATTTCCGGTTCGGACGCAAATAACAATAGAATTCCAAAGATTTGCCGTGATTCTTTAAGTCGCATGCCACGATATGAACTTCAAGGCATAGACTTCATAAGCTTCGGGCGCAAAAAATAGCGTCAACACGGAATATTTGTCTTCTCCTTAGTCATGTATAAGAATAAAAAGGCCCAGACCGTGTTTATACAAGAGATTTTTTGGGTTCGTACGCGCGACATTTTTGTTTAAAGGTCACTGCACTACAAGAAACATCGATTATATCTGATTCCCCCGAAATGCACTTACACGATTATTTCCATTTTAATATACATTGAAAAATCTTGAAAAATCACAAAAAGTGTAAATAGTGTTCATGCAAAAGGTTTTGCGAAGTGTTTATCCATCCTCTTGACTTCCGGAGCATTCCCGACAAAGTGTGCCTCTGTTGTCTGTCTGCCGAGCCCGATCTTATTGATGTATGTAAACAATGCAACATCTTCCCAGCTTGTGTGTACTCCATAACGATCATGTTGCCCCCCAAATCCCGCCATACATCAACAATTGCATTATATTGCGTAAAAGTGTATATCGATGGGCTAGCATCTGGCTAATAATTCGGAGGGACGGAAGCGGGGATTTATTGATAGCACGAGATACGGCCGGGGCAATGTGGGAGGGGGTTGGTTCTGAGACTTCCTCAGACTCTAATCTACAGTATCACGGTGGTTTTCTGCGATTTTTCCAACCTTTATTCACACCATAGATAAGGCGATTGCAGGAGAACTATTTATTCTGATTGTCGTAGTTCCAAAACATATCGTTCTCACAAAAATAACACAAAATAAACACATTTAGTTTTTTATATAGTAGTTCTTGGGAATAATCTGACGTAAATGAAGCCATTGACATTTTTTTGGTTAAAATAATCTTATACAGAAAGCAATAAGAATGTCGGTCTAATGTATTTTCATTTCTGATGAATTTATTCAAATCCATTTTATGTTTGCAAAACAAGAAAATTAGATAATTTAATTGATTTCCACCCCCTACGTTCGGCCTGCTTTATTTTATTGCCGAAATTTGATTCGCTGCAATATCAGTCGAGAAAGAACTCAACCAGATTGGGGAATGATTTCCTTTTGTCTGAAGTCAATTCTAAATGCGACAGTGTTTTTTCCTCCCCGACTTTCTTTATGTAAAAAAAATTGCTATTCGGCACACTTTCTCAAATAAAATATTCTGCAAAGAAAAATATTACTTCATTCACTTTTTACAGAATAATGAAAAACGAATTAATTTCATAAAACAGTCTTCTTAATCATTTTTTACCTTTTTGAATTTATTAGTTTCTTACATGTATAAGTCACGATGTAAGTTAAATTTGTTTACTCTTTGCTTCATAAATCTGGAAATTATAACATTTGATAACGTTTTGGTTTCTTTTCATAGAATGGAGGAAGATTACACGGTCCGCTCCAGGGAGTCCCGATGGTGGCCTCCAGCCCCGTGCGACACGAAAGCCCGATGCAAGCCAATCCAGTCGAGGTCCAAAGTTACCAGCCGCCCTGGAAAGCACTCAGCGAGTTTGCAATGCAGAGCGAATTAGAGCATCCACCATTTCAACAACTGGTGAGCAGTTTTGTCTGTGACGTCAGTCATGACGATGATGACGATGATCATGTCGTCTGCTATGACCAGTGCTGATTGGTCCGAAAGATAATCACATGATTTGACCCATCAACTCACGGTAAATCGCACTTGAAGTATCACTTCACGTGAAGTTGCAGTGTTTTAAGTTTTGCATTCATTTTTGCTCCAAACATTTATTTGGCTTTTTGTCTTATTTTGGCCAACGCTTATTTTTTTCTTCTGCTAAAATGCATGGAATTCTAATCTTTTTTTTTTTAAATTGACATTGAATTATTTCCGTCCCATTTCTATCTCAATTAGTATTGCTTCTGTCCATTTGATGTTTATATCTGCATGTCAGATTTCTGCAACCGAAGGAGTAAAAGGACCAAAAAAAAAAGATCCTAGCGGCTTTCAGTGTTGAAGTTCTTTGTGCGATTTTACCTTTGAGTTGATTGTTTTCATTTTTAAGACGAATGTTAGATCGAATGATATTTTCTTTATTATACAGCAAAGTACTTGTAGATACCATATTTTTCAATTTTTTGCCACCAACAACCAAAATAGATTTTGACCGGAGTGATAATTTATATATATCTGGTGTCCTTGTTTTTCCAGATGAATTCCTTTGATACCATAGACTCCGACGACACCTCATCCTACCATAACGACGGATACACAGAGACCTACGGTCACGCATGGATAAACGGAGATCTCGACGGAAACTGTTCCGATTCAGACTTTCCCGGAACACCTTCGGAAATGTCGAGTCCGCTCAGCCAATAATATTACAGAAATTTGATGTTTAAATTGATGGAGAAACTGTGACAATTCCTCAGAATTCCAAATTACACAAAAACAATCCAGACGAAATACACGGAGGCTTGAGTCTCATTCAGGGAAAGACTGCTTATTTTGTAATGTCGGATCATGTGATGTGACACGTGTTTCCCGCCATTTTTACACTACTGAATATCTATGCTCAGAGATTTTTTTGTAATTCTAGATGTTGTGACTACTTGTGTGCGCTTTCGTATCAAACTTTGTAAATAAACAGAAAATAAACACAATTTAAGTTCAATGTAGCAGTACAAGCAGCATAACCTATTTTACGACAACCGAATACCTGCTTTATTTCATTACATGTATACATGTGACGCAAACTTCCTGTCGGATTATTAACTCACTCACCCCCGTTACAGGGGTCAAGCGTTAGTTATACAAAGACCTTTAGCTGTACAGGTATATAAACTGTATTTCAGATTTTTATTTATTATCATTATTTATTTATTAAACAATGCATGTAACATAATTGTCTTGTTTTTCTCTGACGACATTCATCTGGTGGCTGTTCATGTGTTCATAATATCCTTGGTCTTATCATTATAGAAAAAAGACATAATATAGGTTGATGGGAAAGTGTGCCAATTTCTCAAAATATGACAAGTTTTTCACATCTTGACAAAAACAGTTGCATGATAAAGAACATATGTAGAGAATTAAGGAGAATCACCGGGTTTACCGCTCAAGTTGGAGAAGTGGAAACACAACAGAAAATATAATGCACTAATAGTAAACTATTGTTAATAACATTGAAAACCATATATATTTTGTTAAGTGCAGAATGAGATAATGAAACAATACACGAATGCGCAGTAGGATATGCATGAACTGCATTTTGAAGGATTCGGAAACATGTAATGTACATGTATAGTTTACGAATACACATGTAATATGTTATTTTATTCCATGTACATGTATATTCTACCCTTTTCTTCATATTCCCATAAAATGAAAATCTGATTTTGGAATTCCGCACTAGTAGGAGAATGAAACAGAAAAAGAAAAGTTTCGTTTAAAGCACATGCATGTTTAGTTTTGACCCATATAAAAAGGGTTCCCTATTTTGTGATGTTTTTTACCATGGGAATACAAGATCGGGCGGGGAGGGGACAGGCGGTATTGAATGTCGGGATAATTTAAACGATTCGACTTCCTGTTTGATTCCTAACGTTATGATTGATTAAACATCTCGTCCATTTAGAGCGACAGAAAAAGCAATAAAAAAGCAACTCCCCAGCATCAATCGATAGACTGTCCCGCAATACAAAGGACGGAGACTGACTATGTTCAGTCCAGTCAGAAAAAAAACAAACCGAACAACCCACTCTAACCCTCTGTTATATCGCCCGACTTATCCGGGAATTGCCAAATCAATTTCTATATGCAAAAGCTGGTTTCAATGTCAAAAGTGCATGGGTTTGATTGATAGAGAATATTGAAGGTCTGGTATTAAAATAAGAGATTTAGAAATACCTTACTTAAGTATTAGCTGAATTCAATTATTTTGAAATAAATAAAAAAAACATCACCTTTTATGTTAAACGAATTTGATGAACATTTGTGGTAAATATATTATTCTTTAAAAAAAAAAAAAATTCCGAAAACGAACAACGTACATTTCCTTATTTTTTTTAGCATTCCTTACGATTTTTGGTTTCAGCAATTTTAGTGAAAAGTTAAATATATATTAATTAGTCAAGAATCGAAATGACAAAACATATTTGGTGTATACATGCTTATATAAATAGTGTAATGAAGTAGAAGTTTTCTACAATGTTATTGTGAAGTTCCGGCGAGTTACTAGTTTACATGTTAGCCTGTTCCGTGGTTTTCTCTGGGTCGGACACATGACAACATCCCCGAGTCCCCTCCCATTAATGTCAGGGAACTCCGGCTATTGTCATGGAAACTGTTACTGTCATAATTCTACGAATGAAGACATCTTTTAAACCAATGAATCGCTTGTGAAAGTCACATCTGCTTAACGACGCTAGGATTTACCTGTGAACAATGAAGACATAAATAATACCGGGGATCCAATCAGTGGATGCGTTTTATCGGACTGTTGTAGCTTATGGTCAGATATGTACTTCCCTAACTTAAAAATTCACAATTCCTTTCCCCGCCCTACTACCCCCTAAGAATATAGAAAATATACTAGCAGACAGATAATCTCTCTAGCTAATCCAGCTCTGAACAAAAGTTTAGTTTCAGCATATTTATGGAAAAATGTAACAACATGAACAAAATATTCTTTGTGAATTTTTTGACGTAAAGTGCATTAACCTATTGAATTCGAAGATAAGAAGGGCGCGAAAAGACAACACTTCTCGCTCCAAGCTGTTTGGATAGTGCTTGTTTGATTGATAAAAAATTACTGAAAGTTCAAATAGAAGAAGTTTATTGTGAATTATCAAGTAGACAAGCGAACAAAAGGTCTCTTGGTCGGACGTGGGCCGCGCGCGATCGGTCGTCTGCTGCTGGGGATGCATCGTCTGGAAGTCTCTGCTCGATATCGTCTGCTCTTATTTCGTCAGTCTCCGTTCTCTTCTGAGAGGACACCATTCCGTTATGGTTATTGAAATAAATACTGATGGGTGCTTATGAATTGTAAATATACTGGACAAATTGATTTTCAAGCTATTTCTACTTGTGTAAAGCACTTGTATAAAGTATACTTGTATAAATTAAAGTAATGAACTGACATTGCATTCCGTCATGAGAGATTATGAAAAGCATTACACGCAGACTTCAACCGAGATGAGGAGAGAAAAAAATGAGAGTATTATTCGCAGTAAATGGGCCGGCATAACAACTGTCCCCCTTTCACTCTTTTCTGTATTTTCGTGCAAAAATGTCAGAATCTGTCCAAAATATAAAATTTGACAAATGGGGTCGAACGTCGGAATGAAACGGTTAAATCTGTCATATTTTAACACTGTCGTTTTAAAAACAAGAATAATGAAGTATATTTACAAGTTCTCTCTCTCTCTCTCTCTCTCTCTCTCTCTCTCAATTCGAAAAAAATATTTTCTTTCGTAAAACTGAATTCAGCTAATAGTAATTCACATCTTGTCGTACCCATTCTACCGACTGTCATGAATTTTTCTTCGTCTCTTGTCTTGCATCATCAAAATGACTAACGGAAAAAAGAGTGAAAAGAATTGAGAGCTTCTCCAATTGATTTCTGGGTAATCTCAGCAAATCTCGGCGCGGCACAGAACATCTCTTGTTGCGCTGCATCCATTATCGCCCAGAGAATCAAACCGTCCCTGAAATCTACAAAAAAGTAAACCCTGATTTTCAAAGAGAGCAAAATTGATTTCATAGACAGAAGCATATAACTGTCTTTTCAGCTAGCAGGTGCGCGCTGAAGAGGCTACATCAATATTTGGAACAAGATGCGGACAGCGAACAATATCCCGGCCCTTGTTGGGTGAGCGCGCTTGGGCGAACAAATACAAACAACTATTATTCTGACTTCATTTGATACCCATTAAACGGGACTTTGTTGTCTTTTAGTTCGATTGTAGCAGTGATGCGGATTTGACGTGTTGGGTTCGACTTTTAGACTATTCGACGAATTGACATAATAAAAAGTTGACATAGTAAATCAGCACGCATTGATTGGAGATGTGACTCTCAGGTTTCAGGAATTACTGGGGAGAATGGTAATGTTTGTAAGCTGGAACCCATCTTTGTCACACTCAGATCGGGTATCACCCCGGTTTCGTTCCGCCATTGTTTTAATTCTTTGCACAAGATAATGAAAAATCGGGATCAAGTGATCACAATTAATCTGGGTTACGATTAGGTTTTGTCACGTGATCTGACGTAGATTTATTGGGATACCATTCCTTTTTAATGACATTTTTGTTTATTGAGATACATTTCAATATTTTGCAATTTACGCTTATGCGGATTTGGGTTATTATATGTGGTTAATTATCCGGAAAATGACAAAACCTTATATTCTTTTGTCCGTCTGTTTGTTCGTCCTTGTGTTTATCAGTTGTCTTATGAAAGTCAAGAATTTTGAACCTAGTAATTCAAAAAAATAAAAATAAAAATAAAATAAAATGTGCTCAGGTATACGGCTATCAAGATTTTAAAATACAAGTCTGTGTTTTATTTTTTATGATCGAGACTTGCTGTTATGAAAATAACTCGACTATCACTTTGAATACGTATGCCCTCCCTGGGGATGTGATTGGTGAGACTATTCTCCTTCCCTTTTAGCTTGATTAAGTCGACGTATTGTGCACGCAGCTCTGTACTTTGCAATATTCTACATGCATGCAATCTTTCCACTTCAGAAAACTTTCACATTTGTCATGCGGTCATGTGTGTTATTTTTTAAATTTTTTGATTTGTTTTCAAAAACACACGCGCGTTTTCCGGGGTTTCTATCTCGAATCCCATTGGTCTATAATGCACATCAACTCAGTTTTGAAACATTTAATATTTCTATTAATATTTCCCCTCCTGACCTCACCGCAGCTTTCATATCTTATGTGTAGAAAGTGAACATGTTGACACGGAAAAATGGCCGACTAAGAGTGCAGAGCAGTATTTATCATCGATGTCATGTACAGTTTTTGACCACGGGTTGCGTGAACTTGTTAAGTGCGAGAGGATTATAATTACGACTCGTCTGTTTTTTGGTACCTGTAGCAGACGAAGTTTGGCAGTACGGTTTCAAAGAAAAAAGTCCAGAAAAACACACCGTCATTTTTTAAATTGTCTCAGAGAAAAAGTTTGACACTCACAATCTTGCACGTAGTACCGAATTTAATTTTTAGATACGCGCAAAATTATTATTGAAGAAAAAAAAAGAAGTTTCATGCGTTTCAATTTAATTGAAATTAGATGTTTGATCTGCTCGCTTACTCGCTACAAATACAAGTAAGCGAGCTGATCTAACATTTTTTAATTAAATTGCATGCGTTAAGTCCTAACCGAACAATCCAGTCAGATCTTTTATCTCTTTTTTTATTGATTTCGGAGTCTATTAGAATGTTTTGGCATTTTGTTTTCTACCAAAATCCCATGAAGTTTGGTTTTTTTTTTTCGAAAAAAAGGTTTTTTAATGATAATTAAACTATTGCTTACTTTGTCGGGTTATCACAGCTTTTGGTTGTTGAAACAATCTTGAATGGTCTTAAAATCTATCAAAAAATTACAATTAAAACGTGGAGTGTGAAGCTGAAAGAGATACAAAATAACATGAACATATGCTACCTTTGTTTCACCAGTTATTGCAAAACTGGGCTATAACATCCCGGTCATTTAATTCCCGGGTATTGTTTTTGTGTCGGTCTCCGCAGTAAGGGCCGGTTTTTTGTATTTATTGATTGTTTTTACGTGAACTCGTGGCCCTGTCCCTTCGCCCCGATTTGTTATGCAAGGAGATTTAGGAAACAAAGGCCTCTACCGACCAACACAAGAACTGGTCTTGTTTTTTCGTGCTGACATTCAATTTGTGTCAACACCGCCCTAAGTCGGAAGAAAAATACAGGTGCTTAAACGAATCGCTGGCTATTGTCCGGGTGCTATTCCGGCGATTTGATATGATAACAGATTGATGGAGCGCAAACGCGGACCTGGAGTATGTAAAATAATAAAAGAGATTTGCTTTTGCAGTAGAAGATTAATCCGTAGTTATTAAACTTTCGAGGGTAAATACTCTAGGAAATTATTGTCATTGCTGCGTTTGACGGCAGTCTTGAAGGAACATTCCGAGATTCTTGCGAAGTGGCCTGTTGTTATAGATTGATATGAATATGTTTGATAACTTTATAAACCTTTGAAATGAAAACGAGTCAATATTTTCCTCTCCTCCAGCGTGTCACTCTTTATAATTGTCATATTTAATCTTTTAATATAAAAAATTTCAACATTCATTTCTACAAACACTGGCCGAAATCGGGAATTTGGAGTTGATAATATCCCAATAAAGACTTTCTCTAAAATGTTCAAGTACGTGTTCGATATATTTACGTTATGATAATTGTGTCCTAAGAGCCGCCATAAGCATGCTATAAAAAAGCAATGCTTTTGGTCTGGTATTGTTCCTTTATTATAACAAAGAAACGCTCTGTGGACCTCGAGTTTTACATATAAACTATCAAAATACTGAATGCATTTCTTTCAAAGAAAAATCTCTCTTTTTTAATTAAACGGAATAAGTAGTAAGTCTAATTGGAAATCAAGAGCGCAATAATGAACGTTTAGTGTTATGCTTTTAATTGGTGTCATATTTTGAAGATTTCTAGGATTATTATAGCTTTTTATCATTTTGTCAATGTTTAAATATGACGTTATTTATCTATCTATCTATCTATCTATCTATCTATCTATCTATCTATCTATCTATCTATCTATCTATCTATCTATCTATCTATCTATCTATTTTAGTGTTTGATGGACAATTTTTTTTGCAATACCCCTCTTCTCCATCAAATTATCCGCCCGTACTTGGTAGTCTGTTTGTTACAGAATCGCTGCTACCTGTCCGTCGGTCCATTGCTGTAGATAACCCAACCCTTCTACCCCATCCCAAGTCAGAGGTATTTCAGCTGTGTCAAAGCCCCGAATATGTATTCTCTATAAGTTAGAAAAATGTATATGTAAGACTAAGAAATGTATATACACGACTACTATTATAAATATACATGTATATGTACCTTAATCTTTAATGGAGATAGCTAATAGGCTATTTTTGCCTGCTGTTCGGTCCAAATTCATTTATATACCTCTGTGTATATTCTGAATAAAATACTTCTTAAGATAAACCCCGATTTCTGAATAAAGTACTTCTTAAGATAAACCCCGATTGATGAATATTTCGCCCCCACCCTTTCCCAGTTTGATTCGTTGTAACAGAGGCAGGGGTGAGAGGGATGATATAGTTGTCGTAGTATATTCAATCAACCGTTACACTATAAAGACCACAAACTCTTGAGGAGATCCGAATGGTCAATATTGACACTTCGGATAAACATGTCTGCGGGCTGTCTCTGCTATAAAATCGCAATCTTTTTCAAATTCTCTCACTTCATTTTATTCCAATACACACTACCTGGAGCGAAGTTAGATTCTACAATCCGTGATAAGTGATTACAGCGGAAAACAGGCGGTTGGAAGCACTGCTTGCACGTACTGGAAAATACCAAAATTTATAAGCAAGAATCCTTAATGCAGTGAAAATAATTTTATGAATAGGATAATAATCCTGAAAAAAATAAATAAATACCTAAACAAATAAATTAGTTTATAAATAATTAATGAATAAATACATTTGTAGATAAATAAATAAATAAATAAATGGATGAACGAATTATTTATTTATTTATTAATAAATGTAAATAAATGAAAGAATAAATTAATTAAAAAGTTAATATAGAAATGAAATATAAATGTAACATCATCAGTCTATAATCAAACAACACCCCATGTTTTTTTGTTTTTGTTTTTTTTTTATAATTAAGAAATCAATACGATATTGGGATGTCATACAATGAAATCATTTTCAATTCGAATAAATAAAAAACAGAATATCAATATAATATGCAAAGCAACCTTACAAGGGAAAGTCATCAATTGATTACGTGTATGTAAATGACGGTTGTACGATGACAAGTGAACTTCTGATAATGATCTTTGAGCCCCTCTCATCTTCCCGCAATATGGCGACCCCTTTGAAGAAACGGCTCCCGATAGTATCTCAACAACTCAAGGGAGACCACTCTAACTCGATGAATATTTATGTAGTAGGTATATTAAAACTCTTTTGAAACCGTCGTTTATACGGCAATGAATTGTCATTGGTGGCCCTGTGACAGGTATTTACTGATACACCGGGGAGTGATAGCCAGGGCTCACGTCTTGATTAAATCTTTGGGATCTTTATTGTTTGGCTACAAGGGAAAATAAAAATGGCCGAAGTACACACCGGGAAATCTGCCTCCGAGGTGACATTCACCGTCTCAATATTTTGGAATGATTCTTGAATCGCTGATTGCGTTTTTATGGTGGAGATCATAAACCGATAACCTTTTAATTGCAAATCGTCTTAATGAATTATTCAGCACGCAACGGTACATGCAATATTAACAAATAGTATTGACCAGATGTGATACGATGATAAATGGTGGGGAGAAGGCATCAAACAGACATCAGAATTGATTGAATTCAAATAAAACGAATCCCCTCAAAAGTGAAAGACGTCTCCAAATGATAATATAGAAAATAACAGTACATTGTGTATATATAAACAAAGCAGAGTCTGAATTGGCAATACTAACAACACATACACTCAGGTACAATATATGATTATTAAACGTACGGCATTCTATGTAAGTAAATATTACCCGGTAAGTTTATAATGTAATTAAATATTACACGATAAGCTAACAATGTAATTATAAATTACTCGGTAAGTTTATAATGTAATTAAATATTATACGGTAAGTTTATAATGAAAGTAAATATTACCCGGTAAGCTTAAAATATAAGTGAGTATTACCCGGTAAGTTTATAATGTAAGTAAATATTACCCGGTAAGTTTATGATGAAAGTAAATATTACCCGTTAAGTTTATAATGTAAGTAAATATTACCCGGTAAGTTCATAATGAAAGTAAATACTACCCGGTAAGCTTAAAATATAAGAAAATATTACCTGGTAAGTTTATAATGTAATTAAATATTACCCGGTAAGTTTACAATGTAATTATAAATTACTCGGTAAGCTTGAAATATAAGTAAATATTATCCGGTAAGTTTATAATGTAAGTAAATATTACCCGGTAAGTTTATGATGTAATTAAATATTACCCGGTAAGTTTATAATGAAAGTTAATATTACCCGGTAAGCTAAAAATATCAGTTAATATTACCTGGTAAGTTTATAATGTAAGTAAATATAACTCGGTAAGTTTATAATGTAAGTAAATATTGCCCGGTAAGTTTATAATGGAAGTAAATATTACGCAGTATGCTTAGAATATTATATAAATAGTGCCTGTTTGGGAGGGTAACAGTTGAAATTGACACCCCGAGAAAACCATTGTCAACCGACGCGAAGCGGAGGTTGACAATGGTTTTCGAGGGGTGTCAATTTCAACTGTTATCCCCCCAAACAGGCACTATTTATTTTGTTATACTGAATGTCTTTTTTTTAAATTTTTAAGAAAATTTTACTGCTTTTATATAGGAATAACGTGAATTCTACAGCGAACCGTACGCGCATAATTTTCGCGCATGTAACATTTTTTAATGTTACCCGTTGCCAAGTGCGTTGCTAACGCTGAGGGTAATAGTAAATATTATTAACTGCGTCTTAACCAATCAGATTTTAGTATTTAACATGAAAGTATAACAAAAGTAAATATTACCTGGTAAGTTTATAATGTAAGTAAATATTACCCGGTAAGTTTATAATGTAAGTGAATATTACCCGGTAAGTTTATAATGTAAGTGAATATTACCTGGTAAGTTTATAATGTAATTAAATATTACAAGGTAAGTTTATAATGTAAGTGAATATTACAAGGTAAGTTTAAAATGTAATTAAATATTACAAGGTAAGTTTAAAATGTAATTAAATATTACCCGGTAAGTTTATAATGTAAGTGAATATTACCTGCTAAGTTTAAAATGTAAGTGAATATTGCCCGGTAAGTTTAATAATGAAAGTAGATATTACCCGGTAAGTTTAAAATGTAATTAAATATTACACGATAAGTTAACAATGTAATTATAAATTACTCGGTAAGTTTATAATGTAATTAAATATTACAAGGTAAGTTTATAATGTATTTAGATATTACCCGTTAAGTTTATAATGTAAGTGAATATTACCCGGTAAGTTTATAATGTAAGTGAATATTACCCAGGAAGTTTGTAATGTAAGTAAATATTACCCGGTAAGTTTATACAACTAGGTAGACTTGACACAATAAAATTCCAAATTCGCTTTTTCAAAATTGACTTATTTAAGTCCATGTTTGTTTCATTTATAAAAAAAATTTTCAGAAGAAATAAGGTCAAACATTTCTGTTCTCAGAATTTAATTTATTTGAATTTGAATCTATCGGGTGTCACTTATAGATAATCTAAGAACATGGGATCGCTCTCTCACTCTGTTAATTGGAACACTGTAAATTCGGAAGCCTCCCAATTCCACAGAATGTACACAGTACAGAGAGATTAGCTAATGCCAACTGACGGATCGCAGACTGGCCAGAGCTCTATGGCTGTCTTCCTAATGATGTCACATCTGGCCGCTTACAACATAGAAAATCAGGGGCGACAACCCATTCCTCTGGGGAAGCTGTGATAATCGGCGGTCTGGCGGCTATCGCTGGATACAGACCCGCTAACGAGATGTAATGTCTGCGCCGGCGTGTTATTCATGTAGATTATTAGTGAGCACCTTTCTTTCATTCATGTCGTTTATGCTAAAGATAATATTTTTCTGGTTTTCTTTTCATTGACCTCCGTGTTATAGAAAAGGGCCGCTTATGATCATATCAAGTCATGAGTGCTCTATGGAGTTCAGGAGGTTTTACTCTATTTGTCATCACTCTCTAGTATTGTGTGTAGGAACTAAAATTACCGCTTTATGCTGCTGTTATAAGCCGTGTAGTGGGAATGTTGGCCCGTGGTATAACGTAAAGTTCTATTTGCCCCGATTTCATTATTAGAAATCTTTGACCTCCCAACATATTTGTCGCCTATTCGTGTTTCCTAATGTGAATAGATCTCCATTTTCCTAGTGACAAAACACTCTCGCCGTGAAATTTTTTCACCAAACCATTCTTTGCCAATTTCAACTCTGAGAAAATTAAATCAATTATCATAAACCTCTTGAGAAAATCATCAACAAGTACATAAACTCAGTCGACGAGTTGCCATAATGTTCCTCCGTGAAGGACTATTGTTACCTTCCTTAACAGGAGAGCGCTGGGCTCGGATCGCTCCAAACACGGCAAAGGAATGTCCGCGCAGCAGGGCGCACTTGGAAACCGTCAGTCAGACAGGCATTGGAGAGGCGAGTTTACAAACATCTTGACGTGTTTTGGAGAGCAGTTTGAATGATGTATTTGTTTTATCGCGAAGTCCCTCCTTCTTTTACACAAACGTGGCCACAGTGTCTGAAGCCTCTACAACACTTCTCCGCCGTCGACGTCACAGAGAGAGTACGTGCTGGCCGCAGGAGAGCCAGTGCGCATGTGCGGGGTGTGGGAGGGTGTTTGCAGTCAGTGCTGATTCCCTGATATGTTTGATTAGGGGTGATGATTAGGCTTATGTACACCGCAATAGTTAGAAAGGTTAGATCATTCCTCTTGACGGAAATCTTCTGGGACGAGAAAGTGAAGTAAGTCGTGACTGATCCTGTAGAATGGAGTCTTCACGGTCTTATCGGAAGTCTAAAGTCCGCTGGGTAGCTCCCACTGAATCTGACAGGAATTGGAACATCATCAATCTCCATTGTTCCACTCAGTCGAAGTGTGTAGTAGAGAGTATTTGTCGTCTGACCGTGTTATTCGTATTATCTTTACCTTCTTTTCTAATCTTTAACCTTTTCCCCGATCATTTGAAAAACCGCAATGATTATCTGAATACACAATTGATAGATTAACTGATTTTAAACAAAGAAAAATTTGGGGGAACATAAGAATTATAGATTTACTGAAAGTATATTCCTTTGCGCAATGAGAAATTTTAATTGTACATACAACTGCATATTATTTATTAATTAATCATTGTTTCATCATTGATTGATCATACTTGATGTATATAAGATTTTTATTATTGGGTAGTTACTGTCATCAGCGTGTCCAAGTACTTGTATATTGATATCATCCGACTGAAAAACAATTATCAACAATAATAGAGAACGTTCATTTTGATCATTTTATAGAGGATTCCATCTTCGTAAACCGGAATTATGACATAATTAAGCAGGGCGGTCTGCGTGCGCGGCAGATAAACGAGGAGATGCGGGCGCGCGAACCTTGTCTGTCCCGGGGCCAGACAGCAGATACCCCGGCATCAGATCGCCTGCGTACGCTAATCACAATATTTACCATACATAATGAATCGCAATCCGAGAAAATTCGGGAGATGAACGATATAGGGGTCGCGATACATGTCGGGAAATTTACACATGGATTTAGATACACCGAAATGTTGTCACCACTTCCGGTGGCGGCGAGAGCGTATTTGAATGAAAACCTCTGGACTGTTATCTCCACATTGAAAAACGTGCGCCGAATTTTGTGTGGTGTTTGATTTCACCCGTATTTTTGGTATTTTGATTTGTCAACAACTTTTGATTACTGGCCTCAGGGGGGAAAGAAATAAAATATGCTTAATATAATGTTTTCTGCTCTGGTTTAATTGTGTGGCTGATGCGTGATTACCTGCTTAATAGTGCACGGTATTAAGGAGGCTTGTCAGATCACGCTAGTGCGCTCTTTTGTTTCCTACTAGTTCAAACATGGTGCAGCAGTGATATATTAAGCTAACGCTATACCGTTAGGATCTACATATACAGACATATTCACAATCTAAAACCAAAATGTTCAGCCATGATATGTTAAAATTCCCCGTAAGAAAACATCATTGTTGATATGTTTTATAATTTTTTATATTTAAATTCAAAGAAGCTACATAGAGTTGAGTATGTTACAACAACTGGGTCACTAAAAGGTTCTAATAAATACAACACATGGAAGTACTTGTTTTTCATCGTCATCGCAAAATTCAATGCAATTTATCGGTATAGTACACTTATATCCGGCGTCCGATCTGTTGAATTTCAGAACATATATGTGTAAATTGTCATTTATTAAGGTTTTGACAAATAAAAACTTCTGCAGTCCTCTATCTAAAATGGTCGAACAGAATAAATCAAAGATAGTACAACCGGCTCTGGGAGAAAATGTTTGTACCAGTTTCTTTCAGTTCAGTTTTATTGTACTCTGTAATAAAAAGGTTGACAAAAACACAGACGCATTTTTATTTCATTCTTAGAGAAGCATCCATGCCATTCAAGAAGAAACCTTCACTCTTCCTGACATCACATTAAAGCTGCGGGTTTTGGAGGGTGGTGCCGCTTTATCCCACGTGAGTTTATGGTGCGATTGTCAAGAATATGCATTCGAACGCCCCCTCTCAGTATGACTCTTCGGCGAAGGAGGCTAAAAACAATATTCACAAAACTATTTACAGAATTTGCAATTCAAAACAGATAGAATATAATTTTATTGATAACACAAGGAAATTAATGGGCAATAAAGACTGATAGGTATTTCGACATGCAAAATATTTGTATTGCTTTTTATAAACCTCCTAAAAACGGGTTAATGAAGTAAATGGAGTAAAATGTTTGACAAATGTATCGATTATTCTTAACATGGTGCTTAGCACAGAGATGCGACTACAGTGATAGATTTTGTAAAACACAGAAGATAAAATCCAAGTTTGACAGAGAGAATATTTCCGGTCTCTTTGACATTGTAATGGTGGCAATTTATTCCTCCCGTCCTTCCATGGTGACAACAATGAAACCACGTGACTTTCCGCGAGATTTCGTCGTTCCGGTGAGTAGAGTTGTAAAGGATGCGGCCGATCATCCATCATCGGGACAAGAAGAGAGACAGACGACACTGCTTCCCCGACTCCCCTCAGTGGAAGCACGGATTAATTGTCTCCTGTTTTATTGGTCAAGTTGTCTATTTAATGGCGATCAATTATGTTTTTCTCCACAAATTTTATCTCTTCCAAGCATCTTAATTTTTTGCGTTTTACAAAATTTCCGATTATAAATTGCAATAATGTTAGCGGCGATTGAATGAAGAACGCGGTAGTACTGGTAGGGAGAGAGAGAGAGAGAGCCGAGATGAGAAGATAAGGGACTGTGTGCGAGTCTCGGATTAACTCATCTAATCCACCTCCTGGATAAATCAACACATGTACCGCACTAAATTGAATATCAATACCCAAATCATTAACTTGAATGCTGATATGTTGAATGAAATTTAAATGCAAACACGGAGATATTCAGGCCGATAATCCAAAAATTATGAATAAAATATAGATTTAGATTATAAAGATGTGTATGAACATTCATATCGTTGTCATCTTGTAAATTTTGAATTTACCGGGTGGCAGAAAATACAAAACTTACAACATGACAAAAAACAATGTTTTGAAATTTAAAATGTAGAAGATACTGTAAGTCTGTAACCGTATCACATTTGGCTGTGTATTCGATTTAGCGTTTTTTGGCGAAATGCAGCTTCAGCTTAATCAAGTACATGTACTTGTATATCGCTAAATGCCATGCATATATGTATAAGAATAGGAACATTCAGGGTTACTTGAATGCCAATTCAAATCGATCCGCGCGCCAAATTGTTGAAAAAACTTGTTTCCGCCAAATAGTGTACACGCCAAAGATAATACGTTATAGTAATGAACATGTCTAATTTGTATTTATTGATATGTACATGTACAATGCTCCAACTTATGACCAATAACAATGTCTATGATAATAATTACAAAATAATTGTTATAACAATAAATAATCTATATAAGATGATGAACTTTAACCACGTCCTATGAGTTATGCAAAACACGAGGTTTATAGACATTAATTTAATATCAATCAAGAATATGAAAATTTACAGTAAATTATTTGCAATTACTGTAAAATTATAAACAGTTGCACTGCATAGAATCGAAGATACAACTAGACGTCATATAACAAATCTTGTTATAATCTTATATCTTCTTAAAATGATGAATATCAATTTACAATTTGATTCAAGAATCTTAGACGTGATATCGGGTATTTTGGCTCTCAGCAAAGTAGTGAACAAAGGCACGTGTATCATAGATAATCCCTGAATATATTCAAGTTAAGCCCTTTGTGTAAGCCTATAGCAAAATAAAATGTTATAGTTTTATCATTATTACTCAATGTTCTTTTTTCTCTCGACGTTTAAAATTTTTTAAGAGAAATGGTTTGAATGAAGAATTATTTGATCCTTTTACATGAGCATCGATTTATATCTTTTCCGAATCTGGATTGTACAATTGTAAATACATGTAACTGACAAAAGTCTGCGTTATACTCTTCAGTCATATCTCTTCTTGTGGTGAAGCTATATAAAAACCCCATAATGTTACTCTAATACACAAATTGATTTATTGTATATACCAGGTATTCTCTGGGGTATTCCTTTGAATAGAAATCTTTCTTAGATATCTTAGGTTCTTTGTAACATTCAAAATTCTCATAATTATATGCTTCTGCAGCAAAATAACTTATTTTTAAAAAATACAGCTCATGTTTTGTTTAATTTAAATCTTACATGCTAAGGCATAGATTGCTTGAGACTATTTGCTTATATAATTAACAATATACAGTTTGATTTTAGAGGAAAATATAGTTGCTGTTTTCTATGTGAGGAAACTATAGCATGATATTGAAAATTGGTAGACTAGTGTCTCTAGTCTTTTATTATTAATAAAAGAATATGATAACTAATTTTATTCTCAAATGGAAGGTTTTGATAACAAATGTAATTACTCAAAGATAAAAAAAAGAAGCTTTTAGTGAATTAGCCTTTGGGTAAAGGGAGCGACAGTTCCATTTGGTTTTCGTGCTAAACATGAATTTAAAAAAATTGTTTTTCATTTAGATTTTTTTTAAATTTTCAACTTTTACAATTTATCAAACAGACCGTTATGGTTAGGTACATTGATTTGTATATTATTAGCATAACGACATCTCTTTATAATTGTTGTAATATACTGTGCAATTATTATGTTGTAAAAGAATTCAGTTACATCCATTAAATCATTACCGAATCTAGTACTTTTTTGTTCATCCTTTTACTTTAGGGTTTTTGATATTTTATTGTTCTCTCTTTAAATGAAGTCAATCTGTTTTAAAAAATTGCAATTACGAAAGTTTTATTTACTTACAGTTCACAGTGATCATATCATTTTTGAACATCGTATTCATTAGAAATTAACTGATCGCATATATATTGTATTTCCCTGACATGAAACGAATAAGTAACCCGTAAATTATATGAGCTATAGTTGCAGTGATCGTATGCGAACTATCGGAGTATTGACCTTACATTTGAAATACTAGAATTCTTTTTTATCCGAAAAGTTCACGCGCACTTCCGCTTTACGCAACATTCAGTTCACGTAATATCTCGTTGATTGAGAGATTTCGAGGTTATGGCCGGGTTAAATCACACAAACCCTGGAAAGGGGCTGGGGGAACAAAGGTGTATTCTCGTCAAATTCAATAAACGGAGAATGTTAGGTAACCGAATTGGAAAATAACTTCCGTTTCTAAGACCGATGCTTGATAAAGTGACAGTTAATTAATACGACAGACCGCTCAGCGAGTGTAATGAAAATTCAGGACGAGGCTCTTTTACATTAGCTCATTAAAAACGATCCTCATCTACATGTAGATATCAACAGTTTCGAAAAATTATCATTCAAAACCCTAAAATTTAAAATGTTTGTCATATAAAAAAGTCAGCATAATCATTTCTTTAAAATAAAAACCTATTAAACATACTTATTTTCTTAAAATATTTATTCTAAGAGATGAAATTTTTGAAAAATCTTAAATACTTTGAAGCAATAAGATGGAAACGTACCCCAGCTTTCAAACATGTATTATCTGAAGACTTCGTTGCGGTAGTTTGTGAGAATGTTTTCTTTTATATCATTACAAGGCACTCTGATTACAGTCTACATATCTCAATCAATTTTACAATCAGTTTCGTTGTACATTGTACTGACATAATTTTCAAAATCCTAATATATTGTCCCTGCCTAATAACCAAAGGTTCACGTGGAGCCCTGTAATGTTACCGATACAGTATGGTAGCTTAACATGAGGTTAGGTACTAAAGTCTTAAGGTTAGAAATCAAAGCGAACAGGCTTATGTCAATGCCATTATTAAATGCATTAAAACGAGTTTTTCGATTTGAAAAAAAGTGGTTGAATTTATCAACTGAAAAGCAAATTCAAATAATCATATTTTGATAGGATGGCAGATATCGATTTTGTTTGGCAAGCTACATCTTGGTATAAATCCACGCGATTTATTTGCAGTGAACTGATTCTTTGATATATAATCTACACGTGGTTCGTCACAGTGGTGGGGGTTGGGGGGGATAACAAAAAACTACATTGTTATTTTTATATTAACAAGAATGTATATAACATACTGTATAACGGGTAATTTTTACTGCTTTGATTTTTTACGAATTTGTCTTAAAATAGGGCGATTTGAATTTTACGCGTAATTTTTTTTACGAATTGGACATGTCCGTAAAAATTTAAATCATCTGTGGTTTCCCCTTTACGGTGTTCTTGGTGGAGAATTAGTTGTGGCAACCGATTTATTTAAAGCAGTTATAACTTCCTTTGGAATCATTTCACTAAGCGATCCAAGTGGATTTGGCATTGTAGATATTGGTTTAAAATAGCTTCGTATCCCCGCCATAGTCATTGACTGAGTGATTGAAATCTAGCTACTAACGTGGCATTATACGTAGTTTTTAAAAATACTCAAGACTGAATAGAAGGATCTGAACTTTTATCACCACGTGACAAAAAACGCTCAAATATACCTACATGTACAACCGTCAGGGACTGAGCTGAAGATCATGAGCATTACTCTCATGCCTACGATGAAGAAAATCAACGCGCGGTGTTTTACTTCTGTGAAAATTTACGCGTTTAATTTTTACGGAGTTATAAAACTCGTAAAAATTAGCAGCACGTAAAAAATACCCGTTATATGGTATATAATATCTCTTTTAATGTAAAATGCAATAAAAGTCTGTGTAGTTGTCTGTCTATTTCTCGCTCGTTCTATCAAACAATACATAATAAATCTTCGGTAGAGGGTATGTTGTCAATAAAGTACAAAAGATAAGTATAAACCTCAGAACTATAGTCCTTTGGTCCGAGACAACGGACCTGTGGTTTGAAGCGGCTTTGTTTGAAACAAATTATCTTATTAGTAATCTGGATCGAAAATACACAACAAAACACCACAATAGAACGGGTTTGAGGCACAAATTTATAGGAGAGACCGATGAATCAGACTAATTATTAGAAAGTGATTAATGTAAAATCGACATCAGAATTAATCCCTCGGTTTGGTAATTGAAAAACGAAATCGGGAGAAAGTCGGACAGGGCATTGATAATCGAGTTGACAAATTTGATGAAATAATCCGACTTATTCAGCCCCGTCTCTTGTGTAGCCAGGTGCCCGGGCGGTAGGTTTCCCCGATATAACTCACTGCAAGGTGCGATTAATAACAGCTTGTCTAAAGAACGACAACTCTAATCGGAGTTTGATTCTCTACAGAGTACCTTAAATCACCTGACGATTATTTGCTGAATTCCTCGGTATCGGTCTGATGTTACCCGGTGCTTAGGTTTGTTATTTGAGGTTTAAGGGATAAAAAGACTTCTTGTTTGTTGTTGTCTTCTGTAGGGGGAAAGGTTGACTCGAGGACAGTGCACAGAGAGAGAGAGAGAGAGAGAGAGAGAGAGAGAGAGAGAGAGAGAGAGAGAGAGAGAGAGAGAGAGAGAGAGAGAGAGAGAGAGAGAGATTTTCCTGTTTTTATTCTTTGCTTCAAAGAGAATGACTGATAACATGACTGTCGTCAGTGATTTTTGATTTTATTGAACATCAAAATTTAAATTAGAGATTATTTACTAGTAATTATCCTTAGAAATTCTCCAGGTTTATGTTATATAGATAATCCACAGCTAGATACTAAATTCACCCTACAGTATAAAAATAACAATATTTGTTCGCTCTCTATTTTACAACGATTGATAAACAAGTTCTACAACTTATAGTATAGTATTTTATTTAAGGAATGAATTCAATATTTATTTGTTTTATACGATATAAAATGGTTTGGGACAGTTTACGCTTTATAAACCGCGAAGCGGTTTATAAAAAAGCGTAAACTGTTTCAAACCATTTTATATCGTATAAAACTAATAAATATTGAATTCATTGCTTATAATTTAATTATTTTTACTCTTCATTGTAGATAAAAACGGTCGTTTGACCTTTAAAATGACCTAAAATTGTACAAATTCAAACGTAACGTCAGGCGTATTGATATGTTTTTGACGTTAGTTTTACTATGACGTAGGCAACATTCTTTACACAATATAAAATAATTTTTCTAGCCAATCAGAAAGCGCGTTACAACCAGAATTAAATTATAAAAATACACAATATTTGTTATCATCATCCTAAAGGGTAAACTTTGATTAGGCCCTTGCACACTGTCACGATTAATATACAACGATTGCCCACGAATAACAAGTTAAAAATCGCCATTTTTTTCGCCGGGACAGCCTTGCAATATTTCTACGAATTCGGATGTTCCCACAAGTAGGTGAGATAAAAGACGATTGAATACAATGATCGCACGAATGACTGAGCGCCTGTAAAGTGCGAAACGAAATCGAAACGAAACGAAACCAATCGAAAAGAAACCAAACGAAACGAAACCAAAAATCGAAACGAAACAAAACGGAATTTAAACAAAACTAATATCAATTTTGACTACATAAAAGTGAAAATAAATTCATCGAAAATTTCGTTTCGTTTCGATTTCGTTTCGCACTTTACAGGCGCCCCGAATGACTATACATGTGTACCAAACTGTGCGATCGATGCACAATATTTCTACGAATAGTTATTGGTTCATAATACGAATGCATAAATAGTGTGGTGATTCATATAGTGATTATCGTAAATCAATAATTGATTGATTTGTACTGACATAAATGACCAAAAAATCGTATTCAACATCGGACAAATAACACAGTCGAAACAATGAAAATAAAAATCAAAGTAGATACTGTACTAGTGTATATTTACATCCACCAAGTATGATTCCTTCTATTTCTTACGGTAATTGATTGTACATTCATAAACCTGTAAGAAATTGACAGGATTGAAATTTACACGCTTTTCTATCGATTGGTTAAAACTTTCATCAACCTAAAAAAAATCATGGACTGCACGAAATAATCATGCTCAAAAGACGATTTGGCTGTTTCTTTTATCTAACGTACTGGTGTACATGTACATTAACAATAGTTTAGTTAGTTTTTTCTTACTTTTACTAATTTGTTGAAAGAAAGATGTTAACATAAACGAAAAAATGCTTTCTTTGATGATTCATGCGGGTTATGAACGTAACGATCATTGCTTCCAAAAAAATTGCATAACACACCATAGCGCTTTTGTAAATCAGGCACGTAGAATCAGGGCGGGGGGGGGGGGGGGTGACAATTTTCTTTTATTATACATTTAAATTCCCCATTGTTTTGGAAGTATGTAAAAAAGACCTGAAGTCCGAGTAAGTAAATTAGGAAGTTATAGATACAGATACAGAACCCCCCCCCCCCCCCAACACACACCCACTCTATCCCTCCACGGATGAAAATTTTCACGATTTTGAGAAGCTTTCATTCCTTCCCCCTATTCTTTTGACTTGTAAACATTTTCAGAATGAGTCTGCCCATCCCCCGCCCCTTTCAAAAACGATGTCACTGCCTGTAATATAGTTTAAGGAGAGTTATCCCTCGTGGCATTGTATATCTCTCTTCATTTAAAATTAGTAAATATATTCATGTACATGGTATCTTTAAGGGAGAGTGAAGTTATGAGTATTTTGACAAATTTGAAGAGCATAGGTAATCAAAGCATTGTTTCCATAGTTTTCAATTGTCTCGGGGATTTCCATGTCTAAATTTAGCACGGGTATTTCTCACCAAATGGAACTTATGAAGAGCAATTAAATAACAAGTAAGTTCATATCAAATATATTCTCAGTAATCTAATACAGTTAAAACAACGTGTCTTCAGGTACATCAAATGGAACTTGCATTTATAGGAACCAAATGAAATTTTAGGTGTGTTTCTTAAATTTCTTACATTTTTTTAGAATGAATGTTCAGAATATGTCTGAGTCGTATATCAATTAGTCTAAGGAAATGTTAAACTGATCTATATAGATAAATAAATATATATATATATACTGTAGTACATGCAGTTTAGTAAAAATACAATGATGTTTCTGTTAATCCATTGGGCCTTTGCCAATTATTGTAATTGTGTTTGTGCCAATAAAATATTTGTATTTGTATATACATGTACATCTGTTCTGTTCTGTTCTGTAGATTGTATCTTTAAGGGAGAGTGAAATTATGTGTATTTTGACAAATTTGAAGAGCATAGGTAATCAAAGCATTGTTTCCATAGTTTTCAATTGTCTCGGGGATTTCCATGTCTAAATTTAGCTCGGGTATTTCTCACCAAATGGAACTTGTGAAGAGCAATTAAATAACACGTAAGTTTATATCAAAGACATAAATTCTCGGTAAGTTAGTACAATGACAAAAACGTGTCTTTAGGTACATTAAGTGGAACATGCATTTATAGGGACCAAATGAAATTTTAAGCGTGTTATTTAAAATACTTTCATTTTCTTTAGAATGGATGTCCAGACCATGTCTGAGTCAGTGTATGTGGGGATGTGTATCAAGATAGGGACCCCACAACAGGTGGCCTCCAGGAGAGATATATGGGATATCAGGGAGCTGTTGAGGAATCAACATGGTGTGCAGAGATCAATGAGGAGTGGAAGTCGGAGAGAAGGGTTCAGATTACCTGATTCAGACGTAGACACTATGTACTGGCAAACTAACCACCGAGTGATCTGGGACTTCTCTCAGTCTGAGTTTTACAACATACACAGACAGGCAATGATTCTTTGTGACAATTCTGAGAGTCCAGCAGGATTTACGTTACTTTGGTTACCATTGGAGAGGGCTGGACAAGAAGTGTTGTCATCGTGTGTGAGGATGAATGGAGGACTTTATATATCAAGTTCTAAATACAGAGAGAACGTGTGTGCATCACTCACTCCTGATGACAGGATACATGGGCCATGTAGCACTAGAACAGACGGTTTAGAAAATTACCTCACACTTGATCATGATGAAGCTTATTGTTTTGTCAGTGATTTTTGGCCTCCCTCTGCCTCCTCATGGATAGACAGATGTCACTCATGGCCCCCACTTCATGTTGTCAATGACATCGTCAGAAATGGATGTCACTTTGTAGCAATAGGACACAAACTAGGAAACCATGAAGACAACGAATGGAGAATTTCTTTCTCTCAGGCAGAGTACAAACTTGTGTACTCAATGAATCATACACAGTTCATAACATATGGGTTGATGAAATTGTTTTTAAAGGAAATAATAAACAAAGAATTGAGAGATGAAGAAACACAGCTGTGTTCCTACCACATGAAAACAGCTGTTTTTTGGGCCATTCAACAAAACACACTACCTCAATGGTGTCCCCAAAATCTCCTGGCCGGTTTCTGGGTATGCTTCAGACTTCTCATTAAATGGGTGTATGAGGGGATCTGTCCAAATTTTTTCATTCCAGAAAACAACATGTTTCTGAGTAAAATCCATGGCCAAGCACAAACAAGTTTATTCAGGCGACTGTATGGGTTGTATGAGAGGGGTATAGCATTGCTGCTACACAGTCCCTCCATCAGGTCCTCTATCATTGATGTCCTCTGTAATCCCAGACTCACCGTGTGTACTGATGAACACACTCTGATCTCTGAGGCTGAGTTTGATGTAGAATTATTTAGAGAGATACATAGTAATGATGCACACCGCACATCAGAGCTACGGGCTGAGCTCTGTATGAAGTACCTACACACAATAGAACAGTTGATAGAGTCCCCCCTGACACAGTATCAAGTTGTAAGTTTACAGAAACATACAGCCACCATCCTTGAGTGCACTGCTTTTATATTACACAACATGTACACTAACACAGGTGTCAACAAACAGATGTATATTGCTGACAAAATGTCAAGGCACATGCTAGAATTAGTAGCCAAGTTTGGGTTTGTTTCTGACATGTTGTACATTGCCATGTTTTATTACAAGACACTCAGATACAGGGAAGCTTTATCTGTTATAGAGTTGACAAAGGTCAAGTTAGTACAGCCATATCTGATGTATAATGGATATGTAGACAGAGAGAGGTATACTGCGGCTGTAGGGGGACAGTCCTTGTCTACAAAGATGAGACAGGCTGTAGCAAGGGATATCAAACTTTACGATGAAATATGTTATATCAGTGAACTGCTACCAGAACAACAGTCTTGTACACTAAACAGTAGCCATACATTGCTCATTCCTCTCTATGTATTGTTACACATGTTAGAGTTTTTAAGCTCTAGACATGTTGACACAGTGAGAGCACAAGCAGCTCTAGATGATCTACAGGTCCTAGTCCACCATGATCAGGGACCGTTAATTCCTTTTTACCACAGAGACATCTCCTGGGAGATCCTGGGGATCTGTCAACAGATGGCAGGGAACCTCCAGGCTGCCCTGTACTCATACCAACAGTCACTCAGACAAGATCCATTCCATAAAATACAAACTGCTACCACAAAAAGAATTAATGATTTACATATACCACCATAAGCAGGTTAAAATATATTGCATGTCTTGAGATATCCAAAAGATGCATGCAGATAAAGAAGTGTGTGAAAAATATTTGAGAGAGAGAGAGAGAGAGAGAGAGAGAGAGAAATTCCCTTTTTTGAAAGGTGAGTTTTATTTCAGTTTTGCTTTTGTGTGTTAATTTGTGGTAGTATATGTTCTACTTTGTTATCAAATTATATTAATCAAAGGTTAATATAAAATAAAGTTTTTCTACCTGTATGTCTTATATATAATACATTTTAATTAGTTTTCTTTCTGACTGATTTGATTTTTTTTGTTTGAATAGTAGTCATTCTTTTACTTGATATACAGTTAGATTGCATCTTTAAATTTTCTTTTTCAATTGACATATATTGTATTGATTTTGTACAATCAGCTTAATTAATATGCTTAGTAATAACAATATTCAAATTTAATACAAATGTATATAGGTCTCGAGAATAAATCTATTTCAGTAAAAGAGTATTTATTACAGTCAGATGCAATCCATCTTCCGTAATTTTCTTTTTTTTCTCCCTATCTTCACCATGTGAAGATTTCCATGTGAATATATATATATATGTTTAATTGAAAATGTATACTACGACTATCAATAAGCATTCAGTTGAATTTTGTATGCTATTAGATGTAATATTCAAAACATTCCAACTCCAAAAATAGCATGTAAATGCCCTGAATATGTGGGCATTAATAGATTTAAGTCATAATCAAAAGCTCTGCGCCAATCAAATATCATGTCTTTTGTTTACGGCTTTCCAAGCTGACAGTAGTTCCTATACTGTACGTTATATGGCTGTGAGGTATGGGGATATAGTAATGTTGATATAATAGAAAGAATACATGTTAAATTTTATAAACTATATATATAACTTTTTCATCTTAAGTCTTCTACTCCAAATAACATGATATATGGAGAATTAGGGAGATAAACCATTAATTGTACATATCAAGACAAGAATTATTGCATATAGTTGGTTAAAAATTTAATTCATGGAAAACGTTCAAAATATTGTTACATAATCGATAGTTTACTTTATGCTAAATATGTAAATGGTAAAGAAAAATTAAATGGCTAAAGAACTTGAAATGAATTTTAGATACAGTAGGTATAGTAATATTTGGATGAATAACCAAGTAGTTAATCATGATTGGCTAATCAAAAGCTTAGAACAAAAGCTAACAGATCAGTTTCAACAAAACCGGGAATCAATATGCAATAATTCTTCAAAAGGTGTTATATATAAGTTGTTTACTAATTTAGACTTTAGATGCCAACCGTTTGTTAATTGTAATTTAAGTATTTATATGAAACAAGTTTTAGCTAGATTTCTAACTTCAAACCATAAATTACCTATTGAAACTGGTAGTTGGAATGACATAGAAAGAAGTAACATGTTATGTAATTTATGTAAAAGAGACACGGAGATGAATTTCACTATATTTTGTATTGCACTGTGTTGAAAAACGAAAGAGAAAAGTATATACCAAAATTTTATCTTTTTAGACCAAATATTGTTAAATTTAACGAGCTTTTTTCCGCAAACAATGTGAGCTTATTAAACAAGTAATGTAAATTTATAAGTATTGTTAACGGGAAGGATAAACTTCCTGATTATTAATTCCTATTTATTTATCTACAATGAAAAATTGTATATTTATACTTCATATATATTTTGTAGAGAACCATTATAATTGGGTTTTTTTTTTCTCTACTCACGCATAAAGTATATATTGTGTATATGTTTGCATAGGCGTCGGAACCGGGGGGGGGGGGGGGGGGGGGGGGGGGGGGGGCTAGCCCCCCCCCCCCCCACTTTTTTCGCAAAGTTACACCTTACCATTAGAAACATAGCATGATAGAGGGTTCAGCCCCCCCCCCCCCCACTTTTTCTCGCAGGAAAGATTATTGTTCCTAAAATTACCTAGAAAGATATGAGAAGTTGGATTCAGAAGACTACTACCCCCCCCCCCCCCTCCCCACGGATTAGGAATTTCATGATTTTGGAAAAAAAATTTAAGTAAGTTTTTTTTTTTTTTTTTTGGAAGTATAGGTAACCCCCCTCCCCGGATTAGGATTTCCATGATTTTCGGGATTACTTTTTTCTCAATATTTTTGAGGATTAGTCTAGCCCCCCCACTTTCAATTTGCTTCCGACGCCAGTGGTTTGTAATATTTTTTATGTTGTAAATTACAACCAAAGAATTACAAATAACCTGTTCAACTGTCAGTCGAAATGTGACGTCGCTGTGAACTTAAAGAAACGGTGATTAAAATCATCGATCACTAAATAAAATATTTAACGACTGCTGATTGGATAAAAAGAAAGTGGGTTATGTTCTAAATGCAAATGAGAAAGAAATAATCTTTATAAGAAAAATTATCTAAAACCAGAAACATAAATAATTTTAATGATAATATTGTTATTTATGTTTCTGCAAAAATTGAGGATCGTCGCGTGCGTCCTTAAGTTCCCAATTAGTCTGACGTCTCCACTGATAGTTGTGTATACAGAAACACTGAATTGAAAGTATGTAATTATCATTATACATGTATATACTGACAAAATTATTGTATGGTCTTTTAAGTTAATAAAATTGCATTAGCAGCAGACCAATGTTTATTTTTTTCGCTCACCAAGACAAAGTGATGGGGGGGGGGGGGGGGGGTATGCTATACACCGAACTTGGTTAAAGTTTTTGGAGCAGAGCCCTATATCGAATTTATATGCTCACCAAACTTTGCATGATTGATGGTGAATCTGAACTTTCGTATGGACTTGAAAGACTTGGATGCTGAATGTTGGCCATGAATTTTAGATACTGGAGGAGGTTTAGGTTTTTGGAGCAGGTTAAAGTTTTTGGAGCGGATGCTCTTTGCATGATGACATATCTGAGGCACTACTGGTTGCAACTTCAATATACACTTGCATGGATGGTATGTCTTATGATACCATATACGGATCTAGGGGGGAAAATGAAAATTTATTAAATTCACATTTAGTCAGCTTTTGATGATTTTTTTAACTTCAATTATCATTTTTCGCTCATAAAAGTTCATAGGAACGAAAACAAATTTCTTACGGAGATTTATAGTGGGAAATGTGTCTCTTTTCTCCATTTGGAAATACGCGGGATACCTTGCACAATTTTTCAACGTTATCATTCGGGCTTATTAATGGCTGATGTAATGGAAAATCCCCGTAGACTTTCTGTTTTTGGATTTGCATTGAAACCTGAAGCGGTAGAGGAGGTGTTTCAAAACAGATATTAAATCTGGACATTTTTTATATTTATGATTATCGAAATATCAAGCAAAAAGTAGTAGAAGCAAAAACTCGGGACAGAGTATAGTAAAAATATCGCAAATATGCCTCGGACCCCCCCCCCCTCCCCGACAAACACAAAACACAATTATCCTTCAGACCCCCCCCCCCCCCCCCCCCCCCGGAGAAAATTTTTCTGGATCTGCGCATGTGAAACTTATCAGTTATCATTCCATGGAATTTGCGCAATATGAGCAGTATTGTCTCTTTAATGTTAAACTAATAACTTCAAAATCATCAAGACTTCGCTGTTTCATATATTTGTTTATCATTTACGGAATTTGATTTTTGTGAAATTAACCAAACTATAGTTTGTCCCAATTATTGCTTCCATCACTTTTTGATGATTTTTAAAAAAGATCATTTAATAATAGAAGAAAATGGTACTAAACACTTTTGCATTGCATTTCGTATAAAAGCGAAAACGACTTCAACACACGGGAGCATTCGGAGTTAGATACCTTGTGTTATTATTATACTATTATAGGGTAATTTTTTTTCTCAGAAACAACTGCCTTTGGAACGTAGTTTGAGCACAAAGGTATTTATGATTATCGAAATATCGAGCAAAAAGTGATGGAAGCAAAAAGCACCTGAGATGGTTAACTATAGCTTTTCACTGACACTAGTTGGTAAATGAGACAGAGTAAAAAACGAATTATGACTGTCGTAACTGCGTAAGTTGCTACCCTGTTCATAATTTCGGAAATCGGAGTTCTTAACATGTTTCAGTTTTAATCTTACCTTCCTCTCTAAGTTTCCGGTATTTATTTTTCAAAAGTCCGATGCTACAGTAGTACTGTGATATTTTAAAGCATTATGGCTTTAGGAATTAAGTACATTTGTTTGCTTTTGTTCTTGATAACCATTTACGTGATAGGAATGTTTATTTTTGCCAAAGGATTTTTATTGAAACGCATAGTAATGGAGAAAAACAGTACGTGCAGTGTTAACTTTGCTCACCAAAGTGACCTCCACGGGGGTGAGGGTTGTTGGATGCACGGCGGTTACAGGCGCGCGATCGTCCTTGTCATCGACGCCATGAAGTTTGAGTTTATGCGCCATGACAATGAATCTCAGGAAAACATTCCATACAAGAACAAACTTTCCATCGTCCATCATTTATTATCAACAAAGCCTCTAAATTCAAAGTTGTACAAATTCCTAGCCGACCCTCCTACAACGACTTTACAGAGGTTAAAAGGACTCACAACTGGAAGTCTGCCAACGTTTGTTGATGCAGGAGCTAATTTTGCAAGTTCTGAAATCACTGAGGATAACTTCATAGACCAGATAGTCAAACAGGGGAGAGTCATACAGTTCATGGGGGATGATACCTGGATGGGGCTTTATCCAGGCCGATTCAAAAGATCCTTTCCCTTCCCATCATTCAATGTGAAGGATCTGCATACCGTGGACAATGGAATACTGGAACATTTATTGCCACGTCTGAGGAAGAGAGATTGGGACATCACCATTGCCCACTTCCTTGGAGTCGACCATTGTGGACACAGATATGGACCCAATCACCTAGCCATGGCTGATAAATTGTCACAAATGAATGATGTGATAAAGTAATGTGTAAAATCTTTTATGATAATTATGTACAATTCTATCTAAAGATTAAATCAGCTGAAAATTTTAAATACAGTTGAACTTCGATATCTCGAACACTCATATAGATCTCAAATATTATGGATATGTCAAAGTTGTTTGTAATTCCCAGCTACTTATTTTTTAAGTATTTTACTCTCGATATCTTAAATGCTCAGATATCTCGAAGTTTTTAAACACTCCCATCTAGTTCTAGATAACGAAGTTTGACTGTATAAAATATCAAAAGATTTATTATGGGAAATCTCTGACTCTTGCCTTTGCTTTATTATTACATGTTTAACATGTAAGAGGAGACTCTCAACCACAAATGACATTCTATAATGGCAGTGGAATCTAAGATTTCAAAAGATTTTTTATCTTTCATTCCATTTCAGAATGTAGTGTAACTGCTGTTTACAGTTCTTTCATATTGAGTTTTTAAGTGATGACACGGATCAGGACATGGTTAACTTTTTGTGGTTGTAGGAATGTGACGAGAGAGATGAGTTCTGACACAGTGTTGTTTGTTCTGGGGGACCATGGGATGACAAGAACCGGTGACCATGGTGGGGATAGCCAGGATGAACTAGAGGCGGGGCTATTTATCTACAGCCCCACCCAGATATCAGCTGTACCCTACTCTGTAAGATAGCCTTACTGTTTATCTTCACCCTGCTCCCCCGAACCTGTTATCTGTACCATATTCTTGCTATAAGAGAGCCATAGTTGTTTGGCCTGCCTACTTAACAGTCCTAATTGTCTGAAGTATTGAGAGCTTCTCACTTGTGAAGGTGTATATTGATGATCAATGTAATATATTTTTATTATTAATGTATTAGGATGGCATTTCTAATGATAGGTTTTTTGTTGTAAAAAAGTGAAGTACATGTACCACTACCAGTACCTTATTTTTCTTCAAATGATGTGCTCTTGTTCTCTTTCTGTATAATAAATTTTCCAAGCATTTTTTTTTGGGGGGGGGAGGGGGAGGGGGAAGGGGGGCTGTTCTTTTATTACTGTGCACAGATATTATTTACCGGTAAAGTAAAAAATATTTTGATTAAGATTTTTTCTGTTTAGTCTTGTATATATATACAAATCTCTTATTTGGTTTTCTTATTTTCAAGTGTTTGTTTTCCATATTAACAACCCATTTGTTTACCTATTGTTATATAGAAACGACACGTATATCCTTTTGATCATTGTCTATTTGACTTTCATAATTATTTCAGGCGGAGAGAACCGAGACAGTGTCTCAGAAAGATTTCGTCCCCACCGTGTCTCTGATGTTGGGAGTGCCGATCCCCTTCTCCAACTTAGGGAGGGTCATTACTGACCTATTTACTCACTGCCCGACGTGGAAGACAGGAAGTAGTCCAATCAAGCAGGTGGGTGGGGTCATTTCCTGTCAACAGTCAAATTAAACAGATGGGTGGGGTTATTTCCTGTTAACAAGAAGTAATGGGTACCAAAATAATATAATTTTGAATGCAAGTAGTTTTGCCATCGTTAAAACTTTGTTTATAATTGAAAATTTTAATTTTTAAATGGATTAGAGAGTACATGTATAATTATTTTGAATTTCAGGAGATACATGTATATTATACATGTATATCACTAGCATGTGCTTTCTCAGAGTAAGAAATGCAGAGACACATTAATGATGTTTGCAGCAAAGACATAAAAGGGGCATTGGGATGCTTTTCTTTGAATTTTATTAATTTGTTCTCATATGATTAATAATCTCTTCAATTTTTCAGTTGTTTCACAGTGTGAAAGCTCTGCGCCTCAATGCACACCAGATAAACACGTACCTTCAGGAATACTTCCAGCATTCCTCCGACTTCCCTATACAGACCTACTACCAGCTTAAAAGTGTTCTGGACAATGCGGAGACAGAGTTAAACCAGTTTCTGACAGTTCTAGTGCAGGACGGAGAAAATTCTGTGATGAAGGAAAAACTGGAGAAGCTCAGAGACAAGTACATCTACTACATTGATGAAGTACGGAAAACGGCAGAAGGAGTGTGGGCCAAGTTTGATATAATGTCCATGACAATCGGGGTGCTTACGTTAATTTTGGCTCTGAGCGTTAATGTTTACTTCATCAAAATCTCATTTTGGTGGAAGCGAGATGTCCCCCCCACCATGGTGGTTGTGTTCTTGGTTTTCCTGGTGTACCTGGCTTTTGCCGTCTTTCAGTCTTTTTTTATCGGGGAGAGTAACAGTGCCCTGATGGTTTTGTTGATGGGAACTTGTTTGTTGTTTGGCACGTTGCTTTTGACGTTGAATTTCAAACCAAACAACCCACTTATTTTAAACAAAAAAGAACCAAGCTTCCCCAGGTTGGACTCTGCAGAGTACTTTTTAGCGGTGTTAGTGACTGCACTCATATTTGTGATATTTTTCTCCAACAGTTTTGTGGTGTACGAAGACTCTATATCCCTTTATCTGCTTCAGTCGTTGTCATGGTTTCTGTCATTTTCAGTGATTAGACATATTTTACGTCAGTTTGAAACATCAACAGACCCCAAAACAAAGAAACAGAAAGCTCCACGAAACTTTGACATCATGAGAGTCCTGACTCATCCGGCCCTCGTTCTGATATTCCTGACTCTAGCATGGAGCCTCTTCTTGAGACTGTCGTCTGCTTTCAGAGTTTGTCGAGAGGAACAGCATCAGTGTGAGGCCTCCATTTTCCTACAGCCCCTAGGAAATCTGAATGACCAGGAAAATGTGAAGAATGGCAGATATTTCTTTTCCCTGATCTGTATAGCCCTCATGGTCTTCCCTCTGCGTCAAGTGACCAGACATTTTGGGAACCTAAATGGATCGTCTGCCCCTGTGTTGGGGATTAAGTACCTCCCTCCCCTGGCAGCTGTGTGTAGTGCCCTCCACTGGGCCCTACAGGGGCTCCCCCAGAAATCCCTGGACAGTCTCCCACCCTGGCAGCAAGTCTTCCTCCCCCGAGCAGTGTATGTCCTTGTGGCCCTGCTGGTTATGCTCATTATCTATGATCCTCTGTGTATCTATGTTGTCCTCAGGTCTAAGAGATTAGTTGTGGATAACAACCAACAACTGATTCCGAATTTATACCACCAACTGAAAGAAAACATGGCCGAAAAAGAGGAGGGAAAACCGCCCTTAGTTTACGGACTGGCTACTTCCTTCACAGCAGCCACCATCGCTATGGTTACTGTTGCTGTGTTGTTTCTAGGGCTGTTGCTAGGAGATGGATTGATGCCCAGTTTGGTGCTTGTCATTTTATTTGTGTATTGCTTTCTAGAGATCTTAGCCATTAGAGAAACATTGAGTAAGTTTATTGCATGTTTTTGTAATTAATAATTTGTTTCTAAAAATGCAGTGGTGATTTTTTTAGCATGATTTTGTTTATGGTAATTATACCTTTACCTGTTACCTCCTCTTTTAGATCTGTCGGTGCCACTGTGGTTCAGCAGTGTGTACCTTTCTGTCCTTGGTGGTGTTTTCTTCTATGCCACCGGTCACCAGACCTCCCTCCCCACAATTCGCTGGGAGTCGGCCTTCATCGGTCTCCATGGTGACTTCAGTAACAACATCCTGCCCGCCATACTCATTCATCTCAACACGTTCGCGGCCTACGTGTTGGCTGTTGTGATTTGTCCTCTCGTCTTGTTCTGGCCAAAGACGGGGGGACTCCTGACTAAGTGGGTCGTGGGGGTCAACAAGAAGGATAACTCGGACTGGATCGGGGATTTCTGCTTCCACGAGGACAAGGAAAACTTCCGAATGTTGATTTTTAGAATGTGTTCATACCTCTTTCTTTTTCAGGGAATCAAGGTAATTATTTTTTTCTGAATGTAACTACCATGACTACCTAGTAGTCTAGAAATGTTTCCTGAGTAAAGATTTGTACAGTTCAGCAGATTCTGGAAATGGTTTACTAGTAGATAATTGTGATAAGTCAAAAATCTAAGAAGAGAGGAGTTCTCTTCTACTTATAACATTCAAATATTGATTTATGTAATGACTTTCAAGTATCATTTCTATGCATTTAAACACTTTTACACTAAACAAGCTTTGGAGGAACAGTTGCTTTAAAATTTGACCTTGATATATGAAATCTAAAGAAAAGGTTGATTTAATTTGCTATATATGTTATCATAGTGTGTCATATTGTTAGAATTTTATTTCATGGGACTAAGGAGGCTCAAATTGAATCTTTAATTAAGTGGTTCCATTGTCTGATGATGGACATGATTTGACCCAAGGTCATTAGATGATTGGCAAGGTCCATAATCTTCTTGAAAATGAGTAGACAGATACTATCACTAGATTTTTATGTGTTCCTCTATCTTGCAGGTTCTTGGATCTGTCCTGGCTGCTTTCCTACACAGGCGCCACCTGATGGTCTGGAAGATTTTCGCACCTCGCTTTGTGTTCGAGTCGATGACAAGCTTCACTGTGTTTGCCGCCTCTATCTTACTGTTCATGTTTCTACTCAGAGTTGACTGGACACTAACAAAATGGATGCATAATTTTCAAAAGAAATAAAAATCTTGAATGTGTTTGTATAAAACCTTAGTTCTTTGTTAATTTTATATTGGGACGTTCTCTTGATTAATTATTATGAGCGACAAATGTTCCCAATGGACAGGAAAAAAGTTTATTATATTTATTGTGCAGAGTTTTATTTGCATATTGTAAGAACTGGTGTACAAGTAAAATTAATTGTAATCTCCATAAACCAGAATATATTTAAGGAATAAGGAATCATTCTCTGAGTATTATGAGGTGATAATTTTGGTTGGGGCATGATCAATCATGATCAAGCTCGAAGCGCTTTATGCTGTTATGATAGATTTGATCATAATATTTAAAGAATGATTCTTAATTACTAATATTTATATAATTTTAGGCAATTATACGATTAAATATTGGAATATAAATAAGCAAACCCCACTTATGCCGCAATTATATATGTATACATTGTAGAAGTTGCAAAAATGAATTGACAGCGGGTTAGTGTTGATTTTTTGGTAATATATGGATGCATTAATGTTTAAAATGTAGAAATAATAGGTCCGTTACGAAAATTCAGGGAAACTGGGGTCGAAGCGTAGATTGTATTTGGTTCCGACATTTACACGTTTTCCAGAATCAAAATATGAGGGCTTGCGAATAGAAGTGGATGTAGGCTATATCGTTATGCCTGTCCACTTCTCAAAAGAGAATATACATATATAAATATTTTATAGTATATATCGGCCTACATAGTGATGTTCATATGGAAGGTCAAGGTCAGAAAATTGAGACACAGTTGAATTATTGCTATGAGTGATATTTAAAACAAAAAATCTATTTAAAGCTGTGACGCTTAAATTACTTCCGGAATGATCGATCGCCACGATCGAGGTTTTCGATTTTATTTTACTTTCGTTTTTAAACAGACAACAGTGAGTGACTGAGGATTCCTTGACAGTGAATGTATTAGAGCTTCGAAAGATTTTGTCAGTGATCAGCATGTCTTTACCGGTAAGTGTACGCGGGACAAGTTAGACATAACGTTACATGTAGATTATTCAATTTCCATGGGAAGGAAAATTTTATTGCGTTTATCTGATGTAACACACTTTTAATATCATATCTATTTTAATTTTAAATAAAATTAAGTTCCATGCATTAAAATTAACGTCCGTTTTGTGATGCGATAATATTTAAGGAAATTGAAGATCTACTTGTAATCTGCTTATTACCTGTTGTTTGATAAACCGGCCCACATCGTCTGTATATATAAATAGGAATATATCATAATATGTATTGTTGATTTTTTTCTGCAGCATTTGTTAGACAGTTTTGTTACAAGGGCCTGATAAAAAAAGCAGAAAATGTCTAGCAGACTGGATGCTAATCTTGTGCCTGATAGCAACAGGTTTGTTATTTCTGATAAACTTACAACTACAAATTATCGTTCTTTTTGTATTTTTTACTTGATGTAGATATTTGGTACTACAAGGATGTGTATTGTACATACATATGATATTTGGTCCTGAAATATCAAAAGGCTCTTGTTACATATAAGTCATTATAAACTCCAACCTCCACTAGCCCCATTTTTTATTGTTCCATGGAAAAAGGAGCTTATGTCAGAAGCTGGGTTTTATTTGTTTCATTCAGGCTGCTGTGACAATACACACTATATTGTATATATAGTTAATGAAAACACTCTCTGTATCAAGACTCATGTTACCTAATCATGTGCAGTATGTTTTCTCTATCCTTTCTTAATAATAAATTGGCTGAAAAAGTTCAATGCATACTGCACCAAAGAACATTTATTTAAATTTTTTTATATACCCGGTACACGGTAGTTTTAGTTATGTATTACATGACATGTTATGATGGTCAATATGATCTTTGCATATAGTTCATATTTTTTGTTTTATTGTAAATTCTGATAGTGAAAGCAGTGGAGAGAGACATGTACCAAACGAGTCCGAGTTGATTACCAGTCAACGTCTTGAAACCTATATCAGTCTAGCCGAGACTGAGAGGCAGCGGGTACAGTCGATTTTCAGTAATGTTAACGTGGACACCGAGGACTGTAGCCTTGGGAGGGGTGACGATGCTGCAGAGTTTGTAGTGGTGGACGGTAAAAAACCGGGCCTGGCCCTCCTCCTGGGGTTCGAACATTTCGACATTGGGGAGCCACGGCCGGGGGTCGTCAAAGATCTATCCAACATGTACGAACTATTTCACACACATCTTGGATTTGAAGTTCAGGAAAAGAAGGACCTTACAGTTGCCGAGTGTGTGGATTGGCTTAAGACAGGTAAGGGGTGTACACTATACAAGGGTTGTTCGGAAATTATTGAGACATTTTCTCTTATTCTTTAAGGAAAAAAGATAAACCCTTGAAATTTCACCAAAATGTAAATATAAAGGATAGAGTTTATCAATGTGAACAGTTTCTTGTACATGGCATGATTAGATCATTCCTGGTAAGCGGATTGACGTGCCTTTGTTCAGTGACCGGGCGCAACCAACAACTTTTCGCTACGTCATTTTAACGCTTCTCATTGCTCCTTTGTTTTGAACACCTTACAAACATACCAAAATAAGAATTTTTTTTTATTTCTCATTTGTTGTTTTCATTTCAAGGTGTCATCATTTACATTTTCTCTCATTCTTGATTTTTTGTGGAAAAAAATTCGAGTTATTTTTACTTGAAAGTCAAATTACTGTGAATGTCTCATGCAGTCATTTTGTACATATTTTAGAACTGTTGACAACAGTTAGTGGATAACAGTACTTGATATTTAGTATTTAGTCCCGTAGTTAAACAATCAGTGAAAAAATATGATGAACTGAAGCTCCTTATTTTTTGTCATAGCTTTTGTTTAAGCAATTGCGAGGCCTTACGAGGTCTTCTTCTGAAATTTCCACCAATTTGATGTATATTCTCTGCGCTGCCTTGACGTCAAAATTAAATGTAAAGTCGTCAGATTTCTATTGCCTGGTAAATATATTTGTACCATATCCATATTTCATCTCGAACATTAGTGAAACTTGATCAAAAGTTAGTCACAAAAAATAGCCAAGTGAACATATTTAATTTTATTTTTTTTATCATTAAATGTAAGTTTACGGACACTTAGAAAGTAGATGTTTAAAATTTTCAGTCTCCAATTTCATGCCTGCGCTGGGTATCCCAACCACTGACTTGTTTATCTACTGTTGTAAACAAAATATTAAACGTTCTTTTAATATTACTGTGTTTAATTATTTGTTGGGGTTTCTTCAATGTTTATGCCAATTTCACCAAAATTCGTCACAAAGTAAGGGAAATATTTGTGTTGTCTCAATAATTTCAGAACAACCTTCGCATGCAGGAAAAAACAAAAATGTCTACTGAATTAAAAGTCAAGAACCTAACAAAAGCAAAAGTGACAGTAGCTGTGTAAACTCAGATGTAACACTTTCTTGATTTCAACTTTTCTGTGGAGTACAGGGCCTAAGATATTAAATAAAACAATGTAAATCTATTTAATATTTAGTTTTGTTGCTTTTAGTTTTCTAATAAAGAATGACTAATTTCTGTTTAGTTACGTCTGATACAGCTCTTCTACAAAGAGTGTCCTGTGTTGTCATGGTGATAAGCTCACACGGCAGTGAGGATGAGGTTGCTAAGGGTGAAATTTCCCGTCCAGAATTACGGAGACAGGAAGTGAAGTATTACCAGCACAGAATCGCCACAACTGATGGAAGTATCAGAAGCAGCGAGATCATCAGTATGTTTGACGAAATGAATTGTCGTGCTCTCAAAGGAAAACCCAAGATCTTCTTCATACAAGTATAAAAGCTCTTGGTTTTTTTTTTCTTTGTAAAAATTGCATCCTTCCCTAAAATCTATGTGAATTTTATTTGGTTGAATTGAATTAAAGCTCTCCAAATCTATGAAGTCTGGATGTGCACTCTGCATGGAAGTCAGGAGTTTAAGAGGAAATTTTTTTTGGTTTAGCCAAGGGTCCAGTTCCATTATTAATATCTCTTATAAAATGAGAAATTGATTTAAGAATAAGACCCAGCATTGCTATTATTTAATTAAAAGGAGAACCATGCAATAAAATAAAAATAAAATACCTGCCTGCCATATCATATTTGGAAACTTTTGTCATGAAAAAGTGAGAAAAAAATGTTTGGCCTGAATTGCATAATTATCAGGTACACACTTTATGTTGTACATCAGATTTTTTGAAATATTTTTACCTTAATGATGTTGTGAATCTATAAGTTTGATGTAAGAAAATTCTCATTCAAAACTAAATTGTTTGTAGGCTTGTAGAAGTCGAACGAGTGACAGTCAAAATATATTGGATTTTGTGGACAAAGGCGTGCAGATCAGTGTCCAATCAGATCCAAGCTCGGAGCCGCACCCCTCCACTCAGCATTCACGCTCCTCGTACAATAACCCAATCATGCAGTGTGGTAGGTTTTGTGTATTGAAATTCTCTGTAGATGCTGTTACTGTTAATGAGAACATTATTTTCCTTATTAATTAGACATTTGAATGCTTAATTAAAAGATTACTTAACAGGGTTGGATGAAACAGACTCAGTACCAGATGCTAAAGCGGTACGCCCCGGAAATATAAGAAGCGGACGTAAAATATTTGTAGAGTCATCGGAACGTCTCCGTGCGTCTGTGGAGGAGGAGATAGTTTTAGCCCCGCCCCCCTGTATCCATAACAGCGTCATTGTCATGGCCAGTCCTCCAGGTACATCAAAATCTTCACTGTTTACGATAGTAATGTGTATAGAAAAATTTGGAAAATAAATACTGTAAACCAACTTAATTCGCGAGTGAGAAAATTTTTACAAGGTTTGCGAGAGCATCGTCGTCCCGAATATTTCTTGCCGCCAAGCAGCCCTTGTCAGAAGATTGTGTTCACAACACGGGTCTGGATACGACTTATTAGCAAAAATTAGTCGTTGCAAACCAATTTATCTCCAGTAAAATGCAAAATAATGTAGCGGCAAATAAAAGTTGGCTTACAGCATGTCTTTCGGGAACACAAGTATAATGTGTTAATTCTTTCTTTTTATGCCCCCTGCAAAGAAGGGAGGGTATATATTGCTTTGCTGCTGTCTCTCTGTGAGAGGGTCTATCAGGCCACCAATAGTTTCTGTTCATTTTCCTCGCATAGGTAGCACATATTGAAATGAAATTAAGTATACAGATTTATCATAATAATATCTAGGTCAAGTTCGATTTTGGGTAAGATCAAGCAATTTTCGACAGAGTTATGCCCTTTGAACTTAGAAAAATTCCAATTTTTGCAATTTTCATTTATTTTCTTCATGTTATTTCCAATCGGGGGGGGGGGGGGGGGGGGGGGGGGGGGGGGGGGGCATAAATGTTTCACAAACAACTCCTGTTTTAATTACCTTTCAGCAAACCTTTAAAAATCATGGGTTTAATCTTGATGCAAGTCAAAGGAGTATTAATTATGTGATTACTGGTATAATGAACATACAAATTTAACTTTTATTAAGTTTTCCTTGAATTTTTTACAAAGCAAAATTTTATTATTTCAATAAAACATGCAATTTATTGTGCATAAAATTGATGAAACTTTTTTTTTTTTTTTTACAGCTAATTGACAGAGCATTGAATTTTTTATTTCATTTAAACATGCATTTTATTGTGCATTAAAATGATGAATTGTGTGTTGGATTTTTAGGCAAGGTGGCTTGGTCGGAGGTGCGAGATGGAGGCTGGCTGATTATGGGGCTGTACAAGGTGCTGATGCAGTACGTGGACAACCGACACAAAATACGACTCACCAGGGCGATCACCAGGATCAACCATCTGATAGCTCTGACAATGCACACCATCACAAGCGATCCCAGTCTCAACTTCATGAAATGCATGCCTGTCATGTCACATACGCTGGAGAGGGACATTGTCTTGGTGCCGAAAAACATTCAGTGAAACTGTTATTCAGTGAAACCTTCCTTTCTAATTAACATATCTCCAGCCAAATCCTTCCAACACAAACATAACAAGTATTGGAAAAACATTTCAAGCTAAATGATTATAATGTTTTGAGTTGTGGACCTCGGTTTTTTGCTTCTTCACAGAAATTCCTTTTTGTTTGCATCAACTTGCAATAGCATTTTGATGGAATATATTGGAATAAATCACAAAAGGCATAAAGAATGGCCAGGAATTTGGTAGTAGGGTGGACTTTTGACAAGTTAATACTGTAAAGTCCAGAGACTAACATACCGGTAAATTAGTACTGTCACATAAATTATATTTTATGCATTTTTCATTAGTTTTGATTGTTCAGAAAGTAAGTACCGGTATCCATATTCTATAATATCAAGGAAATAAAAGGAATGAGCAAATACCGTAATTAATAAATATACAAGTACCTGCAATGTTCTGCTTGTATTACCTTTTAGGTCTGTTACTGACTAACTATGGAAATATATCTGGTTGATCAATCTCATAGCCAGCGAGGGGAAGCCAAGTTTTCTATGAGATTGATCAACTCAATATAGAAAGTAATATTTTAACAATATATTAAATATTAATATTGTCAAGAGGATATTCCAACCATTTCAATAAATCGCTTCTGATTCGTAGATAAGTTGACAGCGACATAAATAAACCTTCACAGGCTCCAAGACATGGTGATGTCATAACAGGCATTCAATCAAGGCAATTTAACAACAGTTCACTAGCATTACGTGAACTAGCATTTGTGAATAATTGAGGACTACAAACAGGTAGAACATCAGTCAAGAACTTCTTACACAAGAGACAATTACATCACATCCATTTTTAACATATACTTTTTTGCACCCAAGAAAACTAACTATGAACAACTGAAGAATATCAACCATTTTTGCTTACTATGCAACTGAATAATGTATGGAATAGTTTGTGATACGGTACTTGAATTGATTACATTGTATTTATTGTCATGCACTGCATATTGTAGATGATTCTACCTTTTACTGTACATCAGGGTTAGATCACTAACAACCCTCAAACAGCATAAAATCACTCTGGGATATTTAGCTACAGAATATAGTATCTTTGTGTAGAAATTCAGTTGTACAATTTAGCTACAGAACTGTACCTTTGTGTAGAAAATTCAGTTCAGTCTTTTAATAGAGCCTAAAGTCTGTACATGCAAAAAATGGTGTGAATATTGGATTTATTTCCATAATCTTTTAATGCCCAATCTTGACAATTCATTGTTTAATTTTTCAATATTGAGTTTATCTGTTTTCTAGTTTCATAAATTCTTTTTAAACACCTTGTTAGTCTTAAAAAATTGAGGCATGTTAAACTTACAATGTATGTGTGATTAACAGCTGTAAAAACATGATAAACACATCACTCATCTCCACCTTATAAGGTTGATTGGTAAGGCAAGGAAAATGACATCAGTAGTAAAATGTCTTCAGTGCTGAACTAGGTTCTTATCCACTATACTATTTATGTTATGAAAACATGTTTAAATACTATATCAGATTAAGAAATATGGAATCAAATACCACATTTAATAATGCACTTTTAGTATCAGCTTTTAAAGAAGACAAAGAGTTAGATTCGAAAAAGAGTTATACTTCATGGCAAAACAAGATTTTTAATCTCCAACAGAAACTAAACTTAACGTCTTTAGACATTTTCCATATGGATTTGAGGTTTAAGTTAAATAAATTTTTTGTTGATATGATCTTTGAGAAATTGAACAAAATCTCATCCTCTAACTCAGGAAAACTTCATTTTTACAGTAATATATTAAATACTAACGAGTACAAGTTGCAAGATTACTTAAAGTTTTCTTTGAAAAAGCTTGAAAGATCCCAGCTAACAAGATTAAGAATAAGTGCACATTTGTTATTCATTGAAACAGGTAGATATTGTAAACCAATTATCCCAAAGGAAAAACGTTTATGCTATGCTTGTAAATTATTAGTTGAAAATGAAAAACATTTTGTACATTACTGTCTTGTGTATGACAATCTTTGATTTCATTATTGTGATATTTTCAATGATAAATTGTAGTGTGGTATTGATCCCATAAAAGGAATTGTTAATTCATGCGATTATAATACTACAAAACGTTTATGTATCTACTTGGATAAATGTTTTATGCAGTGAAAACAGTTCCAGGGACTATGAAGTATTGTATAAAACTATCTTGCATGCGGTAGCCTTTATGTTATAATTTTTTTTTGTCTGTCATTTGATTTCATTTTGACCGTATGCCAACATGGTGATGTCAATAAACCATTGAATTGAATTGAAAATGTCTTTATAAAAAAAAATTGAGTATAAAATGGAAATAAGTAAAGAAAAATTATATTTTTGTACTAAATACATTTCATTTTTTTATTTACTGATTAGAAGCTCTTTCAAAACATGTAACTTCCCCAAGAGCTACATTTCTGCAACCAAAAGGCAGCACAGGTACTAACATTGTAAAGTGAGGACCCCATATACATGTATATCAACATTTGTATAATCATATAGTCATACACTTTATACATTGCTGATTACAGAGTTAAGACATCAGCTTCAAGTAATTTAAGAATGTCTAATGACAATACTGGAGTGACTGAAAAATAATAAACAACATTTGTGTAGTGGCATCTTTATATATTTTGTTTATTGTAAGCTTTTATACTGTAAATGCATAGATTTATTTAACATTTTGTAATGATCTAACAATAAAACTGACAAAACATAATGTAATCTTTCTATCATTAAACTCCACTCCTGTCATGAATGAATTGTCAACCATTATATAAATCAGAGAGGTAGTTCAGGGTGAGGGAGGAATTAACAATCAGAAGCCACAGACTATTTCCACACCTGACTAGTCTTCAAAGTGAAAATCTAGGAAATATTAAATATTTGCTATTACATGTACAACTCTTCCTTTTTATTAAAAATTAATTTAAAAATTTAGATACTGTAAATTCTTAATTAATCAGGAGGAATTAATATCTGCGTAAAATCGCGGGAATCACCCCTCGCGGATTTTAAAATCTCGCTTTTATTTTCTGAGAGCTTAAAACTATAAAAAATTAGTATAAAAATTCCAAATTTGCGATTTTTTATTCACGCAATTTGATGCAAAATGGGGAATCGTTGACTTAAGTACTCGGGTATAATAAGAAATCTACAGTATTTTACATGACTTCAAACTTAAAACGTCAGCTGAACATGACTTTACGATTTGGCACAACTGAGCACTCATCCTGATGGACCGCTAGGAATTCTGGGATTTATAATGGACGTCGGGTAAACTCTTCAGTTTCTCTGCAGCCTGAAAAAAAATTCAAATTATGTTAAAATCCTGCAAAGATTTTATTAAATTTCCTTACTAGTTATGGAAAATTAAGCAGACGACAGTCTTACTGATATGGACCAAGAATTTCATACCTGTTCTGCTGTTGAATCTCAAGGAGATTGACAAAGCATCTCATACCTGTTCTGGTGTTAGTCTCACTGAGATTGACAAAGCATCTCATACCTGTTCATCTGTTAAATCTCACTGAGATTGACAAGCATCTCATACCTGATCTGTAGTCTCACTGAGACTAACACATCATTTTATACATTTGTTTTGCAAATAAGTCTATGAGATTGAACTGCCATGTTGATATAATGCTATAATTGCAAACCTGTTCTGTTGTTAATCCTGGTAATATTTAGTCTTTCTTCTGCAAATAAGTCTCGCTGAGGTTGACCAAGCATCTTATTACTGTTCTACCGTTAAATCTCACTGAGATTCAGCCAGCATCTCATACTTGTTCTGCTATTAAATCTCACTGAGATTGAGCCATGATCATTTTCTCTATTTGTTCTGTAAATAAGTCTCAATGAGATCAACCAAGCATCTTATACCTGTTCTGCTGTTAGGTCCCGCTGAGATTGAGCCAGCATCTCATACCCCACCATGAATTTCTTTACTGTAGCTGACCTCAGCAGAGGGGGGAAGTACAAAGCATGGAGCTGCCAGTGGCTGTTGTCTTGTTGGAGGTAATCCCCTGTAGGGGCTCCTTTAATAAAAAAAAACATACTGTAAAATATGTCAAAAAGTAAATTACCCTGTATCTCATAAATATACAATGTATTTACTGGGTGCAAATTACATATTAAGTTAATGATATTTTTTGGTCCAATATTTTTAACTTGATTTATAGTTAATGACTTAATCATGCTAAAACGATGGATGTTTGATTCTGAAATTTACATTAATATATTTGTAAATTGTGATAAAAAATGTCTAAATTTTTAGATTTTGCATGCAACTTGAAATGCAGATTATTGTGGAAACAAAAACGTTTATTTTCATAGTTCTGTCTTTTCTACAGTTTACATCACATTCTAACCATTATACTGTGTAATTGGTATTATTTATCTGCTGCTAAATTTTACTAATTTTTACAAGTTTTATAAATCTGTAAAAATTTAAATTTTACAGATTTAAAAACCTTGTAAAAATTAAGCATAATTATTCACAGCAATAAAAATCCAATTTCATTTTTAACTTCATTATCCAAGTATTGTATGCACATCTGTCTGATGTCTTTTACATGTACTAGTTCTGATGTACAAAGTCTGCTGATTGAACATAGAATTGGTGAATGTTTCACAAATAAAATAGTTTAAAAGTGAATATTTACATCTTCAGATATGCTTCATTATATGAACCTATAGCAGGGTTGTCTCTAAGACCCGGGAGGTGGGGAATTCCCCCGCCTAAAGTGACGTAATTACCTGGCTATAATTGCATTTCAAACACAATCTAGCTGTAAGCTAGACCTTCAGATCCCCTTCTACTTTTTTATTGCTCCCTTCTACTTCAATTTTTAGAGACAACCCAGCTATGGAATAGCAAAAACGTTCAATTCTGTATGAACGTTTTCGTGGCGTCACACTGATAACCACACACGCTTATCGCTTGAAGGTTGCAATATTGTAAACGTTACAACACAGTTATATTAATGTTTCTGAACAATTTGCCATTCTGAAACGTAAATATAAGTAATAAACAGCAATGTTAAAAAGTTCACTGTGATATGAACTTACTTGGTCCGTGATCAAATCTTCTGAGACGCCCTTTGGACTTCACAGGATTTGATCATCCATGTGACCAACCAAGTTCATACCTCAGGTCAGATACTATAACACAACAACTTACCATGCCAACCCATGGAATATGGAAACGAGACTTCAAACATATTATCATATTTTGTGAGGAGTTTCTTCATTATGTCTGCTAGGGCTGAAAAAAAAACAAGTAAAACTTTTGAGACATTTCTATGATTAAAGTAAAGGCTGGTGACAAAAAGTATTTAGAGTTTTTGTACTATTCAAAATTAGACTATAATCATTTGGAGGGATCCTTTGAGGAGATAGTATAACAGGCAGAGGAATGGAACATTTCAAAAGATTATTCACATTTGTTTTTGTGTTGATCCAGCATATTATTGCCATTTCCTGCAGGTATTTTGAAATTCCTTTGACTTATTCACCAACTCACTTAGTACCACTGTCTCTCTTTGACCTTTTCACTGTCTCTCTTTGACCTACTTACAGTCTCTCTTTGACATACTTACTGTCTCTCTTTGACCTACTTACTGTCTCTCTTTGACCTACTTACGGTCTCTCTTTGACCTACTTACGGTCTCTCTTTGACCGACCTTCTCTCTTTGACCTACTTACTGTCTCTCGTTGACCTACTTTCTCTCTTTGACCCACTTACCATCTCTCTCGGCTGACGTGAGATCCTCGATGCGTAGGACGTGTCGTTTTGGGAGCAGCATCGTCTCGTAGGGCCAGATGGCCCAGTATGGGACCAGCCACACCCAGTGCTCGTTCTGTAGGACAACCCTCTCCTGTACGTAATGGAATGATGGGAGATCATGATCATATCTCAAATCCCACAATGTTCTAGTCGATCAACAGGAATATGTGTTCTCCTGTTTTATACAATGTTTATCAATCAAACAATGCAGTTAAATACAAAACAATGTGGAGGGGGCACCTGTTTTTGGAGCTCTTTCTTCACATAGTCCACCAGGAGGGGCACCTTGTGTATGTCGTAGTACTCTCTCTGTGTTCGGTGTTTCTTTGCAGGATCATTGGGGAAATAGGAGCTGGCCCACACCTGTTAGAAAACAAATTTTCTTGTGTAAGTAAATATCTATTGCCTATATTTTATATCTTAGTGCTTAGTCATTGCTAACAATTACATTCATGTTCTGTGATCTGCAAAGTCAGTAGTTTACCACTGCACAAAGAAATTAATTTTGTCTGAATATTTTTCATTTGACAATGTATTTACATGTACATGTATTACTAAGTATATATTAAGAACTGAACAATTAAATCTGCATCAAACAATCAGGATCCCTATTTGGGAGTAGATTTTATGGGAGTAGATTTTATGGGAGTAGATTTTAGGGCAATGAATGATTCACCTATCGCTAGTGAATAAGCAACAAAATGAATTGATGTCCTCCATAAACTGATAAACTGTTACCTGGCAATGTGGGTGAGGGTTGGAGCAGCCCATAACATTTCCTTTATTTTCAAAGATCTGAAAATGAATATGGAAAAACATCAGCCATTGCACATGAAAATTTATATAATAAAACAAGACATAAACAAAAAATACTAAAACTTCCATATCCTTTGCTTGAGCAACCTTACCTGGACCCACGTATACTTCTTTCCGAGGTCTGTGTTGATTTCGGCCCACTTGTCAATTACCTCCCTGACTTCGGACTGGGACATCAGTGGGAGGGTGAGGTCAGATCGCGGATGGAAGCACATGACTTGGCAGGCTCCGTAAGCCGGGGCGGACTGAAACAGCGGGTCAGGGTTCGCAGCTAAAATAAACCAATGAAATTACAAGAAACTAAATAATCTGATAAAATCTCAATCTTTAAGCGAATTCAACTTTTGTTCCTTAGGCTAAACAAATTGAAAAAAAATGTGACAGGCAGGTATTTATTTTTTCAATGCAAAATTTAAAGGGATTATGATTAATTTTGTTTTCATTAATTTTGAAAAAATGACTTATTCCCTTTTCAACATTTCAGTAGAATCAATCAATGCAACAGCTTTTGATACAACGCAGCAGTGCATTAGAATCTAACGACAGTAGTCATTAAAATTGTTGGTCTTACTCAATTGAGGATGAATCCTAACAATGAAGCAGAACAAACACCTTGTCCTGTCCAACATAATTATGACAGCTGTCCAATGTTCTATTCTATGTAGCAAATATTCTATGTAGCAAAGTCTTGCACTAACAATATTAAGGGTACTACATTGTAAAGGATTCATTAATCTGTCTTGAATTTAAAGCTTGGCTTCTCTGTGTAGCAGTAACTTACAAGGGGCAGGTCCATCCTTTAGAAGAGCTGGAAAATCATTGTCGAACAGAAACGTTCCCTTGTAGTGGGGATTGACCTGAAAAAGATTGCAATGATGAGAGAAGTTCAAAGATAGACAACCTAAAATAGCTCAGTATCTAAACAGCTTACCAAAACCAAAATTGATGAAAATAAGAACACTCCTTCTACAATGAGATACATCACGTAGGAACACAGTCTAAATTCTTATAAAATCTTTTAAAACATGTTTTGCTATTTTCAGGTAGTAATTAAGATACAATTTTGAATGTATGCGTGTGTACAACAAGTATAGGGGGTTTGAACCCTTAGGTCAATAGTTACACTACTTTTCCGCTGGACCGAGTGTTTCCGGGGCACAGCGAGTTGTTGGGATCATAACTTGGGATCTCTTCTTCCTCCGGTTTCTCCACCTGCCCCTTCCAGGGCCTCTTCATTCTGTGAGGAGACACTGTCACCCATTCCTCCATCAGAGGGTTATATCTTATGTGGGGGTGCTCTAAGGGTGAAATCAGAGACAGAAATATATTTATGAGAAATATGTTGCATCGATCAATGGGTTCAAACCCCAGCTGATGCAATATATATACGTATATGTCACAAAATAGTGCAGACTACAGATTTTTGTTAATCATGATAACAGGAGGTTTTTAAGCGTTAAATCAGTTATTCTCTGACTTTGATGCATTGTAAATTTGGATTACCTTTAGAATCAAACGTCGACATCTTGTATGATTTTTTTCTGTTCAATAGATTGTTTGCTTCAATTTTAACCTGTAACAAGGACAAATCAATATTCCAACAACAAAGGCCACCGGCATCAACACCAACTACCTTAATGCCGAATTTCCTCTAATATTAGTTCCGGTTTAATTGCGCAGATGCGGCTTCCTATGTTTCAAAATGGCGGCAACCTATGCAACCAAGGGCACCAACGGTTAAAAACATGTATTTTTCATGCAGTTGTGAAAATATTTGCTCAAAAATGTATCATGATCTTTGTAACACAGTGAAACCCCGTGCCAAAATCCAAGTTCTTTTGTCTGTTTGTTGTCAGTTATGTACAACAAACCTAAAAGTCGCTTAACTCTCACGAAAGAGGTATGCAGTGTATATTTTGTTTTGTTGATAAATGGTTTACTCAAATTGAGTTTCAAGTGTTGTAACTTCTGTTACGACATATTTTCTTTTTAAACATGTTTAAGTGAACTAGGTATATTTATGTGCATTGATGAATCTCTTACCATTTTATCCAAATAACAAGCTAAAATGAATGTATAGATAGAATGTTCTATCGTTAAAATGTCAGATTGGACCTGGTTTAACGATAGAATTCGTCTGGTATACTTGCTTCGTAGCAAATGAAAAAAAAGTATTGGGTTGCTTGTATATTGCCTAATTTTTCATATGATTGGTCTCAAAACCTACCATGTTGCCCTTTTATAGTCCAATTTTCCCACGTACATTAACTGTTTTTGCAGCGAAATCATTGCCACTTTTAACTACATGTTTAAAAATTTGCTGTTTACAATTGCCATGTTAATGATAAAACTCAAGACTTTCCAAGTGCGATATCTGAAAAATGGTAGGCATATTCAGAGATGTTAATATTACAGAGATTGGCAACTGATCGAAATCTCGGGAAATCTTGCGGTCCCTATTGCAAAGTATCACAAGTTAAAATCAATATATCTTTCTAATAAACAATTATATCAAAATATATACGGCTAAAACCTATTACCAAAACATTCAAAATATTTTATTTTCATGAGTTTATGTCTAATAAACAATATTAAAAAGAGGAGTTTTGAGAGGCAGTTGGCTACCTGTCCGAGATTTCGCCGATGTTTTTTAGCTGGCCAAATATATTTTCTATTAATATATTAATCTTATTTTTCAATTTTTTGTTTTAAACATGTCTAAAACCTATGCACATTTTTCATAAAAAAATGTATTTTGGTTTAAGATCATTATCTCAGTTTACTAATGTGTAGTTCTGAAAGTAAGGTTGGTCCCGTAACATTTTTCAACAACAAAACACGCTAATGGCGGAGTTGCCAATCTCTGTTATATATGTCTTTGGCAAATTGAAATGTGCATATTAACAATATGCCTTGGTACAACCCATTTAATAAATGAACATTTTTTGGACTGAACTACATATATATGTTCGAAAAGGTTTCTAACGGTTAAAAATGTGTTTTTCCCCTGCAGTTTTTTAACAGGCTTTAAATCGACACAAAGCAAATCCGCCTCACGACTGCTACATTGCAAGTTTATGGGATGAATTCTTACTTACTTTCTATTGTATGTAGTGGGAGGAAGTTATTATTTTTTTTTTTTAGATTAATGTGTGTCCTAATAAGAATTTAACAGTTACTCTTGCATGGATTTCATTCAATTTATTAAAAAAATCATAAAGCCTTGAAAAGATATTAAAATTTTTGCCAATATTTATGATATAGTTTTTTAAGTACTATTTATACTCTGTTCCATTTATCATACATCTAGAATTTAAAAAAAATCTAATTGTTCTGTTTTGAAACGCCTCCTATTTTGCTCCAGATTTCAATACAGAACCCAAAATAAAAAATTTAAGTGGAGTTTGTATTACTGAATTGAAGTACCAGTAATTTGAAGTTCAATTAAGAAAGCATCACAAAGTACAGCATGACCAATATTTACCATTGGGCATTGCTATACAGAGTCACAGGTACTAATCAGATGTCATTTTTGGTATCATTCTGATGCATTTGGTTAATATCACTTATAGCCATTAGTGTATTATATATTTTTTTTTTCATGTTTCTCTTTAATACAAAATCTTTCTCTCTGCTATTAGTTTCAGTATACATGATTAATTTATATGTGCACATTATTAGTCATTAACAATTGATTTGTGTGTGAAAAAAAAACTGTCAAATTAAACATCCAAGTGTTTTAAAGACCAAACTTTCCCTGTACCCATCAACATTTTAGAAGAGATTCTTTCTTATCTCTGAAATTTAACATAGAGTTATATCTGACCTTTTACATACAAATCATTTCTAATTCTTTCTAATTAATGTTTGACCCCAATCCCAAAGCCATACACCTTTTAACTGATAAATTTCCAATCAAAATAATAATTTATCATACTCTGATGTTCAGTCTGATATAAAAAATCATTCAAACCAATACTGAATTCTTTGAAAAATTGTTATTTCAAATTGGATTTTACCAGATGTTTTGGATTAAATGTTTTGGATGTGTAGATGTATCATTAATTAACAGTGTAGGTGTATAATTAATTAACAGTGTAGGTGTATCATTAATTAACAGTGTAGATGTATCATTAATTAACAATGTAGGTATATCATTTATTAACAGTGTAGGTATATCATTAATTAACAGTGTAGATGTATCATTAATTAACAGTGTAGGTATATCATTTATTAACAGTGTAGATGTATCATTAATTAACAATGTAGATGAATCATTAATTAACAGTGTAGGTGTATCATTAATTAACAATGTAGGTGTATCATTAATTAACAAATGTAGATGTATCATTAATTAACAGTGTAGGTATATCATTGATTAACAGTGTAGATGTATCATTAATTAACAGTGTAGGTGTATCATTAATTAACAGTGTAGGTGTATCATTAATTAACAGTGTAGATGTATCATTAATTAACAGTGTAGGTATATCATTGATTAACAGTGTAGATGTATCATTAATTAACAGTGTAGGTGTATCATTAATTAACAGTGTAGGTATATCAATGATTAACAGTGTAGATGTATCATTAATTAACAATGTAGATGTATCATTAATTAACAGTGTAGATAATCATTAATTAACAGTGTAGGTGTATCATTAATGAACAGTGTAGGTATATCATTTATTAACAGTGTAGATGTATCATTAATTAACAATGTAGATGTATCATTAATTAACAATGTAGATGTATCATTAATTAACAGTGTAGGTGTGTGTTTTTTCTTGCAGACTAACTCCACGCTTTCTTCACTACAAATTCTTCCTGCACTTAGTAGCAAGCACCTCACGGCAGGCACTGGGTATAACAGCCAACAAGTGAGTCAAGAATCTCCGTGAGTCAGATCTCTGTGTTCTGTAGGGCGATTCAGCAGAATGTACATAGTTTCATTTTTTACATTAAAGAAGTATCTGTTATATAGTCTTTCTGACTATAATTCTTTTTTTGTAGGGTCCCTACAATGAAGTTAATTTGTAGTGGCTGGTTTTAGTTAGACTGGTTAATACATAGTATAAATTTCAACAAGTGTTTCATAGATAAATGACTTATCTCAATCATCTTCTACATGTATTTGTATTGACCTTCAAACTGTGTGTTTTCAATAATTAGAGGATTGGGTATATATATATAGTATTTTTATTAATTCATTGGTATATACATGGCATTGTATACATACAACTTAGTACACATAATCACTCATGTTTTCATCTGTTTTGTATATAGATGTATATACATCTCTACTGTGTGAGATCAACTGTTGACTGTGTAAGATAAACTGTTGACTGTGAGATAAACTGTTGACTGTGAGATAAACTGTTGTGTCAGATGAATGTTTCTGTGAATTCTGCTCAGTGTACAGTAAGTTGACTCATCTTACTTATTCTATAAGATTCGATCTAATACCTGAAGTTAAGACTTATATTGAATAAGTCTTAGAATCTGACATAATTTTTTTTGTATGTTGACTTGTCATGACCCATTTTTGTATAATGTATTATGTCCTGTAAGTTGATTCATCTTGATTTATTTTATAAGTTTGGACATCACTATACCAGTTAGTTGAGGCATCTTGACCTATTCTGTAAATTGGACTTGATTGGTGTTAGTTGGTTCATCTTAACTTATTCTGTGAATATTGGACTTGATATGTATAAGTTGGCTCACCTTGATTGGAGATGATGTCCTGTCAGTTTTGTTTCACTGTGTTGTTTGGTGATTCATGTTGAATGAACTGATGTCACTATCCAGCAGTTCTCTCCCCTGATTGTCCCTCTGTGGTTTGTTTACTGTTGATACATATTGTGTAATGCAGGACAATTCCTTGACTACTGCCATGTATGAATCAAGTGTCTGAGAATAGTACTTGTACTTGAGTGTGTTAATCTTGAATAAGCACTCATTTGATTCCATGTACTCACGAGTCTGAGATATGCCGATAGATATGATAGCTTATCACAGAGAATATCACAATGAACGGGAGTAGATACCCCGGTACATCAGGAAGAAACTGAACATTTCAAGCATAAAATTATGGTTTGAAATCTATATACAATAGCTGCGTGAAAAAAATCTGAAATCAATGAATAATTTATAATCTTAATTTTTGAAAAATAGAAAACTACATATAAATTTTGTCTCAAAACCTGAGATATTTATGCAGATATTCCATGTACTCTTTTATGAAGAAGAATTTATTTTCATTAGGTATACTATACTCAGAAGAAATGGCCCATATCCCCTATTTAAGATTTTCCTGATTTCTATTTTTAATTTGGACTTTAAAACACATTAACTTTGGTATTGAATTGATTTCTAAATCTACAACATCAAGTTCTTTCAATGGCCAAGATACAAACAAAATTATACATTTATAAAGACATGTCAGTGAAGACAGAATTGAGGGTGTAATTTCTTTTGACTGTTGGGGTATGTGTGACTAATTTCTTTGTGGGGTATTTTAAGTTCCATGACAAACCTTGAGGTCTAGGACAGAGCAGCTATCAAAACCAGCTATCTCTCTCGTTTCTCTCGTCTCTCTTGTCAAGTATCAGACAGGTTTTATACTGTAGACACAGGACAAGTTTTGTATTGATGGAATAGATAACTACACAACGTTTGACATTATTGGTGGACATGTAACAATTTCACTCATGGAAATGTTTCAGATGTTGTGAGAATGTGACAAAGCAATTGTTGTTGCTGAGATACTCTGAGCTATCTCGAGATAAGAACTAACGTCACTGTGGTGGGGATACTTTGAGCTATCTCGAGATTTGGACTGACATCATTCATTATAGGGGGATACTTTGAGCCATCTTGAGATTAAATCTGATGAAATTGTAGTGGGGATACTCTGAGCTATCTCGAGATTAGAACTGACGTCATTGTGGTGAAGATACTTCGTTCTGGAAATGAATTACAACAGAAACGTCAGAAAAGTCCCTCTGAGGACATTTGTGCTCCCTGTAAATATTTACGGATATATAAACAAGTTTTATTTATCTTCTTCAACTCTACATCCTTGTTTATGTAAGGATTTTGATATGGTATCAGTTGTATAATTGTGTGTATAGGATTTATGTTTACTGTTTGAAAGTCATCATTGTTTGTGTGTTTGTTGGTGTATTATTTTGTCTGTGTAGGTAGTGACTTAATCTCGCTCATGGTGTCCATGCATTTATTTTATGCAATCATTGTAAGCTCTTTGCTTTGATAGTTCTGTTGAAGGTAGCTGCAGGTCTGTAGCTCTTGGTCTGAAAAAATTCAGATGGACAACCTAGCGGTCCAAAACTAGCGAAAGTTTTTCTGCACAATAAATACAATTTTTTTTCAATGGGTGGCACTGTATCTCCCAGGTTGTCCATTGGAATTTTTTTAGACCAGGAGATACAGACCTGCAGCTGTGTTAAATGCAGTCAATCAAAATTTTGGATGATTTGTTACTTATATTGATAACGTAATATTCATTCACAGAATATATTGTAGTAAAGCTGATACAGTGTATTATACATCTAACTGATTTCTGATACTAATCAAACACTCTCACTGCAATCTTATGTACCATTATACATATGACTGATTTCTGATACTAATCAAACACTCTCACTGCAATCTTATGTACCATTATACATATGACTGATTTCTGATACTAATCAAACACTCTCACTGCTATCTTATGAACCATCATTACAGTTAACAATTGATTCATGCTATACACTGTCATTACTTTTGCTCAGTGGATTGTTCTTATTTTATACTCCCATTGTCTGTTTCAGATTGTTGAGAGATCTGTGCAGCCCCAAGAACAAGTTGTATTCCGCCCCACTCAGATCCCAAACAACGACATCATGATGAAACGCTACCCCCAGGGCCCTCCAGACTTCACCCTTAACCACATCGCAGGTAGGGACCGGCTAATGTCTCACACACACAAACACTCAGACCGTGACGGGAGGCTGTAGTCAGGACAAGCTATCCACAAACTTCTGCCTGGAACAACATATTAATTGTTTGGTCTGCTTACTTTGAAACAAAACCCTGGGGCTGGGTTATCAGTTATATTGAAGTGTAGCTCGGTAAATTACTCATTTAAAGAGTCTATGTTTTAAAGAATTACAAATATTTCAAATAAATTTTTTTTTTGCTAATTATGAAATTTCAAATGACTAATTCAGAAATTGTTAAACATCACATCCTTCCTCTGTTTACTGAAAGGCTTGAAATCATGAATACATTTAACATTGTAATGAAAAAAGTGGCTCTAAATGATGCTAATAGCAAGGTTTATAATGGGTTTGGATGTTAACTAAGTGAAATGATAACATTGTTTTCAACACAGTGATTATAAGTTAAAGCTAAAGGGATGTTGTGGATAGCTACGAAGCCATGACTACACAACCCCTGACCTTCACCTCTCTGTGACCTTGGTGACCTGTGTTGATGTTGTAAAAGCACTGCAGCAAAGGAAACAACTCCAATATCTTTTTTACAAATTCAAAACTCATGCTATCTTCTATTCTTAAAATTTTGTCTGTTCAAACATTATATGTGTATAACACAGGTATATAGAGGAGATGAAATTGCCATCTGATGAAATGAAGGGAATAAACCAGTTACAAATATAATTTTGAAAGAAATTGCAGTGAAATACTTCTCCTGATGCTCATTCAGATGGCATTTCCATCATTCTGAATGTGTTCGATATTGTGAATCTCTTCGCCACTGTATGCCTCTCTTTTGCAATTTTTTTACAGTATAATGAATAACCGAGGTAGGTAGACACAAACATTGGTTACAACCAAGCACAGTTACTCCCCTTTTGGGTGACTAATGATACAGCACTGGGAACAGAGCAAGTTTTAAAAAATCACAAAGTTCATTTCTCCTTCAGCAGTCAAAACACTGGATTATTTCACCTCTAACAGGACACGTCGCCCCAACTGTGTCTCTCATTAGATACAGCCCATTAGTACATTCCTGGTACTGGACACACTATCTCTAGGTACATGTACATAATGTGCAATAACACTCCATTCTTATAAAGTCCCCACTGTGTATGGACACATCACTTTATTGTTATGTCCCTCTGTATTTGACTTATTGTCCTCACTGACAGGTTTTATCAAACTTATAATGCTATAATTGTAAAGGTCCTTCAAGTGTATTGGACACACTGTTCGTAGATACCATATGGTGTATTGAACACACTATCCCTTCTGTGTGTCAAACACACTATCATTAGGTCCCTTATGTTGTATTGGACACATTATCCATAGAGACCATCTGATGTATTGGACGCACACACCTTTTGTGAATGGACATACTATCCATATGTCCCCTCTGTGTATAGGATACAATTTCCTAAGGACCTTCCGTGTATTGGATACACTATCCTTAGGTTCCATCTGTGTTTTGGATGCACTGTCCATATGAACCATCTGGTGTTTTGGTCACACTATTCCTTCTGTGTATTGAAACACTGTCCAAAGGTACCTTATGTTGTATTGGACACACTATCCATAGGTACCATCTGGTGTACTGGACAGATTATCCTGTCTGTGTATTGGATACACTATCCATTGTTACCTGATATGGTGTGTTGGATGTACACTCTTCTTAGATCTCATCTTTGTTTTGGATACATTATCCTTAGGTCTCTCCAGTGTATTTGAGATACTATCTGAAGGTAACTCTTGCATATTGGACACACCCTCCCTAAGTCCCATCAGAGTATTAGACACAGTATCCTTAAGTATCTGATTTCATTTATTGGATACACTATCCTAAGGTTTATCAGCAATACCATCTTTATTTTTGTTAGGTCATTTAATTGTTTATAATGAGTAGGATCTTTTTTTAAAATCTTAAGGAATTTAGGCTTTTGGATTATGAATATGCTTTTTAGTGGATAAAAATGTTCCATCCATATGTTATTCTGTTTACATTTGTCAGCAAAGTTTTCTGATGGTGTTTCAAGCATTTGAAATCAATGCAGAAGTCCAGTGCATTTTCTCCGAGCAATAAATTGACATTAAGTTTGGTTAGGTTCCGAGACACTGGACATTTGTGAGCCATGGGATCCATAGGTAAACTTTGTTACCTACTAACCTGGGCCTGTCACCAATGCTCCATTGTCTGACCTACTCTGGACTCCCAGAACACAGTGTATTCCCTGGAATAACGAGTCCCTAAAGTCAGATTACTGCTAATCCACAGACCGAGTTCATAATGGGGATTAGCAGGGATTAACAATGATTGTTACCTGCCTGATACAAATTAAATTTGCTGTACAGGTTTAATTAGTGTTATTGCTAGAGAAGAAAGAATCAATTGAATTTGTTCTGGGAATGTTTCACTGGAATCTTGGGTCGTCTTGTGTTGTGAAGTGATGGGGGAAAATCAGGAGTTGACAAGCCACTTTTCCTCTTTCTGAAAGAATCGCACAGGGGTAGCTGGTGAGTTAGGATTCTGGTCCTTGATAAGTGAAGATTACAACTACATGTATGTGTATACACATTCATACTTTTGGTAGTGTTAAACAGTATAAGTTTAGTATGTTCAGATACCATTAACTTTGTAAACCTTATATGATATGTGAAATATTTTAAATTTCAATCAACCTTAACAAAGCTTATTATTGATGAGTTAATATTTAGGAGATTTTGAAGACTTGTGTTTAACATTGGTCATTAGTACATAGGTACATAGTAAATATAAGTTTAGCTATATAAGTATAATTAATGTACAGGATTGTTTTGGCAGTAATGGTAGCCATTTTTGCAGGGTGTTTTAAGGGGAGAATTTGCTGACCCCCAGGGATGTTCAGGATGGGGACAGCAGTCTCATCAGGTGGGTCCACAGGTGTGATTTGCACCTGCACTTCCCCCTCCCCCAACCCAACCGTTGATCTAATTGGTCTACAAGTGTGAATTGAACCTTGACTCTCCTCTGTCCCCACAAAACCTATGGTTTATTGGGTCCACATGTGTAGATGAACTGCACTCCCTCTAGCCCCCCCCCCCCCCCCCCCCCATCCTCCTTCCAACCCTCAATCTTTGGCGTCTACAATATCTCCTTCTCTCCAAATAGTCCACAATTGACACTGCACCCCTTTCCTCCTCCTCCTCCCCTTTCCAAACCTTTGTCCTAGTATGTCCACAGATGTGATTTGCATGTAATTGTATACACAAGTTTCTTAAATTATCTTTCTCCCCCTTCTTGATCCCCTTTCCTAATCATGGTCAGAGGGTCTACATGTGTGACAGGCCCTGTACTCAGGTTTCTTTCGGCTCTCAACCCCCACCCCCCCCCCCCCCCCCTCCAAAAAAACAAAAACAAACAAACAACAAAACCAAAGATATCCCTAATATCTTTTGTCTGAAGGTTTTCGCTGACATTAAAGTGATTAGACCAACACAAAAGTTTCATTCCTCCAATTACATCCCTGCCCAGGATGCATCCATATTTGATTAGCCCAGTTCTGGAGTTTCCTCTCCTTCATGCCCTAAACAGTATCTGGAGACCCTCCTCACAGGCAGTGTTGAACACAGGTCAGTGGTTAGAATCCCTCCCAAAACAAAGAACAGTGGTTAGAATCCCTACCAATACAGAATCCCTCCCAATACACAGATCAGTGGTTAGAATCCCTCCCAATATACAGGTCAATGGTTAGAATCCCTCCCAATACACAGGTCAGTGGTTAGAATCCCTCCCAAAACACAGGTCAGTGGTTAGAATCCCTCCCAAAACACAGGTCAGTTGTTAGAATCCCTCCCAAAACACAGGTCAGTGGTTAGAATCCCTACCAATACAGAATCCCTCCCAATACACAGGTCAGTGGTTAGAATCCCTCCCAATACACAGATCAGTGGTTAGAATCCCTCCCAATAAACAGGTCAGTGGTTGGAATCCCTCCCAATACACAGGTCAGTGGTTAGAATCCCTCCTAATACACAGGCCAGTGGTTAGAATCCCTCCCAATTCACAGGTCATTGGTTAGAATACCTCTCAATACAAAACAATGCTGACAACTTATACAGGCAAAACACTGTCATTATCCAGTAGCTGGGGTCGCTTGTTTGTTAAGTTTTTTAAATGATGGATATTTAAAGTGGTATGGGACACCTGCAAATTAATGTGGATATAAGTACATTATAATCAAAATACTTTCACTGGTTTTGAATTTTTAAATTCAACATTATTTAACCCAAAAACTTGTTTTAAAATATTTTGGAAAGGTAAAAATTTCAAAAGCCCCAGCGGATTCGAACTCACTACTAACAGATTTGTAGTGAGTGCTCTAAAGCATTACGCTACGCTGAAAGATAATTAGATAAAAAATTGGGGGGGGGGGGGGGGGGGGGGGTTATACTTGATTTTATTATTTATTTGGTAAATAAAGTACGTAACAAGATGGATCCGATGTGTCCCATACTAAACTGATTCGTGAAACTTTCAGTTAATGGAGCATTCCATTGCTAATGAATGTGTCATTAATGTATGCATTCCAGAACCAAGGCTTCAATGTGAAGGAAGGATGTAATTAAAATCTGCTTTATATATATTAGTTCTATGATTTTCAATATAGACAATATCTGTTTTGTTGGAGTGAAAGTACAAATGCATTGTCTTCTAGCACCAAGTTCTCAAATTGAGTGCACCCCAATGTTTACACACATTGATAAGTCACACATTGAAACAAAAGCAACTAGTGATACATGTCTAATAGGTCCTGTAGATGACTTTCACTTCAAAGAACCTGACTCTGTGGATTCACTTAGAAACTCATTCACAGCGGTAATGGAGAGGGTTTTCTGATTTCTGTCATTTTCTTCTCAATCATTGTTTTAATGGGAATGTCCTATGAGGGATAGTAAACAATGTCACAACCTCTTTCGTCTTTTTGTCGGGGTTTTGTGAAAAGTAATCTTTCTGAATTCCAAAGAAAACAAATACAGTAAGCCCTGGCTTAGATAAGGCACGGATGAGATTGACTCGGGAAGGCTGAGCTGGTCCCCTATTGATGGCTGATTCCCGTCCCCCGATATTACGGGATTAATCACAGAGTCAATAGGGTTGTCATCATTTTGAGAGGCATTTAAATACGACAGGTGATACACTGATCAGACAGGTGGGGAGGGATATATCTGTGCTCGTATTACAGGTCTGTAAGGGAATTAGTGATGTCTCTGAGAGTTCGAGAGGATCGCCATCTCATTGTGTCTGATGATGGAGTGAGGGAACAGTTGGATGGATATACCCAAGTAGAGTGTGGAGTTGTTGATTCAGTGATTCCTGCTGTACCCATTCATTCATTGAAATATTTCTGAGTTTTGAAATGTTTGTTTTTACACTATCTATATGGAGTATTATATAATCACTGAAAGATTTAACGTTCAATAATGTGATAATTGTATGGATTCCTGGAAGTGTTTTCCATTGGTTTTGATTGGTATATTCATTACATTTCCATTAGAGTCTGAGTAAATTTGATTTGCTGAAATTTGCAGGCATTTGTTGGCAGTGCATATTGGATAGGAGTATTTTTTTTTTTTTCTAAAGTTATTATGTTTGATGAGCCGTTAGGGTGAATATCACAACAATAAAGATACGCCTCGTGAGCATTTATCAATTTATTAGATAATCTGAAGAGTGAGAAAGTGGAGCTTACTTTTGTGGGGATCTATTGATATTTCATATTGATAACATATTCATCATTATTTTCACTGCAAGCAGGTAGAACTGGGTATTATAACCAATCAATATTTCTTACAAACTCGATCCTGAAAGTGTCCTTTTAAATGTCATTTTATCCACAACATTTTGCTGGACAGGCTACGAAGCTTTTGATTTTTCAATCAGATTTAAATCTTACCCCAACATTGCGATTAGGAACAATTTCTTCCAATGCTTCCTATTGATTTTAAACACACTACAATAGGATTTTCTCCATTTTATTGAAGTTTTTACAATAGAAAGATTTTCCACACTTTATAGAAGCTAATTGGCAGGGGATATCTGGTCTACATTTGCTGAAATGGTTTTGAGTTCTTTGGAAACATTTGACAGACTTTGTTTAAAGTTTTACAGGTTTTTTTTAATCATCGGAAATAGCGATTGAGATCTATAAACGCGACACAGAATTTAAAACTCCGATCTTTGATTCCCAGATAGGACTATCTCCAGACAAACTGCTGAAGAGTGTGTAAACTTCTCAATGTTATGCTAATCATAATGGAATCAGATATTGCATGTGTTGAAATAGAGATGATTTATTAGCTGGTCCTGGACTCGTGGAAACGGGATATCATTCACTGCCTAATAAGGATTGTGGGAGATATTGGGAGTTTAATTGTGATTATCATTTGAACTGTTTTTGATTTTTGACCAGCTATGAAAGGAATGTTTGGTTGATAAGATGAGCTATCGCCATAAAGATTGACTGTTTAAAAGTTGGACGGAGATATTCTTTTTCCTGTTGCTCTGTTGTTGGATATGAGAAACATTAGGTGCTCCGACATTGTGTGACTTTTCTTATGCATTGTTGGATGCTGGAATTTTTGGCTCAGAATTGTGTCACATGGGACTTGTTTTGAGATATGTAATGAGATTCCCTCAAATATGTCACATCATGTTGGAGAACTTGTCTCAATTTTCTTTGTGAATATTTTGACAAGCTGAATTACACAAAAGGAACCTTCAGATTGTAGTGATTTGTGATGATATTATGATTGACCTCTTTTTTTCATCTACAGGAAGTCTAGATGCATTGTGGGATATATATAACATGAAGCAACATTGGATTGTACCTTATTAAGATACAATTCAGTGTCATTTTTGTGTAAGACCATGTGATTAATCACCAGATACTCAGAATATCATGGGATTTACCGGTACATGAGAAGTACATGTTGATATATCACTTGATACAAACCCATCATTGGTGTGATATATTTACTGTCAACTTTGTGAAATGACATGATACATTCATTGACCTTGACATTCAAAAATATTTTTTGACCTATATATGACACTGAACATTCCATGACCTTGACCTCTTCATGATGAGATACAAACGCGAGAGGTCCAAGTCGAGCTCCAGTGTGGTCTCACTCAGTTATGAGGTCATTTGGATGCAGCAGCCCTCCAGGCTCAGTGGAGGTAAATCCCCACCCCACCCCTCTTGTACCACCCAAACTTCACCCCCACTCATTCACTCTTTGCCCAGTACCCCCTTTGCTCATCAAATCACCCACTAAAATTTTACTCACCTTAAGTCAAGGATATATTTCATTTTGACTATAAATAGTTTGTTAAAAACAGTTTAGAAATGTTGAACATGATCTAAAATCTTTGTTTCTTAATTTCATTTTAGAAATACTTTGCAAGTATTGCTCAGAAATTGCCATCTTCGCTAGCCAAGGGTTTCCGATACACTACGTTTATGAGAAGTGTAGTGTATCAGAAACGCTTGGCAAGCGAAGATGAGAAATTGCTTTAATACATTTGAACACATAATAAAGTGAGTCTGCTGAGGGAGAGATGGACAAAAGTTATACCCCTTTGTTATCCTGTCACTAACTAATAATCATCATTTCAGGACATTTAAATACAAAATTAATTAATAGCATCAGCTATCTTTATTTTCCTCATCAAAAGAACTTTAAGTATGGGTCAGGGCTGTGTAGATAGAGTCCACTAATGTAGAGATTTTCTGGTGGGGTGGTATTGTGTTGTACGGCGTGACCTTCACCTGATCTCACTCTGGGGCTGGTTTGATGACCACGGTGACGGGCCATTCATATTTTTTGTTTGCAGAGAAAATTCCGATTCACTATAGAGCCAACAAGCGGCCTATGGTGCCAGCACCTGCCTGTGCACACGACTATAGCACGCCCGATATCGTACAGGATGCGGAGGAGAGCGGACGAAACTCGCGCTCTAGCGCAAACCTGTCCCCAAAGACACAAAAAGCCCCCGCTTTCTTGCCAGGTTTGTAGATGTTTGCTTTTGCTCTCTAGATTTTCTGTCTTTTTTATTCGTTGTTTAATTTGTGTATGTGATATCTGCTGAATTTGTACACTCATGCACGCTGAACTGTGGTAGAGACAATTTGTTAGCGGTTATAAAACAGTGTTTGATTTACTTCTTTGCATTGTCTGATATTAAAGTTCAATAGGTATGACTGGTATGTATCTAACACATTGTTTGAATCATTAATTGAGATTTAGTTTTCTATGAAGTAAATTAATTTATTGACCAAAGGTAAAGCATGCTCTTTTATCTGTTAGTTTATACATGTAACTTGATTTGATCGTTGAAAAATAATTTGTCTTTTTAGAGGATTATTTTGAATTTTCAGGTAAAGAGTTTTCTATTTTCACCTCATAACAAACACACAGGAGTGAAATTTATTGTTGTGTCCATTTAATACATGATATCTCCCAACCTGATTTAAACCTGTAAGATGTTCTCTACATAATTCCTCTGTAGAATCCAAAATTTGTCTCAAACATTCCTGTAATTGTTATAAGAACCCTGATAAAACATGTATTGAATTTAGACGTCGCTAGTCAGGTGAGTGTGCCGCGAGATCTTAGGCCGGGTACTTGTGGTCCCCAGTGTTTAATCGTGTCTGTATTTACCCATTAATCTTGTCTCAAGAACAAAATTGTCATAAAATTTCCAGCTGGGTGTTGACTTATATGTTCAAGAAAAGATTTGCAATTCACATCAGTTGAGTTCATTTATTGCTCGAGTTTCTGTGACAATTCTAAATAATCTCTTTTTGAAGGTTACCAGTAATTTAAGAAATAGTAGTACATGTACATGTATATGAGGTTAAGACTCAATAAGTCCCCATGATTGTTTATTGAATAACCTCTCAAACTATTCTCCTGGGCTGGGTGTGTTTTTATTTTTGTGTGTGATGACAGATTTGAATTCTGTCAACAAATTTAGAGTGGTTTATGCAAAGTTTATTTATTACATGTATTTGATAATTGAATAACTGGACTTGGATACACAATATACAGATGAGATGAGAGAGAATTTATCTCCTGTTGCTTTAAATATGCAACATGATACAAATTTAATTCCAAAAGTAAATTTGTCTGACTTGTTAATATGCTAAACCAGCCAATCTAAAGAGAAATAAAGCATTCTGTATTACACTGGACAATTGTTGCAAAGATATTGCAAGATCAGCATTTAATGGACAGTTTTGTGTATCTTGGATATTTGTAAAATATGTAACTATTTATATGCAATGTTTTATATCTACATAGATAATGTCTCTTTTCTGGAGGATTATAAATTGACTTGTTTATTTGCCCTTGCAATATGATTACATACAATCATGTATATTATAAGTAAAAATGATCAATGAAATTTTACCTTTAAGTTAATATTTACTAACTGAGAAAATATGTCACCAATCATTTGGTCCTATTTGCTGTATGTTCTATGAAACCAGTGTCACTGTGAATGCTGTATTGTCTACTTATTATTATGAATTATAACGTTTTATATTCTGAGATATTTGACCAGTCCCTTGGTCCTGTGTGCTATACATTCTATATATTTTTGTTTATGTGACTTCTGTACTATTTACAGGTGACAGAGTGATCTTCGCCGAGTCGCCCTCCGCCCCAGGGATCCCTGTTGTGTACAGAACTCCAGAGGAGCGTTCCTCCAACCCAGACAGACTCAACCTAGATAGGTATATACAATCATCATGGAGAAGGCTTACATAGGCATTGCCTGCTGCCTAATCCATTGGTGTAATATATATACAAAATTAAATATGTTTAAATTAAATAAACTCAGGAAAGGATTGATCAACACACACATTAAAGTATCAAATAATTAAGAACATGAATTTATCTCAGAATTTTATTCAGTTAGGGAGGGGGAAGTGAGAGGGTACTACAGATTCTAAATCTGGACCAGAAGGCATAAAAGATTAAAGATATGTAGAAAGTCCTCCATGAACAATAACAAAATACAATATACTGCACTTGTTTGTGCAGATGCAGCAGTTGGGGATTTACTAAAGTAACAGGAGTTATCAATTTTTATTAATGTGGTTTGGGGGGGGGGGATTTTTCAAATATAATTTCTTTCTATATTAGTTCTTTGTGTAATGGGTACTGTACTTACGAATAGACAAGTTGCCAGTGCAAAAATAAAGTATGGTATGATAACAGTCATTCTGTGGAATCATTAAAATTAATGGGGGCCAATTTTTGAGGATTGCTTAAATTTTACTGGTTCATGGGGACGTAATTTCGTGTGTTCTTTTATACCTACAAAAGGAAATATGACTTTATGACCCTAATTTATTAATTCGTGGTGGATGTTAATTTTTGGATGAAAGGTACCCACGAATTCCACGAAAATTGAGCCACCACGAAATCTAATGATTCCACAGTATTTTCTCAAGTAAGAATTGTATTTCTACCACATTTTTTATGGCAGCAATTGCCTTTGAGCCATGTATTCAAGGTTTCATCCTCAAGACATCCTTATTGCTTAATTTGAAACAAGTATCTAGAATGTAATAAGGCTTATCAGAGTTATGCCCCTTTGTATAACACTTATTTATGTCATTCAAGCTTGATCTTGGGCAACATTTGTCATTTTATTTCATTGCAGGTAGATATTGATATTAATATGTTTATTTACAGGCGGAAATTGACAGTATGTCCGATTCTGGAGGGAGAGGACCAGTTAAGGCTGCTCAACTACCAGCACAACATGATCAGCAAAATCCAGCACCTGAGCTCGCTCAAACGACTCATATTTCTGGACCTGTACGATAACCAGATAGAGGAGATCTCAGGGCTGAGCTCGCTCAAATCCTTACGGGTGCTCATGCTCGGCAAAAACAGGTACTGAAAAAGACTGAAAGATACTGATATAGTTAGTTCATTGCTCTGCTGAAGTTTAATATGTGTAATGATTGAAGCTACATGTATCTGACACTTTTTTTTTTACTTCCTACCTGAAATTAATTTTATGTTGAATCAATGTTAATTAGGAAGTAGTAAATCTAAAACTTTACTTCAACATGTATGTGATTCATATAAAAAGAGGAACATTAAGAATTCAAACAGTGTGTAATGCAAATATTTTTGCTTTAAATTTTACATACAATAGAGACAACTTTTTATTCCTGTTTCTTTCAGAATAAAAAAGATAGAAAACCTGGATACTATGAGCAAACTAGATGTCCTCGATCTACACGGCAACCAGGTAAAATTCCCTGGCAACAAATGAGCTATTAATAGCGATATTATTTCAAATTTTACACAAGCCTTAATAAAGCGTGTTCTACATTTAAGATTGAAATTAACTCTCTTTCTAAATTTGCCCACTAATAATATTGGGACAAGACTAGGAGTTATAAATCTGTACACAGTACTATTTATGGAGAAACAGAGTTCAGCTGCCTCCAAACGAAGAACAGAAGAAGAATCAAACATTAGAAGCACTAAATATGCAGATGAACTTGTTGTTTAAATTATGATTTGTTTTAATTGTGATAAATATTTTTCCAGATCTCGTTGATTGAAAACCTGAACCATTTAGCAGAGCTCCGTGTTCTGAACTTGGCAGGGAACCAGATTACTAATGTAGACAACCTGGCGGGGATGGACAGTCTTGCCGAGTTAAACTTACGGCGGAACCGCATCAGGATGGTGGTGAGTTACGAACAATTGTTGTCTCTCAAATACTGTTTACTGATGGTGGTCAGTCATGGACCATTAGATTTTTGTCTCTGAAATTAGGTTTACAGAAAAAATAAATTTATTTTTAGCTCACCGAGACGAAGTCAGGGGGAGCTTATGCTATACCCTCGGCGTCGGCGTCGGTGTCGGCGTCGGCGTCCGGACCTGGTTAAAGTTTTTGTTGCAGGTCCTGTTTCTAAGCTATTACTTGTCCTATCTTCACCAAACTTGCATGGATGATGCATATGGACCTACTTATGGACTTGAAAGACTTAAATGCTGAATCTTAGTCCTAAATTTCAGATGCTGGAGGAGGTTAAGGTTGTTGGACCAGGTTAAAGTTTTTGTTGCAGGTACCCTTTGATAGCAATATCTAAGTTACTGCAGGTCCGTACTTCACCAAACTTGCATGGATGGTGTGTCTTATGATACTGATGCACCAGACAGGCTTAAATGCTGAATCTGAGCTATAGGTTTCAGATGCTGGAGGAGGTTAAGGTTTTTGGAGCAGGTTAAAGTTTTTGTTGCAGGTGCCCTTTGATAGCAATATCTAAGTTACTGCTGGTCCGTACTTCACCAAACTTGCATGGATGGGGTGTCTTATGATACTGATGCACCAGGCAGGCTTGGGTGCTGAATCTGAGCTATAGGTTACAGATGCTGAAGGAGGTTAAGGTTTTTAGAGCTGGTTAAAGTTTTTGTTGCAAGTGCCCTCTGATGATTATATCTTAGTTACTACTTGTTCTAACTTCACCAGACTTCCATGGATGGTGCGTCTTATGATACTGATGCACCTGACAGGCTTGAATGCTGAATCTGAGCCATAGGTTTCGGATGCTGGAGGAGGATTAGGTTTTTAGAGCTGGTTAAAGTATTTGAAACAGGTGCCGTCTGATGATTATATCTTAGTTATTACTTGTCCTAACTTCACCAACTTCCATGGATGGTGCGTCTTATGATACTGATGCACCTGACAGGCTTGAATGCTGAGTCTTTTTTGGAACAGGTCACATGTTTAATAGATAATAGTACTATTTCAAACTTGCATAGTTGATTAAACTGTAATATGAATGAATCACAGGGGAAACTTCAGATGCAGAGCTTGATCTCAATTATCAAGGATGCTAAAAAATATATCTTAGTTATTACAGGTCCTAACTTCACCAAACTTGAATGGATGGTGTGTCTTATGATACAGATGCACCTGACAGGCATGGATGTTGAATCTGAGCCATAGGTTGCGGATGCTGGAGCAGGTTAAGGTTTTAATTGCTAGTGCCCTCTGATAATGATAGCTTAGTTATTACTGGTCTGAACTTCACCAAACTTGCTTGGAGATGCGTCTTATGTATACTGATGCACCTGACAGGCTTGAATGCTGAATCTGAGCCATAGGTTTTGGATGCTGGATGAGGTTTAGTTTTTTTGGAACAGGTAACATGTTTTATAGATGATAGCTTGCATAGTTGATTTAACTATATTATAAATGAAACGCAGAGTTTGCTTCAGATGCAAAGCCTGATCTCCATTATCAAGGATGCTAATGAAATTTCCTACCTCACTCAAACCTGCTCGAAAGATAGATGTGTTTGTTGATAAATGATATAACATGATTCCTATGATATAGTATTGTATGGTATGAAACATTATTGTTTAATATGATACAATATAATATCATATGTAATTTTATAAAAAGTTATATGATATGATATGATATTGTATCAATTTTTTTGATATTTTATGTTATGATATTGTATCATGATATCGTTATGTATAGTATTGTATATTATGATACAATATTGTATAATATTGTATTGTATTATTAATTTATTATTTTATCACATGATACTATTACTTAAGATATTGCAAAAAATAATATTGTATCCTATGATACAATATTGTATATTCTATAATATTGTATCATACGATATTATATAATAAAATTATATGATATTAGTTTCTGTAATATAGAATTATATCACATGAAATTGTATGATATGATACTGTAATATTATATAATATCGTATCATGCGATATTGTATAATATAATATTGGTTTATTATATGATATATTATCACATCATATAAAATTGTATTGTATGATATTGTTAAATATATAATTGTATCATATGATACAATATATATAATATAATTTTGTAATATATAATATTTTACTTTTAATTATCACATAATATTGTATCATTTGATATGATACAATGTTGTATCAAATTACATTGTATCATATGATACAATATCATATTATGTATTAAAAATGATACAGTATCATACAATATCATACTATTTTATACAATCTAATATCATATGTTTCAATGTTATGATGTATTATGTTATATGATGTTGTAATATAATACTATATTGTTTTATATATTATGATATTGTATTATTTGATCAAATACAATAACTTATAACACAATACAATGTCATATCATACCTTACAATATCATATCTCATCATTGTTTATTATGGTATTTTATTGTATTATATGATATATGTATCATAAATGTTGTAAATATGGTAGGATGCAATATTTAATTTTATATTATTGTATTGATTAACATATGAACATATGATTATCATACAATTTTTTAACAGATGATATATGATATTGTGTCAAAACAGAATCCATGAATATCGAAGATCATAAAGTATGATTTTCATTTATTATGATAAAGGTGGTCTAATAAGGTGAAGTCTCATAAGGGTGATGTCTTGTCTCGGTGAGCTTTGTAATCTGTGATTACCTATGTTTGTGCAATAAAATTGTGTGTAGTTTGTAAGAACCTCATATTTAAAAAAAATGTTCAAGATTTTTATTTTTATTCTTCACACAATGCAAATCCTTTGTTGCAGCGAACCTTTTTTCTTTAGTCATAAGCAAGTTGTTCTGAATTGAAATTGGTTTCCAATATTTAAGACCGGTTTTTTTAGTCAGAAGTTTTTCAAAATTTGGGTTTTTCTGCCAAATGATTTTGTGAATCAAATCAAAGCTTAATGACATTTTAAAATGTAATTAAAATTTGAGGAGTCTTGAAGATAAAAAATTTTATTGGTTGTTTTAGACATAATGTGAACAAAATGTTAGATCTATTCTTTGTTTAGCTAGCAAGTAAACAAGGGGTTCTAACATTTAGATTTACCGATAATTAAATTTGAACAAATGAATATGTGTAATACATGTAGTACTTCGATCTGCCCAGTGGATTTGATATTTATTGAATGTAATTCAGCAATAATAAATTTTTGCTTTAGAATAAGTTCTTTTTTAAAAATGCTGTTAAGATTTGAAGATTATTGTATTTACTGTGTAATATTTACATCTACCAAGTATTATTCCATCCATTCCTTATGGAAACTTATAGTTAATTTATAGCTCTATAGAAACAGCCAGACTGAAATCCACACGCCCCGTTTATCGATTGGTCGAAATCTACAGTGGCTGAAACTGACAAAAACTTACAGGACTGAAATTGACACACCCTCTTTATCGATTGGTCGTGACCTACAGTGAACTAAGGAAAATCACGGACTGCATGAAATAATCATGATGGTGTCAAACTCAAAGTCTCAAAGGAGACGATTTGGCTGTTTCTTTTAGCTATTGTACTTATGTACGTTAACAGGAATTTAGTGAATTTTACTTACTTTTTATAATCAATTTATTAATTAACTAAAAGAAAGATGTTAATATAAACAATAAAATGCCTTCTTTGATGAATCATGCAGGTTATGAAGGTAGCAATCATTGCAGAAAAAAATTACAAAAACACAGGTTATCTATTTTTTCTGCAATGTTGCTACCTTCATATCCAGAATGAATCACCAAAGGACGAATTTAAATTAATGTTAAATGTTAATGTTAAATGTTAATGTTAAATGTTAATGTTAAATGTTAATGTTAAATTAATCTCAGAGGTGACAATAGACTAAGAGACTTTGAATAGCATGTCATGGAGTCGAAAACTGTATATCCATTGATGATAGCTCATAGAGATAAGTCAGTCTTTGAAATTAAAATAAGATTCAATACAATTTATAGCTATAAAGTCAGGGTATTTATAATGAGCTTTTTCCCGTTTATGAATTGATTATGTTTTCCACTTTATCAGGTATTAGAGTTGTTCAAATGTCAGGATCTAATTAGAGTAAGTTTATTATTGGTTTGTGGAGTGCTCTCCCTTGATGATATCTTTACTACAGCAAACTTTAAAGTGTCTGAGTTAAACATTTATTGATTGATTTTATAGTTGCTATGATTTTGAATTTATATGGAAGATTAAACTCTTTCATTAATAAAAGACTCAGCAGACAACACTGGCTTCAAGCGGAATGCCCCTCCAAACCGCTCGCTATACATGCATGCTTCGTTTTGGGACATTTTTAGGTTGACATGCAACACTTTGCTGAATAAGAAATGTTAATGTGTGGTCCATTATGATCTTGTAGCAGTAAGAGGGGAAATATGTCAGGTATTGTTTAGAACTGTATGTGTCTGCAGTGGGGGACAATAAAAATCACACGCTTATGAAAAATAGTCAAAATTCTTCACCCCTGAATCTTATTTATGACTTAGTAGCCCTTCAAATAAATTTAGCATATATATACACAGGTCTACACATTTTTCTCTGATTGTTTTTCATGTTTGACATAAATGTTTAGGCTCATATTCAGATTGTTCTTTTACAGCTGGATGTGGACAATTTGCCGAGTCTACAACGACTGTTCCTCAGCTTCAATGAGATCTGCAGGTGAGTTAACTCATGCATGTCCTTTGTTTTCTTCATTAACACAAACATCTTATAAAAGTCTGGTGTTAACATACATATCTACTATAACATGTCTGTATATCAGATGCTAGTTCTTATATTAGTGGTTGATATTAACCTCTATCATATACTTAGTACCGGTACTTTTTTAACGATACGTTTGGTGTATAAAGAAAACCCACAATTTTTATCATTGGCCTCAGCTATCAGAATTTAGGATTATTTCATCATAAATGAATACGAAGTGAAAGGTTTCCACTTGTTTAGCATTGGTATTTTTTATGAAGCCTAGCTTTTGGTGTAGAACTAGTCAGTAATGCCCAAGGTAGTGTAGAACATTGGCCTCACCATTCATTGTTCTAGCTAGGGAATAATGTGGTCCAGACGCCACAACTAGAACTCTTGAAGAGAAATCAAACCAGTTATTTTTTAGGTCAAGAAAACGGGCAAGTGCAGAAAACACTATTTGGTATTCATATGACTAGTGACTAGTAAATCCTTTAATTAAAGGGAGTTTTCATTCATGCATTTTAAATCTTTTAAACTAATATCTTTAAGAATTCACCAAGCACCTGCAATTTACATAAAGATCTTGTATTTTGTGTTTAAATGATAATTTCACATTGCTCTGCAGTGCAAACATTATAAGTGCTGTATGTTACCAATAGAAACAATATGGTCGCATGGTTCAAAGACAAAATATCAAACAGATTTGTGGGATTAAGTGTCACTGTTTTGCGTTTCCTTTTAAATGTCCACAGAAGAGACGACCATGCTGCAGATTCAGTCATTACTTAGTCATAATCTTGGCTTCTTGTGTGTATTTAATTGCACCTCGAGTTGTTCTTTAATTACCGAGAATAAAAACTGTGCCCGAAATGTTAAAGGACTTTCCTTGCATTTGTTACAAAAACAGACCAATATCATGCATTGTCAGAGCCCTAATCTTTCTAAGGCTTTAGAAAATATGATCATAAACTCATAAATCCTTACTTATGAGGCCTGGTCAGTGTACACAGTTCTGTGTGGTATCTACTACTTACTGGATATATAGGATATATACCGGGGGTCGTATATCAAAGGTTCTCCCGGGTGACATCTGATACACTCTCTGAAGTATTCAGTGTGAATATTTAACCTCTTTGGACATGAAGACTGTGAAATTAAAAATGCAGCGAAGTAAGAGTTATGTGAAGTTGGATATTGATGACGATTTAGATGTGCAGGGGGTCAGTTTCAGCGTGGGTAGACTCCCCCGCCCGGAGACCGCCTACAGGCACCGCGCCCCAGTGCTCTCGTTCCGCAGTCGAACCATCATCAATGATATAGCTCCCCGGTACAGGTAGAAATCTACAGTCATGTAGAAAATCATAGTTAGGTTTCAGCTGCATTGATATAATTTAAATCAAAATTAATTTTGATGCTTATTTATAGTGGGTTGTAGATACTGGGTTTTTTTCTTTTCAACTTTCTTATATGTTCAACTTGTAGTTTGTTGATTTGATTTTGATTTTTTTAAAAAATAAATTGAATGCATGCTGATTTAATGACCAATTTTTAAAACTATTTGTTAATGAACTGCCTTCTTGATCAAATGATTTTCTTAATATATTTATTGGAGACTCTTGAAGTGCTGCATAAATAGCTAAAAAGCTAATGGCTTCTTTTGCTCTTAAGTTTTCAAACATGGGATAAAAGTGGAAAAACTTTACAATATATTACCATCAAACATGACCAAAGAATTGAGTAAAATCTAATGCTGTTTGAGAAAATATTATTTATACACTTTAAAATTCTTCAATGTTATGAACACTTTATAAAATATACATGTATTTATCTAAAGAAATTCAAAATCACCTGTCAAGACTACTTAGTTTCTCCAATAGTTTTATAAAATTAGAAAAACTTGAATCTTTTAAAAATACATAATAGAAAAACATATACATACATTTATTGAAAAACTTGGTAAGTTCTCTTGAGAGGAAAAAGCAGGTGTTGATTGTTTTTCATATAGTGGCCATTTAAAGATTGAATGGACCCCCACCCTTACCAGTTAAAACCCTTGATATTTAAAGTGCCAACTCCAGACACTCGGGGAAATGAGATCGCTTATTTTTAGTGGGTTAAAGATCCACAGAAGTCAATAAAGCGGGTAATTCATCGGGACCAAGTAGGACTAACACAGGCACCATTGTCAATATTTTGCTTTACAGAGGAAATTCTGGTGATAGTGTTTCAAGTTGATCCCATAATCCCAAGCTGTCCAGTTAAAACGGTGAAGAAATCTGAGAGTGAAGCACATTGTCCGGGTGCTTGGAGTGTTTATTGGTACAGGGAATCAGGTGTTGACTGCAGAGATTAAAATCAGTCCTCGCGTAAAAGGATATTTCTGGAAATTATTTCAAACTATATATATAAATAGTAGACCTGTTTCAAGAAAATTAAGGAAGATTCAGAATACACGCTAGGATTGTGCTGCAGTGATTTTCAGATGACATCTTTCTTTTTTCCCTTTTACTTTTAAATTACAGTACTTCTTGACATCAGGAAAGAAATTTCTTTGACTTGTAAATTGGATGATTTAGATTTAATACCCTTTTTAGCAGCAGTAAGGATTGACTTTACAAGGATTTTGTGATTGTGTCTTTATTTAGTGAGTTTTCTTCCAATTACAGGAACAAATAACTAAAGCTGTTAGTGTTGTGTTCATTGTTAACTGGGAACAATTTCCCTGATTCTTTGAAACAAGGACCAGATTCTGCTTCCAGCTAAGAATTCAATTCTCTAAGACCAGCATTGTTCTGATGTCGACTTTAGTTTTGTCTCACTTTGCTGTTAGCCAACGATAAACTCAACTAATTAAGTCGATTTTATTGTTCTTAGTCAATAACTGTTTATTGGTTTTCACCATAGTGCAAATAGTTTTATCAGAGAAAACAAATTTCATAAGAGCCTAAAGACTTCTCATTTCGTCTTGTGTAAATTTGTCTATCCTTAAACAATTTGTGCTTGGATAGATGATAAAATGCTATGTACACATTTTTCATTGATTTTGGGGGGTAAAAAGTGACATTGTTCGGTGCATCTGTTTGATGTCCTGGAATTATGGGTAAACCTTTCGAAGAATTTGGGTCCAAGTAAAAATAAAGTCGTCTTGCTGATCGGCAACTGGAATTTATAAATCTACAAAACAGGACTCCTGTGGCTAAAGAATTAAGTGACAATTGGAAAACTGGATCTTCTATAGATGTGATGTGTGATAAAGACAGAGTAAAGTGTGTACAATTTTAAAGTTTTGGGAGTTTATTATCTACGCTTGGTCCTCCTTGTGTTCGTTGTTTGTTGTGAATGAAAAGAATGTGGCACTATAGGATGTACCGGGAGAAAAGACTGAACCGATCCTCCAAATAGTGAGTCACGCAGTCAGTTGATTTGTTCAGGACCCAAAAGTACCTGAAATCTCTCTTAACACTCCAATTTATAGTCACTTTAATTTACAGCCAGTTCTCTGCATAAGGTTTACCGTCACTCTGCATAAGGTGTACCGCCAGAACTGTCAGAAATTCTCTAAAATAATTACCGGGACTCTGTAATTTTTTTTACCTTAATAAGTTATGTCTGTATACCAATAGATTGTCAGGAATTTCTTGAAATTCACCACCAGTTCTATGAGAAAATATATATCTTAAAATCTATTCTTAGTTTATGTACCGGTATTTTCCTGTCATATTTCCTGTTATGAAAAATCTTCCTAAATCTAAATTAATTAAAAACTTCCATACTTGTAGAAGACAGGAATTATACAATGTATTTAATTTAATGATTTTTCTCAGATTTAAATCTGTCATCTTTGTAAATGTTACCAATTAACTACAACTAGACAAAAGTTAAATGTATTTTGTGTGAAAGTGATAGTTGTCAGTCAAGATCAAAAATGAATTTTTTATGACCATGACCATTATTTTTCACATTCACACCCGAATTATTTTTCTGCAGTTTCAAACGTAATAACTTAATTTGGTTTAAAGAGCTCGTCTTTTAGTTCTGTATGTCCCCCTTGATGCTAGTATTTTTGACTGAAATTGTACTTGTAGCCTGATTTTGTTTCATAGATCATTTCCCTCCCTTACATTTTAAAGATATTTTTTATTTATAGATTTGAGGACATCATACACTGTAATTTGTTTGTAGTTTTGAGGAAACCCTTTATTATTTTTTACGTATATTAAATTGATAGTTTTACATCATTACTTCCCAGTCAAACTTCACAAGATTGTCTTTTATTCCGCTACTGATATTTTTGGCGTATATTTTATTTTGTAGCTTTGAGGACATCACGTCTCTGTCGGACTCCACGAGTTTGTCGGAGATTTCCCTGGACGGGAACCCGATCACCCAGGAACAGTATTACAAGCAGATCGTGCTGCGTCACATGCAGCAGTTAAAGCAGCTCGACATGAAGCGAGTCACGGTAAGCAGGTCAAAGGTCACCCTACAGATGGTCCAGGAGTTCTCTCCCTTTTACTAGAATTAGGAACTCACTCATTTTTAAGAGGTAATATTTTGATCCTTTAGCATAGGTCTCTAAATACTCTACCATTTATTGGAATAAATTACTGAGTTGAGAGGGTATGTGATCTATAGGTCTATTTTAGAACTCTAATTCACTGATTTAAATTTCTGGATGAACTTTAGATCTATGATCAAAACATGATTAGTGAAATAGTTACAGATTTGATATGCATTAATGTGTTTTCTAAGTCTTACTTAGGAATTGCTAGTACTACTCTGTCATTCTTCATGGTCATCAATAGTGCCTACATCAACTAGTCATGTTGTGTACCCCTTACCTTACTCAGAACCAACCTGTGTCACAAGGGGGATGTGTATAAGTGTTCTTATAGTAGACTGTAGTCTTGGACAATTTTATTGTGTATTTTGATCAGCTCCTGTGGGTGTATATAAATTTGATGACAAACACTTCTAAGGGAATTACAGAATAGGAATTACAGAGTTTAATTATAGAATAGGAATTACAGAGTTTAAATTTTCTAATCATGGACCCGCTGGGGGCATACCATAATTACAAGTATTATAGATGAGCTTGCTCACTGTGTTTCAGCACCAGATTAACACCCAGATTCTGCCTAAGATCATGGCCTCCAAGCCTAGCGATGCGACAGCGCGCAGACTTGTTGCGCAACGCCCTCTGTCCTCTAGTCAGTCCAGTCTCCTACAGCTAAAGGGGCGTGTCCTCAATCTGAATGTCCTGGTACCATTTGTGCGTGATCGCTTTATTCTGATCTTTCTGCCTGTCACCGAGCATTCACTGCTCAGTACAAATACTAACGGAAGCAGATAGCCTTATATAACTCTTATTATGTACTTCAGGCAGGAGAGTACGCTTTTAAATTTCAGGGAAGCAAGAACGTTGTAATGTTAGATATTGGGTGTTAAGAGTCGAATTATCAACGAAAACTTTGATAACATGCCACTTATACAGTAGCTAAATATGCCCACTTGGAAGGGTAACAGGCATGGGAAGACAAAGGGGGCAATAAAAATGATTTTCAAGATAAAATATTTAGAATTGATGTAACCTGCCATAATGTTTGGAGAACCTGAATATTTAAGCTATTTTAAAATTCAGCTGGTCCAGAATTGTTGTCCCTCACTCAGGCTTTTTTTTAACATTTGATAAGAATTGTTTGTCCTTACCAATAAGAATAAGTTTATTGGAAGGCAACTTTAAAAAAAAGGGATTGAGTAGTTCCTAATACATGTATATGTCATGAGCAATTTATTAAGGGAGCTAGAATGAGTCGGATGGGGAATTTCAATATTTGTAAGATTACTAAATCTTCCTTTTCCTTAGTGAATTACTGTACTTTGATTAGATGTGAAATGAGATATTATGTATATATTTTGAATTTACTTGTTTGAGTGCCAGTATATATTTTGAATTTACTTGTTTGAGTGCCTGTAAAACTATCTTCCACTAATTTCACATTTCACCACAGTGCCAACCATAAACATTCAATTCTCACTGCCTTTGAATATAGCGATATATATATAGCCCCTATCTTAGCAGTTAGCTTATTAAAAAAAATATATGCATTGATTTTGCAACCTAAATGCAGATGATTAATTTGTCTAACGGATTTTAAAGTTACAAGAGAATGACATGTTTGAAAGGAGATCTAAGGCTTCCTCCATTTACATGAATTTGAGAAGCCTTGACATGTGTACACAGAATTAGGCAAACTGTGATTTACATAATCATTGATCAGCCGATTTATTCGGACATTTTGTATGGAGCTGTCAGTAGATTAGCATTACATCATCATGAGAGGAGAAGACTTGGGTCTTAATCTGGGGGTTATTTCTGTCTGCAGGAGGAGGAGCGAAGGATCGCCCTGGTGATGGCTCGCAAAGAAGAGGAGAAGAAGAGGGAGTCCAACAAGACCAACATAATGAAGGTTAGAAATGACCCGCTACTGTCCCTATTATTTGTTGTCTGTCTGTCATCTTGTAATTATATGGAAACCCCCTCTATACACTCCCTGTAGTGTGTATTACAAGAAGCGATTCAATGCTTGGATTAGTACTGTTGCTACTCATTCTATTGTCACATAATCTTCTACAAATCTTTTTTTTTCTCTGTATATTGTGAAATTTAAAAAAAAATTTCATTGAATTTAAAGGTCAATTGAAAACTTATTGATGTATGCAGAGTTATCTCTCTTTGCTTGTAATCTTGTTAATTTGTCATTGTTTTATGTGTAGTGTATCATTGACAAAACGCTGAACTGTACAGTTTGTTTATATTTCCGCTCAGATGGTACAGACGCCCGAGCGCCCGCCACCAGGGGTATCTATATTTAGACACGTTTCTATAGCCTCTCCTCTCCTCTGACATGATTAGCTTAGACCAACTCCGCCTCCTCGTGCTAACCAATCAAGCTTCAGTTTACAACATTAATAGAATCTAAAAAGCAAAAAAATATAATAAATAATGGAAGCATGGTGCGGAAGCTTTGTGTATTAATTGTAATAGCCTAAATTAGAATACGCAGGAACTGTATTTTTTTTAATTCATATATTAATTATAAACAAATGTTTGGCGAATTATAAAATTTATTGATTTTACAAAACATTAATTAAATTAACCAATTTAAGGCGATTATAGAGGTAGTTTTTATAGTAACTCACAGATATGATGCATTTATTCAACTATTTATTGATTACATAATCACAACATTAAGAATTTCTTTTTTCAAATCTTAGAAATTATATGCAATTGTTATCTTGATTTAAATGGATAACAATGAATTGGTTAGTTTCTTTCACATGGACTTCTAGGCTTTGCATTGCCGTTCATTTGGTGGCCTTTTGTCCCGAATTTTGTTTCATTGATGTTGTAATGGTGAAGGTGTGCACATGCAATGTAAACAAAGTAAACAATCAATTATTAATCTAATTTTAGTACATATGTAATGTACTATAATGCTGATCTTATTAGTGTAAAACAAATATATGCAAATGATTCAAAATTATTCTCATCAATTTCATTTTCAGATATGTCTTTCTTTTGAAATTAGATAACTATATAGGCTCAACATTCTATGTGAAATCAATCAGTAAACATATTGTTTACCGACTTTAAAGTTTTACTTACTACAAATTAAAGTTCATATGTAGATAGAGTATACTGTTAAAACAACAAACTTCTAACGAACTTGTGAAGTCTAAACCCTGGATCTGACATTATATAAATAGTGCCTGTTTGGGAGGGTAACAGTTGAAATTGACACCCCGAGAAAACCATTGTCAACCGACGCGAAGCGGAGGTTGACAATGGTTTTCGAGGGGTGTCAATTTCAACTGTTATCCTCCCAAACAGGCACTATTTATTTTGTTATACTGAATGTCTTAATTTTAAGAAAATTTTACTGCTTTGATATAGGAGTAACGTGAATTCTACAGCGAACCGTACGCGCATAATTTTCGCGCATGTAACATTTTTTAATGTTACCCGTTGCTAAGTGCGTTGCTACCGCTGAGGGTAATAGAAAATATTATTAACTGCGTCTTAACCAATCAGATTTCAGTATTTAACATGAAAGTATAACAATATATTAAAGTAACAGTGAGTTTTCTACATATCCACTAATCTCGAGTTGATGTCTGTTTGATTTGTGTTGTTTCGCCCTCTGATTGGTTCTCCGTTGGGTGTGGGTTTGTTATTGAGTAGAAATCTGTTGATTTTGATTGAAATAGAAATAAATTCTCTTTTTGTCTAAATCTGAGAAAATTGATTATGTGTTTGGTGTACTAAACTGTTGAGAGTTTTATTGATACTACTGAGTCGTTAGTTTCTGTACTGTTCTGTGACCGTGTAAAGTACTTAATACTTGGATCCAGAGTCCTGATCAATCGACTGATGTTTCTTATAAGCAGGAAAAGAAGCGACTTGCCATCAACAACGCCAAGCGACAGTGGGAGGTCAATCAGGGGTCAATGATCAGTCGGACGGGGAAACTGGTCAAGATGCCGGAACTCTACGCCAACCACGTGGGCTCAGTGGCAAACTCTGACATCATCTCACCATCCAATGAGGACAGTCTGGAGGTGGAGTCCATACAAAGGTAGGCAGGAATCTTACCTGTCAGTGCCACAGGTGTTATAATCTTAACATAGGTAGGAAGACACCTTACCTGTTTGTTAAATGTATTGGTAAAGTTAAAAAAATCCGATGAGTGAAGTTCTGGTACTAGAGTTATTTAAGGACTATCTGTTGACTTATTAAACAGGTGTTGACTCTCTGATGTCAGAAGACATAACATAAAAACATAAGTTGTGTGTTACAGTGAGTCCAAGCAGAGTAGCCGACATGGTTCTCGCCCCAGCAGTGCTCAGAGCGCCCTCGACGATTCCAGACCCCGCACAGCCAACAAAGTACAGCAATTCAAGTCCGAGTCCCAGAAAGTGGGCCAGATTAAGGAGACTGTCATATTTGGGTAGGATAGCATTTAAACTTTTTACATATTTTTTGTTGGCTTGGAGGGAGGGGGGGGGGGCTTGAATATAGATATTGCCCCTGTGAATTTGATAATGTGACCAAGCTTTTCCAAGTGACATCATTTATCTAAAGAACAAGCAAAAACAGTTAGTGGGGTAGAGGGTTTTGATGGAGTTGATGCTACATTGACTCTCACCCAGACCAGCCCTTGAGTGATGCTTCAGTTGCATTTTACCCAGTTATGGTTTATGTAGAAGTGAGAGAATTTTATGTTCTAGGAGTTGTGTTCCCTAACAGAGAAATGAAGTACCTTAATTTTTACTTAACCAAGAAAATATATTTAGTGTGAACAGGACTGTGTGATTAGCTGTCATGTCCTTGATAAGACTTGTATTTTATCAGGAAATAAAAGGGACAGAAAACAAAGCAAATAAATGGTCTGAATATAAAATTAAGGGAGATTTATTTATCTTTGTCAATCTGTAGCCAGACATTATTCCATGGCTCAACTCATTTCTGCCTGAATCCAATAATAAAACAGTTAGTCTGTGTACTTTGTGATGAGCTGGATTATCCACAAGGCAATCAGCCTCAATAATTAATGGCAGTAAACAATGGATGTCTCCAGTCGGATACTTCCTTGAAGTGTAGTCAGGCTTTACGTAGAGTCGTAGTGTTCAGTGCATCATCAAGGGCGCACGGCCCTGCATCTAACAGTCCTACACTCAAGCTACTGAATTCAGTGGTTGTGGCTTAACAGGAAGCCAGGGTATGGAGATAGCCAGGGGGGGTAGGGCCGGGGACAGGAGGGGCAAGAAATCCCTCCTGATGTGTATTTACCTGAAGACCAGGTGATCATCGCTAATTAACCTACTGAACACCTGTCGTTGATTACATATTGTGTATCAGATTTTATTGATTTTATCAGCTGAAGTGATGGAAGCTCTCTTTTTGCCGTATTGTCTTTCATCATCAGAGAGTTTTTTAGATGACTGAGCTCTATGGGTCTATATTTGTAGGAACCAGGGGCAGTATGCCTCTGACCTCAATAACCTGGCCGACCTTGAGGGGGACAGCCTGACCATGTATGGGCCCCAGTCCCTGGAGGCACTGGATCGGAACTGGGGGGTACAGGCCGCGGGGGCAGTCACCCATGTCTTGTTCAAGTTCATCGACTTTGACGAGATCGCTAAACACTTGCACAAAATCAGGACTCGCTTCCCTGGGGTACAGGTAAGAACTAGTTTATTTACAGTAAAGGTTTAACCATTTTATGAGTTTGTCAATGAGTACAGGCAAGTTCTACTGAACTAGTCATTGACTTGTAAGTCTTTATTTACTGAAAACATTTTATGTATTTTATCATCTTTGTATGGGATTAAGGAGGACCTGCCCGACTCCTCTCAGTTGTAGATATGTCAGCTCTTCATTTAGTTTCTGACTCTCAGATCTTGAACTCGGCCATAGAATCCACTTATTTCAGAATCACGATGACATCATGACTACAGATATACATTTTGGAGCACTTTAAGATATTCTTTGGTAAAAAATATTTACCCTCAATAATACACGGGAATGATTCTGAAAGTCTTCTACTAGTGATACTCAATGTACAATTTAAACATATATTCAATGCACTTGTTATATTTGATATTCTCTAGTGTGGGGCTTAGAAAATCCATGTTGGAATCATTTGGGTGATTAATTTATTTCCATAACGGATCTTTTCTGTCACTTTAATGACTTGAGTAACTTCTACCAAATAATCTTCCATACACACCACTGAACATCACTTCATTGAACACAGATCTAGATTGTTATCTCCGATCCTAAAGATTTGTAAATATTTCACCCGGAGCGGGAGCTAATTATAGGGAACTCAGATTAATCAGGGGCTGAATCCTTTAATTCTCAATGAAAGTTAGGCAGTTAATGTTGATTGGAATCGAGTCTTCACACCCTGGTTTGTTCCTGCTACTTAACTCACTGGTAAATCCCCACCAACAATCCATGCATGCTTTATGCCTTAATCCTTTAATTCTTCGAGATTTGCCTCGGTCTTATTCTCCCCCATATATGGCTGTCCTGAGTTGGATTACAGTGGAACTCTGCCTTAGATTCCCAGGGTTCATATTACGATCCCCAAGGGTTGATTTGATTAAATCACAACAACTGATTCTGTCAATGAGGGACCCAAATAGTACCTCTCTGTGGTGAAATAAATTTGTCGTTTTTTTTTTGCGATGGATTCAGCGACGACCATGTGTTTGGATTACAGTGTTTTATCCGGACGATTTGGACAGTTTCTGTATTGTTGGTTAGTATATATATCCACTGCTTGAGTTTGATGTAATGAATTATGGGAATCCTTATCTAAGATCATTCTGTGTATATCTACAGATTGTGAATGCTTGATTACAGTTCCAAATTAGAGGTTTGTGGTTGTAACATGTCATGTGTTTCAGACTGGTAAAGACCCTGGTATCAAAATAGTTCTTGGTACCCAGTGTTCATGGAATAGTTTTATGATTATTTTAGTTGGAGTGATATAATTCTGATTCTAGGTATATTTATATAGATTTAGTTACTGTGTGATAGTCTGTCAGTGATTGGAGTGTTATGTCTTTAGTATGTTATTCTTATTCTGTTGTGAACAAAGTTCTCTATATAACATTAGTTAATACCTGGTTCTTTTTGTTTGATATCTATCTATTCCAGAGAATTTAATGATACCATATTGATGTTGAGATTTTGAATCTTATAGTAGCATTGGAAGACAGTTGGTAATTTAATCAGGCAGTGGGTTTGAAATTGTTGACTTGAATGTTTAGTTCATGATATTAAATGACTCTGCCTGAAAATTGAGTGAGTTTAATTAAGTGTGTGGGCGTCAAAACAAAATTTGCTGGATGAATGATTGGGCGTTTGAAAAAAAACAACAAATAAGTTGATCGTACATCAAGGTTATTAAAGATTGGGATTAAAGTTTCATGTAAGACGACTGGGTCTTGCAGGACACAAATTGATCAATCAATAGTCTTAATTCACTTTGCTAATTTAATATTTGCTGTAGGCTGAGCTGTTTATTTTGTGATTTTCATGGCGTTACATGTATTTATTTCTAGTTTATAATTAGGAATCTACATTATTTCTTATTATTGTAGATAAACTGACTCTTAATGAGGATAATAATTTCTCTTGTTCATTTAGGAATCTACATTATTTCTTGTGATTGTAGACCATCACATTCAGTTCTACCAACATCCGCTCCCTGGTTCAGATAAACGCGCTCTCTGGGGTTAGGAGACTGGATAATCTGAACATTGACCTGGACGGCAATCCAATCACCAAGTTCACCTTGTGGCGCATGTACATCATCTTCAGACTGGCGCACTTTGCTCTGAAGAAAATCAACGATGTCGAGGTACAAACAATGCATCTGTGTCTGCTGTACAATCCTTATCTTAAGGGAGTACTTAAATTTCACAATTCTGTCAGTTTGTAACAAATTGCATACACAATACTTTGTTATAATTTTATATAGATAAAAAAATATAAGCAATATTATAAAAGTTTGCAAGGGAGTTTTTCTCCATTTTACGCGAATGTGAGTTCCTCAGATTTAATGAGGAATCTACAGTAACGGGTGTGCTTTCTAGGTCCATGGGCCTTGTGTTTCACTCCTGATGCAAAAATATAATGTGAATCACATACCTCCTGTGGGACATATCTATGCTGTCAGAGTTTATAAACACTCAGAGATTTAAAGTAGGAATTTGATTGTCATATTAAATCCTAAAAGAAAATAAAATGTGACAGGCTTTAGGTTTTGAAAATGATTGTCTGTTGTGAACTTGTGGGGCCTGTTGTTTCAATGATTATCACTTTAAACATTTAAAAAAAATAATGGCATAATTAAGTAGGTGGGGAAGGGAAACGTTTTATCAATTCTGCTTAACTAATGTTTGCCAACTGTTCCAAATCCAATTGCAAGTTTGACTTTTTTTCTCTCTAGATATCAGCGGCAGATATTGTTAATGCAGAAAAGTTATTTGGACCGGTGTCTCACATTACAACCTCGCAGCTCCCCCAGTCACGGCTGCTGTCACTCATCGGCGAGACAAGGTATTTATGACTTCATCGCTTTAGAACAGGTGTCATGGTTGTGACATCAAAGCTGTAAAACTAGTGTCATATGGTTGTGATATCATGCCCACACAACAGGTGTCATATCATGTGACATTAAGCCCCAACAACAGGTTTCATATCATGTGACATTATGTCCACACAACAGGTTTCATATCATGTGACATTTAGCCCACACAACAGGTGTCATATCATTTGACATCACATCCACACAACAGGTGTCATATCATGTGACATTTTACCCACACATCAGGTTTCATATCATGTGACATCTTACCCACACAACAGGTGTCATATCATGTGACATCTTGTCCACACAACAGGTATCATATCCTTTGACATCATGTCCACACAACAGGTGTCATATCATGTGACATCTTACCCACACAACAGGTGTCATATCATGTGACATCATGTCCACACAACAGGTTCCATATCATGTGACATCTCACTGATACTAATTCCTTTAAAATGTTATTATAAGACATGTTTTAATAAAATACATCAATTTTATAGAGTTCGAGGAAAACACATGTAGCGTATAGTGGTTTAAATCTATAACGTCATGGAAAAGTATATGATGTCACACCTTTATGACGTCATAGTATACAGACAGAGCAATTGTGATTATAGTTCCTCCGTATGGACTTACAGTGTAAAAGAACAATGCATATGCAAATATATGATAATATTTGCATATCCATTGTTCTTTCCCACTGTAAGTCCATTCGGAGGAACTGCAATTATTTTTCTATAATTGCAATTGCAATTGCACTGTGTATATTAAGATGTCATAGAAGCGTGACGTCATATACTTTTCCATGATGTTATAGATTTAAACCACTATACGATACATATGTTTTTCTCTTACTCCATAAAATTGATGATTTATGATTAAAACATGTCATAATAACATTTTAAAGGAATAACTGTTTTAACATATCATTGATTCTGTTAACAAATCTAATATGTGAATTAAAAAAATACATTGCAGTCTGAATGTTTATTTTTGATGCAATAGCTAAATATCAAGTGGTAAAATGCAATAGAAGTAATAAGCAACAATTATTTAGTGAACATGGCGTTATGAATAGCAACTGCTCTGTTGGCTAGCGCGCATCATGGAAAATATGCCAGCAGAGCAATTGCTATTCATAACGCCATGTTCACTAAATAACGTTGTTTATTTCTTAAATGTGTCATCACATAAACATCTGGTATATGAAATTCAATGTGAATCACACCAATACAACATGTGTCATATCATGTGATATTGCATCAATAATACATGTTTCATACATTCTTACAGCATATGTCATATCATAAATTGTGACAGCCCACTAAATGGGTGTCATATCATGTTCACATCTTCTCTTCCACAATCACACACAGGATTTATAAATTGTGGCATCATTTCTGATAAAGGTGTGAATTATCTACTCTTAATAAAACCACATACAAATCTGTTTGATTTACTAGTATCCATTATACACCAACATCTGTCTTTTACCTATAGAAATAAGTTCAGGTTAGAAGTGTTATGGAATATTCCATTCCTTTTCTGTTTGTAAGAAAATATTACTAGACATGTACCACCAAAAGACTCAGATTACCACTATAACTTTACTGAAGGTTAACATATACTTGTGCTATAGACAGGGACAAAAAATACTTAAGCATATTTTAATCCTAGGTGCTGAGGTTGTGGTCATGTGTGAACTTATATCCAATATTTCATTGGTTGTTGAACAAGATTGCCCTGGTTACTGTTGGTGTCACCATTTGTGTTAAGTGACGTCTGTTTAAACAAGTAATACAAATAGGAACATCTCTGAAACCTTCAGGGTGGTCGAAGTCAGCACATTTGAAACAGAATTTCATTCAACCAAAAAACCAGTTGTCTAGTTGTAAAGAGACTTTGATTTCAGGTACCTCATGAACACATTGTCACATTGTACCAGGTTTTACAAGAACTTTTAGGAGAACCTTTCTGCTTTTATTGTGTCTTTTTTAACAAATGTTTGAAGCATCTTGTCATGATATAAAAACTGGTATTTCATTTGCTTATCTAAAAAATACAGGTGTTACATGAAGACAATTTTGATTCCTCTGCTGAAAGCTTAAGATATAAAAATCAATTGAGTATTGATTAAAAAAGAAAGTTTTTGGTAATAAGGTTTTCTGTATCAGACTTTGGCAGGCAAGATAAATGACATTGTTTGCCCTGAGCTTCGTGTTATTTTTTGACTGCGTGGTTCACGCTGGGCATTAATCAGGGAAAAAAGCATTCTGGGACATCTATCACAGATAGGGAGCACTTAGTAAGCCCTGCCTCTCATGCACACAAAAAGACCCGATTATTACAGTAACACCTCCTTATCAGAAAGCGAATATGTGTAATTACCAGGAAAAATTAATGAGCTCTTGTGCTGCTGTCAAGCTGGAATCTTTTTTATATAAGTGTAACAATAATAAAACATTTAATTTCAATGTTTATTTTACCAAGTTGATCACAAAACACAATGATATTTAAATGAATTGGATTATAAGTATCTAAGTTTTTGGTCCACTTTGTGAAGTCATGTGATATCATTAAAATACGGGAAGAATACATTAGAGGTGCTAAATGTTCTTGTACAATCCGAGGAGTAACAATGGGTTTTTTCCCATTAACACACGGCTTGTCTGGCGATGTTTATACAGAGTGCAATAAGTCTACACACAATTACCAAAGTGCCAAGCAGTTGAAAATTTTTAAATACCCTATGAACAAACTGTAGATACTTATATGCAAAAGCGATCAGCAACTGTGTAAGAAGGCGGTTTGTTGGGCAATTGTTCTGATCTAATGGAATCCCATGGCCGAGTGTGGAGTCATCCCGGGACCCTTTGATTGGTAATCCCACGGACCGCAGATAACCGCGTCGATTACGAGTTATCACAACAGAGCGCTGGGTATGATAACATTGAGATCGGAGAGAGATAGCATTTCAGCAGAGCTCGTCTCTGTGTGAGCGGGGCCGATCTGTCACTTGTGTTCTGTGTAACACTGGGGTCTATCCAAGACACCAGACCACAATCTACTGACACTGCAGACTTCTACAGAACCAAACCAGCATTTGTTTGTTGGAGTTCGCAGTTCTTTGAACAATTCAACACCTAAACAATGGAGAATGGATAGGCTTGATGCAGCTCCTTTTGTCGGAGGACTTGGGGTTTTGTGGGAGGACTCGATGTTTTGTGTAGAATTTTAGCTTTGCCAGATACTTTGATGGCCTTTTCTGTCTTGTGTTTTTCTGTTCTGAAGAACGAATTTTGTTCTATGTTGATTTTTAAAGAAGTGATTTGTTACTTCTCAGCAAGACTATAGATCAGACTTGTGTTCTGTGTGGGATAAGAGCGATTGTGTGAACTTCTCACTCTTAGCAAAGGATTTGTAAGATTCACAATGAAATTTGTTAAATCAGAAGATAATGTTGTGATTGGATTGAGCAGATATTTACCCCGATGTCGGCTGATAAAGAAAGAATGCGTCCCCCCGATGATTTGATGTTCATCAAGATGAATGTGGGGTTCCTTCCCAAGCGTGGCTCTCCTCCAGAAGAGGTAGTGAGTCACAAGAAAATGGGGTCGCCCCTCGCCAACATTGCCGCCATCAACAGCACAAAGATGGAGATTAAAGCCAAACCGAGGCTACGGAGGAGCTGGTCGGTGACCCCAACCCTGGGTCACTCCTCCCCCACCCTCAGGAGTACGATCTGTAGTGGGTACAGCTTTGGGCGGCCCAAACTGAGTCGGAACGTGTGGGGGCATTCCCCTGAGCCAACCCAGTTACAGAACTTCGAGTCTCTGGCTGAGATGAAGGTCTCATTGAAACTGATAGAGGTTCACACACAGCCACTGGCTCCGGCGGTCGAGAGGACTGAAAAACCTCGGGTGTAAGTTACAGGGGGCATCAGTTGTCTTTGGGGGATTCTTTTCTCCTTGTCAAGATAAAATTATTTTAACATTAAGACTTAAATTATTTCAAAATTTTGTAAAAATGACACCATTTGAGTCAAATGCTGCAAGAAAATTTTGACAGCATCGTTGAAAGTTATTGAAACAATTAATATTTGCTTAATATTAATAATAGATAGAGCCAACCATGTTATAAGAAAAAATAATATTGCAAAAAAAACATTTTCAATATGGTAACAGTGCAGAATGTGACACCTTGGTTCCATTGTAACATTTCTCAGTCAATACACAGCGGGGTCTGCGGGGCTTTAAACTGTTTAAATGGCCCTGATATAGCTCTAAGCTTACAGTTCCGTGTACATCAGATAGTGCCTCTGGAGAAATAAATGGGCAGGCCTTTGTGTTACAATTAATGATCTATCTAAACATCATGAATTTAATTTGCAGATCCATAAAACACATTTTAAAACAATTTTATTAAAAATGTGCAAGAATTTAGTCATGATAAAAAGTAGTGGAATATTTAGAAACAAGAGTTTTACCAGTTTAATTGACTTGTTATCTCTAGAATTGTTTAATATTACATTGATTAGTTCAAGAACTAATTTGTTTTTTACTCATTTAATAAAGTGTCACATAGATTTTCTGACCTAAATAGCTAATGATCAGAAAATCCATTTCTTATGATTTAGGTTTAACATGAAAAGCATTGTAGAGAATGTTTGTGTTAAAGCACTAGATGATCTGTGTGATAGGAAGACTTGGATCAGTTGTACCCATTTGTCACGCTGGTTCTGGGTGAGGCCAACAGCTGAGGGTCGTCTTTGATTACAAACATTCCTTTCTCGTTGTTTTGTTGTCAGCTAAGTGACATATCCAGGACTTGATGATTGTAAAATTTTAAAATGTCCACAATGAATGCTTATTTTCATTTCAAAACAATTACATAATACACTTTAATGTTAACCTCCTCTCCCTAGATCACATGACTGGTTCCCCATCCTAGTTATCTCCCTTGTAGACTATTGTTATGATAAGTAATAAGCTGAGTTGTTTCCCTTTTTTCTTGTCTTTCAAGATCAGTTGTATTTATAGGCATTGCCTGACACTGAATGTTGACATCAATTATCAGCAGTTACCTACTTAAAGTACCCTATGTTTAAATTCTCTATGCACATCCTTCAGGTTGCCCTCTGTTTTATTTTGTCATATACCTTTTTTTCAATTCAATATTGGTTTGCAAGCAAGATGTATATGAGTATATCACTATATACATTCTCTCTCTCTCTCTCTCTCTCTCTCTCTCTCTCTCTCTCTCTCTCTCTCTCTCTCTCTCTCTCTCTCTCTCATAAAAATTGACTCCTGTCTTTAATTGGGTTTCAGTGAGTTTTTATCAAATTGCCCTAATAGTGAATGTTTTGGTGAAACTTATCAGTTGTTTCCATACAATTTGGTTGTTGATGTCTCTATACCAGAAAATTTATGAATATTGGAATGTTGTCACAGAAAATTTTCTAGTAGAGTCTCCTTTAACCTAAAAGCATAGATCTCTGGATTTTTGTGGGGTGTTTTTTTTTTTTAGTACAAAAATGTTTAACAATAATATTCTCATTTAAAATTTGATTCATGAATTGAATTCAAAAATTATAATAAAGGAAAATATCAAAGATTACTTTCACTTTTGAACTGAGACCCCCAAAAAAGCAGTTAGCTGAGATATGTGACTCTACTCTAGTTGGTACTTGTATAATATTTTTTCAATAGTAAGATTTAGTTATGACTTTTTTTTCTAATCATGACATTTTTTTACTGCTATACAGGAGGAAGCAGCTGCTGGCAATGAGTGAGGACAAGTCCAAGAAAATTCTGGAGGGAAAACTGGACAAAGCTCAGGGCGAGTTTGTTGGGCGATCGGGACTCACCTACCAAACCAAGGAATCGGTGGCCTCAAAGTCACAGGTACGTTGGTGGCAGGGTCAGGTGACAAACAGGGCTTGTCTTTGTGTTATCCTTGTTATTCCCTTGCACAACTTGTTACAAAGAGGAAACTATTGTATCATTTTTATTCGTTGGGTCAATGTTCGTGGGTAGCCATCATTATTCTGGTTTGTTGGGACGTAATTTCGTTGGTAGTAAAATCAGTATTATTTTGATAAATATTAAACAAATGATTGTGCATAGGTTCATGGGGATGTAAATTCATAGGCAAGTTTACAAACAAAAGCCATGTACATTGTTCCCCCACAAACAATGATGATTCCATGATATATGGCATTGCTGACTGTGTGTTAATTTGACATTAGTGAACGAAGGTTTGTGGCAATCCCAAATAAGGAAATCTAAATCAAAGTCTATATATTTGAGGTGTACATGGAAGTATCTCTGGACCAGTCAAAAAGCACAAAATTGACAAAAAATAACCCACTTTAACCTGTTTGTTATATATGTAATAATTATTATTTCAGATATTTTGAGGTCTGCAAATTTATCATTATTTCTGTTTGCAGGATTCTTCAAACAAGAGACAATTTGCCAGGACCTACATTAGTGAAATAACAAAAGAAACAGTTTTCACAGACAAAAAGCGAAATGAGTTTCTGAAACAATGGCCGTTAATTTTCCATGAAATGGTGTACAGTGCAGTGACAGACATGTCCGATATGCAGGGCTACATGAAGAAATGTCTGGAGGAGTTGGAGAAAAGTTAGTGCTTTCCCAGACATAGTGTTGTTATGCAATCACGCCAAAGGAATTCACTATAGCCGTGGAATTCAGGAAAATCTGTGTTTGAATTCTCAGGATGGAGATAGTGAGATACTGTGCGTTAAATGTTCAGGGATGGAGTTACCCTAAGAGCCATAGTTCTGGGTCACTGATTCTGGAGGATCAAAGCTTTTGGAAGCAGCCATGTCAGGGGTAGACTTTCTGTTTGGAAAGACCTTGATAGAAGCTGTGATTGTGAACAAAGGGCATCGTTTGGAAGCAGGCTCAATGCATGTGGTGTTTTTCTCAGGACACATTTGTTCTTGTGTCCAGAGATTTGAAGGGAAAGTGAATTGGAAATCTGACTTTTTACTTAGTGCCATGCATAACATGCATCTCAACTTTATCAATATCAACAATTTATGTCAGCCAGATTTGGAAACCATGTCTTTCATGCTTAGAATGTCAATATTGTCCGGTTCCCACCTTCAGTGTCTGTTGCTGTGGTGCAGCTGGGTGGTGCAGCAGATGCTATTTATTAAATGGGACCTCTTTATTTTCCAGTCTGCCCTGTAATACATGTGGTTCTGTACCCTCAGTATCTCTTGTCAGGGCTCCACCATAAACTGTACTATACAGCAAAGACTGGGTACCCTCATCACTACAACTGTTAAAATGTCTTGTGCCAACAAATATAATATTTATAGAGATCCATGGAAATAGTTGTTGCTTTAATTACATGTAATAATTAGGGTTAATGAGGTATGTAAGAATGAATTTTGTGGGGTTTAGAATGTATTGTAAGTGTGTGGGTGGGTGTATGTAATGGCTTGGCTGGGAGGTGTTAGCTGGAATCAATAGAAGCCCATTGTGTATGTAAGGAGAGGTAACTCTAAAGAAAATTGCTGCAGAGTTTCACATTCTACAATGTTCAACAAATTACATGCACTCTTTTACATGCAACAAAATTTAATTACACAGTGTTGTGAAAATAAATGTAGTTACGAAGAATTAGTATTTAGTACACATAATTTAATAAAGTTACTCAGAATTACATGTACCGGTACTTACTCAGGAGTGTAATGTTACATGTTGTTGACACATAATTACATGTACCTTCACAAAGTACATGTAGTTTCACAAGAGTTATATACATGTTTATGTAGGTATGCAAAGAAAGTCCTTGTAATTACACAAAAATTGCATGTTTTACAAAAAAATGCAATTATTAAATATAATTTCAGTCATTACATGGAACAAAATATACATTACATGTAAATTACATAGATATTGATTGGAGTTATGTTTTTTATGACAGAATATTTGTAAATTATTTTAAGTAGAAAAAATGAGGTTTCTTAAGTTAATGGTATAACTACCGGTATCTTGTAACCTTTGATAATTATAATAATTTAGTCGACGAAAAGAACTACCCTTTGCTAATTTCTCAGGCAATGCTACATTTAGCAAATGCTTTCTGCCTGATGTGCATGAATATATTGCAGAGGGTTCAGTCGGAAAGACTAAACTTTAATGCAGTTTTTTTCTTACATAACACATATAAGGCTGTGCAAAGTTAATTCTACATTTAACGTCAACTTCAAAATGACAAACCTACGTGGGAGGGCGATAAAATAAAAACAAATAAAATTTTCAGACAAGCGATTTTCATTCATTTACATTTAAATACAATACTATGAGTATTCAAGATACATGTATACTGTTTAATGACTGTTCCTGTCAGATACAGACAATTCCATCAAGTGTTCTATAAGTAAGCCAGTATGTGTCTTAACCGTTTTATAAATTGTAGTTTAGTTTTTTAGTTACAAAAAGTTAAACAATCTTGAAAAGATAAAACTTTAAATGGGGGTTTGTATTTATTTAAACAACAATTTCTCTTAAACCTACATGTGCGGGTAACGTTAAACAAAGAATTAACTTTGGATAGCCTAAGATACAGATCAGAAGAGGAAATATTGTAGGTTGTGGATGTCCGTTTAATGAGTTACTCTTACATGTACTGTTCACAGAAATTATAGTTATAATAAACACAGGCTTGTATTGGCATCTGTGTCAATGGCAGTAAACATTTTGTTAAATTTTATATCCAAACAGTTCTGAATCCAGTCTGCATTATTTGTCTGTGCTCTAGGCTCAACATGATGTTATTTTTCTCTGCACATTTGTATGCAAGCAAGGATGTGTGTATGAATGTTATTTATTATTAAAGGGATGTTACCCTTGTAAAATAAATTTGAGAAAAACATCAGCTGTGTTGTTGTTGATGGACAATGAAGTCATACATGTAATGACCTTGACACTGCTAAAGTTCTGGCAGATTGCCAACTTTATCTTCAGCAACCACTTTATATCCTGCACATACACATGTACATGTAACTATATACATCACATTTTAAGAAAGTAGTGACAATTGACACACATCATGTATACTTGTAAATGCAACAGAAATCTCTTATTTATCATCTATTCATTCAAATGTTTTACCTCTTGTAGCAGATTTCAAGTTAATTGTAAAAGCATTGGATAATAGAGGATTTTATGAATATGATGAATCCTACATGGTCAAGTTATTGACAAACACTCAGTAGACAACCCACCACCGACTGAATTTTTTGTACTCTTGTATTAGAAAACAGCCCCCCACCGCAATCCACCGACTTAATTTTTTTTTGACACTTTTAAGCTCATTTACACAAGATTCACTTCCTGCTGCAACCCAACAAGGATGCTGTATGTCAATAATGAATAACAGGAAGTCTCTGGTTTGTTTTCTATGCGTGCATTACAACACATAAATCTTTATCAATTCAGTATCATATCCTTATTTCAACAGCTGCCTTGCAAATATTATCCCGGTCTGAAAGTGATCTATTACTTGTTTGTAGCACTCTCTTTCAGCCCACTCTAGCTTAGGTGATCCTAAGAATGCCAATGGGTAAGGGTTTAAACTGACCTTGAAGTAGGTCAAGGTCAGAGCACTGTTCAGTACATGCCCCTTTTGTTCCAATGCCCTTTGCTAAAATAAGGGTATATGGGTTAAAATCTTCCAGCCAGACGCTTCCTTGTATCCGTAACTTTTTCTGGCTGAATATTTTAGTTAAATATCGAAACACAGAGATTAGTATCACCAACTTCCTAGCTCAACTGACAAACACATGTACTTCCTGTCATCTTAGTCTCTTGTTATTCAGGGATAAGAATAAAAACTCATTGATAAAAACAAAATGACATGTTTTCTAGAGAATTTATTAAACTAGTTGATATATTTATACAACAGTAATGGACATTGGGTGGTCGATTGATATCCTCTGTAAACTTTCTGAATCAAAATGTGAAACTTCAGTAGACTTTTGAACACACCTGTATTGGTAAAGAATATGCCAAAAAACTTGGGCAACTCCAGTTGTTTTCAATTCTAGCCATTCTAGTGAATTTTAAAAATCATAGTTCTTCCAAAATTCTTTACAAGTGATAATGAATAGGGAATGTTGAGAGGTAAATAATTTGCAAGGTTCATAGAAGCTCAAACAGCAATAAATAGGTTCTATATATACAGTTAGATGTACAAATCACTGCATGCAAATATTTTTAAAAATTTTAAATTATTAAATTATACAAAATTTCACAATATTATTCATAAATATTCAATATTATTGATAAACAAAATTAGAATCATATTTTCACCAAAAAGGGATAAAAATCTGTACAATAGAAAATAACTAGTTAACACGGTATGCCATACAGCCCGCGGGCAAGGAGAGCTGTAACAATGGTATAATGTGAAGTCTGCCGATCATAAATTATCCACTTCTAATGCTTAGAGTATTAATTACAAATTAATGTACAACATCAAAATATTTGATTGAAAACAAAACTCTGTAGACTAGACGGATATAAATGGAGGTCTAATGTAGTAAGGAAAAACTGCTAATATGACAATCGGATCACAGTACACGTGTATGAAGATTATCCACGTAGTCTCGCTAACGGATATGCAACGGTTAGTGCAAAGAATCATTTTGGATATGTGAAGAAAAATACCACTATATAAACCCACTATACAATCAGAATTGAGCAACAAAGTAAACAAAAGTCTCTGTCAGGAATTAAAACTGTAAACAAGGACTGTTGGTAGATACCCTGGGAGTGAATTATGTTTAACAAAGAGAGAGATTCCTAGCGGCACTCCATCAATCAAGTATGAACACATCGGTCTGTACTCAAATCACACAATAACAATGCTTCGTAGAGTCTGCGATTCTCCAAATCTTTCTGATGTATTGCACAGAATGTCAAACAAAAAATCAACAGAATATTTAAACGGGTAGAATTAAGCTGTCAGAGAAAGATGGTACAAGGAGTTAGGATAAAGTCAAACTAAAGTCGTGAGGTTAGGTGGACACGATTCTTTAATCGGTCTTGGCAGAGTTATCTAAATACTGTTTCTTCATTGCATCAGCTGCCGCATCATTAGCCATGTCCTTGGCCACCTCCCCAGCTGTTAAACAAATAAAAACAAGATTTTAGAGTTAAATAAATTTACACGCTTCTTTGTGATGCTTTTAACCCAAACTTACACTTGACAGTTAAATAAATTCTTATCATTCACTTTTTGAATACTCGAGTATGAATACGGGCCCCACCGTCACCAACATTTTCGAAGCACTTAACTCAGTCCTCAACTCAAATTCTTAAAAGAAAGTACAAACATTTGAGGTACATGTAAAAACTCAGACTTGAGGCTGAGTATTAACTTGGGGAAAGTTGGTGACCGTGGGACCTGATCATTCCAAACATTTCAGAATGAGTTTCCGTGGGCTGGGGCTATATAATTTTATCATACCGGTAAATGTATATGATATTTGAATAATCTAGTACATTATTAGCATTTAAGTACATTCATGTATCATTTTTAAGACAAACAAATCTCCCCATCTATTGAGTAAGTGGCCAACATATAGTGCACCATATAGTGATACTTGCATGATGCTGAAAACTAAATGCTGTCCCCAAAATATTGTGCAATTTAAAGTTGAGAACTTAAAACTAGGCAATGCTTTACTCCAACAACAAAAAAACCCCATTAAGTTAATAGTTCCTTTTCTTTATTCCCCTCAATTTTGAAACAATTGTACGGGAAAAACATATTGAAGGTGACTAATGGTCGGAACACAGAAACAATTAAAGCATGCAAACCAAAGCTTTGAAAATAACAACAAAATGGTGCAGGAACTGAGAATCCAGCACTTGATCATACTCCGATAAAAAGCACAGCAATATCTGTACATTAATACATGTATATTATCTATGCCAATGAGTGTAAAATCATGTCTGTACATTTTATTTCTATGAAAATTTTGCAAAAGGCATAATAGTATCCTGTATTGGTAATTGCAGAAATGCCAGGAACAGTCTCCTAGAATGCCGTTACATTATTTTTTAGATATATTTTTTGCGAGATCATCAAGCCGTTGGATGCTGGGTGTGAGATGGATGAAACAATCATGGCATTGTGTAACTCACCGTTCTGTGTGGCTCTGAAGGCTAGGCCAAAAACTTAATAAGCACAGAAAACACTCATATTAAACAGAGCCTAGCGATCAACACAGACTGGGAACCAATTTAGTGAATGAGTTTAGAGCAAAGCTTGCATGTGAGACTTTTTGTTTATATAAGAATCCACACAAACTACACCGGGAACCAGAGTTGTCGAAAAAATTAAACAGTGTCGCACATTTGGTCTGTCAATTTCAAAGGTCTTGTCAAACTGAACAACTTTCTTTGAGACCAGAAACTACTGTGGAATCATTAAATTTCGTGGGGGCCAATTTTTGTGGATGGCTTAAATTTTACAGGTTCGTGGGGACGTAATTTTGTGTATTCTTATATATCTATAAAAGGAAATATGACTTTATTACCCTAATTTATCAATTTGTGGAGGATGTTATTTCATGGATGAGAGGTACCCATGAATTCCACGAAAAGTGAGCCACTACGAAATCTAATGATTCCATAGTATAATGTCAACTGTTCTCTACTGACTAGTGAAATTTCTTTCTCTCATTAGATCAATAAAATTGCATGTTTCCAAGTTCCTTTTTTATTTGTGAATTTAAAGATATTTTCATCCAAGATTTCTATGATAATTGGAGCTAGTAGACGATGTGTAATTTTTTTTCAAAACTTTATTGAAAGATACTAATAAATTTATCAGTTGGTAGATTGTTAGTGCTAATCAGTCCAAAGGAAAATTGACAGATCATAATATTTAACACCAGTTGTAAAATAAAATATCCTGAAAAGAACACATTGTACCAAAAATCTTAATAGGCTAGTATTACCAGTGTTTTTAATAAAGTTTTTTATTAACCAGCCTTTAGAACCAACAGTTTTCGACAACTCTGCTGATTACAAACACAAAGTGCAACACACGGTGGTCTGTTTAGCAGTATGGGGACTGAGTAAAGTTATACCTGCCTTATTTCATCTTCTTTTTTACTAAATAAAGATTTGACCAAAAATGCACCAATAATATTTAGTACATGTACATTCAATTTCTTATACATGTATTGTCAAACATCATAAAGAGAGAGGAATTCTTTATGATGAATTTCACAAATCATGAAACTGAACTATTTAGTAAAAATAGCTGAAGCAGAAAAAACACTGAATCTTAGTTTTTTTAATACATGTATCTAGATCTGGGACATTTATTGGTATGCAGCGATTACGTAAAAGACATTTAGATGCACAGTGAATAACGTGTCTCACGAACTAAGGAATAATGAAATTATATGCACAGGACAAAGTACATTCACTCCGACTCGGTCGCCTCCCTTACCTTCTCTAGCGGCCTCGCTGGCCCGATCCACGGCGCTGTCGATCTTCTTTTCGTATCGGAGGATGAACGGCCGAATAAATCGGTAGTAGATGACCTGGGAGCCATTGTAGGATGTAGGAGCCATACACCAGACAAGGAAGATGCACTGAAAACAGAGAGACCATCAAGTGATGGATGGAAAACAAAATGTCCTTAACAAACAGGCCATACTGATGCACAAGGAGAAAATCAGGGTTCTCCATCACTTATCATTCCACTGTAGCACAATGCTTTCAGAGATCAATGCCATTCCATTGTAATGCCAGACAAACAATACCTATTGTTAACATAAGGATAGACAAAGACTTATTTAATTTTAACTTGCATTCAGATTTTTCCAGAACAAATCTACTCTTGTTTTCTAAGCTGAACCTTCAAAAAGCAGCAGATCTTTTTAAAGTGTAAAGAAAATTACTGTGGTGTTAAGAAGTTGTATAATGTACCACTAAATGATTTACACTGGTATAAAAAGAACTCTGGAGCTTCTGCACAGTAAATAGACTCACAGAGAACCCTGAGAAATTAATCTGATCAAGCAGTTTGAAATAAGACTGTTGAGCCATAGATTGAGAGGTAAACGAGTCATGATTGGCTCTGTGGATGTAGTGTAACCAGCCAATGCCTGCATACTTACCATAGAGGGAGAGGTAAACGAGTCATGATTGGCTCTGTGGATATAGTGTAACCAGCCAATGCCTGCACACTTACCATAGAGGGAGAGGTAAACGAGTCATGATTGGCTCTGTGGATATAGTGTAACCAGCCAATCCCTGCACACTTACCATAGAGGGAGAGGTAAACGAGTCATGATTGGCTCTGTGGATATAGTGTAACCAGCCAATCCCTGCACACTTACCATAGAGGGAGAGGTAAATGAGTCATGATTGGCTCTGTGGATGTAGTATAACCAGCCAATCCCTGCACACTTACCATAGAGGGAGAGGTAAACGAGTGAACGTGATTGGCTCTGTGGATGTAGTGTAACCAGCCAATCCCTGCACACTTACCTTCAGAAGCCAGTAGAAGGGAATCCAGAATAAGAAGATGTCAGTAAAGAATTCTAGGAGAGCGAAAAAGCTGTAGACGACCCAGTAGATCAGCCAGACCGTGTCGTCGTCCTTGTTGGTGGATTCTACGGCCTTAAATCTGTAAACATTGTCTGATGTTAGTGTACGTCACAGAGAAAACATACACAGTCCAACTCAAAGGTTGTTTATCCACAATTATGTAAAAAAAAATTATTCTAATACTTGATGTGTGCTTTTTGTTCATCAATGCATTGAATGGAAATTGGATATCTGTATTATCCTGACTGAAACCCGTAAAAAACAGCTGATACAGTAATACTTAGTATCAAGGTGTGCTACCAATTATTATAGTTATTACACAGTGATGCACGGATCTGTGCAAGAAGAACATGTATGAATGGGCTCTAGGATAAATGAAATCCTGTGTGATGCCATCAGAGGTCATCACAAGGACAGTGACCTTGGGGTCAGGGGTTCAAATCTGACTGAGCTTATTATAATATGCCTGCAGTGACACTTTATTTTAGTCCACTCAGCTGTAAATGCTTAATTTTTGCTCGGGGACATTAAACTTCCACATTTTACAGTCTTGTCTAAGGGCTGTTATCACTCTTAAAATCTCTTTAGTGTGAATTTCATACAACTACCCTACAAGTTGAATACAGCCTACAAGTAATCTCATAAGCCATAGATTTCAAGGAGGGGTCCTATAAAAGTTTGCTGCATGGTATGTATGATATATTGATCCGTGGACAAAAAAGCCTGACAGTCTGCTCATCATTTACTTACGATGTGTATGCTGGATAAATAAAGCCTATAAAATTACACAGGAACTGAGCTCCATATCCCACCATCAAATACAGAACCACTACTGCAAAGAGTCCTAAAAAAGAAACAATCATAATGTTATTATTAATATTTCTAACTTAAAAATCATAAGACATTAAAGTCTGAGCAAGCAAGAATGCTGGTTGAATTAATTTAAAGCTGATATCAATGATGCTTGTTTTCTCCATATTGTCAGTGTATAGGGCTACAGGATGCTTCATTAATTAACATTAGACATTACGCGAACACAGCCTGTTTTGTGTTGTAAAGTTTGATCAAGTCCAGGATTCAAAGGGTGACAGTTATATCCCTGAACAATTCATCTGGTCTTGCTTTAGTTTATACAGACCTCGGATTCACAGAATTAAAATAAACTCTATTCATTGCTTTCCCATCATTATAATTATTAATGTACAGTTTTAGGAAAATGATGCTTATGATCATAAAGAGAATAATTGAACTGTTGAAGTACATGTGTACAAGAATATGGCTGTAACAGGTTGGGACCAATCGCCCAAATGGGATATAATATCCCAAATGGGATATAAATTTAAAGTGCAAAAAATAAAAGCATATGGTAATTTTTTTAATCTGCATTAGAATAGATGAAATGTAACAACTTTTGGTAAGCAACTTTTCCTGTAACAGTACTATTACAGAGATTGATCCCTCAGTATATCCAAAACTTCTTGGGGATCAATCTTAATACAAAGTATAGGCTTTAATATATAGGAAAACTCGCTAACCAAAAGTTGTATTGATATACATTGATGCAGATTGATATAAAAAAAAATTCATTTTTTTCACTTTAATTCATATCCCATTTCGGCTATCTTATCCCATACAGGCTTTAAATCCCATTTGGGCAATTGGTCCCAACCTGTTACAGCCATATTCTTATACACATGTACTTCAACAGTTCAATTATTCTCTTTTTTGAAACCGATTTCAAAATAAATATACAAGACTGAAATGCATGGTAATACAAGCATGATGTATCAAACCTACAAGTTTATGAATAAAAAAAAAAGAGAAATATAAAACACCGGCTAAAACAACGTGGTGAGGCGTTGTCACGGTGTCATCTCGTGATCTATAAGGATTTCATTCACTACCAGGACAAACTCTAAGAAAACGTGTTTTTTTTCTAGGTTCCAGCTCATGTTTGTCACTATAACAGTTTAATATTGTCTAACTTCATTCAAAATAGTCTATTAAACATTAATGATTCAGAAAATTGTGATAAGGAACATATGTTGAAATTTACAGGCCAGCTGTTCAAGTGAACACTGATCACGTCACCGGAGAGCAATAAAAGCAAATTAATTAACATTACCGATTGCAAGGTAAAGTCTGCGCACGCCAGTCTTCTGCTCCACCTTTTCAAGAAGATCGGTGAATCCATTTTTCTCGTGCAACACTTTGTCTAGCTTGGCTTTCCAATTTTCCACGTTCTGTTGAACAGCGCTTGCCATCTTTACTACTGTCTTCCACCTAGAATAATGACGTCACCAGGAAGAGCCTTCGGCACATTTCGGACGGATACAAGCAATATCTATTTGATAAACCATACCTACCGAGGGTTACCAAATCCTAAATCTTAGTTTCATAAACGCTTCAATTTTTAGGGGTTGTCTCAAACTCTCCTTACTCTTTGCCAAGACTTGTCAACACCGTTTTTTCCCCGATAAATCAGACGTTGACATAAAAAAATGGTATAATTGATTTTTTTTTCAATCTAATGGTTTGAACGTCCGTGTTCTCATAAGTTTCGAATGTTTTATGAATAATGAGCGAATCATTCGTGACACGATCTGTCAAGCACCGTTGTTCCTTTTTCTGTTGACATGACTTATGATGACTGAAAGAATAAGGTTAAAAAGATAGTCAAGATGGTGTTATATATTTAATATCTATTGGTAAATATGTTTGTCAATCTCCTGTTTCTTTTATATCTCTGCCTTTTTATCAGGATATAAAGTATTGTTGAAAGTGGGCAAGGCCATGCGTGCACTATTGTTTTGTCAATATCTTGAAAACTTTTTACATTTCTCATTGTTTCTGACTTACTTGACTTATGTTGTAATATATTTATCTAAGCATTAAACATTTTAATAACTTGAAAGTGTCCTGCTAAAAAAAGCAGTGTTGTAATTAAATTAATGCACCTAGTGTATTTTAATTCAGATTTGAAGTGTGAAGATCTTCAAGATGGCAAGAAATCCGTCGTCCGGTAGCTCAAACAATGATACTGCTGGCTTTCTGGTGGATCCACGGTTTGTGGATCTCAAGCCGCTAGGGTTCGGTGGCAGCGGAGTTGTTTTTTCTGCAATTGACAGTGACTGTGACAAAGCCGTAGCCATTAAGAAACTTGCCTTTCATGACAAAAAAAGCTGCAAATATGCTCTGCGTGAAATCAAAATAATGCGGAGACTCAAGCATGAAAATGTTGTAACTGTTTATGAGATTCTTGGTCCAAATGGATACCAGATAGCTGGACATTCCAGTAATATCCCTCTGAATGAACTCACTTCCCTGTATCTGGTCCAGGAATTACTGGACACGGACCTCCAGCAGCTGATTCAGGCCCAGGTCCTCACCGAGGAACATGTGTGTCTGTTCCTTTACCAGCTGATCCGAGGACTTAAATACATCCACTCGGCTAACGTCGTCCACAGGGACCTGAAACCTTCCAATCTACTGATAAACATCGAAGATCTGTCTTTAAAGATTGGCGACTTTGGACTGGCCAGAATTGTTGATATGGAATACTCACATAAAGTATAACTTGACTTCTATTTTTTTTTAATCAATACATATTGCTGTACACATAGTCTTTTTAAGAGAATTCTTTTTAAGTCTGTATTGCCTGTCTGACACCAACTGCATACAGGTCCAAACAAGATAAATGTCACTTAATGTTTCTAAGTTTTTACAGGGAAAATGTAACAAAATATAAAGTTTATAGAATCTATGAGCTGAATATATATTTCCTGTCAAATAATGTAAACTGTCATTGAATCTTGGTAAAAATTAAATTTGCAGGAAATTAAATTAGTGTTGAATTTAATCATATTGCTATAATTTCACCAAGTATTTCATCTTTTTACAGGGTTACCTAACAGACGGAGTGGGGACTTGCTGGTATCGCTCACCAGAGCTGATTATCTCCCCTAGAGACTACACCAAGGCCATAGACATGTGGAGTGTCGGTTGTATATTTGCCGAGATGTTGACGGGTAAACCTCTGTTCTCGGGGGGTAATGAGATGGACCAGATCGGCCGAATCCTGGACGTGACTCACCTCAACGACAATGAGTGGAACAAGCTGACCCAGGTGTTACCCATCAGTGTCCTCAGTATCAGGTCAAGGTCACCCAAAACAGCTTTAAAGTCAAAGTTCAAGGACCTCTCTGAGGATGGTGAGCTGTGTTATTGGATCCATTTGTCAATAAGAATTATTTTGGATATCCTATCTGTTTGTATCAGAGATTTCATGTCATCAGTTTAATTAGGAATTATTTTGGATATCCCATCATGTCTTGAATGTTGGTTTGTGTGTCATCGGTCAGTTAAATATGTACCGGTACATGTAAATCTTTATGTGTGAGTATAGGACAGATTTGTAGGATCACTATCTAACCTCCAGTGTTTGATCTCTAGTGTTCTATTTTTAGCCTTAACTTCCAGTGTTCTATTTTTAGCTCTGGATCTGTTGGGGAGTCTGCTCCTGTTTAATCCGGACAGACGGATCTCCGCGGAGGATGCCCTGGATCACACCTTCCTGGCCGAGTACAGGTGTCCTGATGATGAACCTATTGCACTTAGATCATTCCATGTAGAAAACGAGGTCAGTCACTGTAAAGTGGGTTAATCTGATTTTTTAACAACTCTTTAACGTGTAGCCCATGTATTTTAACTGATTTATGATTGACAATAAACCCTAAAACCAAATAGTTATTCCTGATACATGTTATATTTCAGTTATTTCCAATTAGAATATAAATGCATACATGAATTATCAATCAGTAACGTGATTGAAAGGGTCGGATCATATCAAGTTCATCAGATCGCACTGAGTTTGGTCAGATGATCTGTGCCTGGTAACAAGACATGATTCGACTCTTTGGATCAAATCACTATTTATAATGATAAATTTATTACATAACCTTCCATTAAAAGGTAATGTTGATTTAATTCTACATTTTTTAACCTCATGAACTAAACCATCTTGAAACAAATTCTTTCAAAATGAGAGAAATACAGACATTTTTCATTGTGTACTTTGTCGTCAGTTTCAGAGAGTGGTGATATAGATTCAGGAAACCACAGTGTGATGATCCGGAAAATCGGATCACACTCTGTAAAATTAACAGTATCAAGAAAGGAAAATTAATGAGTATATGATATAGATGATTTACTTAATATATGTCATTGTGTATAATTATGCAGATCTTGCCATTGTCCCAATTTATTATTGCCATTTTATTATTCTGTTGAATCTGGACATTTCATACCATATCCCAATTACAGATTTATTTAGGAATAAACAAAATTAAACTTATTTGTAGTTAACCATGGAGTAACACACCGTAATAAAATGTAAAATTTACATGTAACAAAACTTATTTTCTTGTTAATATTGAATTTACATTAGCATTGAACTGTGGAATTCCTGTTTATTTTAAGATTAGGGATTATTTCTCCCGTCATTATAAGTGAGCATCTCCCACCAGAATAGTTTATTTCTTGCACAGAATTTTCATAGAGGAAAAGCCACTCAAGCTCATGAATTATGATTATGAAAACAGTGAAAATTTCTTTTGTACATTTCCTTCCTACATTAAGATGTTGATAGATTAATTTAAGGTTAGAACAAACGTTGTGGTTTTTTCCCCCAGCCCAATCATAAATACACACGTGTACAGTACTGCAACAAACTAAAGTTTGGAGAATTGCTGATATGTTGGTTTACATGCCATGACTTTTTGTATGGTAGGTTGACGAGTTGTCGCCCAAGACGCTGCGCCGGATGTTGGGGACTGAAGTGACGGAGCCTGTCATTCCGTGCGGGCGGACATGTGACATGAACAAGATTACAGATGCCATGGCAACGGACCATGTCCTGGCCAAAAACATGGAGAATGTGTCGAGATCTTCATCATCCGAGAGTTTGTCAGACAAGGTAGACAATAAGTACTCGGATATCACTCAGCTGATACAGATGTCAGAGAAACTTAGCTTCCTGGATAATTCATACCCTTCCCCCAAGGAACTGACTTTACAAGTGATTGTTAGCCTTCCAGATGAAGAAAATAAAAAGGAACAACTTTCTCCAAAGGAAGAGAAAACTGGACATCGCTCAGCTTCTAAAAATAGCTGCCAAACAAATTCCTTGCAAACACGAGAAGAGAAGAGGCAAGTGGTGGACAATGGAATTAGTTTGATGCCTATCAGACAAACTGAAGCTAGTGCAGTGAGAAAAGACCTCAAGATATCAGTGACCAAAGACAATGACAACCAGTTGGATCGAGCTGTATCGTCATCATCTAGTTTATACACAGAAAACGCCACCAATTTTCTAAATGCTAACCCTGTATTGTCACAAGAAGAGAAACTCAATGAAAATTCACATAAAGTCTCTAAAAATTTAGGAAGCCATAAAAAATCCACAAATCAAAGACAGAAAGACCGACTAAATGAGGAGAAAAGAGCTGAGTCGCCTCGAGAAATTCCCCAGAAAACTGAGAAAAATCGACCCAGGAATGAGTATGACAAGAACATGGAAACCTGGGGGAAATCCAAAGAGAAGACACGAGGCGAGAGTCAGAAGGAGGAGAAAATGAAACGAAACAAGATTGACAAAAACAGAGAGAGCTCAGAAATATCGCAGGATTTTGATTCCATGTACCGCTTGCCCACAGAGCACTTGCTTCATCGACGCGCCCGGCGGGGAGATGATAGATCATCAAGTCGACTTGAGTCCCAACTCAGAATTCACGAACACAGAAACTCACAGCTAAAGCTTGCTGAGTTTGAGAGAGACAGGTGCATTGGGGCCATGGGAGGGTGTAACCTGCCACCCTCGGGACTGACCACATCCCAAGAAGATATCCCCGCACTGTACGCAGAGCATCGAAGTCGCAGCAGCAGCGGAAGTTCTGAAACTGACACCAATTATTCCGACTTCCCTCGTCGATCGGAGCACTAAGGAGGATTGATAACTGTTGTATGAATGAGAACTCAGTACATAAACATGATGATAGTGTTTTATAAATTAATACATAGAATTGTGAACCACATAATGCAGCATAAACTCTTGACGTTGTATGGTTCCACTCATTAAATGAGTGAGACTGCATTGGTTGTATACATATATGATTCAGGCTGTGAATTGAAAGAGTCATGTTTCAAAAGAGGCTGTCCATGTAAAACACCAGGCAGTCCTCTTTCGATCAGTGATACATCTGACATCAGAACCCACCATTTCTATGCTAGTGGTACCTTAAAAAATTCTTGTTACTTAACAAACATGTATCAATGATTTTTTGCATATATTCATGGACTGGAAATATAATGTTAATACATTTTCTTATATTATCAAACAAAATTTTAGAACTGAATTGGAGTTATCTGCTCTTTGTGTAGAGATTTCAGAAACTGTCTTCCCTCATTTAATTTAATTACAAAGTAATAAGTATTTTATTCAAGTAGGTATATAAACATACATTGAATCAGATTGAACAGCAGGCACAATGTTTTTATATGTTCTCTTGCTACATTGAAAGTTTAGAAAAGAAAGTAAGCTTTATTTTTTAAACCATATATGAAAACATTGTAAATGTGGTACTATTTTCAAATTTTGTGATCTTCACAAACATCCTCTTTGAAATTGTTTACCATATGATTATTCATATCATAATGATATGGTTTGATATTTTACTTTTTTAATTTACAACAGTTTGTGAGAGTGTGTGTTTAAATATTAATTAAAGATATATGTTAATAATTTGGTGTCAGACTCTAGCTGTCCTCTTTCTGACAGTAATAACTTGCCAGCAAGTAATGGTAGTTTCAAATAGAAAAGATTTCATTTTCTACAATTGAGTGTAAAAATGATACCAATGGTCCTCAAAACTAACTTTCAAAATATTTGTCTTCTACATCAATATATTTTTACTAGCTAGGCAAACTGGAAAAAGGCTTTACATTTATTTAGGTATAGTTCACAGAGCATTGCAACTACTATTAGGTGACCACATATATTTAGTAAACTTTGTTAGTAACCTAGCATTTTTAGTCAAGATTTGATGCTCAAGTATCTACACAGAACTAAACTGAAATATTCCCTCTGTCCACACAAGACATGCATGTTTATTTGTATATACAGTCAAACTTTTTCATTGTATCCATTGTATTCGAGATATCAGTGTTCTAGATATCGAAGTTCAATTGTATTTACATCAATCAATTATGATCCCCTCTATTTCTTACGTAAATTGATTTTTAATTCATAGCTTTGTAGAAACTGACAGGACAAAATCAACGCGAGATATCAGTGTTCTAGATATCGAAGTTCAATTGTATTTACATCAATCAATTATGATCCCCTCTATTTCTTACGTAAATTGATTTTTAATTCATAGCTTTGTAGAAACTGACAGGACAAAATCAACGTGCCCCGTTTACCGATTGGTCGAAACCTTCAGCAACCTAAGAAAAATCAAGGACTGCACGAAATTATGAAGATGGCCGACTCAAATTCCCATGACGATATGGGACCCATGTTTCTATGCGTTAATGTCCTGATGAATAACAGTAATTTAGTTAAATTTACTAAATACTTTTTATAATCAATTTATTGATTTCTTATAAGAAAGGTGTAAATATAAAGAATAAAATGCTTTCTTTAATGATTCGTGTTGATTATGGGGGTAGCGATCATCGTAGAAAAAATTTACATAACCTGGGTTATGTTTTTTTTTTTCTGCAGTGTCGCCACCTTTTTATTCTGCATGAATCATTAAATAAAAGCATTTTTATTCTTTATGTTTACACCTTTCTTATAAGAAAGTTCAACAGCTGGTATTTTTTTCATAAATAATCAGAACTCAAAATCCTAGCAATATGCACACCTCTGATATATGTATAATTGATCTGAAAATCTTGAAAACTGTAGAAGGAGATATCTGTACAATAACCTTATATGCAATATTTCTAAAAAAGAAATCCAATTCCTAGAATATGCACACCTGATATATGTACAATTGATCTGCAAAACAACAGCTTCCTATCTTGAAAACTGTAGGAGTTATATCCATCAGAAATCAAAATCCTTTTGAGGAGTTATCCATACAATAAGGGTACCCTTTTGGCACCCACCCGCCATTTTCATCATTTTAATACTCAGATTTTTCCTTTGGTAAACTTGGTTAAACAAGTGAAATGCTGACACCAACAGATCAGCTGGAAAAGTACCGGTACATGTTCACTCTGCTGGCACCAAAATTTTTTTTTTAAATAATGAACAAGAATTACTGGTACTTAGAGAAAATTTTTTATTCAAAGATAAAAATACTATAAAAATAACGTTAATTAAGTTAAACTTAATTATTCGCATACATAAATCTGTTAAAATATGTATTCAAATAAATTATGGTACATGCCAACACATTTATACACACCAACAAAAACTTAAACTCCAATGTACAAGAAAAAAAATATGTTTTTAAAAAATCTTCCACCAGACAATATACCTAGAAATAATGCATTTTATGCCATGAAAAATCCCCTTTTTTTGTTCCCCCAAATACGTATTTATCTGGAAGAAGATTTATCACATATTGCTATGGCTGGTCGATGATCACAGATTATAGTGTCCACGATAAGATGGCGAGGCAAAACAAATCATACAGGATATTCCAATATGACCCCTTCACTAGGTCCCAACATGTAGGAATTGTCCAGAGACCTACTAATGTCAGTATCTTGGATCTTTTTATGAGTATGGAACACAACCTTGACTTTCTTCGGAATTCCTGTGGCTGCCAGTAGAGATTCAATGGTCACCTCTTCTTTCCCCAGGTTTACAGCCACCAGATACCCGGGGAATCCCTTGGCCTTCCTGGTGTACACCAGGAGATCCCCCTCCCTGAACACTCTCATCTCACCCCACTGGAAGGATTCCCTCCTCCTCAACTCCTGGAGTCTCCTGTACACCTTTAGAGTGGTGAAATTATCTTTTGAGGACAGCTCTGACTGTAAATGTACAAACCAAAGTGTATATATCAAATTGGGATTTATTATTGTGTTAAAGATATCGAAAATATGCTTATAACATAAATCTGATATTCATTTATATCATAAGAATATTTTCAATAGTAATTATTGTCTAATAGCATTGTTGAGATTTTCCTGGAATTTTGTTTCTCTTTAACCATATATAGTCAATATTGGCATCCAGAACTGATAAAAGGTAGAGTACGTGTGAAAGGATAAAAAAAATATCAACACTTGGTATAATACAAGAATAGTAAAAATCTTGTATTTATATGTTTTAAATATATTATAAATAGTTTATGAACATAGCACTGATTTGACTGACAACACGATGCCATATTGTTACCTCAACATTCACTGTCTTGTGGTTTGGATTTTGAGTCAGCCATGGAGGGTTTTGGGAAAACCCTGTACCATTACGGTCCCACTGCATCGGTGTCCTGTACTTCCATCGGCCAGAATGTGTTGGGTGGTCAGTCATTCCGATCTCGTTGCCATAGTAATTGAATGGAATCCCAGGGACGGTGGCTTGTATAGTTAAGAATGCTTTGACGTTTTCTGGGCCCACTCTGCTGGCTAAACGACTGGAATCTTTATCACTGTACTGAAAATAAAAATGTTTCTTGTAACTTTTTTGTCATTCAACCCATGCATTCAATAATAATTGTGTGCAGCTGTGCATACATGCACTGAATTCTATATATTAGTAATTATACATGCGGTTTAAGCTCACCATCCATGCAAACATTTTGCATGCTGCAAGTTTCAGAATGGTTTCCATGCACTCAGCCAGTGAAGTTCCTTTCCCAGACAACAGGTTGACCCTTACAATGTTGACTTCTGCATCTAAGTACTTGATGGCCGCATCAATGTCATTCCCAGTGGTTACAACAAGAGCCCTCTTTCTGCCTGACTTGGGACTGAAGGTGTCTAATACATGTTTCCAGGACTGCAGCAGCTTCGCATTCTCTGGATGATTTCTGGTCTGGGTGTGGTCAAAGTCATCATATGCCTAGTTTAAACAAAGTAAACCCTTTACATGCATTAAATCTATAATTGTTCATCTGCCTAGTATATTTAAAATATAGAAAAATCAAGTACATGTGTAATCTTTGATTCATGAGTTGTTTAACTATTGTCAAAATTGCTATCTTTTTATGTTTCTTGTGCGCACTCACATTGCCCGTCTTTCCTGGGATGAGAGTTTCATTTCTCAGGTCCTGGTCTTCGTACAGGTACTGAACATTCTGTACATGGAAACCGTCCACTCCTTTGTTCAGCCAAAAGAGGAGAATATTCTAAGTAGGAAATTGTATGTTATAATATTACAAACTTATTACAGACAAATTAAGATTGAGAAAATCTATTTCTAGATTGCCAGCAAGGGAATATTTCTCTTTTTCTCGTACAGTCTTTTATTAAATATTCATATTGCTGTTCTATCACATGTTACACAAGATTATAAAGATAAAATCTTCATTACCAGTAGATTGATTCATATTGACAGATACTTGTTTACCAATTAACATTTTCATAGCATTTAAAATGTTATGAAAATGTTAATTGGTAAACAAGTATCTGTCATTTTATGATTTTGAGGGATTTTTTTTCACCACAGTTTATGATAAATGAGGTACATTGAAAGACATTTGTAAAAAGGAAAATCAAGACATATCAGAAATAATAAAACATACCTCCAGTTCCTGTCTGACATCACTGTTCCTCAGGTTCAGGTCCGGCTTGTCTCTCTCTAACTGATGGAGGTAGCATTCCTTTCTGATCTTATCATATGTCCAAGCCCGTCCTCCTTTCACACTCATCTTATTGAACAGTTATTTGAAAAACTATGAATTACTTGTAACAGTTTTCTTTTTGGAAACGACATACATATGCATGTACATATTTAGCTGCAATAATGTAGCCCTCTCCCGATTTTTTTTTTTTTTTTTTTTTTGGGGGGGGGGGGGGGAGAGGGCTACAACTCCATAGGATCTCCGTAATGGTGCAAGTGCGGGAGTGATTCACTCCCGCAACTATTTCGTCTCAAATCGTTTATAAATGACAATAACATTTGCATTTCTTACCTGAACTCAAACGTTGTAGATGTCTATGGCATAAATTAATCCAAAAATATCAATTATAGTCCATAAATCGGTTACTTTTCGTGTATGTCAACAACGAAAGTTGAATTTGTCCGCCATGTCTACTGACCTTGACCGGTTTTATTTTGGGACAGCCAATGAGAATTCAGGAGCGGATATTGAACTGAATATAGGAATTCCCCTAATTATAAACATAATTAACGCGGTAAATATGAATTTTCCATTATATACCATTTCCTTAAATGATGTTTTAGTGATATAACGAGGTAAGATCAATTATTTACACTGACATTCACGTTATCAAGCCCATCAAAACTCCAAGCGTACATCCCATAAAATCACGCGAGAACTGTCATGGCTGCTGAAAAAGACGACTGGTAAACATGCTGATGTGTTTTATCTGGTTTTGATTTATATACGATTAATTTGTTCAACCTGAATTAAAAAATCATTTTATCTCAAGGAAGACAAGTATAAAATCGATCTTTTCAGACCGAAGTCAGCCGCATTAAAAACTTAATTCTGCACCATTACGGAGATCCTGTGGAATTTTAGCCCTCTCCAGTAAACATCAGATATAAAAAATCGGAGAGGGCTACATTATTGCAGCTAGTACATATTCATTAAGCTGGGGCAATTATTAGCAATTTAAAATAAAAATATTTATTATGAAATAACATATGAACATTACTTATCCACATTTTTTAATAAACAGATTTAGAAGTCTATAAGGAATCATTCTGTTTTGGTACTTAAATTCAATTTAAATTTCAAAATCTTGAAATTTGCAAAATATCAATGTTTAGGGGGGGGTCTTGTCTACCAGTTGTATATGTCGGTTCATAATGCAAGGAAAAAACTATCAGTTACCAGTGCACACGAAAAAAAAATATATAAATACTGATTAACACATTTTTCATAGAAAGACATCACTAAGGCAACATATTTCATTAGAAAAGAAACTTGTAACTTTAAGAAAACTGGAAAAATTAAGCATTACCCAATTATTGATATAGGTCCCACTAACTGGGTCACAAGGGGCCCAGATGTAGTAGTCAGCATATTTTCCCTCTCTCCTCTGACTCTTCTGAAACCACACACTCTCTTTTCCAGTGTGGTTTGGAATAAAATCCATGATCACTGACACTAAAGAAAGCAAATAATATAAAAGTTCATCTAATACTTGAATACATGGAATTAAAACCTTTACTCTCTGAAAACATGTAGGCCTAATATTTTTAGCATTACAAATGATGGCCCTGTTATTGAAATAATTTGATGAGGCAATGGCCAAGCATATTAAATATCTTTGATATTGATGCAATTTATTTACGTAAGACTATAAGTTATCAAGCTTCAGAAGGGTGGGTATGGTTATGATATCTCCCCTTAGCTATAAATACCCAACCATGCAAAAAATTGTCCGTCTGGACACTTAGAATATAATGTTTTAAATATTTCATACTATTATTATTTTTAGTGTCCTGAATAAGCTGATCAAAGTCGTCCATGGTTCCGTATACACTGTCTATGGTTTTGTGGTCCACAACAGCCATGTGATCATCGTCATTACTTTTAAACAATGAATTGATGTATAGAGTCCTGCTTCCAATATCCTGCGGATAGTCCAATCGAGCTCCGAGTCCTGTAAAATTTAAGTCATTTCATTAATAGGACAAGTTCACTGTTCCGTACATTTAAGGTCTTTTTTTGAAAAGAGAAAATAATATGTATAATAATACTGAATATAATATAAAATTATATATATATAATAATATAAGATAAATACATTCAAAGATGATCTGACAGATTTTTAGTAAGATCATATGCCAAAAAATATTCTGAAACAGACTATTTGTGACCTTGACTGGAACTCTTCAGCATTGGAGATGTAAATGAGTGTGGAAATGAATTGAAAAATAAACAAGTTCATATTTTGTGGGATATAAATCTTTTAACGGTAGGAACCTAACATTTTATGTTGATAGGGAGTTAAAGGGATGTTCAAAGTAAAAAGTTGAAGCGAGCAGATGATTAAATTTAGCGTATTTCTATCGTAACAACCGGCCGAAGTTGGGGCAAATTTTCCCGAATCACTTTGTGTGGCACTGGTCTGAGATTCGGAAGAGACGTCCGTCAAAAAATTTTCAGTCTCGACGAATTTCGCTGAGATTAAGTTGAACACAAGACTGGTTCGCTGTAATCAACTTGAATTTCCTAGCGGCAGCGTTTGGAATCCAGTCTATTATCGATCGACAGCATGAAATGTTTTGTAAAAACTTATAAAAACGACCTTACGTTGTTACCTTCTTACTACCACTTATGTACTGTGTTGGATGTAATACGACGGGGGTATATACAGTAAGGCAGCATTATATCTGTGCAAGATAATGCAGATAACGAAAATCCTTTCATAGAATAAATCGTCTTCTGTTAACAGTTTCATTGATTGTAGTTTCCTTTAATCTTTTTAACAATTTTTTAAGTCCGTGCAACCTGAATACCTCGATCGGAAAGCAACCAATCATAACTTTCACGGTCAATGGCAGTTCATTCATTCATCTTTTATTTCCTCTATAAAGAGATTAAGAATTAAGTTAATTAACACATTAATTAAACTTTACACACTCTTTCCAAGCTATGAGGAAAGTAGCGCGTCATTATACTGGCCAGTGCTTCAAACAGTAAAGCACATTAAACAAGAATTAACAAAATAGGGCATACTTCATGACGTTCAAGATCGAGTTTTCATGTGAGCAATCGGTGTAACGAAATCGAAGGTGCCTATTTTTAAATTGAGATAAGCTTTTAATTCTGATCATTTCGTAAAAAAATTTATTTTATTGTGTCGACAGACCATAAACGCATTGGCGGATCCAGAGGGGGGGTTCCGGGGGTCGGAACCCCCCCTTTCTCTGAGACATATGTTTTTTTTGAAAACTTGTAATGCCTATTTAAAGGCAATTTTTCCCATTTATACCATAAATACTTTAATTATTTCAAATAAATGCTTTTAAAATTGCTCATCTAAAGAATTTCTTATGCGGGTTATGCTATTTTTCTGGAATGCTAGCTGCCTTAATACCTGAATCACAAACGAAGCCTTCCCAACCCCCCCCCCAACCCCCCATGAATCGGAAATTACGTTACAAAAATACCGTGTAAGGGGTTTATATGTAAACCATTATGTAAATGCACAACTTTTCACAACTTTCTTGAATATGATCGCATCTGTACTAGTGCCGGGTGATGTTGCGCACCCATTACAGAGGTCACATCAAGTTCCCTGGGACGACTATTGCTTGTACCATTGTATTACACATGTACAATCTATTCAGCACATTAAGTATCCCCATTTTTTGTCATATCCTATCATTTAGACCTTTATTTAAGAAGGCAATCAATAGAAATCAAAATCGATAAATAGTTTAGAATTTAAACATCAAAGACATAAAAAAATTACCAAAAAATTTATATTTATAATAGCTTGTTGTAATAAGTCTGAATCATTTTTTTTTTGTTTTTAGTGTTTCTTTCTATTAAGCATAAACGTACGTTCTCATTGCTGGAGACTTGTTTTTTTTTCTAAGGCTAGAAATTGTGCAAATCGTCCTTACCTAACCCAAAACGCTTAATAAATGCAGTGCACTCTGATATTAAGATAGGTATGAAATACATGTAGATATTGACGAGATAACTGTTAATTAAATTTACGCATGGAAAACGTTCAAAAGGCCTTGTTTGTTGAAAAATAATGAATTTTGCACGTATTGATTATCATTAATTGGAACCCCCCCTTTTCCAAATTGCTGGATCCGCCTCTGAAACGTGTACACATTAACATGTGTTCGTACACGAGGTATCACTGTGGTTGTCGCCATGATTAACTTCCCATTAAGTCACTTAGCTACCTTTGTTCTATGACAATCTGAAATATATACCATTCAAATCTCCAATTCCTTCGCCTGCCTCGCTTGCTCTTTTTCCAGCTGTCTTGCGGCTCGAATCGCGGAAAGATTCAAGTAATATTTCATACACCGTGCCAACGGTGTCATTGTCGTACAATTTCCGCTTATAATCAAATTTTGGTCGGCATGTAGCTCCACGAGAGGCAAAGTTATTGTCTCCTCTAGATAAGTTGGTGACAATGACAACTATAACGATGGTCCCGGCTACCACGATGAGCAGGAAGGCAATTACGACGTGATTTACAGATACATCCATATCCTTTAACAAATGGCATTAAAGTGAAATTCATGTGGCTCGTTCGTCAATTTATATAGATACTCGGAGATCCAGTTCGAACAAGAGTCAAATCGCTGTCCTTGATGAAACACCAGTCAACATGCATGACTGCTTTAATACGGGTGCGCCCGGTGTAGGGTAATCGTGTTGAAACATCCAGACATGTAAACTTGAAAATCCAAATATGCAATCGTGTTGATGTGTGAGCCTAAGTATAAACAAGTAATAGCTTTCCAAAAAACTTGCCTGACTAAACAAAATTATTCAATGGAAGCATACATGTATCAATTAGGCTATCTTATCAGAAATTAATTTTAATTTTTGCTGCTGATCATAAATCTATAAATGGAACACGAAAATTTAAGATATATATACATGTATATCACTTGAAATTCTTTTATTTTATTAATTCAATTTTTTAGGAATGCACACTTATCATTTAAGTACAGGTAAGTTTGAGAGCTGGAGAGTAAATAGTCGTTTTTTGCAAATTGTATTTGTTATATTAATTGCAAAATCAACTGAAAGGCATTTTTTAAAACTTCCAACCTTATGAAATATGAGAGGGTATACAAACACGTATTGTTTTTGAATGTGTGTGGGCAGCTTCATTAAAATCATCTTGACAAGCAATTAAAAAGGATGAATTCTCAAATTCATGAAAAAAAAACCCTAACTGTAACTTCAATTCAATTAGAATTCCTTATTTGCAGAACTTTTCATTATTGCTTGCTCCTACAAAAGTGGAGGGGGGGGGGGGGGGGGGTAAATCCATGATATTTCCATTTATTCTATAAAAAGAGGGGAGAGGAAGCAGCCTCCCTCACCCCAACCCCCGATGCTACGTGCCTGTGATGTAAACACATGGTGGGGTCTGGGGTATTTGCATGATCCCAACAGACTCGTCAACTAATCGACGCACAAAAACTATGAATGAGACATTTTGGCGCGAAATCCTGCTTTACCGTTCACGCAACGAATGAACTCATCCATTGGCAGAGATCCATGGGGGGGAGGGTTAGATGAATTTTTTTTTTACTTTTGTTTTGTAACAGCTACATATATGTACATTATACTTTGGATCGGATGTTTTGGAAGAAATGTATCGAATTAAGAAACACCTTGATTAGTAAGTTTTAAATGTGGTAATGTACATTTAGTAAGACATGCGAGTTATGTTCTCTTTTCAAGATTAATGAAATCGCCCAACTAAACGAAAATGGGGTCACACCCCGCTTTGGCGATTTAGTTCCTCCAGTAAACATTCCAGCTGTATAAATATTTATTTGTTTTAATCCAAATTGATGACTCTCTTGTAATAATGATAATCCAACACCAATTATTTCTTACATTGTATCGTAATAGACAATATGTTACAACTTGTTGCGGTGACCCCCTCCCCTTTCACCGCTCAAATATGGTGGAATGCTGATCTATTTTTAAAGCAGGATTACACACGTGCTCTGCATGGTGACCGTCCCTTTTACTTGAAAACTCTTGCTCGCTGTTGTTATTACATGCCATATAACATTTTCATCAATTGTGAATGTAAATGCTGACATCTTAAACATGCATCGGTTAATCTTTTTTGTGAAATATCATGATACTGCTTGTCCCATTGTCTGCACTGTTTCGGAGATTGCAACTTTTAAACCTTAGATATGCCTGACGTCATGACGTCAGGCAATGAGTGTAATTTTGATCGTATAACCTAAAAACTCTGGGATAAACACTTTAGAGTTGACCCCACAGGCCCTCAATCTAATTTTCCCTACAGATGCTTAATGCTGTTTGTTATTTACATGTAACCTGCTACTATAATACACACTTTCCATCTGTAATCTCTGCATTTGTATTTCCGTTTTCTGAAATATCACGGCTGACATGTTACAAAATTGACAAATGTAAAGTCTACAAGTAATAGCTTTCCAAAAAGCTTGCCTGACGAAATAAAATTATTCAATTGAAGCATGCATGTATCAATTAGGCTATCATATCATATCAGAAATGAATTATATTTTCGCTGCTGATCATAAATTTATAAACGGACCGTGCAAATTTAAGACGAAATGTTAGTCTTTTCTTCGATCTAGAACATGTACATTTATATTACTTGAAATTCATTTATTTTATTAACTCAAATTTTTAGGAATGTACACAAAGTCATATCATATAAGTGCATGTAAGCTTGAAAGCTGGAGAGTAAATAGTCGGTTTTTTTTAAATTATATTTGTTATATTAAGATGCAAAATCAACTGAAATGCATTTTTAAAAATTTCTGACCATATGAAATATGAAAGGGTATACAAACACGTATTGTTTTTCAATTCAAATAGAATTCCTTATTTGCAGTTTCATTTATTGCATGCTCCTACAAAAAGGGAGGGGGGGGGGGGGGGGCAAATCCATGATATCATATAAAGTAAAGAAAAGTGCCATCTGCCAAAAAAGTGGGGAGGGGGAAGCTGCCTCCCTCACCCGAACCCCCGATGCTACGTGCCTGTGATGAAAACACATGGTGTGCTCTGGGGTATTCGCATGATCCCAATTAACTGACTCGTCAACTAATAGGCGCTCAAAAACTATGAATGAGACATTGTTGCGCGAAATCCTGCAATTACCGTTGGTTTGTTCCCGTTTTGCACACATTTGAAAATTTGGTATCGAAAAAATGTGTGCGAAACGGGAATTTGACCAGGTGAGATAATTGCTTAATTGCTATAGTCTATATCACAATTCCTGCGAGGGCAATTGACAATAAAATAAATAAAACATATCCACTCGCAATTGATATTTACATGTATTTTATGTTACAATATAACTTGCTTAAAAGCACATTTACATAATAATTTACACCCACATTCATGAATTTGATTTCAAACATCAATTTGGTCATGAACAATTTCATTATATTTTTTAAACAAGAAAGCTTAAGATTATTGCAAAAATGTTGAATATGTACCGCCTTTGTTTAACTTACTGCCTATAGGAAGTACATGCTAAAAGTTTGAAGAGAAAATATCATATGTTAATATTTAATTATTGCTTTTGCTGACACAAATGGAAGAAATGTGTCTCGTGAAAACGCTGCTAAATATTTTTCATTTATGTTGTGTTATATCTTCAAGACAAATTGTATGATGATAAATCGGCAATTTTATATGCTTCAAAATCTGTAAAGATTATTTCACAAAACCTATCAAATGTAGACCTAATTCATGCATTTTCAACCTTTTTCAGTTTGAGGCATATCGAATCAATATTAGAATATTATTTTTGTCAGATTGTTTATGTATTTAACCTCTGATTTGAAAAACTAGAAAGTGGCCCGCCATATACTAAAGCGATGATGTCATAAGAACTACTGTCAAGGTCGCTACTTCAAAGATTCAAATATTTTGTGATAAGATCTGTTTTCTTTCATGATATTCTTTCTGTTGATACCAAACAATCAATTATAAACATGCGTTTTACATAATTTGCAACTCAATTGTAAAAAGAGACATGGAGTACCCCATATGACTGTCTCTGTAGTGTTCCCCTTCATCATATAATTATCCATTGAATCAGCTTCCAATTGGCTTTGGGCCATCAATTTTTCCTAATTCATTTGGTTTCATATTTAAGGTGCATGGACAAAAATGTAAAAGTCAATTCATCTAATCTAATCATTATTTTTTTGATCAGACTTTTTAAATATATCATTATCTTTATTTTATCAAACGAAAAAAAAAATGGTGATAGTTATTAGTTATTAGACCTAAAACACAACAAAATATCTGTATTCTTCTTGTTTTATCATTAAGGCGCTGATAAAACAAAGGTAAAAATCCAGGTAAAATCTTTGACCGAAAGCAGACTATAATTGCTATCACAACACAAATCACACCTATTGTTCTATACCCAATTAGCAATTGTGTGCAAAACGGGAACACACCTTACCGTTTACGCAACGAATGAACTCATCCATTGGCAAAGATCCATGGGGAGGGGGTCAGATGGATTTTTTGACATTTGTTTTGTAACAGCAAATACATGTATATTATACTTTGGATCGGATGTTTTGGAAGAAATATATCGAATTAAGAAACACACTTGATTAGTAATTGTTAAATGTAGTAATGTACATTTAGTAATACACGCGAGTTACGACGACCCATTTTCAAGATAAATGAAATCGCCCAACTGAACGAAAATCGGGTCACAACCCGCTTTGGCGATTTAGTTCCTCCAGTAAACATTCCAGCTGTATAAATATATATTTGTTTTAATCCAAACTGATGACTCTCTTGTAATAATGATAATCCAACACAAATTATTACTTATATTGTACCGTAATAGACAATATGTTACAACTTGTTGCAATGACCCCGTCCCCCTTTTTCACCGTTCAAATATGGTGAAATGCTGATCTATTTTTAAATCAGGATTACACACGTGCATTGCATTGTGAACGTCCCTTTTACTTGCTCGCTGTTGTTATTACATGCCTTATAACATTTTCATCAATTGTGAATGTAAATGCTGACATCTTAAACATGCATCGGATAATCTTTTTTGTGAAATATCATGACATTTCTTGTCCCATTGTCTGCACTGTTTCGGAGATTGCAACTTTTAAACCTTAGATATGCCTGACGTCATGACGTCAGGCAACAAGTTTGTCGAATTTTGACATGACCATATATGGAAACGGTGAACTCGCTGATAGAAGAAGGCTAGCTGCAGGTAAAGGCATGCCGTAATCGCCGGAGTAGGGACGGAATAAATAAAAAAAAAACATTAGGTAGGCCTATAATCATATTATCTCTGGATAACAACATTTCATAGAAAGTATTATTTTTCGGAAAATTAAATTATGAGATTGGTTGTACATTTTATCAAGTGAATGTATACATCATGTAAAAGATGCGAGTGATGAATTCGATCGGGTTCAGATATCTTCTTAGAACTGAAAAAATTTACCTTTGATGACTTTGTTTGAATACACGTGTATAAAGATATATACGCATTTTTATTCATAGGCGTCGGAACCGGGGGCTAGAGGGGGGCTTAGCCCCCCCCCCCACTTTTTTTAGCCAAGTTAGACCTTACCATTAGGAACATAACATCAGGGAGGGTTCAGCCCCCCCCCCACTTTTCCTCGCAACAAACAAAATTGTTCCGTAAAAGACCTTAAAAAGAATGAAATATTAATAGTGATATTGAAAATTGGAGTTATAGTAGGTATACTAGCACACCCCATCCCCAAGGATTAGGATTTTCATGATTTTGGGAATTCTTGTCAAGATTTCTGATGATTAGTTTAGCCCCCCCCCCCCCACACACACACTTTCAATTTGCTTCCGACTGTTATTAGAGTATATGCAACAAATTAGAAAGTATCTCCAGAAGCATCCTTATCGCTACCACAAAGTTTGGACAAGAACCCCGGGCCCACACACACACACACACACACACACACACACACACACACACACCCCCCACGAAAAATTACACGGGGTCGGCCAGCTGAGTTGCAAAGTAATCGATAAGAAAAACAAACTATTTAAAGACATTGGTTTTGAGATTGTGATTAATATGAGACATAAGAAGCGACACCCTCTTTAAAAAGATAAATGAAAATTCCAAAGATAAGGTTAACTGTCGTGAAATGATGTGTGTGTAAATTTTTTAAAGAAATGTTACTTTGCATTGTCGGCAATATATAGAGGAAAAAAGCCTAGCATGCAGGTAAAAATTGACATTTTTTAAGGCGTCGAGCCAATGCTCGGCAGCCTTCTAGCGATCGTCTGGATTGGCAATCGTCCAAAAATTCATGCACTGCACCGCCTTTTTGATGCGCATAAAAAATAAGTTCCTTGAAGTATTAAACGTATTACAAGATTTGTATTCCTTTTATTCAACTAAATTGTGTACAAGAAACCCATCTTTGCCTCCCTGGTTATTGACAACTCATTGCATTAGTATAGATTTGCTTAATCAAGAAATGGCGGATGAATACAATAAGGTGCAATGTAAACATTCACTAAAATATTATTTAAGTTTATCGCTTACATTTTGATTGGAGACTGTGCCCGATAGAAATAAAATTTGATATGTAAATGTATTTGTTATCGGGCATGGTCTTCAAAATAATTGTAAGCGATAAACTTATCTAGAGATTTTGTTGCAATTAATAAACACGATAATGCAGTTGGTTTGGTCGAGCATTTTAGATAGCACGTGTTGTGGATTTGTTTGTAAACAACCATAGCATAGGTAATCTTGTTTCAAACGGGAATTGAAATAAATAAAAGTATGTTTTATTATTATAATTAGGGACACACTGTTAATGTATTCAAATTATGAGCCTGTGAAATGTGCAAAGACTTTTTAAAGCAGAAAGAAAATAATAATTTTTTTTTAACTTTGAAATTTCTTCGATTTTTGTAACCATGATAAGTTATTGTATAATAAACTCATCACTACATATTTTATAACGAATTATACTGATGATTGTTTTTGAAACAGCACAAAACGTAATTCATTTCCCTTTTTATTCTAATATTATTTGATAAACGACTATATATATTAGTACAGAATTTCAAATTATTGATATCATTCTATATAAAAGAAAATGTCAGCTTGACGCCTTTGTGGCCGTTCCGGCCTTTGATTTTATTTCAAGCAATGATTACGGGATATGACTATGACGTCCTTAATGTCGGTTTAATACAGACTCACTTTGTGAAGTTGGTTGATAAAAATTTTCTGGAGAGCTATTATAATACAGCTTTACAGCCACTTGTGAACTACCTGCAGGTCTGTAGCTCCCGGTCTGAAAAAATTCGGATGGATGACCTGAGAGCTACAGTGCCTCCCATATTAAAAACTTCCAATTTACGGCGCACAAAAATATGCACTTGTTTTTTTATTATAATTGAAGAATGTGTTATTATTTATCTTTCACTTACACAACAAAAAAAGTATAAATACATGTAAAGTAACATAAATTTTTCCGCGAAAAATTACCAAATCTTTGCAGGTCGTTTATTCGTACTAATTCAGAAAAATAACAAGAGTAAAGCTGTGTTTGAGAAATAAGATGTTAGGCATTTCCATTTATAATACCATGAGAATTATATTACGGAAATTAGCGCATTCATCACATCGGCAACGATTTTTTTCATAAATGAACCTCTTTCTGTTTGATCCAGTTTCAATCATACCTCAAATTTTTTTCTATAAAAATAATACCGGTATTTTCCATAGAAAAGGTGTCGTTCATTGTAAGCTTATTGTAACAGTTTAGCTGAATATTATG